>NC_081850.1:62070576-62699559 GCF_963259705.1 Myotis daubentonii | reverse complement strand
GCAGGGGGACAGATGGACAGAGGTGGGCATCGCTGTGGGGAAGGCTCTTCCTGGTGCCGCTCTCAGCCTGGAGGCCTGGGGGTCAGCTTTCCTTGAGGGTGCAGGCGCCACGGGTCTGCCCAGAGTCTGCGAGGGAGGGCCGTGCTCCCTCTCCTCTGAAGATGGCCGCCGGGGTCCCGCCCCCACCTGCCTGCTGCTCCCCCAGCATTGGGGCTCCTTGGTGCTTGGGGCTTGGCTTCCTGGCTTCCTGGCTGCGCCCCGCATGCCCATCCATGGGGCATCCCCTGTCGCTTAAACAACATGCGCTGGTCTGAAGCACCTGCTCACGTCCTCGCCTGGCTTTCCAGGCCCCTCGTGCCTCCCTGCCATCCTCCATCCGCTACATACAGGTTTCCCCTTCGGGAGGGCAGCCCTCATGTGGGACTCTGCAGGCGGGGAGAGCGCGGAACAGGGGTCCTGCAGGCAGGGCCTGGCTCCAATCTCTGCTCCCTCCTTAAGAGCCTTGCCATTGGCTAGCTGCTGCCTCATCTGTCAGCTAAGAATGTCATCGTTTGCACTGTCTGCCCTACAGGTGTAAGAAGGATGGAGAGAGAGAGGGAGGGAGAGGAAAAGAGGAGAGAGAGAGAGAGAGAGAGAGAGAGAGAGAGAGAGAGAGAGAGAGAGAGAGAGAAATTTTCAAGAATGCAAAGCACCATAAGTACATGTAAGATATTACTACTGATATTATTGGAGGACACAGGTAAACTTGGATGTATCTTTGGCTCAGTGTAATATCCGGGTTTACTTGAGCATCAGTCACGGTCCACAAATTTGGAAAGTGAGTCAAAATGTGAGGCAAATTAAAAACCGTCTCCTGAGAACTCACTGTGCTCCCGGCCATGGAGGCTCGGAGTGGACAGGGCAGCCAGAGGTTGGAGGGGAGGCAGGTTGATAAAGGGCCAAGGTGGACAGGGGCGCCAGGTACAAGATGCACAGGGAGAAGCCAGAAGGGGGAGTCATTTGGGTGTGGCTCGCTGGAGGAGGATTCGGTGGATAGGAGGGATTTCTGGAAGGTTTTCAAATGGGGCACGATGCTGTCCAGGCTTTAGGAATGATCACCAGTCCTGCCTCAGCTGGCCTAAGGCAATCCCCTGTGATTTATACCGTTTTACCTCCCACCTGGAAATGGGTACCATCTCAGGGCTTCGAGTCAACAGCTTTGGATAAACTGCTGAGATCGGGCGGTTCTAGGAACCTTCCGAGTTATTCCCCGTGTGCAAGTGAATGGAACCAAGTTATTCTGGGTCTTTTTGTTAGAAAAATTGCCAAGGGAGGGTAACTCAGAAACAGGAGCCTTCGTCACGCCTTTACACAGTTGGGGAAACTGAGTCCCAGCGTGGGGTAATCACACAGGGACTGAGATGGCGCGGGAACCCAAGTGTCCTGACTCCTCCTCCAGTGCTCTTCGCATCAGACCGGGCTGCATCCGGCGTCTTCTTTAGGGAACTTGCCACCTGGGAGAAGAGCCTGGGAGAAGGGCTGTGTTTAAAGCACTCGCCAGACGGGGAAAGTTCGCCAAAGGGCCTGGAGCAAAGGGCAGCAGGTTAGGTGACTGGGCCTGGTGCGCCATCAGTACCCCAGGAGTACACCCGTTACATCCTGGCGGGCCTCGGTGGCAAGCTGAGGACATCCCGCCTGGCTGGAGGGCAGCATCCCCCAAAGGACCAGAGAAGCCCTAAGGTACAGCCTGAGAGCCCTTGGAAGCAAAGGGGAGAAAGCAACGTTCCTAGGCTTCACAGGACCAGGGTTTTCAAGTGTGAGTAGGAGTTTGCCACGTGGAGAAAGTAGACCCAAGCATTCTATGCAGAGGACACACCATGAACAGAATACTGAGTATTTATTTAAAAGGCCTGATATTTCTGAGAACTAGGATTAGTTTGTAATATATATATATATATATATATATATATATATATATATATATATATATATATATATATATATATCATAGCTTTGATAGGAGTCATGGGATTCAATTAAGACCATGTTATGGATCCAGCTTGTAGATTGAATTGCCCATCTTTTCTTTCACTATAAGACAGGTTAGAAAGGAAGCAGCATCAGGCAGCGACCCAGAGGTTCCATGATATGAGATGCAAATGCCTAACAAGTGACTGTCCAGCCTCTGTCTGTAGCCCTCCAGCAGCAGGGAGCTCATTCCTTCTCCCCAGGACACCCGGCTGGCATCTCTGGGGGCTCTTAGCTCTGAACCCGGGGCCAGGGTGCTGTACTGCCCGGGCACAGGACGGCTGAGATCCTTGTACTGCGCCGAGACCGGGCTGCCCACTTCACATGAAGTTTGCGGTGAATACGTGCTCTCAGGGTGAAGCATCCTTTGTCTTGCTCGCGTGGATTTGAGGCGTGAGTGCACGTTCACACAGCAGGCAGCCGGAGGGCTGGTATTTTGGCGGGAGCCCACCCATTTGGGCTTTCCTCAGCATCATTGGCTTTGCCCTCACTTCGCTCTAGAGTCCTGTCTTCCGTGGGTGCCTAAGGGTTCCTGAGAGGAAGAGGCACTCTGGCAGCCTGCTTCTCCCTCTGTCTGGTCCTCTGCCCTTCATCTGCCCCTCCCAGTGTCATAGTAACGCAAGCAGCAACCCTCTCTGCCCTCATTATCAGGGTGATGGGGGATCATGTTGTCTGTGACTCGGGACAGCAGAGGAGAGATGGGGCTTAAGGACTGGGGCTGAATGAGACCCCTAAAGCCACATCATGGCCCTGGTTCCTTGGAGAACAGAGGAAAGAAGAGAGCACAGAGCTGCACAGACAGGGAGCTGGAGAAGTGAGGGGGGTAGATTATCTTGCCTTCTCTCCCAAGACACTATCAGAGCTGGTCTAACCCTGGTAACTGTCCACCCTCATGAGCCAGTCTATGTGGAGTGGTTTCCAAAGAAGCATAGTCCAAACAGCCAAGCATAATCAGAAGGTTCAAACTTTGACTGGGATCTCCAAAAAAATTCAATGTTAAGCTCCCACCTGGTAACACTTCTTGCGTCTCTTTGCTGCCATCTTACCTCTCTTGCCCCCTGCCCCCTGCCCACCTGCAAGGACTTTCATCCCCAAGCTCTTCACAAAAACATTCTTTCCAGCTTCACTCTTGCAGCGTTTTCCCCTCCTTTCCCCAAACCTCTTCTGCTCTCATTCCCAACTCCTTGATGGTGTAGCTCGATTTAGCAGTCGAAGTCCCACCACCTCTGCAGCTCGTTGTCTGCCCAGTCCCCGAATCAGCACCACAGACTTCATAACCGGATCAGTTTCTGCCTGAGATGGAAGAGGTGGGGTGGGGTGGGAGGGGAGAGAAGGCAGTGAGTGAAGACAGCACCCACTCTCCATCTGCTGTTCTCTGCAGGGGTGTGAGTGTGAGCAGTGCGCAGAGGATGCTGGTGTTAAGAGAATGAGGGAGGTTGGAAGGAGGATGGATGCTTTCTCTTTGGGGTTTGTCCCTCCTTGATCCCCGTTATTTCATAAACCACTCACCCAACTGCAAAGCAGAGCCGGTCACAACCCAGGCCTCTTCCGGGTCAGGGATGGTTGGTCAGGGAGGAGGCGGGTCTAGCCAGAGCAAGGCTGTGCTGGGCACAGAATGACTGGGTTTCCATTTGTCTCATAACTTAGTTTTTATTTTGAGCCTCATTCTATCATGAGGGCTAAAGCTTCACCCCAAGTTAAATCGGGGTACCTCTTCAGTCCCTGTGTTCTCCAGGGCATGGAGAGAGGGAGGGCGTCATCTAGTTTGTGATGTCATCGCTTGCCCATACATCGGGGCCCTCTGCTTCCCTCAGGTGGAGAGTGGAATGCCAATCACTGTCCTGCGGGGTGTGCATCCCGATCTGCTGGACACGCCACACAGCCCCGCTGCTCTGGGACCTGCCACCTCCTGGCTCTCCCTGAGCAGAGGGACACGGGTCCTCTCTGGCTTTAATCTCTGTTCCCCAGCCTCAGCCCACAGATGGGGGCACAGGCCCCTTTACTCAGTGCTCCCTAGTGTCCAGCCCTCCTCCCTTCCCTTCTGGCTTTCTCCTCTGTCCTCAGACGGGCAATCTCTTTCCTTATCTGGATGATGAAGCCTCATGCATTTGCATCGTCATTTGTCCAGGCCGAAATCTTTCCCAAAGAGTCGGATTTGAAACGCAGAAGCCAAGTAGAATCTCGCTGCCCGAATGTGGGCAAGACCCAAGGAGCAAAGGAAATACGAGGCCGAGAAAATAGAACGGTCTTTCAGAAGAGTGTCCTGTTACATGTTCTCTCACTTCCTGCTCAGTTCCTAGAGTCAAGCGTGCGGGAGCCGCAGGAATGTTCTTTTGTCCACTCAGATGCCTGTTTAGAAAGGCCAGAGGTGCTTTTGGGATCAACATTTCTTGAGCATAAACAGTCCAATGCTGGGCAAAGCCTTAAGTCACGATGATAACCTTCAGTTCAAACACTGGCGGGCTGTACCCATGTTGGCTCCTAGGCAGGGCGTCCATGATTCTTGGTCATTTGGGCCAATTGTTATTTTCTTCAAAGAGCACACATTGAGCCTGCTGGTACCTGTAAAGGCAAGGGCCCCGCGGCCTGGGGTCCCTGGTGTAGTGATTCTGGCTGGGGCTTTGATGCCTGGGACAGGGGTGGGGACCGAGCCTGAGGGCAGACGGGAGCCAGCTGCATGCAGACCACGGATACTGTCTGACAGACGGATGTAGGATTTATACTGAGGACCAGAGAGAACAGTGGGCCAGGGGGTGGGGGTGGGGGTGGGGTTAAACTTAACTGCAGGTGACTCATATGGACTCACTTGTTTCTGAAGAATAGCTTTAGAACCATCAGGAAGGGGTCTAGACCTGTGGATTTAGACTTTGCAAATGCCATTTCTGCACATCCCAGATTTGAAGAGTACAACATGGCTGCCGTGAAGGCCACCATGAGATAACGGTTGTAAAAGCCCCCGGAAACCGTCCTGGGCTGCACGTGGTAGAGGACGAAGTTAGGTCCGTGTGGAGACAGGAAAGAGGCCTGCCGTTTTCTTGACCAGCTTTCAGTGAGGCTTACCCAGCGGCTGTACTGTATTCATTATGGCAGGATCAGACCAACTACGTAAGGAGACTCTCTGGAGTGACAAGATGCCCGTGTTTATTCTCTGGAGCGAATGGTCCCTCCCTGAAACCCAAGCGAACCCCGTCAGCGGTCCCCGCCCCTGACATCAGAGCATTCTCTCTTCACCATCCTCATTTCACCAGTACACGCTGCTGGACCTCTGCCGGACGCATGGCACAATTTAGGGCTGGGCGGGGAACCTGGTATCCCAAGTGACGTGGCATTTTCTCACAATGCTTGGCATCTTCCAGCTAAGCAGCAGGGTACCCCAGTGCCCATACAAGCTGCCAAGGCCTGGGCCCGTGGGTGTGGGAGGGGGGGAAGGCCAGTATGTTTTCTGCACAGATAGAGAGAGATGACAGGGTCAGCCCTAAACTCTGTGTTCCTCCTCGCTGCCGACGTGTCTCTTTCCTGGGGCGCTCTGCTGGGCATCTGCTCACCGATTCAGCATAAGGTGGACCCTTGTTTCGCAGAGTGGAGGAGGCCACCAGGCATGGAAGGTGGTCGCTCCCATGTGTGTGGCCACCCCTCCTAGTGCCCCCATGCCAACATCACTCACTCACAGCTTTCTGGCTTGGCCTGGGCAATGCTTCAGAATCCTCAACAGCGTGCCAGGAAGACACTGCCAGTCCCCTGCAGTTGGCACAGGAGACGGCCCCTACCCACCCTCACCGGGTTGGGGTTTTGAGGTGGAGTTCTGCTCAGATGGTGGAGGAGACAGATGCGGGCCAGAGAGGAGAGAAGGCGGAGAGAGGAGGGCAGCGGGAGGGACTAGCCTCCAGTTGGCCAGAGGCTGGAAGTAGGCTGCGGGTGAGGCTGGCTTGAGAGCAGGAGTTGACAGATCCGTCTTGCACTGTGCTATCTTTCTCTCCTTCCCCCTCCCTTATCTCCTCTTCCTCCTCCCCATCTCTCACCACCTCCTCCTCCCCTTCTCTCCTCTCCTTGTGAGCAGGCAGAGCCCGCCAGCGCCCCCCACTGTGCCCACTCTCGCTGCTCTCCTCCACTCTCTCTCCCCATGAAGGAAGAGACCACTGGAGTTTGCATGCACCCTCCAATCAAAACGAGGCTGGTAGGTACCCAGCAGGGAGAGGGGCCTGGCCAGGAGAGGCGAGGCGGGCAGGAGCCACCAGGCGGCGGCCGCAGGGGTGTGCAGGAGCCTCAGACCCCCCCAGGAGGCCGGCTGACAGGTGCTCTCGTTCCAGGATGGACACAAAGTTTGGAGACCAGCTGGCTCTGGTCAAACTGGGACACAGGGCTGTGGTCCTGGCCCTTCGTCACTAGAACCAGGTCTCCAGAACCAGGAAACTTGTTATCCTAGAGCTTCAATGAGCACAGATGCTTTTCCCAGAGAGGAAATTCTTAGTTGCATTTCTACTGAAAATAAAAGCTTTTTAAAACGTGTCTTTCTTGCTACTTATCAAGATAACATGAGTATTACATAATGACTTGAAAGGAATCGCCCATAACCCCAACCTAGCATGTTGTTTTTTTTTTCATTTTTGCATGTTTCCTGCTAATATGTATTCATATTTTTACAGAGTTAAAGCATACCCATGCCATCTTCTGTTTTTCACTTAAGGTTTTGTTCTTTCTACCTTGTCCTTGTTACCACATTCTCTGTGACCGTTTATATGCCCCTAGGTGAGTGGTCCACCATTTACCTCACCGGTTCTCTACCACAGGGCGCGGGTTTGGTTCCCAGTGTGTCACTTTCCCAGGGAACACACGTAGGCTCTGGCATCAGGCATTTTATTTTCTCAGGCGAGACCCTGCTAGGTCCAAGTGACAGCACCGCCAGGAGACTATGCTTGGCCACAGAGCACAGCTGCTGGAATATATGTTTTCTTATTTAGAGCAGGTACAACATAATTCTTTGGAGTTGCCAACATTCACATTCCTTTCATAGCAATAATCAACCTCTCTCCCTTTCTACTCCATGCTGGTCTGAGAGTCTCACCTGTACGTTACCTTTCATTTGGCTGTTGGTCTCAGAACACCACGTGGAGCCACTAGGTCGCACAAGGAGCATGCACCACATGGCACTGGCCCCAGTCCCAGTCTTGCTGGGCTGCAGGCAGCCGCCACCAGCAGTCTGGGTTGGCACCTGAGTCTTAAGGCAAAGCGTGGGGTCCATGCTGGAAATTTGGAGATGTTTAAAGAGGCGGAAGAGAAGTTGGGGGAGGGGGGAGCAGACTTGGACGGGACCTCTCTCTGACTATTGCAAGGACATTATCATTCCCAGATCAGTTAGATTGAGACCTATCCCACCCATTCAGAAACCTCAGCAAATTTGGGTCTGGTTGATGTGAACTTGCTCATTCCTACTTTACTCCCCATTAAAGTGACTCAAGGGCACCAAGGAGCCATCCCAGGTTCCATAGGCAAGAGCCTGAGGGACACGAAGGCTGCTTCCAATGGGCAGGTGTCTCGGCTGCAACCCTCTGGGGGGTGTGGGTGGGTGGGGGGGCAGAGTGTGCAACCCCAGCAGGTGTGCAGGCCGTTTCTGTGCCCTGGGGCTGCAAGACAAAGCTAGTGCCAGAGCCACCCGGCCCCTGGGCATGCGGGCAGTTCTCTAGGGCGGCTCCCCCCATGCCCCAAGGATCCAGGAGGCCAAAGACGTAATGACCAAAAATGGAAGCAAAGTCTCTTTCTGGCCACCCACCACTGCCTGCAGATGGCGCACCGCCCTCTCTCAGACCAGCCCTGCGCTGCAGCCACCCCTGGAACTGGGCCCTTTTGATCGCCATGCCTTCTGTTTCTGAAGGCCACGGTGGCAGGATTCTCACAGGCTCATGTGGGTTCCTTTGTGGCCCAGAGTGTACAGGGAGTTCAATAACGTGAGCAGATAGGGAGTGCTTTCTGGCCTAATTGGTCCAGCTCTGGACTAATGTGTGATCTTGGGTAAGTCACTCCTCTGCCCACCGTCATAGACTGTGTCTTAAAATGTGGCCTCTCAGCTTCTCTAGTCCTTTCCCTGCAGCCACCCAGGCAGCCCCGGCCTGCCTCATGTGTACCTGGTCAGTGGGTCAGGCCAGGGATAGGGCCCAGCCTGCCAGTGAAGGGGGTTCCAGGGTGAGGTAAGCCTGGGGTGCCCCCCAAACACGAGACTACAACAAGGGGCGCAGATAAAAACCACTGGCCCCACTCCTGCGGGGCCTCTGTGTGTTTCCCTACACAAGCAATGAAGGCTCTGCGTGTGTGCCCTCGAATCCTTCAGTTCGATTTAAAAAGCACACCGCCAAAGGTGGCAAAACATTGTTTTCTAATCTGAGAGTAACACTTGTTTTCTCTCTTTTTTGAAGATAAAAACATTCCCGGTTGATCCAGTGACCTCGTTTCCTGAGCCTTTCATTGCGGGGCCGCAGTTTACCGTAAGTAGCTTAATCCAGAGAACTCGTCTGCACTCAAAGGCATTGTTCCCACGTGGCATGCTGTGCTGTGGGACGCCAGGAGCCGTGCCAGCAGCTTCCTTTGATCACTGTCAACTCTGACTTTGGAAGGTGCTGGGGTCTGGAGGGGTGGGGGGTCCCATCTTTTAGTTAGGAATTACCTAGATTCGATCTATGGGAGGAGGAGAGGGTGCAGGCATACTTGATCTGATCACAAACATAAAATTAACCATTTTAAAAATATGTTTTTATTAATTTTTAGAGGGAGAGGAAGGTAGGGAGAGAGAAACATTGATAAGAGAGAAACCTCACCAATCGGCTGCCTCCTGCATGCCCCTTACGGGGGATGGAGCCTGCAACCCGGGCTTGTATCCTGATGGGGAATCAAACCAGTGACCAACCACTTAGCCACACCGGCTGGGCTAAAATTAACCATTTTAAAGTGACAACTCAATGAAAGTACATTTAGAACCGTGCAACTGCCACCATTATCTAGTTCCAAAACATTTTTATCACCCCCAAAGGAAACCTCATACTCACTAAACAGTCACTCCCCATTTCCTGTCTCCCTCTGGCCCCTCATAGCCACCAATCTGCATTCCTTCTCTATAGAATTCCCTAGTTTGGATATTTCATATCCAAGGAATCATATGACCTTTTGTGTCTGGTTTCTTTCACTCAGTGTGTTTTTGAGGCTCGTGCACATTGTAGCACGTGTCAGTACTTCATTTCTGTTTACGGAGGAACAATATGCCATTGTGCGTACATGCTGCAGTTTGTTGATCCTTTTATTCATCGATGGGTATTGGGGTTGTTTTCACCTTTTGGCTATTGTAAATCGTGATGCCCTGAACATGTGTAGACATGGCATTTTGTTTGAGTTCCGGTTTTTTATTCTTTTGAGTTGGATCTGCATCTTGATAATAGTGTGATTTTAGATATGTCACTTGACCACTCTGAACACCAGTCTCCTCTTATTTAAAGCAGACCCAGTAATAAGAATATCCTCCCTGTATCTGGTTGTGGCTAGAATCAAAAGGGATGAAGAACTTGAAAATACTTTACTGGCCACAGACCATCCCACAAATGTCAAGTGTGATTGTTGTTTCTCAAGGCTGGAGAGGCAGGTGGTGTAATTAACAAGAGCCAGTAGTTGTGACAACTGGCTTCCAGCCATCACCTCTCTCTGCGTTGCTGGGCAACTTCTACTTGCTGCAAACGGTTAAAGTGCTTTTTAACATTTAAGTGTTGTAGTTTCCTCATCTGCAGAACAAGAGGGTCTGGTAATTTCCAAGTTTCTTTTCAGTTGCTCAGTTCTTTTCTTTAAATGAACATGGCTACAGGAGCTCACTATATCATGGGCGGCTGTCCAGAGCACAAACGGGGAGTCCAGGGTCCCTCCTCTTTTGCTCTCACCCCCTCCTCCCAGGGATCAGATCTAGGTAATTCCTAGAACCAAGTGATTCCTGAGCCTCCTTCCAAAGGGTTTCTGGCCCCTCTGGGGGATCTGTGAGGTGGGCTGTAGTGACCTTGGGGTAGCTCCAAGTGCAGTCTCATGAGCTGGATGATGGTCACTACTTGAGGTGGTTTGAGTCACATGGAGAGGGAAGGTGTACACAATCCAGGCAAAGGCAAAAACAGGCTCCCAGAACATCCATTTCTAGGATCATGAGCTGTTGCCAGCGCCTGCCTTTTAAGAACGAGAGGACAGAGACACAGGGGCTGGGCCAGGCTGTTAAATATTATTACTCCGACGTTCATCCTACCCTTGCAGTTTTGCTAGGCACAGTTCCCCAGCTGGAAACTCTGGCTCCTCTTCCCTCAGCTGGCCATAATGGGCACTCTGGCCTCCTGCCCAGCCTTGGCAGTGCCATGAGACACCCAGGGAAGCCCTTCCTGAAAAGCTGGGGGCCAAGACAGAGCAGGAAACCAATGTCAGAAACCACGCTGGGACTTTTTTTTTTTTTTTAAATATATTTTATTGATTTTTTACAGAGAGGAAGGGAGAGAGATAGAGAGTCAGAAACATCGATGAGAGAGAAACATCGATCAGCTGCCTCCTGCACATCCCCCACCAGGGATGTGCCCGCAACCCAGGTACATGCCCCTGACCGGAATCAAACCTGGGACCTTTCAGTCCGCAGGCCGACGCTCTATCCACTGAGCCAAACCGGTTTCGGCACGCTGGGACTTTTAAGAACTGGGCAAGAGTGGCTTGAAGGCAGCTGGAGGAGGCAGAGGGAACAGCATGAACATGGGGCAAAAGGGATCATCCCATGTTCAAGGGACTGAAATGAAAGCAAGAAGAACTAAAATGCAGAGAGCAAGGGAGTGGGGCATGAGAAGAGGAAGGGGAGGAAGGAATAAACACTCAAGGGGCAAAAACATGCTTCATTTAACAAATATTAAAAAGATGAGTACTCAGGGTTGAGATTTAATAATATTAGTAAATTTTGCTGCTCCCCAATGTCATTCTTAAGTGAAGCTAGCTTTTTTTCTTTCTACGTGGAGTGCATGGCATTGAAGAATATAATGGCTGCTAATATAGTTTGGTGCCACTGCCTTGATTCATGCTAGCACTTTCACCCACCATTGCCTTTGTGCCATATTTCCCCCTTTTCCAAGAGAGTATCAAAAGTGACATTAAAAGCTCAACCTCCACCTAGATCACTAAAACAACAAAACAACTTTTTACTCCAGCTCCTGTATCAGGATGAGCTAAGTCATGCTTGAAAATGACAAACTGAATTTCCTGCTCATGCTGTATGTCCATCATGGATGGGCTGAGGGTGTCATCCTCTTTCTGGGACCCAGGCTACTGGAGCAGCTGCCACCTAGAACATTGCTAGTCACAGTGGCAGAAGGGAAAAAAGAGGCAATAAATTGCACACTGGCTCTTAAATCTTTCAAAGGAAACAAAATATGGCACCTCAACTCACATTTCCTTGGCCAAAGAAAAGCATGTGGCCATGCCTAACTTTAAAATATATATATATATATATATTGATTTCAGAGAGGAAGGGAGAAGGAAAAAGAGATGGAAACATCAATGATGAGAGAGAAACACTGATCAGCTGCTTCTGGCACACTCCCTACTGGGGATCTAGCCCAAAACCCAGGCATGTGTCCTAAAAAGAATCAAACCATGACCTCCTGGTTCATGGGTCTATGCTCAACTATTGAGCCACACTGGCCTGGATGCCATGCCTACCTTTAAAGAGGGTTGGGAAGAGCAGCCCTACCAGGGGCCTGGAAAGTGATGAGCCAGAATTATCTGGTGGACCACACATATGATGACTACAGCCCAACATTTGTGCAAGCTCTTTGTGGCAAACACTACATGCTGGAAAATGTCTGATGCTCCCTTCTTCATGGTCAATTCTTTGGCATTGCTCCATTCCAGGCCAGGTCAGTTTTCCCTCTGGAGACAGGTGTAAAACAAAAAGGGGCTTGTGATTTTCAGCAATAGCCTCCCATGACCTCTCAAAGATAAGCCTCTCCCCATTGCTCAAGCCAAATATATCCTTACAGAACAATAGCTATACTTGATTTTTTTTTTAGAGATTTTTCATGTTTTCCTAGAAGGGATAAGTTATCTTCTGTCTAAATGTAGTGCTCATTTGATGGTAAATGCCTCTTCTTTAGAAAGCCAGGAAACAGTGTGGAAAATCAAGTTATAAGATATGAAGCTGGCATTATCTAAAGGATATAAAACAAGCAAAAAGCATGCACAGAAAAAATACAATGAGGATGTATACTGACAACAACAGTAAAGGATTATGGAATTTCTTCATTTATTTGCTTTTATATGTCTCCTAAGTTTTCTATATAAAAGTAATAAGCATATCATGCCTTTTAAGGCAAACAAAAACAACCAGTTATTTTCTCCAAATGAGGCAGTATTCTCTAGACCAGTAGTTTTCAAACATTCCCTGGTTTCAGAATTATCTAGAGGCCTTGTGAAAACACGGACTGCTGGACTTCCCCAGACATTCTGGTTCCAGAGGTCTTTGGTGGGGCCTGAGAACTTGCATTTTTACCAAGTTTCAAGATAACACTGATGCTGCCAGTTTGGCGACCATACTTTAGAACCATTGCTATGGTGGTGAAAGACACCAGCTATGGAGCCAGATCACCCTGGTTCTAAATACTGGTTCTTAACACACCCTGTGTGACCTTGGGAAGATTCTTGACCTCTCTGGAGCCTCACTTTCCTTTTCCATAAAATCAGTTATAAGATGCACTTTTTTTTTTTCACCTTTTAACATCTCTGAAATAAAAAACTCATTACAATGGGGGAGGGGGACAAAGTTTGATTGGTCACATTTTTCTTTCTCGGTGGTGGCACATGGAAAAATGGTGCATCTTACAATGATGGAGTCTAAGATGTGATGAAATATGATCTCCACCTTACAGCATTGTCCAGAGGCAATGTGTGTCAAGTACTTCGCATAGTGTCTGGCACAAAGTAAAATCATTTAATAAATGACAGTTGAGTTTAGCTGTTATCAAAAAGTAACAGGAATTGCATGGTATGGCTTAGGGAGCAGCTGACAGTGCAGGGAAACCGAGACTGAGATGGCTTTCCTCGTTCCTGTTTCCTCTCCAGGCAGACTTTAGAGACAGTAAATTACAGTGCTGCCCTGGCCAGTCTTCCCCGCTGATCCCAGCCGTGACCCTGAGGCCTTTGACAGAGACCATCTCCACAGTGCAGACCATCTACACCACTCGGAAGCCTGTTTCTCTGGCAGCCAGGTGGGTGAGGGAAACCAGGCACAGGCCTTAGGTTCACTGTGTTTGTGACGTCTACAACCCAGTCATTCATTCTTTCATTCATTTTTTTCTGGGTTTATTGACATGCCTTCAAGGCTAGACAGTACTTGA
This sequence comes from Myotis daubentonii, assembly GCF_963259705.1. NCBI lineage: Eukaryota > Metazoa > Chordata > Mammalia > Chiroptera > Vespertilionidae > Myotis > Myotis daubentonii. The sequence continues at coordinate 62,686,174 of NC_081850.1, read as the reverse complement.
GGTGCTAAGGATGTACAGTGAACAAAGTAGGTAAAAGTCCAACCTTTACAAAGTTTACAATTTAGTGTTGGGGAAGAGGAGACAGACATTAAATGAGTGTGTGTGTGTGTGTGTGTGTGTGTGTGTGTGTGTGTGTGTGTGTACAGTGGAGACAGATTCCATAGATAGGCAACTGGGCCTGAGGGCCAGGAAGTTAGAAGCAATCTCTTAAGGCAGCCAATTTTAATTCATTTTTACTTATTAAAACATAGGAGGGAATTGTAGGAGAAAGTGCATACGAGACCAATTGAAAGCTTGATTTAAAGAAACCTAGCCCCTGGACATCTTCCCAGTCACTCAAAAGACCATTCCTGAGAGGCTGCTGTGCACCAGCACCTGTGCTAGGCTCTGGGGGTCCCGAGGCGAATGACGTATATACAGTCTGTCCCCCTGAGGAACCCTCAGTCTGGAGGGGGAAGCCAATAGGTCGCCAGACAATTTCAGGTCATTGTCGTGCTAGCAAATGTAGCCTGAAGGAGCCTGACAGAGTAAGTCAAGAACTACGACCAAGAACAAATCTGGCGACAACTTCAGCAAGTCTGCTCTTGTGATTTTTGAGGCTTTATCTTACTGTTTTGTCACCTACTCTCTTTTTCAGTGCAGAGACGCTCCGGCAGGAACTGGAGAGAGAGAAAATGATGAAAAGACTGTTGATGACCGAACTGTGACTTCTCCCCTCGCTGCCTGGAGGACGGCATGGTGCCTTCTGTCATTTTCCTTCTTCGGGCTTTGTGTGCTCACTCTAGCACAACATGCAAATGTGTGCTCTGCCTGCCCAGGTCCCCATGGTTAGTTGAAGCCAACATCTGGCTTGACTTTTACTGGAAAAGTTATTTAATGTCTCCTGAGTATTAGAGTTTTTCTTCTATTCAATGTAGTGGAGACAGGATTTGTAAGTCTTGGCGGAAAAAAAAAATGGAAAAATGGGGATCCCTTTTCAGAAGTACCTGTGTGTATTCATTGATAACCACAGGGGTTACTAAGGCGCAGAATCCTTTGCTATCAATCTCAATCATGTGATTTTGTATGATTGAAACTTACACCAAGCTTTGACTGTTTGCTAAAGAGTCATTTTTAACGAGAGAATAATTCTTTATTGCTGGTTTTTCATTTACACTGGTAAATACACAGATCTTTTAAAGTCTTTAACATTCATTTTTATTCAGACACGAGCAGGTGAACTAAAAAGGAAAGTTGCAATCACCAGGACTCGAGGTACTTCAGCTTAATCTGAAACATAATTTCACTTGTGACTTTGTTAAATACGATATTATTTGGGATACACAGAATTTATGATTGAACCCAAAGTAGGAAATTATAGCTTAAATTCTAAAAATCCTTACAAGATTAAGGTGATTCAATATCAGGATTCACTGGGGGTGTTCCATAAAGGAGAATTATTTCTAAAGTTGATCAATTCCTATCCTATTGCTAGAACCTTGACCAGAAGAAACTCTGCTCTCTTTTTGTAAGTTTCCAGAAATGTGTTTTTAAATTTTTATTATGCACTTGAACAACTTTGCAGGAATAAAGGAACCCCCTAGCCACAAACTAGCCCTCCAAATTGTTTCCCAAGCTTTCTCAATGAATATGCACACCTTTTTTACAGTGGTATAATCGGTGTGTACACACTCTTTGGTTGTACTTCTCCGCCTAACACATAACTTCTCTTTTCAATACAGATCCTGCTCTCACCCATTTAAATGTCTTTATATCCTTATAACATGGTTAACCTCACTGCTCCCCATTATTAGATATTTGAGTTATATCCAAGTTTTCACTCTTATAAATAGTGCTGCTATGAATGTCTTTGTAAAAATATTACCCTTCCTTTGGATTCTCCCCCCTGGGAATATCTCCAAAGAGGGATTGTGAGGTCAAAGAGCATGAAGTATTGTATAACTCTTACTTTATTGCCAGATTGCTTTCTAGAAAGATCCAATCTTTGGGTTGGAAGGACCGTAAAGGTCAACCCCCTCGATCCCCTCTGAATGCTTGAACTCCTACAATTTATGATGCCACCAGCAATGTATAAGCATTTCTATTTACCAATAGCTCTGCCAGTATTGGGTTTTGCCATTTTAATTTATTTTTGCTTGTTTAATAGGTGTGTACAGTTGTCCTTGAAAGGTTGTTTTATTTCATTAATTGCTAGCAAGGCCGAGCACTTTTCCATGTGATGATTTACTAGCTATATTTCCTTGTGTGTAAAATGTCCATCCATTTCTTAAGACCGCTTGTTAAGTGGAACTGATCTCATATATTTGTATCAGAACTGTATTTTTATGTTGTGTTGTATGGTTTGCTCTCCTGTCCCTGTACTTAAAACTGAATGGTGCCAATAATTTGATACTAATGATTATTTAAAAAGAGCAATGCCTCATTTACTAACATTGTTGTAAAAGGAGGCATGTAAGCAAATATTCAGATCACAGAGGATTAACCCCTGAAGTGCTGAATCTTTAAAATATTAATATTTTTTGAGGGAAATCTTTCTAAGCTGTATTACACACTTCCCTGCCTTAGTAAACAGAGTGTACCGGAGAGTATTTCACCTTTCCTTGATGAGTCATGGTCATCATTGTAAACATCAGCCCCTTTTGGACTTGGCGTGGTGCAGTAATGTCATTAGAAGCTATCAGAACGTGTGGGGCTTGGCTTTGCCTTTCACAGGCTGTTGTGCTCATCTCATTGATGGCTTCTACTGCTGTCTGCTCTGCTGGTGAAGCCATCTGGGGCAATTGGGGTATTTGGGACCTTTTAATCCCTGTACTACATGACCCCTGGCTGTACCTTTAAAACAGCTTTCGCCGTTCTTTATCTCGTGCACACGATGATGCCAAATGTGTTTCTGTACAATATGGGGAGCTCTCTGTGTCTGGGCTCGTCAGCTCTTGCCAATCCAGCACCTAACCTGTTCGCTTTCTGAGTCTTCTGCTCTTCACCTCCTGCTCTCTGATGGGAACCTCCAGGGCAAAACAGGAAGTTCTCTTGCGGAGGCCAGGAACCCCCGTGTCACATGGTGTCAGGTTGGCTCTGCCGTTGCGGAGGAATGCATGGGCTTTCCGGCCGCTGTTTTCAGGAGCCTCTGAGTCTCCTGCTTCTTCCTCTCCGCGTCCCCCTGGGTTCACAGATGTTTCAGAAGGTGGATGTCACAGATGTCTCAGAAGTCTGGTCACAAACTCGTTGGCTACTACTGTGTATGAAAACCCAGTACCTTTGGCAGCTCAACTCTAATCAGTAAAATCAAGAGGATTCCATTGTTTCAGCAGTTGTCCTGGTTATTTGCCTACGTAAATGTATGACGGGTGCTTGGCATTGGGAGCTGAGCAGAAGACATTGGCTTGGGTGGATTCACAGGGGTAAAAGTGAATTGGTACAGTCACTTCATCTGTTTTAAATACTTAAAACCAAAGCAATGGTTGTGACTTTATGGTCACACAACATATGGTCACAAATTTTATACATTACCATATGGTCACACAACACACATGTTATGTCCAGGGTGGGCAATCAGCACACACACATGTTATGTCCAGGGTGGGAAGTCAGCTTGCTGACATAATCACTCCCGACCTCCAAACTGTGGGCCACTGACTCCTGACGGGCATGGGGGTGAGTGCCAGGGGCCTGGGAAGCTGGCGACCCACAGGATATGTGGACTGTAGACTGTGTAGGAGCATCTTTCTTAGGTTTGAAGAATTTTAAAACTAGGTCTTGGAGCATTCAAAGATCCCACCTGAATGCACCCCAAATTTCATATTCCCCAAATAGCACAGGAATATTCTAATATCTTTACCTTTCTTTCACCATCCCAAAGATCACTATTTTTTTTAAAAAAATTCGACATTCCATTACCATTTTAAAGTGTACAAATTCAGTGGTTTTTAGTATATTTGCAACGTTGTGCCAACATCACCACTAAATCCAGAACATTTCCATCATTCCAAAAAAGAAACTCCATGTCTAGAGTCACAACCTGTCTCCCATCCCCTAGCAACCACTGACTTACTCTCTGTTCCTAATTTCTGCCTAAGGATTTGCCTATTCTGTACACTTCGTATACATGCAATCACACAATATGTGGTCCCTTGTGTCTGGCTTCCTTCACTGACCACAATGTTTTCAAGGTTTATCTGTGTAGTGGCATGGATCAGTACTTCATTCCTTTTTATGGCTGAGTAATATGCCATTGTATGAACATACCAATTTTCCATGGCTGAGTAATATTCCATTGTATGAATATTACACCTTTGTTTATCCATTTATCAGTTGACAGACATTTGGGTTGCCACCACTTTTTGGCTATTATGAATAATACAAACATTTGTGTACAAGTTTTTGGGTGAACATATGTTTTCCATTCTCTTGGGTGTATAGCTGAGATTGGAAAAGTTTGGTCACATGGCAACTTTTGTTTAACTTTGGAGAAGCTGCCGGGATCACAGTTTTTACTCCTTAAGCCATCAAAAATGGAAAAATCACATTTATTACTAGACAGAGCATGGGCACATCCATTACAGGTCAGATACTGAGATGCAGCACTGATTTGGGGAATTTTTATAATGGGGAAAAAAAGTTGTTTTAGTGAAGTGGCTTTGATGAGAAGAGAAAATAAAAATAAAGGTGGTTTCTTCTAAAAGTGAAATTAAGCTCAGGTTCATCTCTAGGTCCTTGTGTGAGTAGCTGGCTCTTGCTCAGCCAGTGGTCTCAGAATATTCAGGGAAAGTTTCCTCCCAGAAAATGTGAACAAAAGAGAAAAAGGGGGAATAAAACAGCAATAGATAGCAAGCTCAGATTCCCAAACCAGAGAATCAACACTGAAATCAGAAATGTGTTTGTTTTTGGTTTATTGTGGGTCTTTTTCTAAATGTTGATCAATTTAAAACTGATTATACCTTCCCTGGTGAACAGGAGAAGAAAAGAAAGGAATTTCAATTTTTAAGAAGTAGAGTTTTGATGTTCTGTGTTTTGCTTTTTTGGGTTTTTTTTTTTTTTTTTTTTAGCATTACATGTTTATAGATTTTTCAATTGATTGCCTTTTTTGTATTTTAGAATTTTATACATTACAAAGCTGTTTTTTGGGACGAAGTCTCTTTGTTTTGATGGTTAAATAGTTGTAGTTCATCTTACCTTTTTCAAGCAATAAATCTGACTTCTTGCAACAGCTGGTCTATTGGGAGACCTCGAGAAGCCGAAGGGTTTCATGAATTATACCTGATTCACCCGTCAGGATAAACAGGTTTAAGCTCTAACTGAACATCCCCCGACAATGTCAGCTGATACCCAAGAGCAAACACTTGACCTCTGAGTCTCACAGCACTTTTCACTATTTCCACACCAGCACTATCTCCCATCTCCCCTGCAGTCACTAGTTTCTTTTTGAATGTTTGTATTTTGCAATCTTATGTGTTCATTCATGCCACTGGTAGCCTGGAACCCTATTCATTCTTACCTATTTTATCTGATTTAAACTCCCTCGTCATCATGGAGGTCACTATCACAACTCCACACAAGTTGACATCTGGGCCTGCATTTGGAACCTCTCTGTGCTTTTCTGTCTCCATCATTATTTTATTTGTTTATGCAAGAAAATATAACAGAAAAAAAAAAAAGAAAAAGCAGGCAAAAATGCTGACTCTGCGGTACCATCATAAAAAGAACTGTGTCAGTGTTTTCTAACGGAAGACAGCTTGGTTTGAATATGTTATCACTCCAAAACCACCATTAGAGGTGAACTCTGGGAACTGGCACGCAGTTAAGTGCTTGGTGTGAATACAGGGATGGCTGAGTAAACAACCAAAGGGAATTGCAAGCGGCAGGAACGAATTTGAGAGAGTGGAGCATTCAGCGTGGCCATCAGGCCTGGTACAAAGCTTGCTGCGGGGGGAACCAGAGTACACCGGCTGCCTTGCTTTGAAGGGGTCGGGTTATGCAAAGGCCCCAGCAGCCTCTGCCGGTTACACACTCCAAACGTATGGAGGGGAAGCAGGCTCATCCAGCCCAAGGAGCTGGCTCTGGTGTCCCCTGGCTCTGAGCACCTACCTCAGTTCACCTAGAGTGGGGATCTTGCTATTTCAACTTCCTCCTGTGATGATGCCAAGACATCATGGGTACAGGCAGTGCTTTATAAAGGGTGTCCCAAAATTCACGCAAGATTTGAATTTTGTGTGAGCATTAACAACAACAACAAATAAATGCCTAATTTTACTTGGTTTATTGCATCAGATTCTAATATCTGTTGCCCTTTGATTTCAATCCCTTCAATTTGATAAGCATTACCAAGTACCAATTATGGCCCAGGAGCAGGGACAATGAAGACCAATGAAGACCACGGCTTTGCGTATGTGCCAGCATACCCGATGTGCTATTCCATACATAACCCTATACTGTATACTTTATGGGTCAATAAAAAATTTACAATTTTTAATTATAAACCTGTGTTTTCTATCAAAATTACTTCTTGCGTGAATTTTTGGGACACCCTTTATAAACCAAAAGGTGTCTGAACAAGGTGGGGGAGGCAGCAGTTCTGCCCAGGTGTGTCCCAGGTAAACCTTCTTAAACCTGGGCGAGCACTCGGTGTCTCTGGGGGACCCCGGTGAAATGCAGACCCTGACTCCCGAGCCTGCAGCGCGGCGCGGTTAGTGACGCTCACAAACTGGGGATGCTGAGCTGCTGAGCTGAGGACCGCGGTCTGAAGAGCAGGTCCGGAGGGGCCACCTCTGCGCCCGCGGGAGACACGCGCAGGGAGGGGAGGAGCAGTGGGGAGGCTGGGAGGAGGGACGGGGGGAGCGAGAGGAGAGGCTGGGAGGGAAAGCGGGGCGGCTGCGGCCCCGGCGAGGATGCGCAGACCGAGGCGGCTCCGCGGCTGCGCGGGCTGCGGGCGGGGGACGGGCCGGCGCGTGCTGGCGGCGGCGGAGGCGGCGAGGTCCCGGCCCCGCGCCCGCGGCGCCCCCGCAGCGGCCAGAGCGGCCCGGCTGAGGGCTCGGTGCGCAGCGATGGCGCGGCCGCCGGGGCCGAGCCGGGGGGTCTGGGTGCCGCTGTTCTGGCTGCTGCTGGCGGGGCCCGCCGCCTGTGCCGCCAGCCCCGGGGACGACGGCGCGGGGCCGGGCGGCCGGGGACCCCGAGGCCGCGTGCGGGGCGACGCGGGCGCCGACGAAGCGGTGCGGCGCCACGACTCCTCCTACGGCACCTTCGCCGGGGAGTTCTACGACCTGCGCTACCTGTCGGAGGAAGGTGAGGCTGGGAGGTGCGGGGTGGCGGAGGGGAGACCCGGCTGGGGGCGGGAGCGAGGGTGGGGAGTTGGAAAGGACGCGAATGGAGGCAGCTTTGGCGCAGCCGAGGCGAGGCCGGGCAGAGAGCGCCGGGCTCAGACCCCATCCGCCTGGTGAAGGGGCCCGCAGAGCTGTCCGCTTTCCAGGTGGGGAGACTGAGGCCGGGCGAGGGAGGGTGCCAGCCGAGTCCTGCGAAGCTGCGGACAGGTGGGCTCCCCCCCGGTGTTCAGCACCTGGCCTCCACCCTCTCGGTCAGGGGTCGGGAGTGTGGGGGCGGGGGGAGGGAGGGAGTTGGGGGGGGGGGGGGCTGCCATCTGGCCTGGGCTGTGTGAGATTGGAACAGCCGGCTGTAAGCAGAAATCCGGACTTAAAAGAGATGCTGCCTTATTTCCTCCCCGCGAGTATTGACCTAGATTTGCAAAGGCAAGCGCCCTGACCTCTCAGTGTTCTGTTCCCGCCCCCCACCCCCCACCACCCCTGCCAGCGCTGGGTCACTGCTCCTTCCCGCCTCCATCCCACTCCTTTTCTACCCGGCCTGTTAGGGTCCCCTGGTGTGAGCCACCATTGTGGGGCCTGCTGGGCCCAGAGACTGGGGTTTGTCAGCCATAGACCTCCCCGCGGGGATGCTTCAGTGAGCACAAAGCCACTGATTCTGCTCAGAAGGAAGGGAAGCTGGCCTCTTTTCCCTGCCATTTGGAAAGTAGTCATTTTCATTTTCTTCTGCTAAAAGGAATAGTAAAATTATATATATATGATATATCTGTTGCTGGGGATTAGGTTTAGCTGCCTACACCAAATAGAGATGAGTAGCTTAAATAAGATAGAAGTTTCTCTGTCATATACAGAAATCTGGAAGTAGGCAGTCCAGAACCGGTCATCAGAGACCCTGGGTCCTGGTGGTCTGCTTCTTCACAATTCCTAGCGTGTGACTTCATGGGCCGAAATGACTGCATGATCTCCTGCCATTACATTCACTCTCCAGACAGTAGGAAAGAGGAAGTGGGAAGAAGATCACTGACTATAAGGAGATGATGCCGAAGTCCCATATAACAATCCTGCTTAGCCACAACTTAGTCATGTGGTCACTCATAGTTGCAAAGGAGGCTGGGATGTGTAGCCTTCTAGCTGGGAAGTAATAAGTCCTATTTAAAAATTGGAATTATTGTATTAAGGAAGATGGAGAGAATGGATTTGGGAAAATGTATTAGTTGGGCAGAGGCTTAACTGCCGAAACAGAGTCCTCAATATACAGTGGCTTAAGTAAGATGGTTTGTCTCACATGAGTCAGGCTGGTCTGAGCTGGTGGGACAGCTCTGATCTACAAGGTCATTCATGGACTCAGGTTCCTTCCATCTGATTGCTCCATCATCTCCTAAGACTTTGTCCTCCTCTGTGTGGAAGTTGAGATGCTTGCATGTCCTGTTCAAGCTTGAGGAAAGGAGAAGAAAGGAAGTTCAGGGCAAGCAGTTTCCTCTTAGGCTGGTTGTACAGATCACTACTGCTCACATTCCTTTGGTCAAGAACATAATTATATGACCTAGCTGCAAAGGAGGCTGGGAAGTGTAGTCTTCTAGCTGGGTAGCCATGTGGCTAGGGAGGAGAGAATAGGGGGAAGGGAGGCCGGGGGAGCACAACAAGCAGATGCAGAATCTGTTACTCTGGAAAAGAATAAATATCCCAAAGTCCATCTGCTTCTGAATGCATCTAAAACATATTTATTCTGTTCCTAGTCAGCCTATCACACTGCCAGGTAACTCAGATGTGGCACATGAAAGCTTATATTCTCATGGGGCACATGGACCTAGCAAATGAAGAACAAGGTCAGAGGCTCTATGTCAGTTTGTATCTACAGAGAGAATAAGGTTAGTTGTGCAACCCAGACAGTTTTATGAACATGGACATCAGGTGGGCTGCAGCCATGTGAAGGCTTTATAGAGTGAGCTGGGAAGTATGAAAGGCTTTGGTGAGACAGAAGAGGGAGGACATTTAGGTGAGGTGACTGCACAGGGGCAGCAGGACATGCAGTGTGTATACAGATCCCCAGTGTGCTTGCCCCTCTCACCCATTCTGCATGCGCAGCCAGAAGTTTGAATAGGGTCTTAGGACTTGAATCTTACCAAGCATCCCTCTTTATCTTGAGGTTCTTAGCCAGAATCTATATAGTATGAGAACAACAGTAAAATGTAAAACAAATTACCACAATTATGGCTAAATAGCCCATTCTGGTTGTTCTCTCAAAAAAAAAAAAAACCCAAATAACAAAAAACAACACACACACACACAAAAAACTGAGCTGGGTGCTGGCTTAGGGTTAAGTCCCAAGTAAAGCAAGCCTCCTGCTCTCTTCTCCCAGCTGCTGAGATCCACAGGCCAGGCCTGAGGAACAGACCCTGAGTCTTTCCACAGCCACACGGGTGATGGTAGCTGGCCTGCCCTTGGGGTCATGGCCTGTATAGGAAGGAAAAGGGGACAACACCATACTTGGTTGCTATCTTCCAGGCACAGTGACTTGTAAGACAGGGCCCAGTCAATGAGCTCCTGACCACGAAGTTCAGACCACAGTTTTTCCTATCTTGGGAAAGAGCTGGTGAGGCAGTAGAGAGAAGAGCAGGGCCTGGAAGGGCAGAGTTCCCTTCATCTGCTTATATTCTTCCTACATCGACTGCATATTGTATGCAGCTACATAATTCATCACCCTACACATAAACATTTGGGATGCAAATGTTACCTCCATGCTTTTCCCCTTTGAGATGCATAGACAGTTACTATCTGAGAAAAAAAAAGACCCCCCCCACACACTTTTTCATTTATAGTATCTCTTCGTTTGTTCTTTGGTTTGAACACATATAGTATCACCTTGCTTGGTGAAAAAGAAAAAGTAGAAACACTGTATACTTTTTATGGGCAGGAGATAGCTTATGATCCCTGAATCTTTTACTGATAGGAAAATAAAGCACAAAAAAAGGTAAGTAATTTATAAAAATAATCTGTATCTTTAAAGATAATCTATATCTAATTTATCTTTGTATCCACCGTGACTCTTCTAGCCCAATAATAACACTAATTGTAGCTAATTGTTAATAAGTACTTCCTACTGTGCCAGGCACTATTTTAAGTACCTTTTACATATTAACTTCACTCTTTACAGCAATACTCTGGCTTTGATACTACAATATTCTCCACTTTCGAGCGAAGAAAACTGACCCACAGAAAATTTAGATATCTTAGCTAAAGTCACACAGCCAGGAAGTCACAGAGAGCTGTATGGGATTGTTGACCGACTTTATGAAAAAGGTGTGCAAGCTATCCGGCCTGCCTGGAATGGAGGGTCCCTGTTGACGTACTAGGAAATGCAGAGGGACAGGCGGGATGGGGTACTTTTATGAGTGGACTGGAGAAGAGGGGTTTGGCATTGGTAGGGAGGCAGTGGAGAACCGCAGGCTGCTGAGTGGAGGAATGCCTTGACGAACGCTTTGCTAAACAGGCTCCGTGTGTGTGTGTGTGTGTGTGTGTGTGTGTGTGTGTGTGTGTGTGTGTGGAGCTTTCCATTTTCCAAAGTCCCAGGACAGCTTTCCTTCATGATGTGACCCTGCTGAGCAGAAACGACGGCTCACGCAGTCCAGAAAGAGACAGATGCTGATGCAGTGGCTCTCAGAGATTTGAACAGATAATTTCTGGTTAAAATATCAAGGACTCAAGGACTAAATTAATACCTGAGAGCTGTGATCCAAGCAGTTCATTAGAGGCGATAAATAGCAAACCAGAAGCCATTAACCACTCAGTGGAGGATGGCAAAACAGGCTCAAGGGATTACAGGAAAGGGATAGATAGTATCTGTGAATAACACAGGGATGGAAACCACAAAACCATATTGAGAACCTGAAAAGAAAAAAAAAAACAACCACGAAAATAAGTACCTCTTGTATTACAGGAATATCCGAAGGGAGAAAAAGTGGCTTAATTGTTCTCTACAACAGAGCAGTTATTGGAAGGTTTTACAGGGCACATGTGAGAAGGAAAGGGGGGAGGTGCCCTAAACCAATATTATTTGGTCTCAATCCAAGTTTTTATTTTAGTGAAAAAGAAAACAAATAGCACGAAGCCCAGCCGGTGTGGCTAAGTGGTTGAGCATTGACCCATGAACCAAGGGGGGGTTCGATTCCCAGTCAGGGCACATGCTTGGGTTTCGGATTTGATCCCCAGTCGGAGGAGGAGGGGCATGCAGGAGGCAGCCAATTGATGATGTTTCTCATCTATGTTTCTATGTCTCTATCCTTCTCCCTTCCTCTCTCTCCAAAAATCAGTAAAAACATAAAAAAAGCTACCAAAATGGAGGGAAAGGAACAAGCAAAAACAAACAAACAAAACCCCAAAACCAGTAGTGAAAAATGGGGGATGGACAATGTAAGGGGAGAAGGAAGAACTGGCCGTGTCTGGGGGTTCTAACCTATGTATCTCAAGACCAAGGCAGACAAGTAAGTGTAGGAAAGAAAGAATGGTGGGGATGAGGGTGGGGGGGAGGGGGGCAGCCAATAAAGGTCTTTAAACAGTATTGTGACAAGATCAGTTTCCCATTTTAGAAAGATGGGAGGTGGGGGGAGAAGTGGGAGGGAGGTGGGGGGATCAGATAGGCGATGGTACAGCATGAAAGGGCAGGCTCTGTTTTCTAGGGTGGGAATAGAAGAATGGTGGGTGAGTATAGATAGCAGGTGGAGAAACCCAGGACTACGGTTTCAGGGTTGGAAGACTGGTGGGTGGTGGCATTCTTCACGGAGACAGGAAACGTAGGAGGAAGAGCATTTGGGAGGTGGGGGAGCTCAGTTTTGGGCTATGGAATCGATGTGCTTATGGAATATCCAGGTAGAAACCCCATGTCTGACGGTGGGGCAAATGTGTAATAGCCACCCAAACGAGAACGGCAGGCAACTTCATAGACTGTAACAGAATTTATTATAGGGTAATTTCCTTCCGGAAGATTGAGCCACAGGGGACAGACAACCCAGAACGTAGCACAAATTATTCTCTGCTACCGGACACCTGTTGCAGTACTTTTTGCAATAGTATAACTCAGGGACTAATGATTGACGAGACTAAGGAATGAAGAATGCAATAGCTCCCAGGGTGGTACCTCCTGGTGGTCTTGTGGTAGATGATTGCTTATAATCAATACTATTTCCAGGTGGCTATTTACCTCTGTTGTCATGCCATTCCAATTGTTACTAATAAAAATATTTATGGCTGCATTTTATGGAACACAGATAATCATCAACTAGAAGGCTTCGATATGCTTGCTAAGGACAGGGAGGTTGGTCAAAGGTCACAGCATGAAACTTAAAAACGAAATGAAATCCAGAACACACACGGTACATACCCTTGATCAGAATTGAACCCAGGACCCTTCAGTGTGCAGGCCAATGCTCAACCACTGAGCCAAACCGGCTAGGGCTGGAACCTGAACTTTAGATCCAGGTTCTGCTTGTAGGCACTTTTGGTAATGATCTTACCAGTTAGTCATGCTAGAGTTTTAGGATAATGGTCTTGGGAACATAAAAAACTTTTTGCAACCTAGCAGGATCTTAGATACTGGCACATAGTCCCAACTTATTTTATGCCAAATAGATCATTTAATTCCAGCAAAATTTGTAATATTGTAAAATGTGCTTATATTCTGATGCCAACCCCAACAAGTATACTGAAGTTTATTTCTGGTATTAATGACCCAGAGTTATCACAAGTTAAAGGGGTGGCCCACAAAAAGACTGTCCTCAATTCAGACCAACTGGCTACCAATTCAGGGGCACCCACTAGAATGTCTCATAGAACTCAGGAAAGCACTGTACCTACAAATAGTATCGTTTTGTTATAAAGGAAACACCTCAGGAACAGCCAGTATAGGCACATGTAGGGCGAGTCCAGGGGACTCCCGAATGCAGTTTCCGAGCCTTCCTCGTGGAATCGGGGCCTGTCATCCTCCTGGGACAGCACCATAGTGAGAAATAGGAGGAAGAACATTCTATGAAGAGCTCAGCATAGTTTGTAGCACTCAGCAGTTCAATATAAAGAGAAAAACAAAAATCTCATCTCAGGCAGGCCTTGCCAAGGTATTAGGGGTGAGTTAATTAAATGTTTGACCAAATAGAGCAGGCTAATCTTTTAAGTTTGTATGGCCCACAAATGATGTTATAAATATCCAAACGGCCCTAGGCAGAAAAAAGGTTCCCCACCCCTGTCCAAAATGCACAGCTGTGTGCCAGGAAAATGCAGTCCAGTGGCTTTTTTTTCCCTTAAAGGATAATTAATAGAACCAAATAAACAGAATCTCACTTAAAAAAATTACAAATAAAAAAGAAACGACATCAAAATAATGAGAAAAGAAAAACTAATAGTAATTTTTTAAAATGTGTATTTACTTTCCTAATGTTATAGGGTGATTTTATTTATTCATTTGTCAATCATTTATTCAGTGGCCAGTGCTAGGCATGATGCTGGGCAGAGAATACAAGATGAATCACACCTGGTTCCTTTGTACACCGAGGAAACAGCCTAGGATAGTGGTCGCCAAACTCATTAGTCAACAGAGCCAAATATCAGCAGTACAACGATTGAAACTTCTTTTGAGAGCCAAAATTTTTTAAACTTAAGCTATATAGTTAGGCACATTGTTATTGACCTAATTAGGGTACTCCTAAGGCTTAGGAAGAGCCACACTCAAGGGGCCAAAGAGCCACATGTGGCTCGCGAGCCGCAGTTTGCCAACCACGGGTATAGGAGAAAATTATTTTTGTTACAAACTGGAAGCATAATGCAGGCTTTCCCTTCAATGTACGGTTTAATGCATTATGATGCCAAGTAATGTTATAAGAAAAATACACAGCTGTTAGAAATGATGTATGTAAAGATTTTACATACATATGAAAATGTTATATGGAGCTTAATGAAAAATGGAAGTTCACAGTGATGGAAAAATTCTATTATCACATATATAAATGGAAAACCTCTTGTACTGAATATATAAGTGGGTCATTGTTAATTTTTTAAGTATGTTTTCATTGATTTTAGAGAGAGAGAAAGGGAGAGGGAGAGACAGAGAGAATCATCGATGTGAGAGAGAAACATCAGTGGGTTGCCACACCCTGACTAGAGATCAAACCTGCAACCTGGGCATGTTCCCTGACCAGAAATCAAACCGGTGACCTTTGGGTGCACAGGATAATGCCCAACCAACTGAGCCACACCGGCCAGGGCTATTTTTTTTTCCTCTTAGAGCATGTCTATTGAGTGAAAACTGTGGTTTTTAAGCTCCCAGGTCACAGTGGTGAGCCTGTGTTCATATGAAATTATGCCCCCTCTCAGGGCCTCAGTTTCCTTGCCTGTAAAATGAGGGAAAAGTCACTTATTCTCAGCTAACATGTAAGGCTCAGTTCAAAGATGTGTACCCTGTATTCTCCCCTCATGAAGAGGGTGATTAGGCTCACCCAGGGCCCTTTTCTGAGGCCTTATAGCTATATTTAGATGGGTGTGATAGAAAATAGTAAATGTACTTTTTAAAATTCTCATTGAAAAAGTTGTTACTGGACTTTCTAACCATTATTTATTCTCACTGTCCAGGTTACCCTTTCCCTACTGCTCCTCCTGTGGATCCATTTGCCAAAATCAAAGTGGATGACTGTGGTAAAACTAAGGGATGCTTTAGGTTGGTAGACCTGTGCATTGGATAACTCTTAAGACTGAGACGTCGCTTTACTCCTCAGGATAGAATTGAAATTGCATGCAGTCCATTCTAACCAGGGGCCTATACCCCTTCAGACCTTCGGCAGGGATATGGCCGCTCTGATGGCCACCCCAGTTTTTAGTCATCAAGGCCTGGGACACTGGAACATTCTTCACTTTGACTGTGCTGCCATTGGCACCAGTGTCTGTTCCTAACGAATTGGCTGTCTGAAGAAGAATCACATGACACAGAATATGTCCACATTTATGGGGGGGGTTGGGGGGGGGCATGGACAGGACGGACAATGATAAACATGTCTGATACCCAATTCCTTTTCAAATAAATAGTCATGGTGTATTGATATCTGTATGATACCAACTAGTCATTAAGCACTTGTTGTCTTGTGTGTTGAGGCCTCCCATGATTATTAATAGTATCCTATCATGACATGATGGGCTAGAGCTAGAAAACAGTAGTAGAGACAGTGGGCCTCCCACAAAGATAGCTCTGTTTTGTTGGAAAACTTCCTTTGAATTTTTTATTTTCTGAAACATGGTCCTTAAGTAAAGATTTTTTTGATCACTCTTCTAAAGTTCTGATTTATATTTTTTTGGTCCATTGCTCAAGATCTATGGGCGGTGCGGGGGGTTGGGGGGGTGGGGATGGGACTGAATTATAGGGGTTTTGAGCTTTCTTTGGATTACCAGAACATTCTAAGGAATAAAAATAATCCAATAATACTAATATTAAGGAAAATGGCCTTTAATGTATAATTCTGGTGACTAAGGGATATTTTTGAGAAGTGAAGGAAGTTTAGTACCCTGCTGGCTTTAGGGGACCTCCTTTCGGGCCCATTTACTCTTCCTTTAGCTGTCCTTAACCTTTTCCACCCGAGTTCCTTGCTGTCTGGAGCTTATATCTCACCCTGGCTGCTCAGAGTCCCTGCTGAGTCCTTGCCTCCCTCCTCCGTCAGCACCTAGTAGGTTTGTGTCTTGTTCCTCCAGATACCTTCCATCTGAATTTAGATGGTCACACCCATTGCTACAATGCTCTGTCATCCTAAAAGAAAGTTCCTCAAACTAGGGCTTGTCAGTTCTGAAAGGACCACAAGTCCTCTATAAGAAAATTTAAATTTCTGTTTTCAAAAAAGAAACAGATCATATATACAAAGAACAGACGTATGGCTGCCAGATGGGAAGGGAGTGGGTGAAAAGGTGAAGGGATTAAGGAGTACAAATTGGCAGTTACAAATAGTCACCAGGATGTAAAGTGCAGCATAGGAGGTGCAGTCAATAATATTGTAATGACTGTAAGGCGCAGGTGGGTACTAGATTTGTCAGGGACATCACTTTGGAAGTTACGTAACTGTCTAAGCCTATGCTGTACACGGAAAACTAATATAATATCGAGTATCAATTGTAATTGAAAAATATTAATTTTTTAAAAACATTGCTCAGGCAAATTCAAAATAAATAAGTAAAATAAATTGGTGTCTTTATGTCAATGGTGCTTCTTTAAAAGATCAATGTATGCATAATCTGATTTTGTGGCGAAACACCTTATTCTGCTGTATGCTTTCATGTCTGAATTTGTGATTGTATGAGAACCTATACAGCAAAGGCAAATTTTATAAATAGACGATGCATCCATGCTCAGTGAATACCAGATGAGGTGTTCAGTGGGTGCATTGTTCATTCCAGGGTTTTGCAGCAATTCAGATAAAAGTGGAAGAGAGTGAGTCATGATTAATAGAACATGCTCAGTTAAAAGACGCTGCACAGTACAGTCAGACATACCATATGTATGTGAGCAGAATTTTACTTTAAGAGAAACCGCATCATCCATCACATGAACGCTGTCACTTTAAATGTTCCTGGTTTTGTAGTTTATATATTTATATTTAATTTGCAACTTGGTGTTCATTTAATTGCAAAATTAAAGTAGAAAGAATTGGCATACATTTAATTAACAAAAATAATTTAAATTATTAACTCGGAGAATTTTCTCATTTAAAAGGGATTCAGAAATAATTCAGTAATAACTAATATTTGAGCGATACTACTATAGTGTAGAGAACACTGGCTGGGAGTTTGGAGGCGCAGGTTCAAGTCCTGTTGCAGCTACTGACTCACTATGCAACCTTCCCATCTCTGGGCCCCTTTAATATGCAGATAAAGTGAAGCAGGTCATCTATGAGGTCCCTCCCAACTGAGGGGAACTGTTTTTTGAAGCAGAGATCTAATTTATTCAGTAATGTCGCTTAGCGTCCTGCCTGATCCATCAGTGTCCTCTTAATGTATTTTAAATAAGAATATGAAGGAGTCGTGTCTGTTTTTCATTAAGTTTATTGGGGGTAACACTAATTAATAGCATTACATAAGTTTCAGGTGTGCATTTTATAATTACCATCATATCCCATTGTGTGCTCACCACTCAGAGTCTAACCTCTTTCCATCACCATATATTTGACCCCCTTTATCCTCTTGAGTAATGTCTGTTTTGATGTCTCTTATAGATATGGGAAACCAGGCTGCAATGCAGAGACCTGTGACTACTTCCTTAGCTACCGGATAATAGGGGCCGATGTGGAATTTGAGCTGAGTGCAGACACAGATGGCTGGGTAGCAGTTGGATTCTCTTCAGACAGGAAAATGGTGAGACACATCATGATAGAAGCTTATTTTTCCCTTTAGTTTGCTGTGTGACTTTAGAGTTTAGAGAATGGGCATGGTTAAGCTACCATTGCCACTTTTAAATGCAAGAAGCTAATTTCTGGCATTTGGTTGTCTTTTGCGAAGCATCACAAAGCAAAGAAACTCATCAAAGCAGTGTAATGAGTATATTAGTGTCGCTCTCTGGTTGCAAGTTAAAATACATTCAAGCTAGCTTAAACAACCAAGGAAGGGTTGGTTTTGAGAACACAAGATGTTTCATATCTATTGATCAGCTATTTCCACAGACATCCTGCAGGGGAAGCCTCCAAAGCTACATGGTTTTTAATAGTAAGCATTTATTTGTTGCTCATGTGTGTGCATTGGCCGGGGCCCAGCTGGGCTTGGCTCCTGTCCATGTATTGGATTTAGTTTTTTTTCCCCTAATCATTCTGCAACCAGCAACTACCAAGGCATGTTATTTTTGTGGCAGAGACAGGAGTGCAAGGGCAATCCAAACTTATTTCAACCTCTGCTCGCGTTACAGCTGCTAACACTCCATTGCCCAAAGCAGGTCACACAGCCAAGCCCAGAAGGAAGGGGCCGGGATATACACTCCCTCTACCAAGAGGCCCTGCAAAGGTCTGGGTGTATAATATAACGACAGGGGGCTGAAGAATTGGGTCTGACAATTCAGTCTTCCACAGTTCTGCTGGGCGAGAACACATCTGGACCTCAGGAAGGACTGTGACCAGGCACAGGCAGGGCACCAGGAACCCAGGCAGCTGCCCATCTCCTGCCTTTGCTCCTCTCTACACCTCTGCTGCCGTCTTCCCTCCTTTCTCTGTAGCCCCGTCATTTGCCACTTCACTGTGCCAGGACTTTCTTAGGCCTCTGTACCCTGGCGCATGCACTTCTCTTTCCCTGGCCTGTTTGAGATCCAGGCAGTGAGAAGAGGGCAGCTCAGACCAGGGTTACGGCAGGGGTGGTGGTGAGAGGTGCTCAGATTCTGGATACGCTTTGGAGGTCAGATAGGCTTCGCTAATGGGTTAGACATGGGATGTAGATGGGTGGTAGGAGGAAACGGAGAGGACGGTCCAGGCGGTCAGAGCTCCCGGGGCTTTTTGTTCTTGGAGAGGTCACCAGGAGAGGTGACCTCAATTCCCAGTCCAGGCAGTAAGACAACAGCGGGTCCCACTGGTAAGATTGTGCAAATATGAATCTACATCACTTATCACCTACTGGGGTGTTAATAGGTGAAACAGCAGGTATGTGCCATACCGAGGGACTGGCTCGGGTTGCAGCTGATTATTTCCTGTCCTGGGCTGTGTTTGCAGGCATGGTGCAGCTGTTAAGATGATGGGGCTCAGAGCTGGGAGGTTGAGTGAGGAGCATTCACATTTATGCTTGACATTTTGCTGCCTAAAGACTTTTACATTACCAATTTCTCTTTTCTTCTATTATTTCAAGAAGAAGCACAGGTTAAATTTTTTTCAAGCCTTGATACACAGGAAAAGCAAAGTGGAAACCCTTTTAATAGCCTTTAACTTATTTTGAAATGGTGCATTATTTTTATTAGACTTTATTATTTTTTAATCTTCACCCAACTGAAGATCTTTTTCTCACTTTTATCCTCACCTGAGGATATGTTTATTGATGAGAGAGAGAGAGAGAAAGAGAGAGAGAGAAACATCGAAGTGAGAGAGAAATATCAATCGGTCGCCTCCTGTACACTCCCTGAGTAGGGATTGAGCACGTACCCTGGGTATGTGCTCTGACCAGGAATCAGACCTGCAACCTTTATGGTGTACACAACAGGGCTCCAACCAAATAAGCCATTGGCCAGGGTTAGGGTTTATTTTTACAGCAGTTTTAGATTCACAGCAAAATTGAATAGCGAGTACAGAAAATGTTCATTGACATGCACACCCTCACCCATTATCAACATCCTGCACAAAGTAGAATATTTGTTAGAATTGATGAACACCTTAACATTTTTTTACTTATTTTGAAAAAATTTTAAACCTACAGACAAGCTGCAAGGATAGTACAATAGAAGAATCACCAATTGATAACTTTTTTATTGTGGTAAAATGTACATTACACAAAATCTACCATTTTAACCATTTTAAAGTATACAATTCAGTGGCATCAGTTATATTCACAGGGTGCAACCATTGCCACTGTCTAGTTCCAGAACTTCTTTACAAATGATAACATTTGCCACACATGCTTTATCTCTCTGCTGCTTCTACTGCTACTACTATTATTGTTACCATTCTCTGGAAACTTTGGAGATTAAATCCATTTACTTATTGAATTCAGGAAGTTTAACATTGATCTGATGGTATTATCCAATACACGGTCCATTTTTAAATGCTGCCAGTTGTCCCAATAATGTTCTTTATGGAAATTTTTATTTTATGACCCAGGATTCTGTCCAGGAACACCACACCATTGGTTGTCATGTATATTTCATCTTCTTTAATATTAAATAGTTCCTTTGGCTTAAAAAAAAAATTTGGTCTTTTATTACTTTTTTGATGATTATAGGCCAATTTTTTCTTTTTTAGAATGACCCTCAATTTGAATTTGTCTGATTGTATTTTTAATGATTAGTTTCTGTGTTTTTGGCAAGAATACGGTATAGCTGGTGACATATTCCTTTCTCAATATCATATCACGAGGCATTTGATGTCAGCCATTGTGATGTTAACTTTGGTCAGTTAGTGAAAGCTTTTTAATGGCATTTAAAATAACTTTGGGGGTGGGATTTCAAATGACAGAGGTAATGGAATATCCATTTCTCACTGAAATTTCTGTATTATTTTTTGTTAATCCTCATCCGAGGACATTTTTCCATTGATTTTTAGAGAGTGGAAGGGAGCGGGAGAGACAGAGAGAGAGAAACGTCAATGTGAGAGAGACACATCCATTGGTTGCCTCCCACAAGAGCCCTGACCAGGGCTGGGGATCAAGCCTGCAACTGAGGTACGTGCCCTTGACCGGATTCGAACCCAGGACCTTTCAGTCCACAGGCCAACGCATTATTCACTGAGCCAAACGGCTGGGGCTGGAATTTTTTTTTTTAGTAGAGAAATTTGCAAAAGGCTGACTTTTTTCTTCATTATTTTCCATGTCAGGGTGGTGACGATGTCATGGCCTGCGTCCATGATGACAACGGCAGGGTCCGCATACAGCACTTCTATAACGTAGGCCAGTGGGCGAAGGAGATCCAGAGGAACCCTGCCAGAGATGAAGAAGGAGTGTATGAGAACAATCGAGTCACCTGCAGATTTAAACGCCCTGTGAATGTTCCCAGAGATGAAACGATTGTCGACCTGCATTTGAGTTGGTATTATCTGTTTGCTTGGGGTCCAGCCATTCAGGGTAAGCTTGCATTTTGGCATCTGGATTAAACATTAGACACCGCTGTCCTGGTGTTCGTTATTTATTGGGCAAGAGAGTGATAAGCAATAATATTGCTTGCAATAATATTGTAAAAAAGGAGATATGATCCTGCCTTCAGGTTATAATGGATTTATCATTCACACGGACATGCAAATGGGTAAGGTATACACATGCGTAGCTTGAATAATACAAGATAACATATGATGAGTTAAGTGCTGAATGAAACAGATCACCTGACTACTATTTGTGGGGTGTGGCTGTGTTTAATTCTCACCTGCTCCCATTTATTCCTCACCACATCCTTGAGAAGTAAAGGTATTATATTCTGATTCTCTAGAGACTAAGAAACTTGCTCAGGGCACTACCACTAACTAATGGAGAACTAATATTCAATCCTAGGTCTGCCTGGTTCCAAAGTCAGTGATAACTCTTAGCCCTTATGCTCTAAATATAAACAATCAAACACTGAGCAGGAAAGGGTTTCTGGAGACTTCGCTAGAGATTGACAGGCATTTCAGTGTGCTCACTTTATGACTATCCTGATGGTCATAAATCCACCAAATGGTCACAGATCCGCCAAATTATCCTATAATTTTGCCCATTATGCCTCACATTTTAACTTGCGTAGACATCACCTGCCTTTATCGTTAAAATGCAATTCAGTGGCCTGGGATTCGGCATTTCTAACAAGCTCCTCGTGGATTTGGTCCATTGCTGACCTTCCTTTGCGGGGCAAGGCTCTTCCGGCATCTCCCCAACAAAGACCCGAGGATGTCATGAGACCTTTTAGCAGCTGCTAAAACCAAGTCACGCTGTGTCTTCAGCATTTCCTGGCTGACCAGCCTAATGGCCTGAGAAGCCTGGGCGTGACTTGTCTGCAGTGTTTGTGTGAGAACTCTTCTGGCTCCTGGGAGTTGGGTCTGTCTTAACTGTGTGCCTATCAACTCTATATTGTCCAGTCTGATCTGCCTCCCCCTTTCCCCTTTCAAATTGTTTCCATTGATTGGTCTGGAGCGTTCATAAACTTGTTTTTCTGTTTCTAATTGAAAAAAACATTGGGATGCCCTCAGATAGATTTTGGGACAATTCTCCCATTTGCGTATGTCCAGATTACCAACAGTGGATCTGCAATTATGTCTTCCAGTACTTTCAGTAACCTGGGAAATTACTGATATCTTAGCCTGGAGAAAGGAACTCATTTCAAATGATGGCATTTGGCATCTACAACGTTGGGTTTGTGCATTGGTTTTGCCCCTTGGTGGTTGTATCTAGCCTTTATCTAAATTCTGAACTCCAATTTCTTTATATCTAAAATGGGGATAATAATAATTTCGACTTTATAGAATTATTGTAAGGATTAGATGAAAACAAACTGGAAAGTGCTGTACTTCAGCAGTTCATCTTCTTACACATTTGGCATAATAGCCAGCAGGGCAGGCCTTCCTGCCTTGCCTGGTAAGATCACTCAGGACTTCTGTTCTTCTCACTGTCTCCAAACAAAACAGGCCCATTCCTACCCCACAGCCAGGCGTGTGCTTTTCCTGTCTCTTGGACGCCCTCTTAACACCTCTCTATCTTTTAAAAAAAAAAAATTTAATTTATTGGTTTCAGAGAGGAAGAGAGAGGGAGAGACAGATAGAAACATCAATGATGAGAGAGAATCATTGGTCAGCTGTTTCCTGCACACCCTCTGCCAGGGATCGAGCCAGCAACCTGGGCATGGCCGGAATCGAACCTGGGATCCTTTAGTCCGCAGGCCAACGCTCTATCCACTGAGCCAAACCAGCTAGGGCCTAACACCTTTCTATTGATGAAAACTTTTCATGCTCTTAAGGTCTCTCAGTGGTGATAAACTCTGAGCTAAGGTTTGAAGGGGCATGGGTTAGAGTTGTCTAAGGAAGGCATGAGCTAGAACTGATTGGTTAAGCCTAGGAGTCTGCAGGGGACCCCCAAGTGACGTCAGGTAGGGGAGGTGAGGGATCTACTGAGAGAAAAATCTCGTGCCAACCTGAGGAGTTTGATTTGTGCTAACAGGAGCCAGCATGGACACTGGAGCAGGAAAGTGACATGTCAAGTTCAGTGCAGCTTCCCTGGCAGATAGGACCTTTAAGACACTCACTCTGAGCCCTGTTTCCAAGGAGACCTTTGCTCTGAACTCATCTGCCTTCCTCTCCCTAACCCAGGTTTCATAGGGATTTACATCCACATGGATTTCATATGGGTTAGGAGGTCAGGCACTTCTAATCAGCTTATGAAGTAAGTACCCTTTAACACAGCCTTTTCCTCTTTCCACTTCTAACCAGGTCAAAAACAAACTTTCTGTTCAAATATTTATTTGGGCCCTGGTTAGAGTGCTGGCCTACTCACCAAAGGGTCGTGGGTTTGATTTCCAGTCAAGGGCATGCACCTGGGTTGCAGGTTCAATTCCCCGGCCCCAGTCAGAGCACATGTAGGAGGCAGCCAAATGATGTGTCTTTCTCACATTGATGTTCCTCTCTCTCCCCCTCCCCCTCCTTTCCTCCCTCCCTCCCCCTTCCTTCCACTCTCCCTAAAAATCAATGGGAAAAGTATCTTCAAATGAGGATTAACAAAAAACATTTATTTGGCATTTTAATCCTCCTATGTCCTGTACCATTCCATCCAACTTGGGCAAGCTACCACGTTATGTCCCACAGACAAAGTGAGAGAGGCTTCCACCTGTAAGGGAGTCCAGTGTATTCAGGGGTTGTTAATTCATATATAAAATACATATTTGAGGAAAACAATTTGTAGCTCTTGCTCTTTGAAAGCATAGTATGGTTTTCCATTAGGTATTAATATGATAAAACTCATTAGAGACCTTAAAAGTAAGCATTCATACAATACTAAGTAGCAGACTTAAAACTGGGGTGCCGTGGAGAGACCCATAGCATTATTCTGGTAGTGGGTGTGCAGATTCACGAGAGCTTGTCTTTTTGGATAAATTTAACTAATTTCTGTGTTCTTCATTATATGTACAATTGTAGGGAATGCTGAGAGTTCTGATACCTGATTCCAGATCTTTATAATCACTGCTTATGTATTCAACACAAAAGATTTTTGTTTTGTTTTTCTGTTGTTAGAATATATCAATTTAAATATGTGCTTATCTTTAATTGCCCCTTCCTTTTCATTTCTTTTTTTAAAGGCTCTATCACCCGACACGATATAGACTCACCACCTACTTCCGAGCGTGTTGTCAGTATTTACAAGTATGAAGACATTTTTATGCCATCAGCTGCCTACCAGACCTTCTCCTCTCCGTTTTGTTTGCTTCTCATTGTTGCCCTGACTTTCTACTTATTGATGGGAACCCCTTAATCGCAGCTGCAAAGCCAACACATTCAATGGATTAGAAAGTCTTTAGTATCTATATATATTTTTAAAGAATATGTAGTATAATTTTAGCTTCTATTATTTAAAAAAAAAAGACTCATGCTTTCAGCTTTTTGGAAGAAAAAAAACAAACTTCTTTTCTAATCAAAGAGGATTGTTTAATAATGACCCCATACTTTTGGAAAATACTTAAAACTTTTCTAAGTTTTCATATTTGAGCTTCACAATATCTCTGAGTTGGTTTGATGAATATTATTATTGCCTTCTTACTGAATGGGGTTTGAGACCCAGAAGGCTGCCTTTTTGTGACTTGGTCAGATAACAGGTAGCAAGGTAGATAAAGAGCTAGGCATGGGATCATGTCCCTAAAGCACCTCTCCTCTTCCAGCCACAGCTCAGGAGACTTACTTGGAATATTACTAAAGAGAACTTCACAGGATAGACATAGTTCACAGTCAGCCTTTTAGGCAGAAGAACTTTCAAATTTCCATAAAGCTTAAGTGCGTTTGGATAATTACACCGCTGATGGGAAGAATGGGGGAGATTACAATGATATGAAAATGGTTCATATTTCTTTGAAATTTCTTCTCAATTAGTGAGGAGCTATGAGAAACCATTTTTTTTATTGCTGTTGGAAAGCTTAGAAACAGAGTTGACTGATCCTGAAGATGAAAATTATGTTAATAGATAGGAAATATGGGCATTGTTAGCAGTTAGAATTTGACCACTGTTTTATAAATTAAGGTACTCATCTGTGGTTACAGCCTATTCTGTTGCCAGAGTAACATATACTGAGAATGATTACCAGTAAACAGTAATATAACAGACAAATCATCTTAATAAAAATTTAAAGCATTTGGACAATAACGCAACATTTTGCAGATTGTGGAATTTGGCATAGAAACTTTTTTAAGATGAGATTTTTTTATTAGAAAACTAGAGGCCCAGTGCACGAAATTTGTGCAAGGGGATTGGCCCTCGCAGCCCCGGCTTCTTCCGGAAGGTCTTCCAGAAGGACGTCTGGTCTAATTAGCATATTATGCTTTTTTATTATAGATGACAAATGACCCGTAAAGTGAATTCACCTAGATCAGTGGTTGGCAAACTGTGGCTCGCGAGCCACGTGCGGCTCTTTGGCCCCTTGAGTGTGGCTCTTCCACAAAATACCGACTTCTGCGCATGGGCCATGAAGTTTCAATCGCACTGTACATGCGCGCCCGCACGTGGTGTTTTGTGGAAGAGCCACACTCAAGGGGCCAAAGAGCCGCAGTTTGCCGACCACTGACCTAAATTATTCATTCAGAATTGTGGATTGGATTGGCATTCAGCATAATTTATAATAATGCTTTGACTTAATGGAATTCCTTTTTTCAAAGGAACGCGAAATTTCCTTTCTTCCAAATGTCTGTGTTAGCAGCACATTTAGGAGAAAAGAATCTGTGAATGTGGTTCTGCGGCTGAGGCATTTCCATTGTAGAGCTCTGGAGTCCTCTGGCTTGCCTCGTTGCTTTAAAGCTGGTTCCAACTTTGTGGATTTTTTTGATTAAACAACACTGGAGACTGGTTTCTAGTGCCATCCTTGGAATTCAT
Organism: Myotis daubentonii; assembly: GCF_963259705.1. Classification (NCBI taxonomy): domain Eukaryota; kingdom Metazoa; phylum Chordata; class Mammalia; order Chiroptera; family Vespertilionidae; genus Myotis; species Myotis daubentonii. Next base: position 62,660,141 of record NC_081850.1, on the reverse strand, counting down.
GTCAGAGGCGAGAGTCCACCTTTGGAGAGAGCTTTCAAATTCTGAGCTGAACAGAAAGAAGAAAAACATCGAGATTTCTGTGACATTGCACAGTTCACCAAGCTCATCTGAGAGATGTAGGTGAAATAATCCTCGTTGTGGGTGGGGAGTGGTTAAACGACCTCAAGTGAGCAAAGGAACTGCGTAGGATTTATGTGGCTTAAGTCCCTGGTTCCACCTGACTACCACTGCCTAACTAAGCCCTCTGGTCGTGGCCAAGGCTGGATTGTACGCCACCTTCTCAGCTATACTGGTTGTTGAGCAGTGAAGATACTGAGTATGCAGGCACCCACCTTGTAAATAAGAGAGCCAATATTTTTCTGTTTCATTCTCTTATGTGTATTATAGCTAAGCTATAAATAGGTTAAACCTAAAGAGATACTTTAGCTAATCTCTGTAGCTGGCAGGGAAGCAATCAATTAATGGATTTCCCTTCTGCTTACATTTCAAGTCAAGCTAATTTCACAAATTGGTTCTACCAGTTTTCACCAATTGATGACCAGTTTTGCACATTTGTGCTTAGAACCTTCCATGATTTCTCACTGCTGTTAGTGTAAAATGCAAGCCACTTTGATCACCTCCAGTATCTTCTTTTGTCACCACTCCTCACTTGCTATGACCCAGCTCTCAGTTCTTTAGACCTGCTTTCTTACGTCTCGTGTTCCCTGTGACCAAACATTCTCCATCCACTTCCTGTGCTTGCTGAACACCTGCCCATCTTTCAGGCCACAGATTAAATATTTCTTCTTCCAACCCCCTGGACCAGATAGATTTAGGTCCCGGGCAAGTGCCCCTATAGCACGCTGGGCTTCCTCATCACACTTTACTGTAATTGCTGACACCTCCTCCCTATGCAGGGGTAAGCATTTCTTGTTACTCATTGTAATACACACTACTACATGGTAGATACTCAACAAACATTTGTTGAAGGAATAAATAAACTTCTATGGCAAGTTTCTTTGGATCAGAAGACTTGTATTTCATATACATTGTCAAACTGGCTAACATTTTTATATTCTTCCACCTGTGATCAAACCATAAGCCATCTCATTAGCAAACACTGAACTCTGTCTTTTGAAACATAGAAAGATGGTTAGTAATAATGCTGTTTTGCCCTGCAAACATAGTTGACATTCTTACCAATGATCATTGTTTAGAAATAAGAATTCACAGAGCTGGGTTGGAGAACAGCATTTAACATCGTCTCAGAGTCATCAATTTATAGACACACGGGAGTTAAACTCTGTGGACTCCAAGTTCATTCATTCTTACCTAATATAAGAGAATCAACTTCTATTTTACCTCTGCATTCAACTTTCTAACATAGTACTTGGTACAGAGGAGAGACCCACCTGTGTTTTTGTAGAATAATCTAGCTATTCGTATTCAGTGCTGTTCTAAGCACTCTGTGTGGGTTAACACATTTGATCCTCACAACAACCATAGGAAATAGATTCTATTAACCCAATTATACAGATGAAAAAACTGAGGCTAGTCATTTGGCACAAATTACCTGTGCTGGCCAGGACTTTAGAGACCATTTAATCCAATGCACTTATTTTACAAAGGGCCAGCTAAGGCCTAGGGAGGTGGTAGTATTTCCTACCCATTCATGCCTTCATGCACATACATTAAAACTTTTATTAAGTGGAACCCACTATCCACACTCAAATTAGCTAGGTACTTTGCCCCCCCCCCCCTTTTAGTAATTTACTAATAAAGGACTTTTTATACTTAATATTTGGGGGGAAAGGTACATTTTACTTTCTACCAGCTTTTATTTTTAAATTTATCTTTATTGTTGAAAGTATTACAAATGCCCCCTTTGTTTGTTTTCTACCAGCTTTTGTTCTTAAAACTATTTTGATTATTTTACCAGTCATTTTTAGAGCCTTTAATAGTGTTTTTTAAATGAACACACAGATTGGACAAGACTAGAATGTATTTGTCTTGGTTAATTTTGAAAAGTGGCTTGCCTAAAACCCAGGTCTTCTAACTTGGAGTCTAATGCCCTTTTGTTGCTCCCCAGTCATCTCAAAGGTGAATTGGTAAACATGATTTCAGACAAAATGCAGGAGCCATGTTTCACTGTCTTAAGTTGGCTTTCGTCACGAAGGAAATCAGGAAGTTTGGACAACTCGGGGGTGGATTTCCATCCCCAGGGGTTTTTACTGCTATTTCTGTAATTACTGTCTACATAAAGGATCTGTGTTTGAGAGAGATGACCACAGAGGTTATGTGTCATTCTTAGCTCTAGCATAGGGCTCAGCAAGCTGCTTCTATAAAGGGCCAGATGGAAAAGATTTTAGGCTTCGCACTCTCTGTTTCAACTGTTCAACTCTGTCATAGACCGTGCATCAACCAGTGAGCACGGATGGCTGTGTTTCCATAAACCTTTGTTGACACTGAAATTGGAATTTCACCTAATTTTTACATGTCACAAATATTCTTCTTTAGATTACAAAAACATCTAACCCTAGCTGGTTTGGCTCAGTGGATAGAGGATTGGCCCGCAAACTGAGGGGTCACGGATTTGATTCCAGTCAAAGACACGTACCTCAGTTGCAGGCTCCATCCCAAGCCCTGGTTGGGGTGCATGCGGGAGGCAACCAATCAATGTGTGTCTCTCACATCAATGTTTCTCTTTCTCCATCTCCCCCCTCCCTTCCACGCTCTCTAAAAATCCATGGAAAAATGTCCTCGGGTGCGGATAAACAACAACAAAAACATCTAAAAATGTAAACACCATTCTTAGCTTGCAAAAATAGGCGGCAGGTTGGGTTTGGCCTGTGAACTCTAGGCTTCCCTTGCTCTCAGCCAGGAGACACACCTATGTGTCAGGATCAGTTGTCAAGTACACTGCTGGTAATGCATTACTGGTTGATTGCAAAAATATTGAAGTTAGTAAGTAATTTGTTTATAAAATATAGCTGATGAATTGTTATCCTGATCATGGCATTCCCAGGCACTTACATTCTGATAGATTTCCCAGAGTTGATGCGAAAGTGGTGGCAGTTAAGTCAGCGCTAGGTAAGCAGCCGTTTTATTTTACCTAAACTGTGGCGGCCGTGAATAACTTTCACTGATGAATGGCTCTTCATGGTAATTTATTTCCCTGAGACATTTTTTTTTAAGTCTTATCAAAATCTGCTGCAGTTGCCGGAATGTTTTACACATGTGACAGTGTCATCTACCGTATGTATCATGATGGAAAAATGTTTGAGAGCCACCACAATAGGCCCAAGGCTGAGATGTGTATACTTTGTTGTATATAAATGTATGTGTTTTTGTTCTCTAAACAGAATTGGTTATGTTCAGTGAACAGGTTGATTATTCTCGGTGTTTGTATATAGATCTGTACATACAAGATGAGGTCTGTGTGTGTTTATACATAAATGCCTATATGTACATACCATGACCATCTGAAGGTCTTTGCCAAGTTCTGTTTCTGAACTCTTGGATACTTTAAAACCCAAGAGGTAAAACATTGTATGTATTTCAGGCAAAATGACCCTGGAGTTTATAGAAATTTAGTTTGTAGAAAGGATTCCTGGATCCTTTATTAAGCCTTGCCTCCTCCAATCAACCTTGTACGAATTGTTAAGAACGTATAAAGTGTCATTGTTGAGTCTGACGTTTCTATACTGTAAGTTAAGAAACTGAGACGAGTGTTAACTGAGTACATGGCATGTTGATGCAACCCATACCCGTTTTGTATATAATTCGGTTCTTTCTCTAATTATTCAATTACTTAGTTTCAAGGTGGACTTCTTTGTTTCTATGTTTAATAGATAACTTGAGTGTAAGTTCCTTTTCATAAAAATAGTGGCTATGCTAATGTGATTTCAAGTAGGCCTGCAAATTTAAGTGAATCATTCATCTCTGGAATTTTTCACTTAAAATATACTGATTTTTTTACTAATATTTTCAGCCCACTCCCCCCTCCCCCCGCCCCCACCACGGATATTTGCTATTGGGCAAGTAGCTGTTCAGTTCCATTTTTCTGGAGAGTCAGCGATTCTCTCGGGTCTCGGGGTGCTGAAGGGGTTGTGGCCTTCGCCCAGGTCACTAGAGCAGTTACCATTCCATCACATAGCAAGTCCTGGCCACCTGGAGGAGTGAATGCAGCTTCTCCACATGCCTTATTCCCACAGCTGCGCCAACATGCTGGAACAGTCTCGCTCCAGGAGTATTCATATACTTTTTTGAGATTGTCTATAAAATACTATTTTGTAAAAATGATGCTTTTCAATAGACATTGCTGGGTTATATTTGTTTTATAATAATTATGTACCTAATGTTTGATTGTGATTGATTTTGAGATTTATGTATATTTATAAGCCTGTCCCATATGAATTTTTACTCTTAAGATGTGAGGTACCTTACTAATAAAGACATGGATTTCTATTTATGTCAAATAACTGTAGCAGTATTCCTAAATGCTACCTAAATAATTGTACTGTCCATTTGCCATCACAAATACTTTTATCCTTAGAGGATTATGTCACAGTTACAATATATTAACTAGATTTAAACTTTAAAATATAAATTCTCAACATGGTTTGACACTTGTCCTGTTGATATCATTAAAGGTAGTTTATGATTCCTTATTGCTTTGCTCTTTTGGTTTTCTGTTTGTTTGCTTTACATCCTTTCATCAGTAAAGTCTCAGCAAAGTTATAGACGTTAAGAAGATGATAGCCCAGTGGTTCTCAATGTTGGCTGCACAGTAGAATTACCTGGGAATCTTTTTAAAATCCTGATTTCTGGGCCTCCGGGATGAGAAAAGATTCCCAGGTGATTCTAATGTGCAGCCAAGGTTGAGAACCACTGCGATAGCCCATCTTGTCTGACAAAGGGGAAAATCATGTTGCAGTAATCAGGTGAAAATCACTGTAGAGAAACAATTTGCAAAATAAGTCTGTATATTCAGCTTCAGCTTAATACCTTCCTCAAATAGTAAGTGTTTCCTAGTTAATAGTGCATAACTAGCTGTAAGAATTCCAATGATCAGCCATATTGGTAACTAAATCATAGTGGTTGTAGAGCCTTATGAATCATCAAAGAGGTACTGAGATTGCAGGATGTAATAGCTGAGCTGCTGGTACTACCAGGGCTAGGTTGGCAAACTCAAGGAATGTTAAAGAATTAGACATTACCACATTCTGCATTATGGGCTCTAATCCTTACCACCCCCCACAAAATATATTTTGTTGGTTTTTGTGTTTTGTGATGTATATTAACTGTTCCCTGTGATATTTATTTTGCAGTATTCTCAGTGGGTAGCCCAGATGTCTGTTTTGACCCTAGTTGATGTTTGACTTGGAAATTTCTTAGGGCTCAGTCCCAGGTGTAAGGGCCAGGGGATAGGTGATAAGAAGAGACAGCTGAGATGGAATGAATAAAAAAGTCACCTGTATCCAGGAACTCAAGAAGCTTTAATCCCTTGTTATTCATTCATTCAATACACATTTACTGAGAACTCTTATGTGGCAATCCCTCTGGAGGACTCCAGGAAGAACAGCTCTGGATTTCTGCTTCTAAGAGGCTCACAGCCTCATTAGGGAATCAGACACATTCACACAACGATGATACCTTTTGACGAACGACTGCAGCCATAAGCAAATGCTCAGGTGTGGTGCCGACCTGGACTAGGTGGCCAGCACCCAGCCTGGGGCAGCCTGGAAAGCAGGAGGTGGTGGTGATGCTGAATCTGAAGGAAGGGCCAGGAAAGCAGACAAAGGGTGTGAAGAAGCATTGCCGAGAAAGGGGAGAGCAACCACAGAAGAAAGGCCAGCAGGATGTGTTTGGGGACCATTGTCATTTGACAAGGTTTGTCTTCATGTCCTGTTGCTGCTATGAAAACAACAGATCTATCTCTTGCAGGTCTGGGGGCCAGAAGTCAGAATTGAATCTTATGGAGCTAAAATCAAGGTGTTGGCAGGGCTGCTTTCTTCTGGGAACCGCAGGGAAGACGGTCCTTCCTCGCCCCTTCCAGCTTCTGGCAGCTGTGGGTATTGCTTCACACCCATGACCACCTCTGTGGTCAGATCACTTTTCTTCTGTAGTCTATTCTCCCTCCCACCCTATCAAGATTCTTGCGATTACACTTAGGCCACATCTGTATAATCTAGGATAATCTCACCACCTCAAAATCTTTATCTTATCTGCAAAGTGCCTGTTACCAGGTCAAGTGACACACCTCACAGGTTCTGGGGATTATATCCTGGATATCTTTGGGGGCCACCACATTGCTGGGGGATAAAGGACAGGGAGGGAGCAGGGAGAAGGGAAAAGGGAGGCAGGTCCCTCATCTTGGACTTTGGATGTTGTAGTCAAGGATTTGGACACCGCCCCACAGGGTAAGGAGGCTTTGAAGGGATCAGATGACTAGTATATTTTAGAAAGATCACGCTGGTTGCAATGTAGAGAATTGATTGGAGTGACCGAAAGGGCAATGACATCAGAGTGGCGTCAAGAGGGTACAAATAAGAGACTCTTAGGATTGAAAGCCAGCAGGACTTGGTTCTCAAATGAACATAGTTCATTTATAAATAAAGAGGGATTGGTCTGGCCAATTTGAAATGTACCCACCATGCTCTGGTTTCCAGTCTTGCTCTGATTTGCAGCAGGAGGCTGGCTGTTTATAGATGACCTCAGCTTTGGTTGGAGTATATTGTTGTGGGTAGAGCTGAGGAAGGGGCAGGCTAAGAATTCCAAATCCTCATTCCTAACTCTTTAATTTCAAACATTCCAGATAAAATGTTCCAGTAAAAATCAACGCCTGTGAAGATGAGGAGCCACCAGTAAAGGACACGTAAGGCCAGCCACTTTCCGGACCAGCAATTCTGGCTTTTAGCAATGATCGTTAATCACAAAATTTACCTTGCGAGTGCCCTTCTCCCTGCTAACCTCCTCCCCCTCTAGAAGAGGAAGGGGGAGTCACTTTGATTGCAGACTTTTAAAAAAAGTATTCCCTCCCCCTCCCTCCCCACAAAGAACTTCCCAAGCTTCTTTTTATTCATCTGGCCCTTTTCTGGATACGTGGGTCTCAATTGGGTTGGCTGAATTTGAGGATATTTTCATTGACCCTTTTACACACTGATAACATTGTCCTTGTTGACATAGCGTGGAAGGTTAGCTGCAGCCGGATGGCGCAGACCAGAAGGACAGGAACCTGGAGGCAGGAACTATTTCCAATGTTGTGTCAGTTGCTGGGACACAAAAATGCAGCAAAGCCATGTAAACCACCGACTTTGGCTGCAGTGTGGTAAGTGCAATCCGAGGGTGAGCGAAATCCTGTGGGAACACAGCCTCCTTGTGTTAGGCCATATAAACATCAGTCCACTTTCTAATGCTTCCATCTTCATTTCTGTTAGAGTTCGATGCCCGACTAGAAATTCTGTCGGAGAGACGTGTCAGTTCTATTAGAACAGTTAAAATGTTCAGAAATGTTGCCTTTCATTGGGACTTGGAAGCAACGCACCAAGACAGGACATTTTTGATTTGCAGAGCTGGGTCCCCAACACAATTTAGGCAACATCCCCCCTCCTGTCCAATGCATATGTCAGTTTCTGTTTGCATGCACCCATAAATGCTTTTATGTAATACTAGTGGCCCGGTGCACAAATTCGTGCACGGGTGGGTTCCCTCGGGGTGGCCTGCAGGGATCAGGCCCCAGCTTGCACCCCGAGGCTCGCAGCCCCAGCTCCAGCCCCCAGCCTTGCAGCCCTGCAGCCCCGCCTACCACCCAGCCATGCTGCCCTCTCACCTACTCCACCATCCCACCTGTGGGTGATCAATAGAGGCACTGCCCCCCCCTACCCCCCGCTCCCTCAGCATCTGGGAGCCCAGGGGCAGCCTTGCTCCCCGCTGCTGCCTCTGGTTGCAGTCTGAGGGGTGATCAGTGGGGCGATCTGGCCCCACTCGCACCCACCTTGGCCTGGCACCACCCACTCACCTGCTCCACAGTCCTGCTTTCATTGGGGCCCTTGGGGCCTGTTGCTGATGCCCACCACCCCCTGGTGGTCAGCGCACATCATAGCGAGCGGTTGAACTCCCCGTCGAATGACCACCTGAGGGGACAATTTGTATATTAGGCTTTTATTATATAGGATGGGATCTTTTTGTAATTAGAGGAAGACAGCAGAGTCTTTGGTTGGAGGAGGACAGAGGTGGGTGGTTTAGTCTTTGTTCCTTCATTAACCCCTTGGATGGGTTTTGAGACTCTGTGGTTAGAGGACTAAAAGTTAGACATGGAAGGAACTCTTCATGACAGGAGATATAATACATTGAGCACAAGTGACCTGGTTTAGGGCTTGGGTAACAAAAGAACAAAGAGTATGCAAGTCGGGGAGAAGGACTTCCTCCCCATCTGTGAGTGGAACCCAGCTCTGCTTTGGAATCCTGAGGATTAGAAGTTTGGAAGTATCCAAGATCTGGGAATAATGACACAGGCTCTGACAGTCTTATGACAGGCACTGAACCCAGTGAGCTGTGTGGGCAGCAGGGTGGACACAGGATGGCTGGTGGTTGACTCATGTTTCTGGGTATATGTGAGGCATCCCTTTGAGACTCCCTAGAAATTACTGAGGATTTTTTGAGAGGGAGACTGAGGCATTATTGTTACATAAATGGGAGTTTGAATCAGTGTAAAATGGATACTGAAAGCAAATGTGACCATAATTTGTAATCATAATCTCAGCAGTGCTATTCAAAGTAGTTAAGAAGCAAAGCAAAATGCAGGACAACTGAAGCAAAATATTTACAGAGTAAGTCAGAGTCCAAAGACCACTTGAAAAGCAAGGATTGTGGCCTGAAACCCAAAAATAAAATGAAAGGAATTACTTTTTCTTTTACTTTAAGACTTATTGAAAACAGGAAAGAGTAAACTTGCAGGGTTTTGAAGCACGCACATATTGAGTACTCAGTAAAGGCTTCCTTCTTTGCCCTTCCTTCCTTCCCTTCTTCTTTTTAAATAAAAGTGCTGTTTGAGATAGGGCCAGTAGACTTGGATTGTAAGACATTCCCGACAGAACAGAAGCACCTTGCACTGCCCCAGAGCTTCCTTTTTCTCTTCTGAGACAAGAGCTTCTATTATCATTATACCCATGTGACTTGGAGGGCAGTGGGGGGGGGGGGGGGGGGCAGGGAGGAGAGAATGAGGTTGGGGGCTTACTTGACCCGACTTCAGGTCTCAAAAAGAAATAGTGGCAGTATGAGACTCTGATCTAGAGCTCTTTCAGGAGTTTAGATTGCTCCCGCACTGACACCTGCACCAATAGTTGTCAACAGTAGTTGCACAGTACAGTTCTCTGAGGAGCTTTAAAAAATATGCCAAAGGATCCCTGTCAGACCAATGAGCAAAGTAGTTAAGATAATAGACGTAGGAGCCAGATTCTGAGTGCGAATCCTTCCTGTCACCTCCCAGCTGTATGACCTCGGCAAGGTACTCAAGTTCTCTGTGCTTCAGTGTTCCCCTTTGTAAAGTGTCAATAAGAACACCACCTTTTTTGGGGGGGTTGTCCTAAGGATTGAGTTAATAGGAATGAGGCGATTAAAACAGGGCCTGCCATCTGGTAATCGCTATGTAAAATCCTGCCAAATAGAACTTGGGGATCAGTTTTTTGTAAATACTCCCCCTCGGGATTCTAATCTGCAACCTGGGTTTTCAATCTGCGAATGTAGTGCCATTTTTGGGATTCCGCTTCCCGAAAAGTTGACATTAACCAATCGGCGAAGGGAGGTTTTTTTTTTTGTTTTTTTTTTTCTTTCTTCTTCCTCCAGTAAGATTTTGAGCTCAGAAACCTGTTACCTGGATCCAGCGGAGCGAAGCGGTTTTCCCTATGCTCTCTGGGAGTTGTAGTTTGCCAAAGGTCCTGTAAGCGCTCGGTGGCCAGATCCGAACTACAACTCCCACAACGCCGCGCGCCGCCCGCCCTGCTTCTCGTTGGTAGCTCTCTCCGGCTTCCCAGTACCGCCTCTCGGCGGCCGCAGCAGAGGCACCATGGCCGACGGCAGCGGCGGTCCCGGCGAGACGTCGGGTCCGCGGGACTCCCCGGGCCGGACGCCAGCCCCACGCGCGGTCGAGCCGGGTGGCGGCGGTGGCGGCAGCTGCGGGGAGACCCCGCGGACGGCGGTGCTGGCGCTCCGCTTCGACAAGCCCATCAAGCAGGCCTTCTACAACACCGGGGCCGTGCTGTTCGTGTGCCTGTGCTGCGGCGCCGCCGTGCTCGTCTACTTCATCCTGGAGGCCTTCCTGCGGCCGCTGCTGTGGGCCGTGCTGTGCGGCACCTTCCTGCACCCCTTCAAGAGCTCGCTGACGCGCCTGGGCCGCCACTGGCTGCAGCGCCTGCACCGCGCGCACACGCCCATCCTGCTGGCCGCGCTGCTGCTGCCGCTCTGCTTCGCCGACTACGGCGTCGAGGCGCTGGGCGAGCAGGCGCTGCGCCGCCGCCGCCTGCTGCTGCTGCTGGGCGCGGGCGGCCCGCTCGTCTACGGCCTCTACAGCCTCGGCAGCTACCTGGGCGTGCAGGTGCTGCTGGCGCACGCCGGCGTGCTGATCTGCCGCGGGCTGGACTACTTCAGCAGCCTGTGGGTGAGTGAGCCCCGGCCCCGGCCCGCCGGGGTCCCGGCGGGCACACTGCACCCTTCTCTGCAGCCCCAGCGCCCTGGGGTGCGACTCTGCAACGCCTCCTCAAGGTGCAAGGGCGGCCAGAGTTCCACACCTGTGCGGCAGCGGCAGCCTCCGCCTTCCTTCCCACGCATCTGCGGAACTGGGCACACTTCCTTCCGACGGGAGGGCGGGTGTGGTTTGAAACGGCCTCCCTGCCTTCCCTCCCCCGCGCCCATCCCCGCAGATTCTCGACTTAGGGGGACGCGCCCCCAGTTGGGAATCACTGTTCCGCTTTGCAGGTGGGGGGCTCCAGAGCATCAGCAGGTGGACTTGAATTTACTCCTGGTCATGGGGCTGGGGGCAGGTGGACTTTTCTGGATGTCAGAACTGGAAGGGACCTTAGAGTTCCTCGTTTAACACGTCGTGCGTGATAGGAGAGGTGACTTCTGGCCCGGCTATGGCTAGTGAGGGACAAGCGGGGGACTAGTTGACTCTAGTTTCTCAAGTCCTAAAAACAAAGGTTTCTTCCTAGTCCGGGGCTGCCTCTCAGTTCAGGCAATTTCTCTATACTTCGTGCCAGGCCCTGGGTGCTGAGCCACCTCAGCCTCTCCCTGACCACACTCTACTTCCTGGGAACTACTTACATTGTGTGAGCACAGCTGTACCGCAGCACATCTCCTCCTGCTGGAGTACTTAAGCAGACTGGGTGGGAGAGGTAGATTCCTGATCCTTGGATCACCCTGGGCTTATTCTTAGAAAATTGGGGAGCTTTAGAATTGGAAGGGACTTCAAAGAGAATCGAGTGACACAATTCCCAACTCAGATCAGTTTGTAGACCAGTTAATTCAAATATTTCACTGGGGACTGTTAAAAAACAAGTGGATATTTAATGCATAAGGATGCCAATTTATCAATAAAGAGTACCATTAGCAATTTTGTGTTCACTTTTGTCAGTGTTCATCAAGGTGCAAAACAATTCTCCTTATCTGTCCAGCAGGGTTTTGACTTGCTCCAAGTTATTGGTAGAGTAATGATTGATCCCAGAACTGCTGTCTTCTCTTGCTCTATCAATACCACTTCTCAGGTCAAGTTAAAAGTCAATTATGTTGGCTGGTGGGCTTTGTGAAGGGTTTAAAAGCAGTAAGATGAAGGCTCTGACTTCAAGGTGCATATAATCATATGTGTACATAATCTAATGGAGATGATTGACTCACAGGTATGCATATGTTCATTACCCACCAATTATGGGCCAGCAAAGTATTGGGGAGCACCTTATCCATAATTTTGCGATGCTGCCTCTGCGTGCAACGGCCAAGTGATCAGACAGAAGCTTTGGCCTCTAAGAGGCCTGGACTGTTTCAGTTGCAGGAGGGAGGGATGTGCAACAACCCCCTCTAATTCAGGGGTCTTGTGGTTGTCAGGCAGAATGATCCCACAGTTAAGTTACTCTTTCCTGCCCGGTGCCTGCTTCTCCAGGAGAGGTTTCTGAGGTCCAGAGAATGTGATTGTCCTAACGTCACTCATATTGTGAACAAATCCATGGTTCACATTTATGGAGCCCAGTTCAGTGTTTTTTCTTCTTGTTTCACAGTTAAGTAAAAGTCCATTGAATGCCTCTTATATAGAAAGCAGAATACTATATGCTGTTAAGAAATATAAAGATTATTTTGGCCTGATTTCTATATCCTCAAGAAATTCAGTCCTGTCAACAGTCAGACACGTTTATAGATTCTGCTAACAGTTTTTGACTGATGCTATTACAACTTACTGTAAGTTACTGTAGCCAAGGCCAAATATCTTATCCACTGTACTGAAGGAAATTAGAAAAGAAAGGCCTAACTAACATGTGGTGTGCTTTCATAGAGTAAGAAGTTAAATACATGGGTAAATTGCATGATTAGTGGAAAATGAAGCATTTCTGTCAGTCACTCTCAGATAGTAGAAAGAGATGAGGAATTAGATACTTGTAAAAAGGTGTTCTCAACTCAGTGTAGTATATAGTTTTGAATATCGTTTTACTGAACATAAACCCTCATCTTTGTATTGTACTTAAATGCCCTTGTATGGTTTGTGGGTGAGCAGAAGAGAAGTAAGGGCCAAGGTTGATTAGGCTAGAGGTAGGGAGGAAGGTCAAGCCAATTAATGATACACAAAAAGGCTTGAAACTCAGCTGTTTGGCTATAGTAGTAGGGGCAAGGGAGGAGAGGAGGGTGTAAAAAGACCCCCGCCATTATAAAAGACAATATGAGATCATTAGACGTGAGTAGGGCCCTAACCGGTTTGGCACAGCGGATAGAGTGTCGGCCTGCAGACTGAAGGGTCCCAGGTTCTTCCGGTCAAGGGCATGTACCTGGGTTGCGGGCACATCCCCAGTGGGGGGCATGCAAGAGGCAGCTGAATCGATGTTTCTCTCTCATGGATGTTTCTAACTCTGTATCCCTCTCCCTCTCCCTTCCTCTCTGTGGAAAATCAATAAAATATATTTTTTTAAAAAGATGTGAGTAGGGAGTGGTAGAGGGACTAAATTGAAAGTGGAGCCAGAGGTTGATCTGAGTTTGAGAGAAACGGGCTTGCAGTTGTGTTTCAGCACTGGGGTGGGGGGTTGCGTGGGGGTGAGGTGTACCTGGGAAGCAGAGACAAGGAATTTTCAGCTCTCAGGCAAAAGTGCTGATTAAGGCCTGACATGACCTGAAAATAGGTCATGTGACTGGGCAGGGGTCCCACGCTGTAACTTTTCTGTCACATAGTTCACAGTCAGTTTGAGTTTGTAATCCCAAGCAGGGCTGCCTGGTAGAGAAAAAGAGTCTTTATGCTTTTTGGACAACTTGTAAATTTGAGCCTGCTGTAGGTATAGATGGGAAAGGTTACATTTAAGCTTATCTACATTTGGTGAGTTGACAATGCACACAGTTGAGATGCAGTTTTTGAGCCATGACCCAGGCATTGGATTAGGTGCTTTTGTGTGTGTTATTTCATTCTCACAACAATCCTGTGCAGTAGGAGGGGATTTCACAGGTGAGAAGACTGACTAGAGATTAATTTGTTCTTTTTAAAAATATATATTTTTTATTGATTTCAGAGAGGAAGGGAGACGGGGAGAGAGATAGAAACATCAATGATGAGAGAGAATCATTGATTGGTTGCCTCCTGCGTGCCCTCTGCCCGGGATCAAGCCCACAACCTGGGCAGTGCCCTGACCGAGAATTGAACCATGACCTTCTGGTTCATAGGTTGATGCTCAACCACTGAGCCACACCGGCTGGGCTATTCTTTCTGCTAGTAAATGGTATTCAACAGACCTGTCAGCAATTGAAGTCTCTTTGTCATCAAGACCTTCAGGAGGATTTTTAAAAGTTTTCCTCCAATACATTGTGTTAGCTTTTTAGTTTAATTTTTTAGTATGATTTGATTTTAGTTATTAGAGAAAAAATGGAAGAATATCAGGGATTGGACTAACCACATGTGTTCCTTGAAAGACCCCTGGATTCTAGTCATCTAGAAATCTTAGCCATCTCTCTGTTCTTTGCTTTTATCCTTGTTCAGTTATTTTCAGTTCCTGTTCAGTTTTCCTTTGCAGTGTCTTCAGTGCCTTTATTTTCCTTTGTTCCCAGTTTATCTTTCTAGTTCCATTCCTCTTCCCCTCACTTATAGGCTCTTAGCTCTTTTCCTATGTCTCCTAACATTTCATCCTGCTTACAGGTGAAGACTAATCATTTATGGTCTGAGTAGTTCTTTTTGAACAGTTTCAAATATATTACGCTATTGCACTGACTTAGTAAGTGATTTCTAAACACTTTGAAAAAATCATTTGTTGCACCATGCTCACACGTGACTCAGTCCTTCAGGTACTTGGCCTCTCTCCTAGTGGTGGTGTGGGTTTGTCAAGATAAATCTGGAAAGCTAATGGCCTCCCCTGCTCCACCATGTTTCTTTGCTGGGAGTGTCTTGCTTTTCTTCTCTCCATTAATTCAGACTTGTTGGAAAATTTGAAGACCGTTTACAGTGTTTGCAGTAGTAATAGGTTTGTTTTCTCGGTGGTCTCGAATCGCATTATTCTCATTTTACTTTCATAAAGAAGCATGAGGTGGAAAGAATAGTGGCTGAAAGATGAGAAGAGTGTAAATTCTAAACTGAGCTCTGTCAGTAACTTGCTTCGTGACCTTGAACAGACCAGGGCTCTTCTCTGGTACTTGGAGGATTTCTAAGGTTCCTTGATGTTTAGTTTTACAGCTCCCAAGAGTTTGGCAGCATTGCAGGTGTGAGGCTCTTAGGAAGTGTACATTAGCCATCCAGGCCTACTCCATTCCACTTCTGAGCCACCGGTGCATTTCTGCTTGTCTGGCAACAGAAAGATTTCCAGTGCTTAGATTCTTTCGGTGAAAGATTTCGATTTTATAAGATTCTTGACTGTTTAAGTTCCCAGACCACAAAGAGAACAGTTTTCAAGTTAGCATTAAGCTGTCTTAAAAGAGAATGAAGTACTTGAAGTAATAGTGGATTGGGGCTGTGATTTAGGACTGTGGCTCATAACTTGGGAAGAAGTCTGTTGGTTTAGTCTCTCTTGTTCAAGACCTAGGAAAGTAAGAAGAAGAAGAAGAAGAAAAAAGACTTAGGAGAGTGCTTTGCAGAAACATGCAACAGAAGCAAGCCAACTTGCTTTTCTAGTTAATGCCCAGATGAAAATAAAGAAAACAATGACTTAGTTCAAAAGGTAAAATCTACTTACGGCTTATGCATTTACTATTTTTTTAATCAGAAAAGTACATATGGATAATAAGTCAAGTGAAAGGCAAATGTGACTTTTTAGTTTGCTTTACTTTTATGCAGTCTTAGTTTAATATCTAGCACACATTATGCAGAGCCTTATATAGTGATTCAAAACAAACACTGAATGTATATTTTGAAAAGGACACATTGTTTTAAAGAAAATACACTTGGGAAGGTATGACCTCTTGTGTATACACTTTGCTCATTGATTTATGCTGGGAAGAAAATTCATAGTTGAACAGGTTTGCTCCGAAGCTAAGTTTATCTCTCTGGGAGACAGAGAAATAAAAAACTCTCCTAAAGGCACACTTAGGAATCCATACTAGAAATTATGTATGGAATTTGAATGTCCAAACCTTTATTTTCAGTTTCAGTTATTTAAAAAAAATATTTAGCAACTTAAAAAGTTGACTCAAGTAAAACATGCTTATTATATTTTAAAAAAATTAAGTAGCATGAAGTTTTATGGTAAAAGTGAATTGTTGTCTCTCTTTTCTGCTACCATTTCCACTACAAATGTTTCTGTTGTTACTGACAAATAGTCTTCTAAATTTATTTCTATGCCCATGTGGATATATAAAGTTTAGGATTTTTGTTTTTTAAAGCAAAAATGGAATAACATATGTATAAAACTCTTTAATTTATCCTTGGTCTTTAATTTATCCTGGTATTGTGGATATCTTTCCTTGTTAGCACTTACAGATCATACTTCTTTTTTTAAATAGTACTATTGTGAAGGCAAACCCCTATTCTGTAAAACTACTGTTTGGAATTCTCTGCTATTCTTTGAACGGCCTCTATCTAATTCTGAAAAAGTAACTTCGCTTTCTAGCCTGCTTGAATAATGGGGGAGATAAACTTAGCTGTCTGACCTTGTAGGCCAGAGACTAGATACACCCAATGCCATGCCAGGTGCATTTTTTAATTGGATAGAACTGTATAGTTTTCAAGGCCGCCGCCAGCAAGCACACAAAGGGCCGGCTCTTCTATAAAAAGGGAAGTTCTGCTTGTAGCTTTGCTTAGAATTTGGATTCATTTCCCTAAGCCCACCGTGGTGAATAAAGTGTAACTCCAAACTCTCAGAGTGTTGCTTGGTTCTTGTCCGGTTTTTCTGTAACACTATAGTATGCAGACTTTTTTTTTTCCTAGATGCCTTTTAGAAAGTGTTCCTACCAGGTTATATTAACTCTGAATCTGTATTAGGATAACCTGATAAACATTTTTAAACATCGGTCATTGTAAAAGAATGGTTTAATAGGAACTCTAAAGTGTTTTTTATAAATGGCCATACTTTTGTGCTAATAATATTCTGTGACTCTTTTCTGAGGACACACTTCAAAATATTGAAGGGAAAGAATCCAAAATAAGGCCAATATGGTTTTTTTGTTGTTGTTGTTTTTTAACATTTTTTTAAAATATTTTTTTCTTCTGTTCTTTTTTATTTTTAATATATTTTTTATTGATTTTTTACAGAGAGGAAGAGAGAGGGATAGAGAGTTAGAAACATTGATGAAAGAGAAACATCGACCAGCTGCCTCCTGCACACCCCCTACTGGGGATGTGCCCGCAACCAAGGTACATGCCCTGACTGGAATTGAACCTGGGATCCTTCAGTCCGCAGGCCGACGCTCTATCCACTGAGCCAAACCGGTTAGGACTAGCATTTACTAACTATAAAAGTAATAATCCTCTTAGGAGAAAATTCAGTATTTGAAGAAAAGCATAAAGAAGCAAATTAACCCCTGAAATCCAACCAGCCAGAGAGAACATATTTCTAGCATTTTGAGAGTATATTTCACCATCATAAATGTGCACTTGCACAAATTTATAGTGTATCATTGAATATAGATATTCATCATGTTTTTGAAAGTCTGAATAATTGTTCCATTTTTGGAGATACCATTATTTAAATAGTCCTCTATAAAATGACATGTAGCTTGTTATCAATTTTTTAATATTTTAAACTGCCACAGCATTTTTATATCTGTCTGCACAGTGTATAGTGCTTCTGTAAACAAAATTCCTAGAAGTGGAACAGAGGTGTCTAGTTCAGTGGTTATTTTAAACTGGAATGAGATGATCTGTGAGTTTCAGGTTTACTAGGTGAAAACACATGCTTCACTTTGGACCATGAATTTCCCTTAAAAAATCTGAAGTATGTAGTCTGTTATTTTTTTTCTCTCCCTAATAGTGATACTGATTCCTAAGTACAGATAAGGAACAAAAACTTCTTAGAGATTGGTTTTAAAGTATCCTAGACTTAAAATCTGAAAGTTTGTACCTTTTGCGATCCTCTAGTTCAGCTTCTCACTGAGGCGCAGATGTTCCTACTTTGTCATCCCTGACTGATGGTCAGCTCTTGCTCAAACACTTTTAGTGGTGGTAGCCTTATTCCAATTTAGATTGCTGTAGTTTGTTAGAAAGACTTATCCTCAGATTGAGCTGAAATGTGTTGCTTCCTAATCCCACCTAAATTTTCAGAAAATTGTCTGATGCTTTCCCCAGATGAATTTCCTCAGCTATTTAAAGATAGCTATCAAATCTTGACGTTTCCTTTTCTAAGATAAAAGTCTCCCTCCCCCGAACTACATCCATATCTCCAATGTTGTAGTTTCCATGTCCTTCTCCTCTTTATTTATTTATTTTTTTTAGCCCACTCTTCCTTCTCCTGGTTAAGAAAGCAGACTCTGGAGCTAGATTTCTGGGTTCTGATCCCTGCTTTGTCACTTTTTAGCTGTGTGACCTTGGGCAAGTCACTTCCCTGAAGTCGTAGTTTCTTTAATCTGTAAAATGGGAATCATAGTACTTACTATTTTAACCTTTTCTTGTTTTCTTTTTTAAACATACATTAATCTATAGAGAAAACTTGAAGAATTCTGTAAGAATTCCATAAACTCTTACTTCCATGGCTTAAAAGTGAAATATTTTATCTTAAGGATCTTTATGCATATAATAGTTTTTGAACTTTAATATATCTTAAATTAAAACTATATGTATTTTTGTTTAAAAATATTTAAATAACATCACTACAGGGGATTTTAAATGCCTGTTTACTTCAAAACTTGACTTACCTGAACAGGGGAGGAAAGCCTGCACCTGCTCCTTTTAGCAGCGTCTGCCTTCACCTCATCTGCTCTCATGCGATACAGATGCTTGCACATTTTGTACAATTGTATGTATTTTCATGTGTATATATTTTACAACTGTGTCTATATTTCATTTAAGATCTGGACGTTGGTAGTTGGCTATGTGTTGGCTGTTTCATTCAAGTGGAATGCAAGCACTGAGCGCTACTTGAGAGCAGTTTCAATTCCTGTCTGGATTATATTGCTTTTTCATTTAGGTGGGTCACTTTTTTCTAAGAAAGTTTAGCTTAAGGTCAGCAACGGCAGACCACACAAATCAAAGTGATTTTTTTTTGTAGCGTTACATTTAAAATTCTTTAAAGTAATCTTTAGAAAATGTTCTGCTTTAATATTTTATTAATATTTAATGAAAATGTTATGCATTAAAATGTCTATCTTTTAATTTTATTGAATGCTGATTTACAAAAAGGCCCTTTAAAACTAACTACATCTTAAAAAGTAGAGCACACTTGGACTATCGTGGCTATTTCTGAGAGTCATAATGAAGAAGGATATAGATAAGCAGTCAAGTATGATAAGAGGAGCTCAGAATCATATGTGAGAAACAATGAAAGGAGCCAGAGATGTTTACTCTGGGTAAGAGAGGGGACTTGGGCTGCAGGGGTGGGGAGAAGTGGAGGTAAGAAGGATATCATGGCGGCCTGTCCTGTGAAAGTGGTTTAAACATGTTGGAGAGAGTTAGAGCAGTGAGTAGCTTCAGAGGGAAAAATCTCTGTTCAACAGAAGAAAGATCAGTGTCAGAGCTGCACAGAATAGTTCTGTTATTTGGGACTGCACTGTTAGCTGAGTGACTACTAGGTTATTATAAAGTGAGTTTTCAGGGACTCTTATTTCCAAGTCTGAGTCTATGGAAATATTTAGTTCTAATTTAAAAACAAAATTAGTAACCAAGAGCAGTAGGCAGCCTATTTAAAGTAGTTTTTAGAGCTACTTATTGTTAAAAGTTGATTGAGAAAATAGGTCCCTGCTTAGAGTCCGGAGTTGAGGGGAGCGTTACTCTCTAACTTTGCTGACTAGGAATGCTGGAGGAGTTTATCAGCAAGACCGCCTAGTACATGACTTGACTCATTTTGAATTAGAGGAAGGCAGAGGAGGGAGGCAGGCAGGTGTAGGTCCATAAGGCTCTAGACCAGCGGCTCTCAACCTGTAGGTCGCGACCCCTTTGGGGGTCGAATGACCCTTTCACAGGGGTCGCCTAAGACCATCGGAAAACACATATATAATTACATATTGTTTTTGTAATTAATCACTATGCTTTAATTGTGTTTAATTTGTAACAATGAAAATACATCCTGCATATCAGATATTTACATTACAATTCATAACAGTAGCAAAATTACAGTTATGAAGTAGCAACGAAAATAATTTTATGGTTGGGGGTCACCACAACATGAGGAACTGTATTAAAGGGTCGCGGCATTAGGAAGGTTGAGAACCACTGGTCTAGACAAACTCAAGGAACTACACATGGCTAATGGGTAGACACTTGTTAGCATTTTTGCATTATGCACTAGGGGAGGATACGTTCAAGGTTTTTGCAGTGCTCTTTTGGGTCGTTACCCCCTTTCTTGAGATAGTTCACATCTAGTAGTATTGTTAGGAAACCAAGTCGGGCCTCATGACTTTAGGATCCATGCCTTATGCAGATGCCTGATGCAGGTCATTCTGGGATTACTTGGGGGTTTTGAGTTTGGAATAGTCTTAAAAGCTGGATGTGCTTCAGAGAGGACTTGGTTCCTCAGGTGATACAAGCCTATTAAAGGTAGCTGGTACATACCCAATCCTTTGGGCCAAGGGCCTCTGACAGCAGAACTGGACTTAAAGAAGTCCTGTATTTAGGTTTCATCTGTCTGATGGCCTTTTTTTCTTTTTGTAATTTTCCCTGTGAAACAATTTTGTTAGCATAAATGCCAAATTGTTCTTTTAAAGTGTTGGGTTCTTTTTTTCTTTTTTTTTTAACTAAAAATGTTAACTCTTAATAATTTGCAGCATCTCTGGCTGGCTCATGGAGAATTCCAGTATTCCTGGTTATTGTTTTCCTGATGTCTGTGGGCACCCTCTATGAAAAACAGAATGGAAAAGAATCTTCTGGTAAGAAATGAGGCATTCTATTAATATTACTCTTAAGAAATATTGGGGAGAGTAGCTTTGTTTAAAAACATGCTATGATGAAACAGCTTTAAATATACTTAAAATCCTATGGTGTTTTCTGAACAGTGAATTTATTTAAAATATTTTAGGTTATTAGACTATACCTCATGCCCCCCCTTATTTGCATTTTTTATTGAGGTATAATTCATAAAATTAACCATTTTAAAGTAACATTTAGTACATTCACAGTGTGTGCAACCATTACTGCTGCCTGATTCCAAGATATTGTCATCACCCCAAAAGGAAACACTGTACCCATTAAGCAACTAACTCTGTAGTTAGGTTATTTGAGATCTTTGTGTTTTCTCAATGTAGGCTTTTATAGATATAAATTGCCCCCTTAGAATTCCTTTTGCATCCCATACATTTTGATATGTTGTGTTTCTATTTTCCCTGCGTAAAAATACTATTTGATTTCCTCTTTGACACATTGATTCAAGTGTGTTGTTAAATTTCCACCTATTTGTGAATTTTCCAATTTTGTTGCTTGCACTAATTGCCAAATCCAAGGTCATGAATATTTACCTGTGTTGATCGTGTATTCTGCAACTCTGCTAAATTGGTTTATTAGCTTTAATAGTTTTTTTTGGTGCTGATTCACTAGGGTTTTGTATATGTAAGAGCATGTCATCTGCAAATAGTTTTATTTCTCCCGTGCTAATTTGGATGCCTTTTGTTTGCTTTTCTTGCTTGATTTCTCTGGTGAAAACTTCTAGTACAATGTTGAATACACCAGGTTCTTTTAAAGATTATTTTTGGCTGTAAATGGTTTTTATTCAAAAACAGTTTGTTGGCCGAAACCGGTTTGGCTCAGTGGATAGAGCGTCGGCCTGCGGACTGAAAGGTCCCAGGTTCGATTCCGGTCAAGGGCATGTACCTGGGTTGCAGGCACATCCCCAGTAGGAGATGTGCAGGAGGCAGCTGATCGATGTTTCTCTCTCATCGATGTTTCTATCTCTCTCCCTTCCTCTCTGTAAAAAATCAATAAAATATATTTTTTAAAAAAAATTACAAAAACAGTTTGTTGAAGATATGAATTTCTAATGAGTTGTAAGGGGACAGCTGAGGGTGGGGGAGCAATAGTGCTCAGGTCATCAGACTGGACTTCCTAGTTGACCAGCCATGTGGAGGCAGCTGTGCCTGGAGAGGTAAATCTGAAGAGCACACAGTTATTACAGTGACTGACATTTGTTCCTTGCTTCTTTCTGATGGTTATACATAAACTGAAAGAGCAAATAACTCTCATTCCAGTCTGCTTCGGAATAGGTTATTCTTGATCTAGATCCTTTTTGTGGACTACTAGTCTAGACAGTCCTTATCATAAAATAAATCTTTCAAACATTTTTTTTCCTAAATTTCTCTCTTGTCCCTAGAGCCTATTTCTTTTAGGCATCAGAACTCAAACCAGATTCTAGTCCGTACTGGGACAGCCTTTTCCTTTTATTCCGGTCAGTTCCCTCCTGTAGATGTCACTGTGATGTAGTTAGGTACAGGACTGCTTCAGTGTCCTGCCATGGCAGTACATGCATTTATTCCTCCCGGTCATTTCCACTGTCCCACTCGTTGCAGGACCTGCTCTTGTATCCCAGTCACCTGTACAGGCATCTCTCTCCATGTCTTCTGAGCTTTGAATCTTTTGCTGCTGTGGACGCTTTTATGATCTGTGGTTCACTGGATTCACGGAATGAATCCTTTGGATTTCATCAGAATTCATTACCTCCAGAAAGCTCTTCTTGTGAATCATTGCTGAGTTAGTTTTAGAGGCTCCTTCTGAATCCAGGGGCCTTAATCAGTATTTTCTGTTAGACCTTGAGAGCTCTTTGTATTTCCTGGAACCCCCAAGATAATGTAGAGAAAAAATGTTAAGTGTGTACCATGCTTTTAAATGTAGTGTCTTTTTTTAAGAATGGTTATCTCCATTCTGCAGGTGAAGACACTTCATTCCAGGGATTAACTGGTGACTGGTGGAGCTAAGAGATAAACCCAGGGCTTGGACCCTAAGCCTAGAGTTCTTTCCCTTCGCCAGGCTCTTTGCACAAGCATCAGTCATCCTGGAAAGGTACTGACCGCTGATCCTCTTGAACTCAGTTGTGATTGCCGGCTGCTTCAGTCTTTTATGTTGGCTCTGCTGGCTTACCACAGCGGCAGGACCCAGTGCTCTGTCTCCTGGATCCCGAAGTCTCACTTGGTAGAAACTTGGATGTGTTCCCTTAGCCTGTGAGAAAAGGGGAGCACTGGCATTATTAGCAATGTCAGTATGGGCAAGGCCCTGGTAGACGCTTTAAACATGTCTCGTGTAATTTTACTCATGTAAACTTACTCTGAATATGAGAAGTACTTCTTCAAAAGCCAGGCAAACACATCAGGTGTATCTTTAATAGCCTGGACACCCAGCTTGAGAAGTATGGGCAAGTGAAGCTGGATCCGTTCTTCCTAACATTGGTAATTGTTTATAAATGACATTCTAGAGCTCTCTTCGCAGGAAGACTTGGTGGTTGCCTTAATTGTTTTAGGACAGCATGCAATACGAGTGAAAACGTTTGGTCCAGTTAAGCCCAAATTGGAAAAAGAAAAGGAACAAACTAGATTTTTTTACTGCTTATCTTCCACTCCCTATTTCTGACACTGTCAGTTAAATAGACGTAGAGAACCTCCTACTGGTACATCTCCGCATCCTTATTACTGACTAGTAGTACAATGAGATGACACTGGAAGCCATTGAGTAGGAAATGTATTTTCCACATTAGTAATGGAAACACAAGAATAAAGTCTCGTTTAGATTGGTTTCAAAGTATATTTTCCCCTGATTTAAAAAAATGCTATTCTGCCCTAACTGGTTTGGCTCAGTGGATAGAGCGTCAGCCTGGGGACTGAAGGGTCCCAGGTTCGATTCTGGCTAAGGGCATGCACCTTAGTTGCAGGCACCTCCCCAGTAGGGGGTGTGCAGGAGAAAGCTGATCGATGTTTCTAACTCTCTATCCCTCTCCCTTCCTCACTGTAAAAAATCAATAAAATATATTTTTTAAAAATGCTATCCTGCCCATTGCTTATTACCAAATAATATTTGAACATGTGATCTGTTATTCTTTTACGATTTGCTGGATTATGAGTTCCTGTCCCCTGGAGCTAGGCTGCTAATGTCAGTGGCCTGCTTCTTTGGACTTGCGTAGATCCCTGTTATTTGGACCTCTGAATGCTCACCCTGTCCCTGGGTAGATGGACACTTGAAATCTTGGATGCTCTTTCCTTTCTTGTTTATAGTTCTTGGGCCCCAAGGTTATGTTCCTTTGTCTATATGCCTATTTTTAGCTGGGACTTTTTGCCAATACCATGACTTTGTCTAGATTCTCAGTCCTGGAGTTTTTCTGTCTAGTTTGTCATCCTTCTACCCAAACCCTTGGGGTTTTTGCCGTGCAGGTGGATATCACTAAGACAGAAGTCGTCAGAATGCCTGTTTGAATAAGATCAGTTTCCTAATCTTACCTCGATAGTTTTCAGGTACTCTGTGTTGATTTTCTGTGTACTCTTCTTTTCTTTTTATTTCTTTTTATTATTTACATTCTTTATTATTTAAAGTACTATGTAAGTCTCCTTTTCCCCCCATTGACCTCTCCCCAGCTGCTCCCACCCCCCAGCATGTGTGCTCTTCTTTTCATTCCTTTATGAAGTTCAGGCACTCTAAAAACTTATTAACTAGGATGAGATTGCATAGTTTTCTTTGATTTAGCTATGATTCACTGAATATTTACTGTGTGTTTTAGTGACATCAGCAAGTTGGAGAAAGTGTTAGTATTTGTAAAGGTTAAATTTATTGGATATGTGTAGTCCATTTGGACCTGAAATTCATTCGCTTGGCCGAATTCTATGTTAATCACATTGAGTATTGGCCTGAAAGTAAGGTCCCAGCTATATGAGTGTGGGTGTATGATTTGTTAACTAGGAATGGTCAGTGTTCTTAATTGTAGACAATGGAATCTATGCTAGCTAGTCTAAATAGAAAGAAGTTCTGATTGGCATATAGAATATTTGCATATAGAATTTTTGGAAAGGCCAGACGATTAAGCTTACCATAGATGCGACACAGGCAGAAATAATGCAACCAGGAGAAATGCTCATTGACACCCAAGGACTGTTTGAGTAGAAGTGCCATCCTGCTGCTGCCTGCCACAAAGTTAAAGATCAGATAGCAGAACCTCTGGAACTTCTGTTAAGTTCCTGTGGATAAGCCATGTGTGCCTCTGTGACTGTGTTTGACATGTATGTGGCTTCCAAATTAAAGTGAGTTGCTTTGGTCTTCAAAGTCTTACACAAGTGTGCCTGCATGGTAGAAACTGCATCACATATGGGACCTTAGCTGCAAGGGAGTTCAAGAAATATAGTCTTTAGTTTTCTAGTCTCTACAGTGCAGGAACGTATGCTAGAATCTGGTATTGTGTAAACCAATCTGTGTTGTCTGCCATAACAGATCAAAGGCTGACAATTACAGACAGACCTCATTGGCCAGTAAGCCTTTTTAGTCTATTGCAAATTTAATCTTGATGTACTACCTGTTAGGAACTTAACATGGGCATATATAACATGAGACAGAGTAATGATATTCTTTTAGATTTTTAAGTGGTGGATTTTGACTACTGAATTATGTGCTATATATATACATAATGCCCATACATTTGCATATTCATTTGTGGAATGTTATAATTGAGAGCATCAAGTATGGACTGTGCCATCTTGTACTCTGAGCTAGTAATATAAAAGAGAGTGAGACAGTCTGTGTTCAGGAAGCTCACAGACTTGGCAGTATTTTTCAACAGAGATGTGCATTAAAATTTACCTGTGAAGTTAAAAAACTACCTGCCACAGGTATCAATCATCAGCATGAAGTTCCCCAATGAGAAAGATAGAGTCCAGGAACCTGCATTTTTAGCAGACTTTCCTGTTGATTATTAAGTATTCTCCCTTGGCAAATAACCACTGGTCTGGTGGGTCATTAGTAACCATTTTGTTTTGCCTGGCCTGCGTGGCTCAGTGATTGAGCGATGACCTATGAACTAGGAGTCACGGTTCAATTCCTGGTCAGGGCACATGCCTGGGTTGCGCCCAGTGTAGGGCATGCAGAAGGCAGTAGATGAATGATTCTCTCTCATCATGGTTATTTCTTTGTCTCTCTCCCTCCCCCTTCCTCTCTGAAATCAATAAAAATATATATTAAAAATATTCTTTTTTATTGCTAGTGAAAATTTTTAGGACTACTGTGTTTCAGTTTGCAAGTTATTTCTCACTTTGTTCATTTGCTTTAAAAAGTTTTAAAAATGCATCTTGTTTTACAGGGGCAGAGTTGCCAGGGCAAGTTATCTCCATGGCTGCTTCTACTCTGGCAACCTTGGCCATCTCTATCACAGGGTACGAATCGAGCACTGAAGACCAGCCCTCTACTCAGCCTGCAGGTGACTGACCTTATGAAGGAACTAGTGGCCTGGTGCATGAATTAGTGCACATTAAGAGGAAATTAATAGAGGAAATATTTTCATATTGCTATTCGCCCTTTCTCTATAATAGAAGTGTCAACCAAATTCATGATCAACAATGACAGATGGAAACACATGCATGTGATTGGCACCAGCGAGAGCTTTATATATATCACGCATGCACAAGTCAACTTAGCCTTTTAAGGATATAGAACAAACTTGCTTAATTAGACCTGTTTTCTGATTTAGCAAAACCCTTTTCAGCCCAGTGAAGCACCTCAACTTCTCTTTCTGGTAATTGTCAGCAACACATCAGTAAATATCAACAGAAGCAGATTATTATTGTAGATCATGCAGGGAGAACAAAGGGTAAAATATTTAACTGCAGCAGTGTTTGACTATATTCTGCACAGTGAGAAAACCTGAAGTCATTTTCAAGGTCCACCATTTCTTCTTTTCAGTTGGGTCAAGTTCCTAAACTTTCTAAATCTCTGTTTCTGGCTAATGAAAAGAAAATAGGATTCCACCAAGTTTCCTATCTACCTACTTCAGGACTTCTGTGAGGATCAAATGAGATGAGGCACGGGAAAACACTTCACAGATGTTTCGTTAAAGTGTAAAATGTTCCCCCCTGGCTAAAGTGTTCCTGGGCTGAAGACACTGCAAAGAGGCTAGTTGTCTCTAGGGAGAGGAAGCTGGGCGTTGCTACGTGACGTCATTACCCAGATGGAGGGAAGGACACTTAGCATATTATCCTATCTAATAAAAGAGAAAAATGGTAATTGGCGTACGACGATACCCTTTTCATTGGCTAATCAGGGCTATATGCAAATTAACTGCCAACTGAGATTGGCAGTTAACTGCCAACTAAGATTGGCAGTTAACTGCCAACAAGATGGCGGTTAATTTGCATATGTAGGCACAATGCAGGGAGGCGAAAGGGAAAGCAGGAAGAAGCCCCCTGCCACTGACAGTGATCGGAAACCCAGGGGGGAGCTAAGAGCTGGGGGGCAGGGCAAAGGCTGCCCTAGGTCTGCCTTTGCCCTGCCCCCCAGCCATGATCGGAGAATCAGGTGCCTTTTCTGCCCTGGCCAGTGATAGCAGGAAGTAGGGTTGGAGCCAGCGATGGGAGCTGGGCACGGTCGAAGCTGGCAGTCCCGGGAGCTAGGGGTCCCTTGCCTGGGCCTAAAGCGGAGCCCACGATCGCGGGGCCGCTGCAGCTGCGGGTCCCCGCTGCCCGAGCAGGACGCCTCAGCCAGAGGCATTAGGCCTGGGCAGTGGCGGAGCCTGCAACGCGGGGAGCTGGGGGTCCCCTGCCCAGGCTGACACCTCTGCCAAAGGCCTCAGGCCTGGTCAAGGGGCCGATCCGGTGATTGGTGATTGGAGGGTGATGAGGGTCAACTCCTCTGGCCGAGGCATCAGGCCTGGGTTTGGGGCGGAGCCGGGGATTGGGGGGATATGATGGTCCCCTTGCCCAGGCCTGAAGCCTGGGTCAGAGGCATCAGGCTTGGGCGGGGGGGTGGAGCCAGCGATCAGAGGGAGATGGGGGTCCCCTGCCCAGGCATGATTCCTGGGCCAGAGGCCTCAGGCCTGGGCGGGGGCCAGAGCCAGTGATCAGGGGGGAGATGGGGGTCCCCTGTCCAAGCCTGACACCTCCGGCGGAGGCGTCAGGCCTGGACAAGGGGCTGATCAGGCGATCGGAGGGTGATGGGGGTCTACGCCTCTGGCCGAGGCATCAGGCCTGGGCTGGGGGCAGAACCAGTGATGGGGGGAAATGAGGGTCCCCTGCCCAGGCCTGACGCCGATCCTGCGATTGGAGGGTGATGGGGGTCAACGCCTGAGGGCTCCCAGTATGTGAGAGGGGGCAGGCTGGGCTGAGGGACACTCCCCTCACACACACACACACACACACACACACACACACACACACACACACACCCAGTGCATGAATTTTGTGCACCGGGCCCCTAGTCCTTTTATATAGATAGATGCCTTCAAAATTATTCAAATGAAATATACATAGACTATAAAATTAAGGAAGACACTAGCATTACAAAATGCTACCTACTGGTCCTTCATTTTTCTCTCTGATTCCTATTTTTACATCCCCGCCCCCGCCCCCATCTTTGTTCTCGAGTGTCACTTTTTTCATATATTTAATTATTTACTTTCTTAGGTTTCTTGATTCTTCATTTTGTACCGTTTCTCCGGCATTTCTTGCTTCTCCACATTTGCTTTGAATGCCTCATGCTCTTAATATATTGGCCATTTCCCTTAAAACAGACCCCTGTGGTTGTTCTGAGTTCAGTACTCCCGAGAGACCCAGCTGGTAGGTTTATATGAGCTTTACAGTCACCATGCTCACGTGGAGGTCAGGAATGTGAAAGGCCACCCTGCCTGTGCCAAGGGCCCAGTAGAGCCAGAGGTGTGGGAGTTGAGGGATATTCTTAGTGAGCTTTTCTTGAAGAATTGACTTTAGAAAAGCCTGGAATGAAGGGGCCAGCTAAGAAAAAGGCATTTGGAATAGTAAGACAACTTATTTTTCTTGCACATTGAATCATGTTTTCAAAGAGAAAATGGTGTTTTGATTACGGACTTATTATTCTGTCTGCCACATTCACCAACATGAAGTTTCCAAATTAGAAAGATACTCGGAGAGCACAGTCAAACAGAAGCATATTATAACTAGCTTTGGCGTTAGCCCCAAACCTCAGGGTAGAATGTTAGTTCTGTGAGGTGGGCTGGCTTACGATGGTGCTGTTTCTATCAGTGGTAAAAATTTTCTCACAACTAAACATTTAATGTTAAAAGGAACACTAAGGAAATTATGATAGAGCACTGAGAAGGTTACTGTGTAGTTGCCTATGAAAATCCTATCTAATAAAAGAGAAACATGGTAATTAGTGTACGACCGATACCCTTCCCACAGTTTGAAACATTTTAACAAATATAGAAGCTAAAAAAAACACCCAGAAACCAGCTTTCAGCGAGCTGGGATCTCAGAGCTGGAGTCAGAGCTGGAGTTATACATTGTTTCGAACCGAAACAAACCAGATACCTACTTTCAGCAGTGGGGGCCTAGGAGCTGGAGCCTCAGAGCTAAAGGTGGCCCAGAATTTAAAAAAAAGAAAAGAAAAAAAGGAGCGGTTGGGAGCTTCTGTCACCCGCCAGCCTGAAAACAGCCCTCAGCCCCTCACCCAGGCTGGCCAGGCACCCCAGTGGGGACCCCCACCCTGAATGGTGTGTGACCAGCTGCAAACAGCCCTCAGCCCCTCACCCAGGCTGGCCAGGCATCCCAGTGGGGACCCCCACCCTGAATGGTGTGTGACCAGCAGCAAACAGCCATCATCCCCTCACCCAGGCTGGCCAGGCACCCCAGTGGGGACCCCCACCCTGATCCAGGACACCCTTCAGGGCAAACCAGCCAGCCCTACCCATGCACCAGGCCTCTACCCTATATAGTAAAAGGGTAATATGCCTCCCGGCACCGGGATCAGCGTGACAGGGGGCAGCGCCCAAACCCCCTGATCGCCCTGCAGCTCTGTGTGTGACGGGGCGGGGCCACAACCTCCCTATCCGCCCTGCTCTGTTTGTGACAGGGGAAGGCGCCCCAACCTCCTGATCAGCCCTGCTCTGTGCCTGATACGGAGGAGCTCCCCAACCTCTGATCGCCCTGCAGCTCTGTGTGTGACAGGGTGCCGCGCCCCAACCCGCCCCCTACCCCCCACGGGCCCTGCTCTGTGTGTGACAGGGTAGAGCCATAACCTCCCCATCGGCCCTGCCCTGAGTGTGAGAGTGGCGGCGCCCCAACCCCCTGATCGGCCCTGCTCTGTGGGTGATAGAGGGTGGTGCCACAACCCCACCACCACCACCACGGGCCCTGCTCTGTGTGTGATGGGGTAGAGCCATAACCTCCCCATCGGCCCTGCCCTGAGTGTGACAGTGGCGGCGTCCCAACCCCCTGATCCGCCCTGCTCTGTGTGTGACGGGGCGGTGCCCCAACTCCCCTATCGGCCCTACTCTCTGAGTGACAGGGGGGAGCTCCCCAACCCCCTGATCGACCCTGTTCTGTGTGTGACAGGGGGGAGCTCCCCAACCCCCCTGATGGGCCCTGCTCTGTGCATGACAGGGGGGAGCTCCCCAACCCCCTGATCGACCCTGCTCCGTGCATGACAGGGTAAGGAGCCCCAACCCCCCTGATGGGCCCTGCTCTGTGTGTGACAGGGGGCAGCGCCCCAACCCCCGGATTGGCCCTGCTCTGTGCGTGACAGAGGGTGGCCTCCCGCAACCTCCCCATCGACCCTGCCTTGAGTGTGACAGGGGGCGGTGCCCCAACCCCCCAATCGGCCCTACCCTGAGCGTGACTGGGGGT
The DNA here is from genome assembly GCF_963259705.1 of Myotis daubentonii. Classification (NCBI taxonomy): domain Eukaryota; kingdom Metazoa; phylum Chordata; class Mammalia; order Chiroptera; family Vespertilionidae; genus Myotis; species Myotis daubentonii. Next base: position 62,629,586 of record NC_081850.1, on the reverse strand, counting down.
GGCATCGCAACCTCCCAATCCGCCCTGCTCTGTGCATGATGGGGTGGCGCCCCAACACCCAATCGGCCCTGCTCTGAGCCCGACCAGGAGCTGCACCTAGGGATTGGGCCTGCCCTCTGCCACCCGGGAGCAGGCCTAAGCCAGCAGGGCGTTATCTCCCGAGGGGTCCCAGACTGCGAGAGGGCACAGGCCAGGCTGAGGGACTTCCCCTTCCCCCCAGTGCACAAATTTTTGTGCACCAGGCCTCTAGTTTTGAAATAATAGGCAAGGCATTCTTTCAGTAAATATTTAGTGAATACCTACTATATGTCAGATACTATTCTATGTGCTAGGATTTCAGTGGAGGGAGAACAAGACAGACAAGGTGTTAGCTCTCTTGGAGCTGACATTCAGCTGAGGGGAGAATGTGGACAAGGGTAAGTGGAACATGGTACAACTATGCAACACTGGGAAGACCATGGGGCAGATAGGGCGCTGGGACTATGGGTGTTCTTGTTTCTTTTCTTTTGCTAGACTTTCTGAAATATGACATACTTTTGTCATTAAATTTTATTTACGGCAGGCAAAATACAAGTTTTAGGATCTTACGCATTTCCATGATCATGGTCTATACCTGTGGTCAGCAAACTGCAGCTCGTGAGCCACATGCGGCTCTTTGGCCCCTTGAGTGTGGCTCTTCCTAAGCCTCAGGAGTACCCTAATTAAGTTAATAACAATGTACCTATCCATATAGTTTAAGTTTAAAAAATTTGGCTCTCAAAAGAAATTTCAATCGTTATACTGTTGATATTTGGCTCTGTTGACTAATGAGTTTGCCGACCACTGGTATATACTAAGTAATACTGCTTTAAGAGTTGTATGATTTCAGATACATACGCGATGTGTTGGTAAAACTAGGAAACAGAAATAATATAACCTTATATTAAAACATAGTAGTTGCATTATTAGAAAATAGTGCATAATGTGAAATAATTTAGTATGATTTCCTTTATTTGAAAATTCCTTAACCCCCAGAAATCTTGTTCTGTGTCTCATTCTAAGAGGAACACATGTTTCAAAGCCCTGGGTTCTTTTTGTAAGAGAGGTTGGCTCCATTTTAGTTGAAATGACAATGAAAAGCCACATTGTGTCAGAAATATCTATATAAGTGCATTTAATATCAAGTTATATTAAAAGAGGACATTTTAAATGTAGGGTTTATATACGTTAATGTTTGCTGCTTCATATGGTTTGAATAATTTTCATGGATTATAATTCTCAGCTATTTTGCTATATTTTTCTTTAGTTTTTTAAATGGTATCTATATTAATAAAGATATATCATAAAAAGCTTAAACAGTATAAAGTACCCCCCCCAAAAAAATATTTTTAATTAATTTCCCTAGCTGTAAACACTGTCGGTATTGTTAATTCATCACATATTTTTCAGTGCCTATGCAAACATACATCGAAATCTTTTTTTTTTTTGACCCAATGTAATCATACTGTTAGTCCATTTTGAAGGCTTAAAATAGAGTAGCTTAGCCAGTTACTCTGTATTACTGTTCACTGATGTGGACTATGATGGTGGCTAATTCTTTTTTCTTTCTCTCTTCAGAAACCATGGACAGAGGCGAACCCCCTCCAACATTGTCCTCATCTTCGCCCTCTTCCCCTTCGCCCACGCTGCGCAGGCAAAGGCCTGAGATCGGAGCGTTCCCCAGAAAGAAGAAAACTAGCGATTTCTACTTCGTGACCCTCGTCTGGGCCATCATTGCGGTCCAGCTCTGGTTGAACCTGTGGATTGTGCAGCTGCTGCCAGTGCCCATTGCAGGTGACCGTTAATTAACATCTTATTGTTGAAATGGTTTCCTTTTGATTTTAATACTTGGGATCATTTTACTTTCTTTTTAAATTAAATGATCATATGTCTGCATTTAAATAAGCATTATTTTGGAAATTTGTTACTTGATTCCTCTTTAATATTTCTTTTTTCTGTAGAGGAGAATGTTAGCAATCTAGGTTTAGGGGTTTATGATTGAATTTTGAGAGCTACTCTTAGTGAAGTGCATTTTACATTGCATTTTTAATTCAGTGGAAATGTGGGTTTTGAAAACTATAATGTATGCAAAATCATGATTTGTTTTTATTTGACAGAAAATTAAGTTATATGTACATGTCATATGTTTTGTATCAAAATGGAATCTTACGGCTTTTCATAAATCATTAAAGCTGGATCTTTGTACCTGAATACCATGATTAAAAGACACGTTTAGAGAGGACAACACAATAGAGGTGGGCCTTAAATTACCATGGTATTCAGGTACAAAGACCTAGTTTAATGACTTATGAAAAGCCATAGGATTCCTTTTTGATATGATACATGTCCTATATGTGTACATAGAATTTAATTTTTTGTCAAACAAAAATAAAGCCTTCTAGTCCCACTACCTTCTTAGTTGGCCTTTACGGGAAGCTTACCCCCTGCACGAAGGGCCGTTGCATTGCCTAACTGCAGAGGGCACATTCATATTGTGGTCTGTGAATGGTCCCCAGCCTCGGGCCATTTGTAACAGCTCTGCTTGTACCTAAACTGCTTCTCTTCTGAATCCTGGTAAAAGATTCAGATGTGTAGCACAACATCACTTAAAGAAATAGGAACATAAACGAAAACGTTACCTGAAGTGGTATAAAATCATGATGCGGGTGGAATACCTTTACTTTTCTGGTCACTAAACAAAAAATCTAAGGAAAAGAACAAAATTTGGCAACAGCAAGTATAATAGCCAAGGAGATTAGAACATGTCAGGGGTTAGTATTCTTTACCCCAGAAGGGGTATGGTATGAGGGACCTGGGTCGTAGTCGCTGAAATCTTCATGATCAAAATAGGCTGTAAAATAATCCCTGGCTCCTCGGGGATTCAGACTCCACAAAGAAGGTGGTATGTGTGGGAGCAAGTGGGGATTGTGTGGAAAGTTGCTTGTCCCAATACCATCATTTTGGAATACCTTGAACTTTCTTCCCTTCTCTCCTTTTTTAAATTGATCTTGACTTAAATACTAGCTCTACTGTTTTAAAAAGGTCACATGGAACCAAGGGACCTTTTCTGTGATAACCTTATAATCTGCATTTTGTTCATACATGTATTTCTTATCCTCTTTATAGTCTGGATACTCAAAAAGCTCGTCATTCACTTTGGAGTTGTGGACTTCCTGGAGAAGCGCTGCTCCGTGTGGTGGCGGGTCATGGAGCGCTTCCTGAAGGACCGGCAGGAAGCGCTGGCGCCATGGCCAATTGTCGGACTTGGGAAATTCTTGTTAAAAGTTGATAGCAAGGTAATGTATTTTGAGAACTTGGGCTGTTTTAGTGGAATTTATCCATTTCATTGTCTGAAATATTCCATTTTATGGTGTTTATACTGGAATTTAAATATCATTCTGTGGTGGAACTTAAAGTTTAGAATTATGGTTTATATAAGGATAGGATATAAAAGACCAAATTGAAATCCAGAGGGTTAAGTGACTTGCCTAAAAAGTATAGCCAGGTAGTGGCTCAGTTTAGTGAATATTTTTACAGTAATTCCCGTGTATCAGATATTGTGCTAAGTCCTCGGGAAAAAAACAGATGAATCAACAGAAAACTAGATGCAGAATTTCTGTGTAGGGAGAGACAGCGGTCCATTAAAATGTAGAGACAGTGGTTAGAGTCAGAGGTTTAGTGGTTCAGAGCATGGACTCTGAGCCCAAATTCTGGTTTCAGATCCCAGTTCAGCTACTTATTAGCTGTGTGACCTTGGATGAGGTTCTTAACCTTCCTGTGCGTTTGTTTCCTTATCAATACAATGAGCGTACGAGCATGTACCGCATAGAGTGGTTTGTACTAAATGAGTTAATACATGTACAGTTCCTCGGTCAGAGCCTGGTACACAGTAACCTCTATGCAAGTGTTAGTCATTCTGATTTGTGGAGGAAAATGTGTACAAGATATAGTGATAGTACTCGGCAAAAAAGCGACTCAGTGTTGGTGAGGTAATGGGAGAGGGGCGGTTTTGTAGAGGAGGTGATGCCAGGGCAAATTCTGACGCACGCGTAGGAGTAGACGCGGCAAGAACAGCACATGGATGGACAGTGCAAAAGCACAGAGACTTCCACAGCGTGAATTCTCAGAGAATGCCAAGAAACTGGTCATGGCTGGGCTTTGTGAAACGGTGCTTAGTGGGAGGGAAGCCTGGAGGTCAGGTGGGACTGGATCGGAAGGTCTTTTTGTGTGCTCTGTTGTGCGAGCTCGACTCCATCACAGAAGCTAGTAACTACTTCCTTTAACAGGTGTATTCATGACTTAGGTTGAGAAGTGCTGTTAAGTGAAACCAGCGTAGGTATTGGTGAGAATAATAACTGGAGTGTGTCAAGGGGGAGGAAGTGAATCTTTTAAATGCTTATTGAAATATCCAGGGTCAAAGGAGAAGCAGGGGATATATTTTCTTGCATAGTGCCTGGCTGTCTTCCAGAAAGTTTGTCAGTTTTAATTCCCACCAGTGCACCATGTGAAAATACGTATTTCCTTGAGCCCTTGCCACGGAATATTATAGTGCAACAAAAAGGACTTTTTATTTTTATAAAAAGAAGTATCTCACTGTTGTTTTAATTTGAAATTTTAAAAATTAAAAATGAGGCTGACCATCCTTTTCCATACTTACTGGATATTTATATTTTTCTTTTGTAATTTGCCTATTTGTGTTGTTACTAATTTTTTTTTCAACTTTTTAAGAACGAATCTAAGACTTTGCATGAATTTCAGCATATTTATCACATCTCCCTTGTGTTAGGGTGAAGCTTTATCTTATGAGAACAGATTCAGCACGTCCAACTGTGTAAAGGGGGTATCTTATTTTCAGGTCATGCTTTGTCTTTCCACTGTCAGGATAGGGACTAAATACTATTTTCAGCGTTCTAATGTACTTGTATTTGAACCCTTTATTTAGGAAAACTGTTCAGTTGTGTCAGTTGAAGTTCCAGGCATCTAAAAGTATTTGTTATGGGTAGCTTTGTAAAAATTTGTCATTTTTATTCTAACTTGTTTGCCAATCTGTTTTTCTTAGGGAACAGAGACAGTAAAATGAATAAAACTGGCCTTTTCTGCTGTACAACAATCAGAATAAATGGCTATTGCAAACTGAATATTTGTTTAATTATAATTGATGCCAAATTTATGTTCTGTCTAGTATAATAATATGTATGGGCTGTTGCTTTGGGGAGTAAATCTATTTTTCATGTTTCTATTAATTTTAATTGATTGGACCAGTGTTTCCGAAATGATTCATCTACAGAGGATTGTTTGGAGAATACCTAAACGTGCTTTGGGTATACTTCAGGGAAAACGCTGCAAAGAGCATTTACAGTCACTGATGAAATTACACTTTTTATGAGCCTTTATACTTCTTATAGCACTAATAATACTCTAAATTCTGTCTTTACCGATTTTTAGGTTATGTGTCCACTAACTAGCATTAGTTACTATAGTGCTAAATATTGTGAGGTTTGGATGAAGTAACATTTATGTGAAAAAAAAAGCAAGGTAATACTTTTGCTTTTTTTGTAGAAAAATGTGTGCCTAAGAAATTGGGGTGGAAGGAAATATACCATATAGTAACAGAATCTTAGTATGGCCTGCTGTTAGCCAAGTGTCCTCTATTCCAAATGAGCACTAGAATGTTTTTTCTCTTTAAAACATGTGAAATAACTAATACTATAAAACTGCAACTACAGAGTTCAATGAAAATGTACTATGGGAACATAAATTGGTTTATACAGGGACTAAAAATCCTTTTGGGGCGTGATATGTGAAAGGATCTTAATTATTACTCTCATCTTTGGAATTTGGTATGGCTATTTAGGGCTACAAGCTTTCAGCTTATTTTATGTATTTTTAATTGTTGAGTTGCCAGCAAAGCTTGTGCTTATCATCATCACTATAATCATTGTATATCTTAAAGGAATACTACATTCACTCGATTTATATCTTTGTAATGCAATGCAGTTTTTTTTTTTCTTTCTAGTTTTTCTTTTGTTTGGGATAATTTCCTCCCCATGCTCTCAGTGACTTTCTTTTCTTCTCATACTGTTATTGCATTCTCTAATGATATTCCACTGTTCTTCTCTTCTCTTTCTCACCTTCCTCCCCATCCCCAAGCTCTGGCACTGGCTAAATAAGAAGGTAAATGAACACACGGATGTTGGTTTTTGCTGTTCAGTTCTGTAACTTCTCTCTGTATCTCTGTTCTCACTTTTTCTGTCCGTATGTCAAACTAAGTTTTTGTTATTAAAGTTCTAATGATAAGCTATGGAAGGTCATGAAGCATTGAGACTGTCCCAGTACAATTTGCTAAAAACCCAAAGCTATTTTATTGAGGATATTGGTAGTGTCTCCTTGCTCAAGTGTGTGTAAAAAGTTCTGTCTTGTAGTCCTTTGGTCCACTGTGATTTCCATTCCTTTTTCAGCCCTATAATGTGGCTTAGCCTGATACTCTAGTCTCCTTTGATGTGTGAGGGCACATAGGCAATAAGTTACTAAAAAGGAAAGAGAATTCTTTGTTGCTAATTTTTCAATAAGTGACACAGGAAGATTTCAGAAGATAAATCTGTGAAGTATTTGTGTAATTCCCTAGATCGGTAATTTTAGGTTTTGACTAGTATTCCAAAATTTTATATTTAACTTAAAAAAGATGGTAGTCATGTTCTGTGAAGTCCGATTTCATGTTTCCCAAGATATAGTTTGTGTCTGTGGGAAATGGTTTCCATGACTGGCTTGGGATTCTAAAGTTACGTTTTTTAAAGCCTTCAATAACTTTAAGAACTCCAGATATATTTGGAGAGCTATGCCTCTAACAAAGTCGCATAAGTAGTTCTAGATGTAATTTCATTCAATAGTTAGGACAGATAGCAAAAGGTGACATCATTTACATGTATTATGTTAAACACAATAAGACTAAAAGTTTTTAGTGGAAATATTGTTACAGTCTTTAAGAAAGATGTGGTACTTCGAAATAGGTCCGAATGACACTTTTATATGTAGAGATTAGGGTTTCAATTTGTTGAAACGGGAAAGGGGAGACTTTTGACCTAAACTTTGGATTGAGAATAAACATTGTGTGGAGTATAAATAGATACACACCACAACTGCACGTACATCTACACAAATAAACACACACACACACGTATGGATGCATATACCTGTTTCCTACAAAACTAGTGTAAGTAAATGAGTGTAATCCTTGGCAGATGATAGTGCTTCAGACATATGTCACATTTTCTTATTTTGATCAAAGCAGTGGTTTCAATGTATTTTCCTAATTTGTATATGTACAGGGTGGCCCCCCAAATGTGTATATACTTTAACATCTGATGGCTCAACTTTGAAAATGAAATGTATTTAACTAGACATTGCCTTTATAATTATTCAAAGTGTGTGTATACATTTGTTGGGGACAACCTATATATTGAAATGAAATTTTCCTCAAAAGACGAAAGGAGACCTAAAGTCATTAGGTTTGATTTAAAGTTAAAGTTAGATTACTTAATTCATGAGCCAAATTCCAGCTGATGAGTGAGTTTTAAAAGATTCCTAAGAGATTAAGTAGCTTTTGTCTTTTCCTTGCTGATGCCATGTAGCATAGATAAAGCATTGGTGTGGAGCTGGAGTAACTGCTTGCAGTTCTGAGAGTGTGTGCTCCAGGAAAGCACTCAAATAAGTTGAAGATCATTTCATTACATTACATCCAAGGTCAGAAATTGCAGCATTGGGTATTTAGTATTCCGAGCTCAAGTGGAGTGAATTAGGAAAATGAGAAGTGAGAGTGAAAGAGGACAAATCTTACGGTTAACTAAAATTGCAACCGATTTCTCAAGGCTTAATTTAGTTAAAAAAAGAAAGCATCATAAAAACCTACATTCATGATAGAATAGAAACGTAAGTAGTGGCAGGACACTTTTTAATAGCTTGAATAAATAAGGCCAGTGAGTTTAGAAATTTGAGTGTCTTTGATGTAACTATAAATTCACCAACATCTCTAAATTTCTACACTTGAAACACCCAGAATGTCACTTAAAGTTTTTTTCTCTTCCCCTTTTAGAAAATAAAGTTTAACCACTAAAATGATTTCTCAAAGCCTAGAAGACTGGGGAAAGTTCTAGGGACTGTGATTTCCGTGGGCAAGGCAGTGGTGACAGGGTGTGGTTTCCTTTGCCCAACGTAGAGCAAGGGCAGGTCGGCCTCATGGACAGCACCTCCGGCATTCCTTCAGGCTTCTCCTCCACCTGCCCCTTCTCCATGGCTTCCTCTGCGTGTTTCTCTTCCTGTGTCTGAGTTTCTGTTTCCTTGTGAGTCTTGCTCCATTCATTCACTCTTTCAGGGAACTCTTTTCCTCCATATAAGTTTTGTATCCGTTTTGTTTTTTTCTCTTTTGGGCCTCTGTTCTATGTACCAACCCCCTCTCCACATTTGTTTCTTCTTTTTCTTGACTTTTCTTTCTTTCTTTATTCTTATTTATTTTTCTAAGCCTATCCCGAGGATATGTTTCTTTAATTGATTTGAGAGAGAGAGAGAGAGAGAGAGAGAGAGAGAGAAACATCAATTGTTGCCTCTTGTATGCGCCCTGACTGGAATCAAACCCGAAATCTTGTGGTGTATTGGATAACACTCCAACCAACTGAGCCACCTGGCCAGGGCTTCTCTCTCTCTTTTGCTGTCTCTTTTTGTCCTATGTTTTGTTTTGTTTTGTTTTAAAATCTAATCTTAACCACCCATAATGTGAATAGAAGCTCCTCCAACTTTCTTTAGCTTTTGAATGGAGGTACCTAAATGGTTTTATTTTAAATTTTGAATGAAACAGATAACCCTTACTGTTATTCCTTGGATATAACTTTTTATTTAGGTAACTCTTAGTATGGATTTTTCCCCACCCTTAGTTATACAGCTTGTGATAGGAAAATTCTACCCTGGTTGAAAAATATAACATTTAATTTTGTAATGTTGATGTACATAATGTGTTTGTGAATATTCCATGGTTTATATGTTAAAAATACCCAGACATAAATTCATTTATTTATTTATGTATTTATTTATTTTAATATATTTTTATTGATTTCAGAGAGCAAGAGAGAGGGAGAGAGAGAGAAACATCAGTGATGAGAGAGAATCATTGATGGGCTGCTTCCTGCACACCCCCTACTGGGGGTCGAGCCTGCAACCTGGGCATGTGCCCTTGACCGAATCGAACCTGGGACCCTCCAGTACACAGGCTGATGCTCTATCCATTGAGCCAAACCAACTAGGGCTAAATTTAGATATTTATACTTTGTAAACAGAACATCATTTATGTTTAAAAATACATTTTAGGATATGACTTTTCTAAAAAAAACATTGAGGCTCTCAAGTTATTTTCAGAAATTATAATTTGTGAATACAAATCTGGTCTTATTTCTGAAATTATTTATGCTTGCCTATTTAGGTATATATTAACTGAGCACTGTTAGGTTTTGGGGAACAAAGAGGAGTAATACAGCACTAGCCCTTTATTCAGGAAAGTTGTCTCAAGAACTATGTGTAGAGTTGGTTTCTGATTGTGAAACTCTTCAGTTTCATTGATTTTAGAACTTACATTCAAAATATGACATTGACCTTCCATATCTTAGAAACCTGTTACTATTTTTTTTTTTTAATCTCTGCATTGTCTTCCATGCTTTGGTGGCATGCACTGAAAATTAACTCTTCTGTTTGAAGCTGTAACAGTCAAGGTAGAAGATGAACTTTTTATCTTTGAGTTTACTGTAGCATTGATCTCTTCGTGACAGGATTCTTCATGAAAGATAAAGGGAATGCAAGCTTGTGAGCCTTGAATGGAAATTAATTTTTTAGAATCATGTTATTTTGTGTTGTTTTTAATAACCATTCTTTGCTTTTGGATGTTTAACTCACTGTTTGGAGAGCATATTTCAGATTTAAGTGAAGAATAACTTAATCACAACATTGTAGTTCATGTAAGAGTTGAGGGTTGCAATGTGGTGTTTCAGCAGTCACCAGCCTAACTGGTTGTATTTTTGAAATGTTAAATACTAGCTTTGCATGGCAAGAATTCTACACATTTATCGGAATGATATATTCTGAAAATAAAAATTTTTATATGTGGGATTATTTGTGATTGTGGAAAATGAGAAAAGTTAAACTCAAAATAGAATGTCAAATAGCATTGAGGGAGAGCATAATTTTAATTATTGATTTAGGAATAACCACTACATTAATGATTATTTTTTATTTGCAGTCAGTTATAACTTGTTACAAAGCTTGTATTATAAAAAAAGTACAGAAATTTCCAGCAGAATACCAGATTTTTATGAGTATTTTATTATGAATTATTTTAAATAGTAAAAGATGTGAAGAATACCCATGAGACTACCCTCCAACTTTATAAAACATTACTTATATAATTGAAGCCCATTTTGTATCCTCCCTGATCCTTTCCCCACCCAGAGTAACTATTATTCTGAGATGGGTATTTATCATTACCGCAACATTGGGCTTTTATTATTGGTTTTGTAATCCTACTGATATCAAAAGGAAAACATGTATTGAAAGTAATTCCTATTTTAATTTGCTTCTATTTTATCTATATATAATTTAGGACCTATTTTTATAAAAGTCACACTTTTTCTAAAGTCATCTATATTTGCTAATTGACAGTAAAATTTCAAAAGATTTGAGGTCAGCTAATTGATTATCATTATTTTGTTTAAAAATATATACCAGGTTGTCCTATATAATAAAAGGCTAATATGCAAATTGTCCCCTCAACCAGGAGTTTAACCGGGAGTTCGATCAGGAGGCAGCGAGGGTTGGCCAACCGCCCACGGCCCCTTCCTCCAGCCGGCCCAGCCCAATAGGCCCTGATCAGGGCAGGCTGGCCAGACCCCACCTGTGCACAAATTCATGCACCAGGCCTCTAGTAAATTATAATTTGAAATGTAAATTACCATAATATGACAGTTCAGTCATAATGATTATGTTCACTTTGACTGCTTTTTCTTAGATGTGACAATAAAAAGCTCTTTATATACTAGTAACAGCAATAATTAATACCTAATTTTATAAAGTTGCTTACAGTTTTCACTGCTTTAGTTATTATTCCATAGTTTGCTTTGCAGTGTTGAATATACTATTTTGTCTTCATTATATTTGAATACATATGTGTTTTTATTAAGTTGTACTTTACAGCTAAGTAATCCTCTCTTTTATTTCTGTGCAGATTATCATCTGGTTGGAGAAGATGTTAGACAAAATAATTAGCATTTTCATCATATTTTTGTTAGTAATAGGAACCCTTCTTTTAGCCCTACTCCTGACTGCAAAGGTAGAGTACAATAATTACTATTACCACTAGTAAACTCTTAATTGTTAGAAGTGTAGTATGGATAAGAAGCTGATAGACAGTATGGAAAATGTCATTTTGCTTGTAAATATGTATAACTGCTATAACATAATTTGTATTACTGGTTTTGCCATGAATTTTTTTACCTAGTATATTTTTACATGCATTATTATTTTATTATCATCAAATCCTCAGATGTAAATACAGATACAAAAATTGAGATACAGAAGGACAAGTGGCTTCTTCTGTCAATAGGAAAACTATAGTCTCATGACTCCTAATCTAGTTAGTACCTTGTTCACTAGATCAGAATTTTTTGACTAGCTCCTTCCTTCTTGCCTCATTGGTCTGTCTGCTGATATACTATAGGTCTTTATTTCTCACTCTGCAGGTCCTTCCAGTTTACATTTCCTCTCCCCTTCTTTGTTCAGACTCTATAACGGAATGCCATAGACTAAGTGGCTCGAACAACAAGGATTTCTTACAGTTGTAGAGGCAGAAGCCCAGATCAGGTGCCAACGTGGTTGAGTTCTTGGTGAAGGCCTTCTTCCTGGTTTGCAGATGGCTGTTCTTTTCTTTGTATCGTTATATGGCAGAGAGAACTGTCATCTGTCTCCTGTACAGTATAAGGGCACTAACCCATTCATGAAGGGTCCACCCTCATGATCTAATTACTTCCCAGTGGCCCCACCTCTTAACCATCACAATGGAGGTTAGGATTTCAGCAAATGAATTTGGGGGAATGCAGGCATTCAGTTCTTAACACTCCTCTTTCATCTCATCAACGAATATCATTGTCCCAACTAAGTGGTATCTATAAAGAGATACATTTTAAATTCAAAGGCATTAAAAGGTTTGATAGTAAAGGGATTTTTAAAAAGATACACCATGAGAACTATAAACATAATAAATCTGGTGTGGTTATATTAATATCAAGCAATTAAAACAAGAAATCTCACTACACACAAATAATGATAAAACAGTACTGCAGTAAGATACAACAATTATGAATGTGTATATTCTAACGATAGCTCTAAAATACATGAAGCAAAATATTCAGAATTGGAAGGAGAAATAGACAAATCAAAGATTATAGGTAGGAATTGACTAATACTCCTCTTGCAACAATTGGGAGAATAAATAGGTAGAAAATTAGTAAGAATAAACAAGCCTTGAAAAACAGTCAGTAAGACCTGACAGTAGAAGAATCGTGTTCTTTTCAAGTAAATATGGAATACTCACTAGGATAAATCATATGCTCAGCATGCTAATTTAAACAAAGTGAAATCATATAGAGCCTGTTTCCTGACATTGGCTTGTTCCTTTTTTTAATCTCTCATTTTGCTGATTATTGGGCAAGGTAAATTTGGAGTAGTTTCGGTTGTTTTGTTTTGTTTATTACTCAGAAACCTTACTCAATTGCTTATATTTTCCTGTGTATCTTGCATTGTATTATAATTCTTTAATCTCTTGTAGTGTTGATACTGCATAGATATATATGTACATACAGACACATATGCATTATATGTATTACACATATACTTACACTATACACACGTGAACTATATTTATATATTATTGTGTATATGTGTATTTGTATGTATCTATTTACATATTTTTTGCTTAAGTAAATTGTTGAGCTTCTTGAAGTCAGGGACCTATTATGTACATTTTATTTTCCATAGTGTGTGTGATAGAATATTATGTAGCAGCTGTTCAATGCATATTTCTAAATTAACTGCAACTAAGATGTATAATTATCTGACTCTAAAATATTGCTCCAATAATAATTGGGAGAATAAATAGATAGAAAATTAGAAAAATAAATGTAGAAGAATAAATGTTTAGTTGGGTTTATTTTTTATTGAGATTCTTTTTATCTCATTTGTGATGCAGGTACATCAAGAAAGTGTGCACATGATTGAAGTCACAAGTAGTTTGATTAATGAAACTCTAGCAAATCACCCTGAGTGGGCAAAGTAAGAATATTGTTTTACAACGACAAAAATAGAGTTGGATGACCTCGGTTCAGTATCTGTTTGCATGAAATAGTCTTCATTGATGCATTGCCTTGGAGGAGAAAAGATAGGGTTTGCTAAAGCTTTGATGAACGCTGTCATTTTTGCAAAAGAATTGCCTGTAATCTGGGAGAGGGGTTGGTGGAGAAGTGCTTAAGATTTTGGAAACAATTTATAGTAAATGATACCTTATATCTGAATTGAGAGTTACACTTCATAGCATGTTTATAATTTACAAAGTCCTTTCACCTGCTTTGGGACCTGTCTTCCTCCCAGTGACTGTGCAGTAGGTTGAAGAGATTATATCCATTTTACAGATGAGGAAGTAGGATTGAAGGTTAAGGAACTTGAAATTATAATCTACCAGCAGAGTTAGCCCTCACATCCAGTGTTTCTGATCAAGTACCATTCCATGTAGGAGAGTTTTAAAAAGCTGTTTCATGAAAGGTCTGATTCTTTTGCAGCTAATTAGTGAGGACGAATACACATTAATAGTAATGGCTTCTTGCACATCTCAGTATTCAGTAGATTCCTGTCCCTGATGAAGGCGATTGATCTTGTGAGAAATTCTGTGGATGTTCCTAGAGGAGATACAGTTAAGAATCCATTCGATATACTTTCTTCCAATATGGAGCACATTTTATAAGTCCTGTGTAGGTGCCCTGACTTCCTGTGGATGTGCTTGGTGAGCTGGTGGATAAATTAGAAGACTTAGGGTAGGGTCACCCTAGCAGAGCTTCAAAGAAAATGCAGTCAGATCACATCTTAATTCTTGTCTTGGACAATTCTATTAGTCTGGAACCCACTTTCTACTTTCTACTGACTAGAAAGTATATCAAAACTTGAGGGGCCACATGGTATGTTAGAAAGTTCCCTTCTGTATAATTGTTGGGGCTGTTCTCTTGAAAGTTCATATTGTGAAATAGATTAACTTTTACCCAGAAAGGTGAGGGCAGGCCAGTCCAAAATGTAAGAAGTTGGTTTCCACTCAGAGTAGAATTAGTGATTGACTGAGGTAGTGACTATCCTAATGAAGGAGCTCAACATAGAGGCTGTGGTTTAGCGGTTCTCAACCTGTGGGTCGTGACCCCTTTGGCAGTCGAACGACCCTTTCACAGGGGTCACCTAAGACCATCCTGCATATCAGATATTTACATTACGATTCATAACAGTAGCAACATTACAGTTATGAAGCAGCAACGAAAATAATTTTATGGTTGGATCACAACATGAGGAACTGTATTTAAAGGGCCAGAAGGTTAGAAGGTTGAGAACCACTGCTGTGGTTGGTGTACGATCAGTTGGTCCCAAGATTGCTCAGGTGTTTGTGGCCCATATAGTGTTGATACTGCACACACACACACACACACACACACACACACACGCGCGCGCGTCTTTGACTTGGCCTCAGGATAGCTCCACTTATCTGTTGCTGTGATACCTGTGTGAGTACATTGGTCAAGTGTTTCCACTGAAACTAGCAAGACTTGTTATCAGGCCTAATAGATGTTTGTTAGTTATTAAGGACCTATCTGGATGCCTCTACAGATCCTCACACTTTCAAGTATCTCTACAGGATATAATCTATAATAATAAAAGCATAATATGCTAATTCAGTGGTTCTCAACCTTCCTAATGCCGCGACCCTTTAATACAGTTCCTCATGTTGTGGTGACCCCCAACCATAAAATTATTTTCGTTGCTACTTCATAACTGTAATTTTGCTACTGTTATGAATCATAATGTAAATATCTGATATGCAGGATGTATTTTCATTGTTACAAATTGAACATTATTAAAGCATAGTGATTAATCACAAAAACAATATTTAATTATATATGTGTTTTCCGATGGTCTTAGGCGACCCCTGTGAAAGGGTCGTTCGACCCCCAAAGGGGTCGAGACCCACAGGTTGGCAACCCACAGGTTGAGAACCGCTGTGTTAATTGGATTGGACGTCCTTAGGACGACCTTCCGGACGAAGCCAGGGCTTCGAGGGAAGCCTGGTTCTCGGGTACCAGAGGGAAGCCAGTGCCGGCAGCCAGGGGAAGGAAGGCCTACTCTTGCATGAACTTCGTGCATCTGGCCTCTAGTTTTCCCATAAAAATGTAGTACCATATAATTTAAAGTGTTCAACAGACCCTTCAAAACACTTTAAGTCTGTAAATCTTAAAGTAATTTAAACGCTACTTAAATTAATTTCTCCCAAATCACATCTCTTTAGAGATTCAAATTTCCTGCTCAGATCCTTATACTGTAAGATTATTACATTTATAAGTATCTCTAAAGTTTTACTTGCTGAGAAGTACTTGAACTGACTGAGAATTTGCAAAAAGCTTCACAAATATTTTGTTTCTGTGGAGTGTATGATGAACTCGTTAATATTAAAGATTCAAACCAATTTGTGGATGTCAGCATCTCTAGTACATAACATTGTGAGGAGCAGTTAAGAGAATTGTTTAGATACAGATTGCTGGGCTCTAGCCCCAGAGTTTCTTTTTCAGTGGGTCTGAGTTTAGGCCGGGTTTCTAAGCAGTTGTGATGCTGCAGGTCTGTGGACCACAGTTTGAAAACCACCATTGTGCATTCCTGATGCTGACCATCATTGTCCCAGAACTACTTCCTCTGGTGCTGTGTGAATAAGGCAGGTGCCCCAGGAATGGAGGGACAGAGAAACCCGGCAGAGCAGAATGAGAGAGAGGTTGTGGGGGAAGTGGATACAAAAGATAAGGAAGGCTTGACAATAAATCCCGAATATTAAAATTAGGCCAATTAGGCCTGTACGTCAAGGATTCCTGTGTGTGATTCATTTGTATTTCTGTGTTAATGGCTGTTCACGAGTTTGTAAGTTCCTGATTGTTCAAGTACATCAAGTTCAGTACACTGAAAGTGTGCTAATTGTTCATTTTCTTTCTTTATTTAAATTAGTTGGCTTCCTGAGGCTCAGGTAGTCCAAAGAGCCCTCAATTCTGCAGCTAACAATGTGTATCAGTATGGACGAGAATGGATAACCCACAAGGTAAGGGAAGAGCCTCTCTTTGTGGATTTCTCTTTGCAAGTTTTTCATTGGCAGTGATTTCTTGCTTCGATAAAGCATAATTTCCGTTTGCAAACAGGTTTATATCTACAAGTCGACAAGCAACATACAGTGAAATTAGCCTTCTGCATGATCATACTGAATAGTGCTAGTAGCCTCAACAAGCTCAGAAGTTGGCCATTGCTTCTTGTTCGAGGTGGATCTGACTCATTATTTGTGCACTAGGAAGGAATGTCACTAAGCTTGGTAGTCAAATAAGGTTCTCAGGGGCAAAGAAGACAGAAGGAGTAGCCTGTGAGGTAGGAGGAAACCCATCTGTGTCACAAGGGCCTAGAGAAGAAAATGTTTCAGGGAAGACTTGGCCAGCTAAGGCTTCACACAAGATGAGTACTGACTTGTCATCCCCATTTCATAGGTGAGGCTGTTCTCCTTAAGTCAGTCAGTTCTCAAATGGCATTGTGACTGCCCTTAATGCTTTACTGTTCTTCTTGGGCAAAGAGCATGTCACAACCCACCCACAGTATGTGTGCTTCCGTGATCCTGTTAGTAGACTCCGCGAGCTTTGGCCCCGTCTTCCCAGTTTTATAACATGCTATAAAATTGTGCTGAACTCTCCTTTACTGTTATAGTTGTGGTATTTTAGTTATTCCCTGTCGTGCTTGGAGTGAGCCTGCTGAAGGGGATGCCAGTTAGAAATGGTTCTTTATTGCAGTAAAGGCCACTGTGCCGACAATCTAGAAAAGGGGCTGTCAGTAACCTAAATTGTAGAACTCTTCTGGTTCCAGGGAGACTTCACGGGCTGATAGGAAAGTGACAGAAAGAATTGGGAATAGGAAGTCTGTGAGTCCTTGACAGTCATACTATGCAAAAGACACATTTAAAGAAATGAAAGGAAGTTAGCCTAGGGTAATTGTGGTTTTTAATTATTTCGGGTAATTTGCTCTAGTAGGTGTTCTTTGTTCGTAGGTTATATAGGCTTGAGTTGAAAGACTATGAGAGAACTTTTCATCCTGAATCTGCCACTTGTCTGTGTAACTCTGAGCCTGTCATAGATCCTTTTTAAATCTGTTTTCTCAAATGAATAAAGGTGATGCCAAAACTATTTTCTGTCTAACTCATGGAGTTGTTGTAAAGATCACATAACGTAGGTGAAAGCCATTTGTAAATTGTACAATGTGATGAACAGATGAAGGCTTTGATATTCACAGAGTTGTGTTTGAATAAATCAATTAAATATAAAGAACAACATTGGGCAGATGTATTTGCATCAAATATGTCTAAGAGCTGGTTTAAGCATCTATAAGGCCAGCATCAAGTGGGCAAAAGGTATGAATAGGCCACACTAAAGGAAATACACATTGAAAACCAAAATGGAAAATGGTCATTCTTGTTGCTAAAGAAGAAAAATATAAATAATCAGTTATCAGTTCACACCTTTTAAATTATCTAAAAATCAGTTATCCATAAGGCTTTGGGAAAATTGGTTCACTTAGACCAGTGGTTCTCAACCTTGGCTGCACATTAGAATCACCTGGGAATCTTTTTAAAATCCCGATTTCTGGGCCTCATCCTCTGGAAATTCTGTTTCTTTGTTACTAATGTTGTGGCCCCACCCCATAACAAAGAAACAGAAATTCTGGAGGATGAGGCCCAGAAATCAGGATTTTAAAAAGATTCCCAGGTGATTCTAATGTGTAGCCAAGGTTGAGAACCACTGACTTAGACAATGTTGGAAAGTGTTCATTGGTATAATCCTTATATTTACCAATGCAAGAACCGTTAAAAATGCCCATTTCCTTTGACTCTTGCACATTTGTCTTACTATTAGAAATAAGGAAAATATTGTGTATTGCCGGGGTTCTTGTCCCAGCATCAAGAAGGGTTCAGCAATCTGGAGAAGGCTATGCGTAGATTACATAGGAGTTCAGAGACTAATAAAGAGTCCGGAGGCGAGATATAATTTTGTAAGGCATTGGGGGTCAGAGGAGCTTAGCTAAAGGAGCTAACATCTAAGATCTTAGGTCTAAGGTCTTAGGACCCCATGCTTTTTATTAACACAACTTGTCCTGAGGCGAGGCAGAGATATACACTTCAAAGGGTCAGGGTTTGGTACAGAGTCCATTGTCAGAATGGGGGAATTAGCCTACGGCTGTTCAGGTGTTTGGCCAGTAGGAGGCAATAACATGTAGATTAAGATGCCCTTTAACTGTCTGGCAGCCAAGAATCAATTTAATGTATCCTATTCAGGTTTGGCGAAATGCCTTACTCTGAGACCTGACATCTCTCAGCAAACTAACTGGCATATTTGCGTTTATAGCTAGGGTTCTAAAATGTCACTTAAAGTTCTGTGGCAATTCTTAATAATATGATAAATGTAACATGAGACTTCAATATAATGGGTGGGCACTGGGGTCACATGGAAAGATTTTCCTCTGTGCAGATATGATCAGAGATGCCCGTAGTCATGGCTTTATGTGTACCCTTCTTTTACAGTTTGAAGTAACTCTCCTTGAGACCTAAGGATAGAGGAAAGAAAAAAGAAGCAAAAGATGAGAGGGAGGAAATTTACTGGGAATATTGAGGAGCAAAGTTTATGAAAAGAACATTGTGTGGCTAGAGGCAATTAAATAGTCTGGAGCATTTCAGTTTGATTTGGAACAAATGTAAAGACCCAGCATGTATTCATTTTACTGGGTTATTGCCTGGAATATTAAATCAGATTATATCTGTATTTCTTCCAGCTTCATAAAATTCTTGGAGATAAGGTGAACAATACTGCTGTGATTGAAAAGCAGGTGCTAGAACTTTGGGACAGACTGTATCATTCTTGGTTTGTAAAGGTAAGTTATTTTAGCTAAGGATTTCAATGGTAAACTAATAAAGTCCTTTTATTTTATAGACCCAATGACTAAGTAGGACTTTAGTAATACTGGAATTTCACTTATTGACATTTTTAAGCTACAGGGTCTTAAACCTTAGGCCACAAAAAGTCAAAGTGATTGATGGTTAGTCTCCATGGCAGAGTCCACCAGTCCCTCTGCTGTATCAGTATTCTGTCATCTGTGCGTTATCATCTACAGCCTCTCATCATCTAAACTAGCTCTGGGCAGGAGAAATGTAATGCAAGCCGCCTAATGTTAGTTTTCCTCGTGGCCGTGTTAAAAAAACAAAAATAAACAGGTGAAATTCTTTATTCATAGCTCTTTCAAACCTAGTTATTCCTGCATTCCTGCCAATGCAGTTCTCTTCCAGACAGACAAGTTAGACTCCCCTCTTGTTTCTTTTTCATATTCTTACTCTCCCCCCCCCCCACTGCTTTATTGATAGATAATTGATACAGAACATTGTATTAGGTTTAGGTGATCTTTTTTTCATATTCTTTCTGTTCCCTCTGCCCTCTTTATCTTGTACAGAAGATTAATAAGGGAGAGGAGGAAAGGAGGAAGAAAGCAAAAATGAGAGAGAGCAAAAAAAAAAAACAAAAGGCAGAGGGATTAAAAAGGGGGAAATAATAAAAGTAAATGCTGTGTTTATGTACAGTTGAATATACACAAGGAGTAAAGTGTGTCCACAATGTACTACGGAGAAAAGCACTCACGCTAGGCTGAGACTCAGAAACTAGCATATTAACAGAAAAACACTGTCTTTTATGTCTTTAGGTGGAATTCTTAATTGATTTCTTAAATAATGCAAAGTTTTCACTTTTTAAAAAATTTTTTTTAAATTTTATTTATTTATTTATTTATTTTAAAAAAATATATTTTATTGATTTTTTACAGAGAGGAAGGGAGAGAGATAGAGAGTTAGAAACATCGATGAGAGAGAAACATCGATCAGCCGCCTCCTGCACATCTCCTACTGGGGATGTGCCTGCAACCCAGGTACATGCCCTTGACCGGAATCGAACCTGGGACCTTTCAGTCCGCAGGCCGATGCTCTATCCACTGAGCCAAACCGGTTTCGGCAAAGTTTTCACTTTTGTGTATTTACTAAAGTGCTCAAGTGGACCTAAAACAGAAGAGGTTGTTTATACTTTCTGTTCTTGAGCTTAAGATGGAGGTTTCACGTCTGAACTGTTTTTTCCATAGAACGTAACGCACTCTGGGAGGCACAAAGGACACAAGATGCATATAAACCGTCAGAACAGCTGGCTGGGAGACATTCTGGACTGGCAGGATATCGCGTCCTTCGTCCACGAGAACATCGAGACATTTCTTTCTGTAAGAAATAGTATTTATAGTTAAACTGGACTTAGAAGTAAAAACAGAAACACTAATTTTCAGTCTTCTTTACCCACTTAAAGGTCTTTATTTACCCTGTTTTTAATGCCACAATATTTGATGTTTTGAAAATTCTAAATGCTCTAGAAAGATGTCCAAAACCTGTAAACCTCAGGTGTAGCTGCCCTGATCCTGATGCCTGGAGAGTAACCAAGAGATGCTGAACCAGGGAGCATATGCATGATGCTGTGGCTCTCAGGCTCTGAGCTAGGTATCCTCCTCCCCATGGGATGCCCAGAGTGGCCCCCGCTGGACCACCATAGGGGGAGCTGCCTTTCTGGTGGGTGAAGCCCTTTTGGCAGCTGGATATATGCTTTTCTCCTCCATGCACCATCCACCTCTGCCTTTGTTTTTTTTTGTTTGTTTTTTTACAAAAGGTTAGAAGGTGGCAAGGAACAGTTAGCAGTGCTGCGAAGTTTTAATGACTGCTCTTCATTCTGTAGTGTACTTTTTGGGGAGTCAGCCTGTGGCTTTTCACAGAGATGAGAAAAATGTTACTGTGAAATAACTTGCACCAAATGAACAAAAATTGATATTTGCAATGCTAGATTTTTTCAATTTAATTTTTATCCAAATAATAGATGAGTATAGTTGAAAAGCCAAAAATGCTTTAAGATTTATTTTAAATGCTTTAAGATTTTAAGTGGAAAAAAACAGCAATTTTTTTGTGCTTCTCTACTTCAGCCTCATTCTCCAGAAGCAGTTGTCAAGTCTTTTATTCTGTTTTATTTTATCATTTTATTTTTAAAATATATTTATTGAATTTATTGGGGTGACATTGGTTGATAAAATTATATAGGACTCAGGTGTATAATTCTATAATACATCATCTATATATTGTACAGTGTGTTGTGTTTACCACCCCAAGTTGAGCTTTTTCTGGGTGTTTACCTCTGAATTTCTAAAATCCTGTTTACGCTGCTCTTTCTTGGTTTTGCACTTTTAGATATTATCTTTTGGCTTTCCAATATGGAAGATGAAGGTAAAGATGTGACTTCCTTTCGAGTCCCTCGGTGCTCTTCTACTCCTCCTTTGGGGTTTTCGTACAACTCCTCTGGTTCCTCCCCCCATTCCTGCACTCACACTTTCCCTTCCTCCCATTCACCTAATAGAGCTATAACAGTTTGAAATTGAATCTATCTATTTCTGCCATCATACTTTGCCCAACAGCTCTTATATTCTAAACCTTCCTTCCCAATCCTCTTGAGTACACAGAGAGGTTACTATTTGATCTTGGCAACTATCAGTCTACAATTAATGAATTCAGTTAATATTGTAAGAATTACCACAGGGCATTTCCTATCAGTGCAACCTAGAAACTATTCAAAACTTTAAAAAAAAAAAAATTCCAGAATGACTGAGGCCCCCAAAAGAATGCCTGTCAAAATCACAAGTAAGGGCATTGTTGGTTTGTCTCTGGAATCAGTGCCATTATTCATTCATTCCTTTACCCCGCAGGGTCAAACAGTCAATCATGCATATTTTTGTAGGCATTGTGAAACATTTTCAAGATTTTATGTAAGGAGTTTTTGTAAATGAGACCAGCCTGCCAAAGTTCTCTTATGAAGACAGAACCGAGGTTTGCAAGAAATGCAGAGGACAACAAAATGTGCTTTAATAAATGGTACATTTGAGGTAGGAAAGGAATGGGTAGGCCTTTCATAGCACAGATGGTGTAACTTGAACATATGACAAAAAACAGCTGCTGTTTTGGAAAGGGTAGGCACCAAAATAAAATCAGACGTTATGAGTTCTGGTCTCAGCTCTGGTTCCACATATTAGCTCCCTGCCCTTGGGCAAGTGTTTTTTTTAAACTCTGGGCTTCAGTTTGCATATCTATAAAATAAAGATGGTTTCATCTGCATTTCTTCCCAGTGTTGTCAGGTTTATGGGATGAAAACTAAGGATATTTTTTTAAAAAATATATTTTATTGATTTTTTACAGAGAGGAAGGGAGAGAGATAGAGAGTTAGAAACATCGATGAGAGAGAAACATCGATCAGCTGCCTCCTGCACATCTCCTACTGGGGATATGCCCGCAACCCAGGTACATGCCCTTGACCGGAATCGAACCTGGGACCTTTCAGTCCACAGGCCGACGCTCTATCCACTGAGCCAAACCGGTTTCGGCACTAAGGATATTTTTTAAAAATTTTAAGTTTTTCTGGTCATTTTGCTTCCATGTTTTATATTACTCAGGGAGAACAGAATACACATTATCTTAAAGGAATTAAGTTTATGAAGAAATAGGGAATAGAAAACATAGAGGTGTGCTATTGGTAATATACATCTCCCTTTAGTAATATTTAACATATATTAGTAAACTTTATTTTAATATCTGGTTCTAGTAAAGTTGCAAGTGATGGATCAACTGAACTCAGTAGTTCTTAATAGAAGGGTCATCGTTTATGTGAGGAACGGTTTTCAGCTGCAGAGCTCTGCCCCTGACCCTGTCTGTTCATCTCTTTTACTGTGATTTTAGTGAAGATGCTCTGGTAGTTGTACATGAAGTTAAGTTGAAGGTGGAAAGAGGGAAGGAAGCCAATAAAACAAACGCTAGATTTTCATGACCCGCACTTGTGAGCCTACATGCTAAGGTTGCACTTTGACATATTCTCCTATCGGTATTATTCCTATGCATACCATTTTCACAGTTATAATCATGCTATCTATAAAATTTTCCTATCCTGCTTTTTAAACTTAGCATTATATCATAAAATATGTTCCAATTGTCATAATAGAGGTGATTTTAATGGCTGCCTAATATTATTTGGAGTAGATTCATCATAATTTGCATAATCATTTTCTTTCCTAATCAATATTCAGATGTTTTCAGATGATTTTTTTTTTCCAGTTCTTGCCCTTTCAGTTTATGGTACTGTATTAAAAGCACACAGATACCTGGAGAAACTTCTTTCCCGAGGATTAGTTCTGATACTCAGCTTTTCCTCCTCGCAGATCTTGGAGTCTCTGTGGATTGTTATGAGCCGAAACGTGAGCCTGCTTTTCACCACTGTCACCACGCTCCTGACCATCCTCTTCTACAGCGGCACGGCCCTTCTCAATTTCGTGCTCTCTCTGGTATGTACCTATAGATAAGAACACATCACAGTTCCGTCCACAGTAATGCATATTCTTGGCGCCATTGGTGTTTCCTTCCTGTAGTCTCCAAATGTGATTTTTTAGGAGATACTGTCCTTTGTTTTGCAGATCATTTTCCTGACCACACTGTTTTATCTGTTAAGTTCCAGTGATGAGTACTACAAGCCCGTGAAGTGGGTGATAAGCCTGACACCACTGTCTCAGCCAGGCCCTTCTTCTAATATTATTGGCCAGTCTGTGGAAGAAGCTATCAGGTAGGGATAAGATTCACGCTATTCTATATAAAAAGATCAAGGGGACATGAATGTGGAGATTAAATAAAGGGAAGTTATTATCTCTGAAAAAAAAAAAAAGATTCACGCTATTCTTCTTTTCATGAGAAGCCCGTTCAGTTTCTGTCTTGAGCCTTCCTGATAACATTCAGTGCTAACCTAGTGAGGGAACTGCTGATGTTTAAAAAAAAAAAAAAAATTTATCTCCTTTTGAGAGGATAATATAAGCAGTGAAAATGTTGATAAGAAAAAAATTCCAAACAATTCCAATATCCTACTCTCAAGCCCATGGTTTACAAAGATTCATGGCCTGTCCCCCTCGGCTTTTCCTTCGAAGGCTCTTGCTCTAGGTGCCAATCATCACATTACTTGCTCACTCATATACCTCACTTTCTCTCAGAACCCTCCTTCTGTTCTCAGGAATTCCAGCTCTGTTCTGGGAGGGCGTCAAAGGCTTCCCGTTGTCTTCCTCTCCCTCCGCAGCCAGGCCGTGCCTTCTGCAGGGGGTAGTTTGGACACTGGCAGTGCAGCGTTTTGGGTTATCTTTAAGTCATAGTCTCTGTGTACATTGTAGGTTCTGGCCAAAAGCTTCCATCATGTTTTCTGGGATCCATGTATTGCAGGCTTGGTTTCTGAATGAGGTGCTTCTTCAGCATTTGTTTTTCACATGCTCTTTCCAGGTCACAGGCACCTGCCCCCCTCCCCCCCCCCCCCCGCCCCTTTTCTTTTTTCTCATTTCCAGTAGGGAGAGGCCTTTTGAAGCCTCGGCCTTGTCCCGCATTGCTCTGAATTTATCATTAACACTTTATCACATTTTTACTTTTTTTAAAAAAATCTTTATTGTTGACAGTATTACAGATGCCTCTCATCTTCTCCCTTTCTGCCCCCTTCCACCCAACTCCCACTCCGCCCCAGGCCTTCCCTGACATGTTTACTTTCTATGACTAGCTGCCCATGTTAACTCCTCATGGTGTCCTTTAGAGCTCCTTTTTCTAATAAGTTATTGGCCAGGTGGTTGTAAGCTTCTCTTGAACAGTGAATCTTTGGCTGGCATTTCTCATACTTGTAAAATATACCATTGCTTGGGACCAGTCTTCTGCAGAAATCTTTTTTTTTTTTTTAATTAAATCTTTATTGTTCAGATTATTACATTTGTTCCTCTTTTTTTTCCCCCCCATAACTCCCCTCCTCCCAGTTCCCGCCCCACCCTCCGCCCTCACTCCCCACCCACTGTCCTCATCCATAGGTGCACGATTTTTGTCCAGTCTCTTCCCACATCTCCCACACCCCTTTCCCCCCCAAGAATAGTCAGTCCATTCCCTTTCTATGTCCCTGATTCTATTATAATCAACAGTTCATTCTGTTCATCAGATTATTAATTCACTTGATTCTTAGATTCACTTGTTGATAGATGCATATTTGTTGTTCATAATGTGTATCTTTACCTTTTTCTTCCTCTTCCTCTTCTTAAAGGATACCTTTCAGCATTTCATATAATCCTGGTTTGGTGGTGATGAACTCCTTTAACTTTTCCTTATCTGTGAAGCTCTTTATCTGACCTTCAATTCTGAATGATAGCTTTGCTGGATAAAGTAATCTTGGTTGTAGGTTCTTGGTATTCATCACTTTGAATATTTCTTGCCACTCCCTTCTGGCCTGCAAAGTTTCTGTTGAGAAATCAGCTGACAGTCGTATGGGTATTCCCTTGTAGGTAACTGAGTTTCTTTCTCTTGCTGTTTTTAAGATTCTCTCTTTATCTTTTGCTCTTGGCATTTTAATTATGATGTGTCTTGGTGTGGTCCTCTTTGGATTCCTTTTGTTTGGGGTTCTCCGCGCTTCTTGGACCTGTAAGTCCATTTCTTTCACCAGGTGGGGGAAGTTTTCTGTCATTATTTCTTCAAATAGGTTTTCAATATCTTGCTCTCTCTCATCTTCTGGCACCCCTATAATTCTGATGTTGGTACGCTTGAAGCTGTCCCAGAGGCTCCTTACACTATCCTCGCATTTTTGGATTCTTTTTTCATTTTGCTTTTCCGGTTGGATGTTTTTTGCTTCCTCGCATTTCAAATCATTGACTTGATTCTTGCGCTCCTCTGGTCTGCTGTCGGGCGTCTGTATAATATTCGTTATTTCAGTCCGTGTATGCTTAATTTCTCGTTGGTTCCCTAATATAAGATCGAGGGTCTTATTAGTTTTCGTGTAGATCTCATTAAGTTTATCGACATCTTCTAAACAGTTCTTGAGGGACCTTAAAAGTGTGGTTCTGAACTCTATATCTTCCATTGACAATTTTGTCCTGTTTCTTTGTCTCCGCATTTTGTTATGCTTCCTTGGTGCACCCCCTAGTGGTCTTTGTTCGCAGTCTTATAGATAAATCTTGATTGTTGTAGCTAATTCCAGGGAGGGTTTGACCTCCAGGCCAAGTGGCTATGAGAATCAGCTGTGTCAGCAGTGAGAGAACTTCTGTCCTCTAGGGAGGTGCTAATCTAGCCTTTGCCTGAGGCTATCCGGCAAATGCCTCTGTGCAGGGCTTGGGCGGGGCGGGTCGCACAGGATCAACAGGGTGGGCCGGAGAGAGCAGTTATGGCGGCTCTCAGTCCTGTCCCCAGGGGCTCTGCCTCTCTGAGTCCCAGCACCCGATGCAAAGCTCGGAGAGAAAGCTGCACTCGCTCTGACCGAAGCCAGACAGTCCCGCTTCTCCCGTTTGAGTCTGGGTCCCTAAAGACTCGCCCGGATCTGGTGCTCAGAGTCTGCGACTCCCTCCCGATTGAAAACAACAACCGCGCCCTCCGCCGCCAGCCCGCTCCGCGCACTCCGCACCTCAGAATTTGACTTCACCACTGCGCCTCTGAGTGTCCGTGTGCGTTTCTCTTTCCTCCTAGTTGTAGGACTTCCACTCAGCCAGCGTTCCTGTGGTTCTGGGTGATGTCCCTTCCGTGGTTTAGTTTCACTTTTGAAGTAGTTGTTCAAAGCAGCAAACTCCGGCGTTAACCTATGCCGCCATCTTGGTTCTCCCCAGAAAACTTGATTTGACTGATAATCCTGTGTGGCTGAGCTTGGCTTCTTTTTTTAATGTACTCATGTACCAGCTAGTGAAGATACCCCTTGGATCTTCAGAAAACCCTCCTCATTTAAATAGGATGGGTGCTCCTCAAATATCTTCTCTCTGGAAACTTTGGTAGGTTTTCTCCCTTTTTCCTACTTAGCAAGGCCTGAGTAAGGTCTTCACCAGTATCTTGAATCCTTGATTAGAAATCCAAGTGGTTTTTTTCATTTTGGGTAAAAACAAAAACAAAAACAATTCTTATCTACTGTGGTGCCCTTGGGTATCCGGGGAGTGGGGAAAGGATTCATGTAAAGGCTCTAAGTTTGGGAGCTTTCGCGGTGAAGCTGTTCCTTGGGAAGAACCTCCTGGCCTTAGCAGCCTCCTCAGCCAGTGCGACTCTTGGTTATCATCTTTACTGAGTAGCCGAATGATGAAAACTCCAGCAATAGATTAACTTTAGTTTATCTAAATGCCATCTATCTGCCAAAAAATTTTTTTTTTTTTTTTTACCAAAGAAGAAAATAACATTCTATCTTCCCAGTTGAATAAAGCTATTGAATCCACCATCTCAAAGAGTGGCAGAATCCTCTAGTCAGTTGACTTAAGCCAAGATTTACCAAAAAATATCTACCTTGTCCATAGAGAACTTAAAGAAATATGGTAGTTTATTTTCCTAAAGTAATCTTTATTAGCACTGACTCTTTCTCACAAAAGCTTTTTTATCTTAAAAATCTCAGTTTTTGAATGTTCCCTTGTTCTACTTTCTTAGTGAACCACTTGCTGACCGTCCTCTGAATGTTGGTCATTGAGTCACCTTTTTTTTTCTCTCTCTCATGAAAACCAAGTTACCCTTTGCTTTAAACTCCATTCTCTAATGTCATGGTTGCTTAGAATTGATAAGCAGAGCTATGTTTTGCTCCAGGATAATGAAAGCCCATTATTCTTCTGGTATTCCAGGAGGAGCCGGTTCGGGGAGAAGTTCATGAGTTAACTTTGTGGTTCTGTTGAGACTATTCAGGTGGACACATGAAGCTGATGGCTGAAAATTCAGGTCTTTGGCTCAGGAGGGAATTTGAGATTAGAAGAGTGGGGTCATCTACAGAGATATGAGGAAATCAGTTTCTTTCTACAAATGAGATTTGCCTCATCAACTTGAGTTTGCACACATTAATCATGCACTCTAATAGTAGCCCATGTCTTGGTTCCAGAGTATACTTGGACAAAACCCGTTCATTTTATCATCTTATTTTTAATACAGAAAATATTTTTTTAACAATCCTTAGTACCATCCTAATGGTCTCAAAACTGACAGGTTTTTGTGAGTCTGAAAATAATGGTATAAGACTAGAGAGCTTATTACAGCCTGGGCCATTTTTCTATCCACAGCTATATCAGGTTATATAAATTAAAGGTTGTAATTCAGGATGATTTTTAGCAATCTTAAGTGCTTTCGGTCTATTTTTTTTTTCTGGGTCAAATTCAAGACTTAAAGAAAAATGTATGGGTTTTACATCGATGCCTCTGAAGATCCTTCTCATGTGTATGAGGGCAGTGGGTTCTAGTTTTAAGGGCTCCTGTTGAACTTTTCATTCTGAATGATTGTCTTCAAGATGGAACATAGCTCTTCATGGAGAAAAATGTTAAGAGGAAAAATATTGTACAGATGATTATGAAAATGCTATTAGAGTGTGCGGAGAGTGTAGTTTAGTCTTCAAATTATCAGTGATTAACAGACTTCATAAGCATCAATCATTATTCATCATCAATGCTGCAGTTAAGCCGCTCTTTAAACTCATTTATGTGGTCCATTAATAACTTAAAGGTGGAATTGAAATTGGGAGTTAATTGCATGACCAGACAGTGAACATGTCTTTGTTCTTCAGGCTTTGCCTTTCGAAATATGCGGTTACTGTATAATCACCGTCTCATTGAAATTTTGAACCTTAATTGTTATTCGCAATTCTGAATAAGCAGTCTAAATTAAATGCATTTGTGGTTGGGTTTTCATTTCATGGATTTTTGAGTCAGTGGCATGCATCCTTCATTCCCAAACCATTTTCCTGCCCTTAGAGCATGTTGTGTCCTGAGTGTTTGCATCATACCCTCTTCCCTGATGCTCCCATTCTGCTTGCTCTGGTGGAGATATTGCACATTACTAAGTTGCATGTTCCACGGCCTCAGTGCAATTTAGTGTGTGTGATATTTTCACATGAGTGCATGCACACGGGTATGGCTCTTGCTTGTGGAATTGCAGCTTTTCAGTGCCAGTGGGTAGGATGTACGTATTGTGAGATTTTCATTTGGAAAGTGAACATGCTTCCCATGTCTATCCCCCAATTTTGGAGGACTAACAGTATTTGGGGATTTTTAAAAAAATCAGTGTTGATCATTTAGTAAATCAGCACTTTCATTTTTTACTTGGAGCAAAGTGAATTTTCATTGGAAAGAACTTCTCATGATTTAAGGTTATAAACATGTATTTGAAATGTGTAAGGGAGAATTTAAAGCTGTTAGAAAATGTATTTTCATTTATTTGAAGAGATATCTCTCCTAATACCGGAATAGAGAGACAGACTTTCTTATGCATAATTGGGAAATTAAATTAGCTAGAGTTCTTAAATAATAACCAAATCAGTAAATGTAATGCCTATTTAACCTACTTGGTTAAAGATTGGTCTAATAAACCTAACCATTTACTTCTTTAAGTTTCCAAGGAAAATGA
This sequence comes from Myotis daubentonii, assembly GCF_963259705.1. Taxonomy (NCBI): domain Eukaryota; kingdom Metazoa; phylum Chordata; class Mammalia; order Chiroptera; family Vespertilionidae; genus Myotis; species Myotis daubentonii. Next base: position 62,599,711 of record NC_081850.1, on the reverse strand, counting down.
CCTTAAAAAACTTTGTCTTGTATTTAGTTTCTCATTGTGTTTCTTTAAAAATTGCTAAATTTATTTTAATAGGCTTACAATAGAACTGGTGTTGAGATTCAAATGTTTACTATTTGCCTATATAATTGAAGCAACCCCTTGTTAATTTTTTAGTTAGCATCTTCCTATCCCTTTTTCTCTCCTATTTCACTTCTGTCCTCATGTCTCCTTCCCTAACTCTCCTGTAGAGAAGGCAAAACTGTAGTGACAGAAAGCATATCCAGTGGCTTTCCGAGACCCAGGTTTAGGGAGGGATTGACTATAAAAGGGGATGAGGGAACTGTTGGGGGTGATAGAAATGTTTTATGTCTTGATTGCCGCAGTGGTTATGAAACTGTATAAATTTATCAAAATTTACTGAATTATGTACTTAAAGTTGGTGAGATTTACTGTTTATAAATTATAGTTCAATAAAGCTGAGACAGAAAAAAGAGAGAAGAAAAATGGCTAGGCATTTCAGGGAGTTAAAAATGTTCTTAGTAAATGGTTAGAGGATTTTTCTCTGCTGTTTTATAAAGCTTGTGTATCAGATCAGAAGTAATACTTCCGATAATTCCCCCAATAGGGGGGAATATATTGTCTTTTCCTCCCTCATTGAGTTGCATAAATATGTTTAGTAACTGCAAGCAATATATAATGCATTTAGGGTCTACAAAACTACTTAAACAGTGCTTTAGTGAGAAAATTACGAACAGTCAATATTTAAAGACAGAAGAAAGAGGGCTGTGCTGTTTCCTGCAAGTGGTCCTTTTTGAGTTGAGTGTTGCCTCCTTGCCACCCCGGCAGATGATTCAGTTGTGATATTCTGTTGCACCTTTGTGTCAACTTCTTTTTTGGCTTAACATTTCGTAAATAATGTAAGGTAGATGAAAGCACTACAACTATATCTTTTCTCATTGACTCCCCCAGTTCTAGTCAAATTCTGTACTTTTTTTCTTAGACGTTATTCTCATTAATTCTCTGTGGTGGTTGATCTATTATTATTCCCTTCTTTTCAAAAGCTTCTTTCTCCCTTGGTCTCTGGGAATACCACACTGAAGTGATTTTCTTCCTACTCCAGAAGTGATTGCGTTATCTCTGGCTGGTGTAGTGTTTGTCTGTGGGTCCTTTGAGAACACAGTCCATTGGCCCATTTTCTCCAGGCTTTCCCCTTGGGGTAGCTTATCCTTTTCTGTGAGTAATCCCGTCTGGCGTATCTCTCTTAGGCCTCGTCTCTTATTTCCAGCTACCTCATCTTCCTTTTTTTTCTAACCATTGCCCAAACTAAATGTATTCCCTTTTCTTCCATGTTCCCTCCATTCTGGGCTTCTCCATGCCTTTGAAACACTGCCATGCTTTCCCCCTTTGCCGTTTTCCTTTCCCTCTGTCTCCTCTATTCGGTTACTATTTACATTTTTTATATTTCCTGTGGGCCATCTCCATTCCTTTCAGTCTTTTTGATACCACTTTAATCTGTGTCCTTATTGTCAGAGGTCACATGGCACTTTTAAGACATTCTTGAGTGAAAGCTGCTGGTCAGGGTGCCAAAGAAGGTTTCACATTTGGGGAGCCACTTGTCCCCAAATCCATGTCTCCAAACCCTATGAAATGACTGAATCAGTAGGTTCCAGAGCTTGACTGTGCTCTGACAGGAAACCTCTTGGGCTACTTTGAAAAAGCTTGGTGCTTCCTTTTGTGGGTTCAGTGCCACCTTTGCTGCGACAGCCTCTGCCTTTTCCATTGCAGAGAGCTTTTTCTTCTCATGAGCATGTGAGCGTGCCTCTCCTGTGCCCTCCACAATCCCGATGTTTGTAATTTTGTGATAGCTTAAAATTTGCTGCTTCTGACACAGTACTGTCTTAATAATTTCCACTTGAAAAGCACAAATGAAGTGCCTGAGACTGCACTTTCTTTTGTATTTCATTCCTATTAATCACCGAATATGAGTATCTGTTTTTACCCCTCTGTGTGTGTATGTATGTATGTATGTGTATATAATGTTTTTAGGGAATATGACTTAGGGAGGTTTTCTTTTTCTTTTTTTTTCTTTATTGATTAAGGTATTACATATGTGTCCTTATCTCCATTGCCCCCCACCTCTTGTATTTTTGTCTCTGATTTTACTTTGGAGTTAATATGTTTGGTTTTCTTTTTCTTTTTTCTCTCTTTTTTTTTCATAAATTCTCTCCTAATGTCATGCATTCTTTGATAGTTGGCATTTGTAGAAGTTACTTTGTAGGCTTGGTTGAATAGTTGAAGAAATGAGGCTGCCGAGCACAAGTTCTGTTATCCCTCCCTTGCTCTTCCCAAAGGGGAGGACTGGCCACAGCCTAGAGATCTTAGAGTTTAACTGTATCCTCAGAAATATGATATTCACACTTGATTTTCCTTTCACCTATTTTGGCAGTAAAAGATCTGCTTTAGAAGTGAAAAATTGATTAATTATCTCAGTGACTAGGGTATTTAAAGGTGTTTTATTCCACTTATCTTTTCATCAGAAAGAAATGTAAAGAATAGTTTAGAAAACATTTCTGGGTTTTAAAAGAAGTCTTTATGTTTCTATAGAACAAAATGAAAACTGCATTCTCAGGCAATGGAAAAATTGAAGCTGTTATCAGATTTGTAACAAAGTAGCCAGAAGCCCAGAAAGAGGGATTTTTCTGAATCACAATATACTATGTTCATTTACTTTCCCTTTTATCTTTGGGTCCTCTAGAGGGGTGTTTGATGCTTCCCTCAAAATGGCTGGCTTCTATGGATTGTACACCTGGCTGACTCATACTATATTTGGCATTAATATTGTCTTCATACCATCAGGTAACGACTATGTCATAACTTTCACTGTCCTCTATTTAAGGAAAGTTAAGCCATTTTACATACATTGGGAAATGTCCTATTCCCCAAATTAAAAATACTAAAAGTTTGAGATCAAATCTAGTTCAAATTAGGAACAGAAATACAATTTGTCATGTTAATTTATTGCTGTATCCCCAGTAGCTACAATAATACCCAGCATATAGAAAGCACTGTGTACTGTTTGTTGAATGAATGAATGTCCTATTACTAAGCACAACACCTAGCCCATAATAGGCACTCAATAAGTGTTTGAACTGAACTGACTGGCAGGAAGCAGGGAGTTGATCAAATAGCTTTGCCCCATAAAGGAGGTTGTCCCATGGGCAAGATGAATGCTTCTGAGGGCCCACAAACCGTCCCCACACCTCTTGAGGTCTATTCTGGTAATACCCACATTCCATACGCACCAGGACGGTTTAATGACCATCTTTTACTTTCCTCCGTGTTATCGCTGCTCCTCTCCTTCCACTTTTTCTACCTTTATTTCCGTGGCTGCTTGTCTTCCTAATATATCTGCCTTCCACACGTGCCTCTACCACCAGTTTTTTCCACTGTGGTCTGTGCTCCCATCCTCCTTTACATTCCCAAGTTCATTCAGGTTCTTCCCTACGTTGTTTTCCACAAAGCCATCCTCCGACATGCAAGCACCCTGAGTGCAGGGAGGTTGATCACGACAGCCCTACGAGGCAGGCAGGGCAGCTGATGTCTGTCGTGTAGATGAGAAACCAAAGTGTTCCAAAGTCACAGGCCTGGTTCATGGTTAGGACCGAACTGGAACCCACGTCTGCTTGACTTCAATCAGGAGAGCCCAACTCTCTGTAGAGTGCTTTCATGTAAGGTTCTGGCAGGAGACAAGCTTGAGTAAGATCCTCAACAAGCTGGTGTTTTGTTATTTTTAAATTACATTTCATTTTTTTATTAGAAAGAATCAAGGTAAAGACTCATCTCTAAGCTATTGAAACTGATTTGGCTTTGGACTCAGTACAAATTTTGACCAATGTTCTATAGTTATGTTATAGGAGTGTATATTAATTAACTACCATTGATTCAAAATAACCACAAGACACAAAAATTTGGTTGCTAAAGAATAGAGTCATGAAGTAGACACACATTTTAGAAAGATTTTCAAGATCAAGTTTTAAGATCTCAGACCTTCATTTAACTAGCAAAGTTAGTTAAACAGGACATAACATTCCCTGAAAACTTGAGTTGCTACTTAACTTGTTTTGGTGGAAATTTTCAAATGGGAGGAGCTGCTTAGATTCTGCTGTTTTGCTGTTTTGCTGATGATGTTCAGTTGCATTTCTTAATTAATCTTTTACTAGCTTTAGCAGCAATCCTTGGAGCAGTGCCATTTCTGGGGACATACTGGGCAGCAATACCTGCAGTTCTAGACCTGTGGCTTACACAAGGCTTAGGATGCAAAGCTGTCTTACTGCTGGTTTTTCATCTCTTGCCAACATACTTTGTAGATACTGCCATCTATTCTGATATTTCAGGGTAAGTATCCTATAGAGTTTCCAGGAATCATGTCCAGGGATTTCTGTGGCATTTTTAAAGGAGCGTTTTTATATTTCTTTTGGAGATGGGAGAAATGATAAGGGGTGGGAGTTTTTAGTGAAGTAGCCTTCTGTGATCCCACTATATAATCAAAGTTTAATTTAACATAATTAATATTGTTTTTAAGGTATTTTGGTATCATGTAAGTATACTTTATCATAAATAAGACCCTGAGTTAAAACAAAAATATGAGTAACATAGGAAAGAAATGTTACTAGATGTACATAAAATATTCAAAGTAACAAGTTTGTGATTATTTTCAGAAAGTCTTTGCTTTTGGAGAAAAGACATTATTAAGTTGTATGTCTGGTGATTTCCATGTAAAACCAAATCTCATCAAGCTAAATATTTGACAAACAGCTCTCTTATTTAAGATGTTAGATAGTATGGTTCTTTGATGGGTACAGGTTAAATTTAAGACAGAAGCCAAACTTGAGCCTCATGATATCAAAATATATATATACTAGGAGCCCAGCTTGCGATCGGAAATCGCACAATGCTGCCCACCCACCTGCAGCCCTGCCTTGACACCCGAACCTGTCCACGCAGAGCTCCAGCGAGCCTGGCCCAGCCCCCAAATCCTGTGGCCTCTCTGGCCGCTTCAAGCTCCGCCCTCAGTCCCTCAGTCGCCTCGGGCTGGTCCCGCCTTCTCTGGGCGCCTCCCCACTTCCGCCCTGTCTCCGAGCAATGTGGCTGCTCCGTCTGCCCCCCGTCATGGCGCTGGAGGAGAGCGTGGAAGCCTCCTGCCTGCTGTGCTGTGCTCCTTCCCCTAGCAGGCGGGCTGCAGGGCACTCAGTGTGAGCAGTGGGTGGCGAAGGACTGTTGAGGGGGGCTCTATGGGCTCTCACCCCTGCCCTCCCCGGCACAGGATGGCCCCACTTCCTCCAGGTGCCTCCCCGCTTCCACCCCGTCTCCAGAGCAACACCCCAGCTAATATGCTAATGAGCTGGTCGTTACCCGTTACGGCATGTCGACCATTAGCATATTAGCTCCTTATTAGTATAGATATATTTTGTAGATTTTGATATTTATTTTAGAACTGGCTTGATTTACTTAATAAATCAAGCCAAGTCTCATTTAGTTACATATTCAGATTCACATTGTTTATTTGAATGTGGGATGTCACCAGATGTTGAATGTTAACCAACTCCTTAAATTCAGGATACAGCCTACCGAAGCTATCATACTAGTAGTAAGTTTTCTTTCAGTAAAACTCATCGTCACAATAAGGTTAGATGTGGTCTGAGTTTATAGAAAGGGTACACCCTTCAGCTAATTTGAAATTATATGAGGACAAATTCTATGTCCTTTGTTTTCTCTCTAGTAAGTTAAAGTAGAAAACAAATGAAGTAGAACTGCTCTGCAGCTCCAGAGGTCCAGAGCAACAAGCAACAAGCAACTCTGAACACAAGCCTCCTAGGAGCTTTAATGCCTAAAACTTGAGAGAGAAATCAGAGTGTGGTAACTAGTGCTTAACAACTGATATGTAAATAGTAGGAATAGGTACACAGTTTATATCAAAGAGCTTTCATTTCTTTAAACTTTACTGCATGTTTTATATTAGGTAAAATTTAAAATTTATATGTAAATTTTTTCTTAATAATAAAATACCTTATTTAATCAGCATTATTAGGACATGAAAGGTTTTGCATAAATTAAGCTTTTTCTTAAAAGCTCTCAGGACATTTTTTTTAAGCAGTAAGCGTTTTTGATAGAACTTTACTTAAATGTATCATTTATTGACATAACATACATGGAATACTGCCCTGTATCCTTTTTTTGGAAAAAGGAAAACAAATTGTGAATATAATGTATTGGTTTTCTGAAGACTGGCTTATTTCACATGTTACTTATTGAACTATAACATAATATAAAACATCCTTCGAGGGTATATAGTTATTTGCCCCTTACTGAATTGTTGTAGTCATGTATGTTTAAAAACTAGAAACAAACAGCATACCCTTTTCCTGGTTCCCCTCATGTCAGTGGTCCCTGTTATCATTATCATTGTGCTGTGCTGCTGTAATCTATCTTATTTTGTTCCAGTTATGTAAGTGATACTGTGATATGCTGGAGGGCAATTATGACTCTCCTGTGAAATAAAAATCTTGGATTTTCTGACAGGCCTTTTCCTCATGAGGCCTTTTAGCACTACCTACACTAAAAACTACTAGTATACTTTTGGGGGTTGTCAGAAGTCTAACCTATGAGGAACAGGAATGCTATTGTATTGTCATCATCTTTAAAAAAGCATAATTAGTTAATTATATGCTAAATTGGGCTCACTTAATTGTCTTAATGGAGGGAAACCTAATAGGTGATTGATATAACCAATCCTAAGCCGACATTAACCCACTTCAGTTAGCCATGTAATGGGTGCTAGGTACCTGTTAACAGCACTGACTTCACTCCTCCAGTTGCTGGACCTATATAAAAGGCAAAGGTCAGACATGATATGTAGGCAAGAAAATTCTTCCATCTCAATGTTATTACAATATTCAGTTATCCACATTGAGATAATCTGAAGAGAGCGATAATATAGTCAAAAGCCTGGTGTATTGGAGAATGGCCATTGTGTTAGAGAATGTATTTCAAATTTACTCCAGGGTTTATGTTTGTTAAAAGTCATGAGCTAATCTGTGTGCTCTTTATTCCAGAGGTGGCCATCCTTACTTGACAGGCCTGGCCGTGGCTGGCGGAGCATACTACCTGGGCCTGGAAGGAGCAATCATCGGGCCCATTCTTCTCTGCATACTTGTGGTCGCTTCCAACATCTATAGTGCCATGCTAGTGAGTCCCACGAACTCAGTGCCCATGGCAAACCAGACTCCGTGGCCTGCTCAGAGTCAGCGGTGAGTTAAAGCGGAATGATCTCTGCCTTCTTGACCCGAGTGGTCCGCCAGGATAGAGGTGTTTCAGCGCCTACACTCTGCTAAAGGTGGTAGTAGACACTGAGTAGAGAGAAATCACTGGGTTTTGTGTACCAGGAACATTTGAAAACTCAGTTGGGTTAGAATTTAGTTAATGTCATGAATGACCAAAAATAGGTGGAAAATATAAAAGACTATTTTGGGACATGGTATGCCAGATTAAAGATGCAAGGTAGAGGATCATCAAATGCAATACATGGATCTGTGATAGGCAAGCATGCATGGCAGGTCAACTTGGAGACCATGCATGTCTGAAGAGGCTTTTCCTGAAGTCGTAAATAGCACCCATTGATAGCTTGCCTGTTTAAAATGTTTCTCTTTAAATTGTTATTTCTTCCCTGTCTTCTACCTCCCACAGTTGTTAAAACTGTAAAGCAGTTCTGATTCCCGATTCTTTGTAATTCAACTGTTTGAAGGCCTGTAGGATCTTCCTTTTTTTTAAAATCCATTTTTTCTGTTGTTCTGATTGTCACTTTTATTCAGTGCTTTTGTGACCATTAAAACTAGAAATTTATGTTCTGCAGTTCTGAAATTGTTCCTGAAACATTTTGTTAATGATTTCCTTCTCCCCCTATTAGAAACTTACTTTTATTTAATGCTGATCCTCATACACTGGTCATGTCATTTTGTCATCTTTTATTTGCTCTTCTATTTTCTGTCTCTTTGGCCCTATTTTCTGGGTGATTACTTTAACTTCTAAAACTGCCATAGAGATTTCCATGTCTGCTATTGTATTTTTTTCCAGTCTGGTTTATTGAGGTATTATTTTATTTTTATTTATTTATTTATTTTTTTTTATTGCTTAAAGTATTACAAAGGGTATTACATATGTATCCATTTTATCCCCCCGCCCTAGACAGTCCCCTAGCCTCCCCTATCCCCCAGTGTCTTATGTCCATTGGTTATGCTTATATGCATGCATACAAGTCCTTTAGTTGATCTCTTACCCCCCTACCTCCTGCCCCCCAACCCTCCCCGGCCTTCCCGCTGCAGTTTGACAATCTGTTTGAGGCAGCTCTGCCTCTGTATCTATTATTGTTCAAAAGTTTATAATGGTCTCTATTGTCCATGAATGAGTGAGATCATGTGGTATTTTTCCTTCATTGACTGGCTTATTTCACTTAGCAATAATGCTCTCCAGTTCCATCCATGACGTTGCAAATGGTAAGAGTTCCTTCCTTTTTAGAGCAGCATAGTATTCCATCGTGTAGATGTACCACAGTTTTCTAATCCATTCATCTACTGATGGGCACTTAGGCTGTTTCCAGATCTTAGCTATGGTGAATTGTGCTGCTATGAACATAGGGGTGCATATATCCTTTCTGATTGGTGTTTCTGGTTTCTTGGGATATATTCCTAGAAGTGGGATCACAGGGTCAAATGGGAGTTCCATTTTCAGTTTTTTAAGGAAACTCCATACTGTCTTCCATAGTGGCTGCACCAGTCTGCATTCCCACCAGCAGTGCACAAGTGTTCCTTTTTCTCCACATCCTCTCCAGCACTTGTCGTTTGTTGATTTGTTGATGATAGCCAGTCTGACAGGTGTGAGATGGTACCTCATTGCTGTTTTGATTTGCATCTCTCGGATGATTAGTGACTTTGAGCATGTTTTCATATGTCTCTTGGCTTTCTGAATGTCCTCTTTTGAAAGGTGTCTATTTAGGTCCTTTGCCCATTTTTTGATTGGATTGTTTATCTTCCTTTTGTTAAGTTGTATGAGTTCCTTATAAATTTTGGAGATTAGGCCCTTATCAGATATGACATTGGCAAATATGTTTTCACACACAGTGGGTTTTCTCGTTGTTTTGTTGATGGTTTCTTTTGCTGTGCAGAAGCTTTTTATTTTGATGTAGTCCCATTTGTTCATTTTTTCTTTAGTTTCAAGTGCCCTAGGAGCAGTATCAGTGAAGAAATTGCTTCGGCATATGTCTGAGATTTTGTTGCCTTTGGATTCTTCTAGAATTTTTATGGTTTCCCGTCGTACATTTAAGTCCTTTATCCATTTTGAGTTTATTTTTGTGTATGGTGTAAGTTGGTGGTCTAGTTTCATTTTCTTGCATATATCTGTCCAATTTTCCCAACACCATTTATTGAAGAGACTATCTTGGCTCCATTGTATGTTCTTGCCTCCTTTGTCAAATATTAATTGAGCATATTGGTTTGGGCCGAGAGGTATTATTTTTGTAAATAAAATCGTATCTTTTTTAGTATACAAGTCTATATCAGTTTTCTATAATCCATAACAAATTACCACTAATTTAGTGATTTAAAACAACATACGTTTATTGTAGTCATCCCCAGGGGTCAGGAGTCCAGTCACAACTCAGCTGGTCTTTGGCTTGGAATCTGACAAGGCCACAGTCAAGGGGTCAGCTGCAGCTGGGGTTTTTATGTGTGGATTGGGGTCTTCTTCCAAGCTTGTTTATTATTGGCAGAACTGAGGCGTGCAGCTCCTGTAGGCCACTTCTCCAGGCCATTCATACATGGATGTTTGCTTCCTCAAGGCCAGCTGGCCAGTATTTTTCCGACTTCTGTCTCTGCTAAAACCCTTTATTAAAGGGCTCACCTTATTAAGCCTGCCCCACCCAGCATACTTTTCTTTTGATTAAAGCCAACTGATTAGAGACTTAATTATATCTGTAAAATCTCTTCATTTTTATAGTATTAACACAACATAATCATGATATCAGAGACCAGATATTTTTGGCTCTTGGCTCATATTAAGAGTGCGACACTCACTCAAGAGCTGTGAGTGGGTTATGTATGTTACTATGATACAGTCTGGTCGGGCCATTGTCTTGTGCAACCTTCGATGACAGTGCTTTGGCGTTCCCTTTTTGGGCTAGTAAATGCCTCAGAGAAAGATCTTCTAACCTCCTGCCTAGAGGTTGATGGCATATTCAAGGTGTAAGCATTCACTAAATGACTCTTGACTGCATATCTGTCTTTTCTTTTCCCGCTAGACTGGTTGCTGTGACTGCAGGGGCCATGTCAGTTTTAGTTACTGGTGTATCCAAAGCACCTGTTAACAGTGTTTTGTACTTGGAATGTGTTCAATTCCTAGTTGAAGGAACGAATGGGCTGTGAAGGAATAGTCTCTACTGAGGCATGAGCTGTGGAACGTTTGGCTTCTCCTGGGAATTCTGACGTTATAGTGTGAATAGCAGTGGATGGTTGCATTTCATTAGGCAGACTTGCCCTCTAGCTGCAGGTGCAGGCACCGATGGCTGAAAAGACCCATTTGCAAGACTTTCTATGTACTACCATCTGTCTTCAGACGGATGATCAACTGTCCACTTGAGGAGAGATGTAGGAGGGAGGACTCCCTGCCCACAGTGGTGAATGCAGTATGAGCTGGTGGCGAATGTCGCAAAGCATTGGGCTTCCCACAACGTTGGGCTGATTCAGTCAGCAATCAGAACCTTTCTCTTCTCTGTTAACACTGGGGCTGTTTGAAAGGACAAAAACGCTCCTGCAATCATACGGCTTGGAGTACTTTCTTGATATTTGGACAGGACAATCAGACTTGATTTGATGTACATATTTCACTCCTACCAAAGGCTGAGCAGCCTCTGAATGTCAAAGCTCAGAAAAACCTGTAAGGCAGAAGCAGGACTGTCCCAGGAACTCTTCCAGGAATGTCGTTCTCGGCATCGTCTTCCATTGCCCTCTGTCACACCTTGATACCCCCAAAGGCGACAATTGGATGTGGTCCTTAGGAGCTCAGGTTTATCTTTCTCTAGGGAAGAGTTATTACGAACTCCCCCCCAAAATATACCTTTTGGGATATTGATTTTAAGCTGGTTATTAAGAAACGGAAGACTCAGAAGGAACTTTTGACTTTCCCTCCTTGCCTATCTAAAGAAATTCAGATAGAAAAACCTGCTTAAAGGAAAGGAGCATCACCTTAGCATCTTATTATAAACTAAACGTGGCAGACAGGTAGCAGTCCGGCAAAGCCTGTGTGTTGAGTTTCCTTCTGTGCCCCATTGTCTCCGCGTGGCCCAGCAGGAATTGGTTTACAAGGGGTTTGCCCCCTCTCAGCTGCCTATGAATTGCCCGCGTTTCCTTTGAAATCCCAAACCCCTGCCTCCCCTCTCCTTTGTCCAAAGTGGCATATAATCCTCAGGTATCTTTGTCCAATGTATCTTTGGGTCTCATATCTTATGACACCCCAAGTGTACACTTGTAATAAATTGTAGACATGTTTCCTGCTGATCTTTCTTATGTTGATTTGATTGTTAGTGCAGCTAGAGGAATTTAGAGGCGGGAGTGTTGCCAGTGGAAATGGGGTCCTCTCATGGACTCACAAGGAAAGCATTCCGGGTGCCCACATATGGGAGGGTCAGGTGTAGTGGTAGGATTTATCGTAGAAGCAAAATCGTTGTGAAAGAAGGCCAGCCTTGTCTTCATCAGGCTCAGAGCAAAGGCCAGCATCCAGAGGGAGGTGCTTCCTCTGTGCTATTTGTTCCGTCCAGTTCAGTCCCTGTCCCCATCCCCCTAGGTTAGCTTCTGTTCCCAGGAGAGAGAGAGATCCCACATGCCCTTGTTAGGCTGATTATATTATCTCAGGCTTGGGAAGGACCAGGCACCCTTTCAAAATAACCAATCCACTTCCCAGTCTTTCTTGGGCTGGCACTGGGCCCTCCCCCTAAGCAATCCATCTCCTAGATCTTCTGGGGTGCTGTGTCCCTCATCCAGCCCAATCGGCTTTGTGATCACCATCTTAGTTCCTACTGTGCATGTCTCAAAGTGGAAGCACCTCCCCCGTGCCACCTGGCTTCTGCGCTTGTACCCAGCAGAGGAATTTCTCCTGCTCTTTTTATTCCTCCCCCTCCCCTGGTAACTGTAGGGATTAGGTCCCCAGGGTGTAGGATGCAGAGGTTCCCTGGGGAGCCTATGAATGCCGCAATTTCCTGGTGAAGCAAGCTTGTTATCTCACTCAGCTCCTCAGTTCATGATGATCCCCAATCGCCCAATAATGTCGATTCCCTTTGCTCCTTTTCTTTATTAATATCTAGCTGCCTATGCTAACATGAGGAAAATTATTTTTGCACCCCCACAAAGCCTCTCTGGTTTTCCTGAAGCATCAACGTTATGCTCCTCTGTACTGAAAATTCCCACAGTGGCTTTACATGGCCTTCAAGGTAAAATAGAAACTTTTCATGGCTTCTTTCTGTCTACCTCTTCAGACTCCTCTCTCTGCTGCCCGCCTTACGTTTTATTTTCTAGCTATCTTGAACTTGTTTTAGTTCCCTGAAGTCAGTGTCATCTATGCACTTGTTTTTCCCTCGGTAAAGAATACCACCCGCTTTCTAGACAAATCCAGTATCATGGTCTACTCTACACCAGTGGTCTGCAAACCACGGCTCGTGAGCCACATGTGGCTCTCTGGCCCCTTGAGTGTGGCTCTTCCACAAAATGCGGGTGCGCACGTACAGTGCGATTGAAACTTCGTGGCCCATGTGCAGAAGTCGGTTTTCGGCCTGGGCGAGTCTATTTTGAAGAAGTGGCGTTAGAAGAAGGGGGGGCGGGTCGGTCGGTTGGATGACGGGAGACTGGGCGCAGGCAGGCCACGGGATACGCAGCGCAGGGAGGTGCGCGCGGTTCGTGCACGAGTTGAGTGAGTCTGGCTACAAGATGAGTGTAGATGGGAGAGTTGGAAGGGGTTGACCTCAGCGAACGTACCTCAATCACATTGAGGACGTTTTTAGCAAAGGCCAGCTTAGGAGTACCCTAATGAAGTTAATAACAATGTACCTACCTATATAGTTTAAGTTTAAAAAATTTGGCTCTCAAAATAAATTTCAATCATTATGCTGTTGCTATTTGGCTCTGTTGACTAATGAGTTTGCCGACCACTGGTCTATACTTAAAGTGACTTTTTAATGGAAAGCATTGCTGGCACTCACTAGACTAGGTAAGATGCCCCTGCTGTGTGTCCCCATAGCATGTTGTACTTGTCCTATTGGAACTTAATACACAGTGTATAAATGCTTCATTAGTTGTCTTTCTCGCTAGTTGGTAAGCTTTCTGAAAGTAGGAGCTGGGTCTGACTTCTTTGCCACCGTTTTACCATTGCTAGCATGGTGTTTGGCACATAGAAAGTGCTCAGTGAAAATTTGGTGAGTTAATAGGATAGGGAAACCAAGAGAAGATTTGATAAAAAGGGTATTGCAATATAACCTTGAGGTTGAAAAAGACAGACGGAACATAGTAAACCTCCGCCTTAGAAGTTTATTCCATATCTGTTGGAAGAGAAGGGATGTGTATAATAGTGATGAGATGATAGTGATCACAGGTTTTGTACCTATGTGCTGGGGAGGGTTCAGGAAATACACACTCAGCTATGGCCAGCCAATGGAAGTTAAATTAGTCACTTAGTGCTTTTTATTGGTTTTTTATTTTCAGATGTTCAAAGATGTTATTCCGTATCTCTGGGAGGCCAAGAGTCAACAGCTCTTGAGTTGTTAAATCAGAAAAGATTTAAAGGTTTACAAAACGGAATCTTCATAAAAATCGCATTGAAACTTTAAAGGGAAGCAGATCCCCAAACATTTTCCAAGGAGCAAAGGCTTGTGACTGGGAAACCACGCTGCACAGTGCCCATTGCCCTTAAAGGGGCTCTAAACGCTCACAGCTGTCCTCTGTCCCCAGCTCATCCTGCATTTTGCTTGTTCCGCCACCTGGTTCTGAGGAGCATAATCATCCTTATAGCTCGGGAAAGAAGACTGTAATTTGGTAGTTTAGATAAGACATTCACCATTTTTAGAAATACTGTCAATGAAGTCTTTATTTCTTTTTTTCTTCCTAATCTAGAGAGTTGCAATTTTATGAGCCCTTGCAATTACTTAGCTCTGTGCCTCTTGATGAGGCCAGAAAGAAACCAGAGAAAGACAAATCCCTTATGATTTCACTTACATGCAGAATCTAAAAAAAGAAAGAAACCACCCGACTGGAGCAGCTCAATTGGTTGAGCGTTGTCCTGTGCACTGAAGGGTTGCCGGTTTGATTCCCTATCAGGGCACATACCTGGGTTGTTAGTTTGATCACCAACCAGTTGGGGCACATATGGAAGGCAGCCGATAGATACCGGTTTCTCTCTCCCTTTCTTTCTCTCTCCCTCTCTTTCCTTCTCTCTCCCTTTTTCTCCACCTCCCCCCTTCCGCTAATAAGCATGTCCTAAGGTGAGGATTAAAAAATAAGTCCTCTTAAAAAATAAATAAACCAAACTTACAGAGAACAGATTGGTAGTTGCGGGGAGTGGGACAGATGCAGGGCCAGTGGACTGATTTTGTTTTGTAATTTTAGTTTAAATAAATTCAATTAAAATTTTTTTAAAGAAATTATTTCTGCATCTCTAGGTTATGTAGTTTGTTGGGTTGTTCCAGGAGAAAATTGGAAGTTGGTTTAATATCAATGTTATGTCTGTAAGGTTTTACACACACGCACCACCTTCACCAACCTAAACATCTAAAGAAAATACAGTGTTGAGAAGAAAACTCTCAGTAACTGTTTTCTCAGCTTGCTTAATTTTATTTCCTTTGGAGGCTTCCTTGGCCTGGAGGGAGCATTGAACAGTAGGTATGAATTTCAACATGAAAGCTAAGCTTACTTGTCAACAGAAGGCAGTCACCAGGCCAACCACAGTCTTAATCTTATTTCATGCCTCTTTGCCTGAGGCAGGACTTTTCATTCATAGTCTAGAGAAGTGGTTCTCAACCTTCCTAATGCCTCGATCCTTTAATACAGTTCCTCATGTTGTGGCGACCCCCAATTTCATTGTTACAAATTGAACATAATTAAAGCATAGTGATTAATCACAAAAACACCATGTAATTATATATGTGTTTTCCGATGGTCTTAGGCGACCCCTGTGAAAGGATCTTTCGACCTCCAAAGGGGTCGCGACCCACAGGTTGAGAACCGCTGGTCTAGAGGAATTGTCTCATTAGAGATTCAGACTTGCAGGTAACTTAGAAATTTGAAAAGATGTCAGAGGATGAATTTAGAAACTTGTTGGGAGAGAACCAAGATGGCGGCATAGGTTAACGCCGGAGTTTGCTGCTTTGAACAACTACTTCAAAAGTGAAACCAAAAAACGGAAGGGACATCACCCAGAACCACAGGGGCGCTGGCTGAGTGGAAGTCCTACAACTAGGAGGAAAGAGAAACGCATACGGACACTCAGAGGAGGCGCAGTGCTGAAGTCAAATTCTGAGGTGCGGAGTGCGCGGAGCTGGCTGGCGGCGGAGGGCGCGGTTGTTGTTTTCAATCGGGAGGGAGTCGCAGACTCTGAGCTCCAGATCCGGGCGAGTCTTTAGGGACCCAGACTCAGGCGGAAGAAGCGGGACTGTCTGGCTTCGGTCAGAGCGAGTGCAGCTTTCTCTCCCAGCTTTGCAGCGGGTGCTGGGACTCAGAGAGGCAGAGCCCCTTGGGACAGGACTGAGAGCCGCCATAACTGCTCTCTCCGGCCCACCCTGTTGATCCTGTTCGACCCGCCCTGCCCAAGCCCTGCACAGAGGCATTTGCCGGATAGCCTCAGGCAAAGGCTAGATTAGCACCTCCCTAGAGGACAGAAGTTCTCTCACCGCTGACACAGCTGAATCTCATAGCCACTTGGCCTGGAGGTCAAACCCTCCCTGGAATTAGCTACAGCAATCAAGATTTATCTATAAGACTGCGAACAAAGACCACTAGGGGGTGCACCAAGGAAGCATAACAAAATGCGGAGACAAAGAAACAGGACAAAATTGTCAATGGAAGAAATAGAGTTCAGAACCACACTTTTAAGGTCTCTCAAGAACTGTTTAGAAGCTGCCGATAAACTTAATGAGCTCTACACGAAAACTAATAAGACCCTCGATCTTATATTGGGGAACCAACTAGAAATTAAGCACACACGGACTGAAATAACGAATATTATACAGACGCCCGACAGCAGACCAGAGGAGCGCAAGAATCAAGTCAATGATTTGAAATGCGAGGAAGCAAAAAACATCCAACCGGAAAAGCAAAATGAAAAAAGAATCCAAAAATGCGAGGATAGTGTAAGGAGCCTCTGGGACAGCTTCAAGCGTACCAACATCCGAATTATAGGGGTGCCAGAAGATGAGAGAGAGCAAGATATTGAAAACCTATTTGAAGAAATAACGACAGAAAACTTCCCCCACCTGGTGAAAGAAATGGACTTACAGGTCCAAGAAGCGCGGAGAACCCCAAACAAAAGGAATCCAAAGAGGACCACACCAAGACACATCATCATTAAAATGCCAAGAGCAAAAGATAAAGAGAGAATCTTAAAAACAGCAAGAGAAAGAAACTCAGTTACCTACAAGGGAATACCCATACGACTGTCAGCTGATTTCTCAACAGAAACTTTGCAGGCCAGAAGGGAGTGGCAAGAAATATTCAAAGTGATGAATACCAAGAACCTACAACCAAGATTACTTTATCCAGCAAAGCTATCATTCAGAATTGAAGGTCAGATAAAGAGCTTCACAGATAAGGAAAAGTTAAAGGAGTTCATCACCACCAAACCAGGATTATATGAAATGCTGAAAGGTATCCTTTAAGAAGAGGAAGAGGAAGAGGAAGAAAAAGGTAAAGATACAAATTATGAACAACAAATATGCATCTATCAACAAGTGAATCTAAGAATCAAGTGAATAAATAATCTGATGAACAGAATGAACTGTTGATTATAATAGAATCAGGGACATAGAAAGGGAATGGACTGACTATTCTTGGGGGGGAAAGGGGTGTGGGAGATGTGGGAAGAGACTGGACAAAAATCGTGCACCTATGGATGAGGACAGTGGGTGGGGAGTGAGGGCGGAGGGTGGGGCGGGAACTGGGAGGAGGGGAGTTATGGGGGGGGAAAAAAAAGGAACAAATGTAATAATATGAACAATAAAGATTTAATTAAAAAAAAAAAACAGGGAGAAAAAAAAAAAAAAAAAATAGAAACTTGTTGGGTGTTGGAAATGCCTTGTAGTATTGGTCAGTTTTTGATTATTGGTTGTAAAGCCTTTCCAGGGGTTCCCAGAATTGAGTACTGCCTGGGATTGTCATCTGAGACATTTGGTAGTCATCTTAGCCTCTCTACAGGTGTTAAAACACTAATTTTGGTGGCACTATGAAAAGTAGGTGTATAAATAAATAGCTGTCTAGAGCAATGGTTGTGGAGGGAGGTAATTTTGCTCCCCTTAAGGGACATTGGGCAATGTCTAGAGCAGGGGTGGGCAAACTTTTTGACTCAAGGGCCACAATGGGTTCTTAAACTGGACTGGAGGGCCGGAACAAAAGCATGGATGGAGTGTTTGTGTGAACTAATAAAAATTCAAAGTAAACATCATTACATAAAAGGGTACGGTCTTTTTTTTTTTTTTTTTTTTTTTTTGTTTTACTCATTTCAAACGGGCCAGATCCGGCCCGCGGGCTGTAGTTTGCCCAAGGCTGGTCTAGAGACATTTCGATTATCACAACTAGTAGGTAAAGACAGGAATGTGGCTAAACATCTTATAATGCACAACAATGTCAATAATGATGCTATTGAGAAACCCTGATTTGATTAATAGACAGATTGATCGATAGTAATATGTATAAAGCATCTATAATAATAAAAGCGTAATAAGCAAGGGAAGCCCGGGTCCTGGGTGCCGGAGGGAAGCCGGTGCCAGCAGCCCGGGGAAGGAAGGCCCCTAGTGCAGCCGTGGGCAAACTACAGTCCGCGGGCTGGATCCGGCCCATTTGAAATGAATAAAACTAAAAAAAAAAAAAGACCGCACCCTTTTATGTAATGATGTTTACTTTGAATTTATATTAGTTCACACAAACACTCCATCCATGCTCTTGTTCCGGCCCTCCGGTCCAGTTTAAGAACCCATTGTGGCCCTCGAGTCAAAAAGTTTGCCCACCCCTGCTCTAGTGTATATATATAAACCTTAGTTTGGGGGAATTTTTCTCAGAGTTTAAAGTTATTTAAGGAAACAATTCATTTCCATTCCTGGCCCATCAGCATATATTCAATATGGTGGTTTTGGCCACGTCACACATAAACCCTTTCAAAACCGCCAGAGCCCGAGCCAGGAAGCTCACCCATCCCCCAAAGCTGTTCCTTTGGGCGCAGGGCTGTGCTGGTTAGAGGCACGCTGGTTCAGAGGCTTAGGGCACCACGCACTGAAAGAGCCTTGAGACAAGTGGGCATCCCTGATGTAATCTCCACTGTACCATTCTCCCTGTGCCCCCTTGATTTTGAGGTGCCCCCGGCATTGCACAAAAGGGTCAGTCTTGAATTGACCTCTGCCCTCTCTAGCTCACCCTCCTAAGTATTTATATGAACTGAACATTGGGAAAACAAAAAATGTAAGAGGTGGCATGGATGTGAATTGCACCTGAAGTTCAAAATTATT
Organism: Myotis daubentonii; assembly: GCF_963259705.1. Lineage (NCBI taxonomy): Eukaryota > Metazoa > Chordata > Mammalia > Chiroptera > Vespertilionidae > Myotis > Myotis daubentonii. The sequence goes on along the minus strand of NC_081850.1, from coordinate 62,580,933 downwards.
TGCTTTGCCAATTTTTAAGTGATTTGTACCTAATGACAACTTTTTGTTCTCTTTTGTTTCCATAACTATGAGTGATTCCCTAAAGTTTTGTAACACTTTTCTTATATTCTATTTTAGGTCTATTTCTAATGAAAAAGTTAATCTTTTTCATTATAAGGTATGAAAATAAAATGGGCTTTATTTGATAAATAATGTAAGAAGGAACAACGTGGTGTAGTGATGTGGCTACAATTAATAAAGTATAGCTTGAAGACTTTAAAATTGTTTTGAAAACTAGCTTTTGATCTCAGATGTTTTTCTGTGGTCCTAATTGGTGATACTGCTGTAAAGGAACAAGGTAACTTCTAGCTAAAAGGATGGCAATGAACTTCTGCTTCATACTTGTACCCTTTAAGATAGATTTAGCTTCATGTAACCCAAAACAAACAAACTCAAAAAAACCACTGTCAGTAGAACTCAAATGACTTAAATGAGCTAGAAGTTGATTTCTCTCCTCTCTCTCGGGTGAAAGCAGTCCAGAGGCAGGCATTCCAGGGCTGGTATAACTGTTCCACAAACATCCAGCCGAGCCTCCCTCCTTGCTGTTCTGCTAGCCTTGGTGTGAGGTCTTTTCCTCTAAGATGGGTGATTGAGCTCATGTTCATTGATAAACTCTGACCTTGACAGTTGGCTGCCAGCACAGATGCAGGTCTGACTGGGTGACATAATCCTAGCTTGGGCATATAAATTATGTAGCAAAGGCAAACTAGCTACTACAGTCCTGCGGCAGGCGCCTCATAGGTGCAGCACACCACTTCTATCCAGCCTAGATGTTACCTGCAGTTAGTGATATGCACTTAGCTTGCCTATGTGGGTCAGACAGTTCAGTACCAGGCAATTTGGTGAAAAGACATAACCTCATTTCTCCTGCCCTGAACCATATCCCTCAGAGCTTGGGCTCTGCTAGGTCAGGTTTCCTCTTTTGTAATAAAACGTATTCACTTGGCTTTTGATCTTTGATCTTCTAGTGTTTTTCTCTAATATCCTTGTGTACACTTTGCAGCCGGTGTGAAGGGGGAAGGGAAGATCACCCTTCTCTTTTAAGGACACTGCTGAGAAGTCACACTGCTCTTCCAGTTATATCTCATTGGCTAGAACATAGTCACATGGTTGTTAATTTGAAGGGAAATAGTTTTTTGGATGGGAGATAATGGACTCAGCAAAAAAAACCTCTGGAGTTCTTGTTACTAGCACACTTTGAAATAATACTCAAAATGCTAACTCATGATAATATTAAGAAAAACAACTATATAACCTCATCAAGGCTCTCAAATTGTAAAAATAAGTTATTATTTATAGCATTTAATTACTGGTTGGGTGCTGTTTTTCCTTTCTTTTTTTAGTATCTCTGTGATTTCATTCCTCCCACCTCCTCATTTCCAAAAGCAAAACGAATTTTATTTTTTCTTGTAGGACTTTCCATGACATTTCTGAAGATCTGAAATCTTCAGTAGACTGACGTGGCTTCTGCTTCAGTGATTTCTCTAGGAAGTTCAACCTTGACTGTGAGTTCAGCTCAGCTGTGTCTCCTGTCCTTTCGGCTGCGCCTAGCACGCAGAGGCCGCAGAGGCGGGGGAAGAAGCAGAGTCTCCTGGCCTTCCTACAGAATGCGTGGACAAGAGCCAACTTGCTGTGAGCTGCTTTGCATTTTAAAGCACAGCTTTAGAGCTCCGAGATGTGGTTTGCTCACCTAACTGTTGCTCAGATGGCTTAGTTAAGAGTTTCAGTGTATACACTGGTACCATGGCTTGAAATTTACCCCCTTTGCTTATCTGTATTATTATAATATGTATTTATAAAGTTATTTTTAAGAGCCCTAAACTACCTACTGTTAAAAGGACATACATGTAATTTTTCTCCTGTTTTAAGAAATCTGTTCATAAACTTTTCTACAACAGTCACTTTTCAATGAAAAGGGCTTTCACTTTTGAATAGGTAGTTGCTTGAGCAGGAAAAATGTGTCTTCTACCCTTTCCCACAATGTGTGGTCCTCTCTAAGGAAGAACCAATCTTCCGTGTAAGGGCAGGTGGCTCAGTTCAAGTTCAGTTAGTTGTGTGTTGCAACCAAAGGAGAGACAGACTGACTGAAGATCTCTCTCCCCTTTCTTCTGCTCCATCCCCCCATTACACTGTTGCCAAATTTCTAAAACTTGGCAGACCAATGGCATTGAAGTGAAATACATGTCAGCTGCTATTAGTGGTAACAATATGATAGAATTCATGTTGGGGTTTTTTTCTTTCCAAAAGTTTCAAGTGAAAAATCTCAGGTGCACCAGTACTCTGATTTGTTAAATGTATCCCTGTTTCACCATTTGGAATTCTGCCACTTGGTTACTTACAGACCAGAGTTTTATATTTATGTAGTATTTTCCCATCACTTAGCGCAGTGCCTTGCACATGAGACTGAGATGAATGCCTGTTGAATTACATTGTAACTTCTTAAATTTATCGGATATCACAATAACCAGCATAATGCTTTACATTTTACAAAGTCTCTTTGCCTGTAATTATTTCACAACTTCACATAACCTTTCATACAGCATTATGCTGTTTTATAACAGTTTCACACATGATGAAGCTAAGGTTTAGAAAACTGACCAACTGAAAGTCATAAAGTTCAGTAAGATTTGACCTCAATCTTCTGACTCCATAAGTCTGCAAACTCTGCTTTTGCTGTAGTGTTTCTTCTACTACCTTACAGTTTTCCGTGCTGTGAGATAGAATAGGTGTCCTTGGACTTGTCCTCTGTTCATGAGGGCTGGGACTAGAACCCAGCTCTTAGCTCTGTGCCCTTGCCACCGGATAAAACAATCCTCAGGCTCTGTCTGCCCCCAGGGGAATGTGGAGGAGAAAGGCTTCTTAAGAATCAGAGATCACCGGTTTGGAAAACACTTAAAAGTAGAAATTACTTTATCTCAAACACTTTTTCACTAAAGCACAGTTAGTATAACTAGCTTAAATTTATTCCGATATTAAGAAAAACTCCATTTAGAAGAGAGGCTACCATGAAGTCTTTGTTTATACTGTAGACTGTGCACATCTCTAATTTTTCTTATGAACCCTTCAACATTATAATTTGATATAACACCATTGTTACATTTGGCCACTAATTACTTTCTTTAGTTAGTTGTCTAATCATTTATTCAGTAAAACATTTGCTAAGAGTTTGCCAAGCTCTAGGCCCAAGCCAGGCACTGTACAGGTTGCTGTAGGGGATAACTCACAAGCAGGCCTTTTTCGGTAAATCTTAGCCAGATCATGTGTATTGCTAAGATAAAAAGATTTGCATTAAAGGGGTTAAAAAAGAATTCGGGTTTGTATTTGTTAATTGTATACTGGTAAGTTTATAACTGTAATTTGCACGTATTCACAAGAGGTAAATGTTGTACACAATGAGTTGGGTGCCTATACAGATTATGTTCTTTCAAAGTGCTGGTCATAATTATCCAGGCTGTTAGAGGGAGGACTCTGAGCTCTAAGAGACGAGGTTAGAGCTGCCAGAATGAGCAGTGATGTAATATCACCCCGGAACAGCAGGAACAGAGGTGCCCTAGTGCTACCCAGGCCTGATCAGGAATGGAAGTGCCCCAGCACTCCAGCCACTGCATAAGGACGGGGAAGGCAGACTGGCTAGGGGACGTCTTCCTGGAACCCTCACAAACATGCCCCCCAGGTAGAGTGAGGGTGTGCAGAATCTCCACAGAGCATAGGGAGCAGGTGGCATGAAAAGGTAGGAGTCTCACGCTCAAGTTTTAAAGATGACCAGCCCTCAGATTCTCAGGTCGGATCTGACCCAGAAAGAGGGAGAAAATGCATTGATGAAGTAGAAGTAGCTTCAGTAAAAACTGAGTTCAGAAATCCTATCACAATGTCTTGCCTTTTACAGCTCGATTAAAGGTTAGTTTTAAGTTTGCATTCACTATTCGGCTATAAACTAAATGGAGGAGATAAAAACTCCCCCCACAAACATGCTCCTCCCTTCCTCAGAGAACAGGCGTGTGGTATTCAGCACAAACTCCATATATCAGTCCTGCTTCAGTTCCCAAATTCTTACCATACTCTCTGTTCCTGGAAGTGACCTCTGTCCGACTGCTTTAGATACCAGTCTTATTTATTTTTTTCCATTTGCAAGGAATCCTAACACGCTCTTCCATAAGAGGTGGTGAGCTGGCAAAGAGTTCCCTTGACCTCCGAGACTGGTGTAGAGTGACCCTGGGCAGTGGGAGGATATCCAAGAACTGTTATGGAGATGCTGTATTTAAACAAACTCAGTAGCTCTTGGAAATGGCAGCTGTTTATTCCAGTTAAAAAGGGCTGCTCCAGGGCTTACAGATAAAATCCTCTGGCTGACCTTGGTCTTAGCAGGAACCCATCAGTGACCCTTCAGGACTTCCTAGTACCACTAGTTCTCACTTTCATTGTATTTAGCGTTTCAGGAAGTGTCCCTGCTGGGCAAGAAGTACTCAGAAATTCAGGCCATGAGGGTTACATTAGCGCAAAGTAATTTTAGGTGAGCTATCTGTGGCTTTCCACCGCAGGTTTATAGGAAAAACCCCTTCGGAACTTCCCATAGTCTGGTCCTGACCTGAGGGTCTTACAAGGATTTTACAGTAGGCACTTCACAGTGGAAATAGCCTCTGAGAATAAACTTACAGATGCTAGTTCCAGCTAAAAATAAGTACTTTTGTTTTTATTGTTGCCTTTACATAGTTTCCAATCAAAATATATTCATTTTATTAATTTACTGAGGACCTGCAAAAAAATGTGCATACTCCCTGAAACACTGAGCAGTTATTTTTTGATAGACCCGATTTATAGTTCTTTTATTTTTAAACTGTCTGTCTATTGGCATCACAGACATTCTGTGCTGGAATGGGCCTTATATAATTAGGTGGTTCTGTCATTTTCTAGAGAAGGGAACAAATCCACAGGTGCAAGCGGCTTTTCTAACACACACAGCCAGTTAGGAACAATTCAGAGTAGAGGACAGTTCTCTTTCTCTCCCAGTCCATTGTTCTACTTCTCTTTCCCTTTTCCTCATAGTCGAGTAGCTCTTGGAAAAACATGTTTCTTGTAGCAGTTGTTCAAATGGATGTTATGAGATGGTATCAGAGAATAAAGTGTGCATGGGGGAGGGGACGCCAAGGTCAATTAAAATTGAGAAATGCTGGGTTTGTTTTCTTCCTGTAGGACTTCTCAGAGTTTTTGACGTGCTAGTCTATATTGTGAATTTATGAGAGGGGACAAAGACTGTGTTCACGTAGACTTATTTGACCTTAAACTGCGGCCCCATCCTTTTTCTCAGAGCATCTCAAAGTACTACTGGTCCTTTGGGAAACATAGCTCTACAGTAAGTTTACAGCTTTTGTAGAAGACATCCTTAGTGGAATTTCTGAAAGGTAAATCTGTTACCGTGGTACCCAGTAATCGTAACAAATCTCAAAGTTTACTGAGAATACTAGAAAGAAAACATATTTGCCCTTCGGAGCTATATGTAAAGTATAAGGAGTCTTACCACCTATGGTGCATAAAATCAGTATTTGTGTTTAGTTTTGCAAGTTTTTCAAGGATCAATTAATGTGCAGATACAGTGGTGATATATTGATATTACATTTTAATAATGCTTTTGTGTGGCACTTTATCATTTTCAGGTTGCTTTCATAACAACCCTGTGAGAAAGACAGGTGTTAAGTATTATCAGATGAGGCACTGGAAGCTCAGAAAGGTTTTTGTGATTCCCCTCCCTCCCCCCTCCCACCCCGATATTAGAACACAAAGTAATGGAGCCAGAATTCAGTTTCAGAATTTCTGAGTCCAAGTCCAGAGTTATTCACACCTGGTTTCTTGTTTTCCTTCTAGCTTTATATTTTACAGTGAAAGGTGTGGAAGCAATTCTTAAAGTAACATCATTTTGGCTTATTATCAAACACTGTTTCTTCTTCATTGCAGTGACTCAGAATTTAAGGAGTATTACAGCTGTCCCAAAGAAAACCCTCCTTTTGTCCCTTGCACTGCCTGCCAATTTGTTTAGGTGACTGGAGTGTGTAATAGGCACCATTTGATTTTGAAACCAAGATTGGATATGTAATTGTGATTGCTTGTGTAATTTTGGAAAATGTACCACCTCTGCATTCTCAGGCAAAATGGAGATGAGATGGTGTGAAAATAAAAAAAGAATATTCAAATACAATACACCTTTGTTCTCTCACAAATGCTGTTTCTTAGCTTTAACTTGCTTTGACAACCTACTGATGTAAGTACTTTGTAAATGTAAAATATTTATATTTTGAAATAAAATAACTGGTGTTGAATGAATCAGGTGGTAAACTTAGTCTCGTTTATGTTGAGAAATTTGATCTTTAGTGAAGTCACAAATACACTTTCACTTGCGTCTTAAACTTCTCCTTTGGCACCAGTGCTTACATTGAAGTTTTATGAAATAAGGGTGACTTACAAAAGGAAGATGTATGTGAGGAGTGGATGCTCAGCACCTTAAAGAGGTAAAAGGATCCAAGCTGAGGTTGGAGCCCTCAGTACCCAGGATAAGGTGGCCTTAAGCTGGGTGGATAAGGAAATGATGAGGTGGATGGCTGAGGAGTAAGAAATCAGAGCGGGGAAAGTTGTATAAAGGAACTGTACCTTTTGAATGAACAAAATAAGCCTAAGTTATGGCTTTATTCAGTACCAGAGACACAGGTGCAGCCCTGGCACCTATGCCCAGCAGCTCCAGCCGGCAGACAGCCGAACCCGGGGTGGAAGTCCTGACAGCCGAACCCGCGGTGGAAGTCCTGTGAAACACGTTTCAGTGATGCTTGTGAAAGAGCTTGCTGACGCCTCGAGTTGGCCGTGTTCAGCTCATCAACCTGACATTATGGATGGAGAAAGGATCCTGGCTGAGCTGTAAGGGTGGACTAGCCAGTCACACAGTTTTTCTACTCTCGCGGTTTCTTGTTGGCAGATGATGCCTGTTCCCAAAGCATTTCTTTGTGCATCTCAGTCCGTTGCATGAGGCTAGACCCCGGCAGAGGGAGTGTGCTTCTGACAACCTCCTTTGGCTTTGCCCCGGAATCCGCAGGCAAGGGGTATTCAGCTTCCCCGTGCCAATCCCGCAGGGGCTGTGCTGCTCAGCCTCACCCTTACCGAGTTTAGTCAGAAGTGCACACTAATGATCTGTTCAGGCAATGAACAGCTGCTAAGAAACTGTTCTGTGCTGGGCACCAGGGGAAAAATAATTTTGAAAAGTGGTTTTAAAAAGTAAATAGTATTGAACTGTAGGTGAAGCTTTTCCATATGCTCTATTTAATTTCCTTTTCAAGAGTAATTCCGAACAATAGCCTGAAAGATACCCAATACTCCTTAATTGCATAATCAAATATTTCATCTTCAATCCAGCTCCAAGTATTGTGAGGAAGGTACAGTCACAAAAGGAGCCGCGTGGCGGGGAAATGGGACCTCAGAAGCGCTATCACCAGTGGAATTCCCGCCGCAGGGCAAACGCCCTCCCTTGAGACTTGACTCTGGTTCTGCCCCCAGTTAGTTTCAACCCCAGCGCAGCTTCTGCAAATGGTCGCTGAATGGGAGTTAGAACGAGTCATTGATCCCAGGACCCCAGGACGGGCAGCTTTGCTGGGGACGCTGATCCTTGTCGTGGTCAGAGGCCGCGGGAGGCCCTCGGGTGACCTATTGATTCCAGTGGGGCGAGACGTGCGTGGGAACCACTGAAGAGTGGTCTCAGGAGACAGACGGGGCGGGGCCCGGGCTAGGGGCGGGGCTTCGGGGCGAACCCCAGACAAAAGCGTGTTGGTGCGGTGGGCGGGGCCGTACCGGGGGCGGGGCTCGGCGGCGGTGAAGCGGGACGGGGTGGGGCGGGGCCGTGCCGGGGGCGGGCCGGTCGGGGGCGGGGCCTCCGGCTGCGCGGGTGCATTGCCGCCGCCGCGGGCGGGCTGGCTGGCAGGCGGCGGGCCCGCAGTGGCGCGGCGTCCAGGCTGTGCGACCGGGGGATGGCCATGGCCGCCTCTCCGGGCCCCGCCGGCGTTGGCGGCGCCAGGGCAATGCCAGGCTCCGGCCCGTCCAGCTTCGGCTTCGACTCGGGGCTCGAGATCAAAACTCGCTCGGTGGAGCAGACGCTGCTCCCGCTGGTCTCCCAGGTAAAGTGACTCCCGGCGCGGCCCCTCGTCTCCTGTGTCCGCGGCCCGCGATGGCGGCGGCGCTCGCGCTGCGGGGCCGGCCGGCCGGAGGCAGCCGCTGCCCCACCTTCCGCGCCCGGTCCACGGCTTGCGTGTCCGACCTCCCGTCTGGGTTGGGGACCCGTCTCGGCGGAGGGGCGGGAGCCGGGACCCTCCGGCATCAGGAGGCGAGGCCGAGGGGGTGAGCGCAGGGGAGGCGGCGGGGCGCGGATCCCGGTGCGGACGGAGCGCCGGCCAGCAGGTGCGCCGCCGGCGGGTCCCACGGGACCCGCTTCGGGGCTGCGGCTCGGGCGTCCGGGCCCCGTGAGCCCGCCGCGGAGGGAGGGCAGCCGAACCCAGCGCCCCGGAGGCGAGAGGAACCTGGCCGGGGGCCCCCCTGGCATAGAGGGGCCCTCCTCGTCGCCCCTTTCTGACCCGCTGCCGGCTCACGTTGCATTCCCAGCTCAAACCTGGGCTGTTGGCCGCTCTGGCTGGGGGTTCCTGCCCGCCCCCCACTCCAGCGCGCTCCCCGCCGCCTTTGTCCCTTCCCCGCGCCGGGGTGCGTGCGGCTCGCCCGGCTCCCATTCACCGCGGCCTCCCTGCCCCTTCCCCTAACCTGCCTGCTCACCCCACTGGGAAGTGTGAAGTGAAGGACTGTCTGATAGTTAATCCGGACACACACCTTTTTTTCCTTTCCAAATTCCACTTGGGATTTATGGTTTATTGTATTTGCTGGTCCTAACAGAAGTCTGGAATCAGCTCATGGATGCGCTTAGTTTTAGAGAAGTTTTCGTTACCGTGAGCCGAGCCGCCCGAGGGCTCGAATTCCTCACCTGGATCAGTTGTGCGCCAAGTCCTGGGTGTGTGTGTGTGTGTGTGTGTGTGTGTGTGTGTGTGTGTGTGTGAAGAATTCTGTGCCTGGGGGAGCGCGTTGGCGTTGTGTGACTCACAACTAGGTTGCAACGTCCTGATGACTCACTAGTATTGCCGAAATTTTCGAGGTAGAGGGATTCTTCAAGAATCCAGACTATACCTGACTCTAATTTTTTTTTTAGAAAAATCTTTTCTTACAGCATCCTTGACACCAGGTCGCCAGTCCCTTCTTTAAACGTGCACAGTGATGGGAAGCCGGGAGCTGGTCCTTAGAATTTTAAATGCCATCTCTTCTCCCTCCCACTCCTGCAAACACTGGAAATGAGCAGTCACACGTGTCCCTAGATTCCCGTTATGCTGATTAAATGAACAGCTCCATTTTCTCCCTCATTTTAGCCTGGCTAACAAAACAGGTAATGAATACACCTGACCAGCTCCCCTCCCCCCACCCTTTCCATATCTGAGAGAGGCACTGACCAGTGGAAGGATTGCTAGGATCACTTGGTTATGTCTGCACTGCCCCTTCCCCCAAAAGAGTACCACCACCACCAATACGACCACAGCCCCAGGAGACACAGAAATAAGAGAGTGGTGGAGTTCAAGCTGACAGGGTTTTCTTCGTTTATTTAACATTGACTCTACAATAGGCCATGTTCTAAGTCTAAGCACTTTATAAATATTAACTCATTGTCTTAACAATCCTGTGAGGTAGATAGATGTTTATTCTCGTTATATGGCCGAGGGAACGGAGAAAGAGTGAAGTTAAGTAACTTGTCATGGGACTGAACTATAAACGTCAGACTGGGATTTGAACCCAGGCAGCCTGGCTCCGGGGTCTAGGGCGGCTCTTAGCAACTGCCTGTGTTGCGTCCTTTCTAGAAATTGGAAGCAGTGACGAGGTCAGCTAGTAGTAGGTCCCGAGAAGAGAGTCTACAGTGGAAAAACACGCTCAGGAAGGTTGTAATCTGAAGAAATGGTAACGTTTTCACAGTATCAGTGCTAAAAACGGACCAGTCGTACAGCTGTGCCTTGTGTAATTCTGGGGTAAAAGAGGATGGAGGGAGGAGGAGAGCGGAGGAGGAATGTATAAATCGCTGCTGAGAGTTAACTGGAGGTCAGTGCCAGAGGGAAATGCCAGTTTTTTTTCCTTCCCTATTAAAGACTCATTCAGGCCCATAGCTGAGGTTCTGCATCCCACACGTTCTATAGCCACAGCGGTATCTTTAGCACAATACCGTGACTGATGGTCCTAATGATAGACTGTACTCAACAAGAAAAAAGTTAAATTATGCTTAAAATGGGAAAAAAAAAAAGTATAAAGCATGGCCAGAACGCTGTTAACAAAACAGGAACGTGTGGAGTACAATTAAACATGATTTTTGCCGGCCTGTGTGGCTCAGTGGTTGAGCATCCACCCTCGAACCAAGAGGTCACCACCAGTTTGGTTCCTGGTCAGGGCAGAAGCTCAGGTTGTGGCCTCGGTCCCCAAGAGAGGGTGTGCAAGAGGCAGCAGATGGATGTTTCTCTCTCACTGATGTTTCTACCTTTCTCCCTCCCGCTCTGAAAATCAATAAGAACATTTTTTTAATAAAATGATTTTTAAGTTTCAGTAAATGTTAACAGTTTAAAGCTGCAGCTCTCTAGAAAACTCATGTCCAAGAATCTTTTTCTAAGGATGCTGCATTATTATGCAACTCATGCTTCATCATATCCAAAAAAATATTTCAAGCATTTTAAGAAAGCATTTGTTGTATATTGCTGGTTGCTGCTTTTTGAGGGTCTTGTATTGTAGTTGGGAGACAGAGGTGTACAGAATAGCACATCAAGTGTCAAATGAACATTATCAATAGTAAATGCTGTAGCCCTAGCTGGTTTGCTCAGTGGATAGACTGTCGGCTTGCGGACTGAAGGGTCCCGGGTTCGATTCCAGTTAAGGGCACATGCCTGGGTTGTGGGCTTGATCCCCAGTAGGGGGCACGCAGGAGGCAGCCGATCAATGATTCTCTTTCATCATTGATGTTTCTCTCTCTCCCTCTCCCTTCCTCTCTGAAATCAATAAAAATACATTTTTAAAAAATAGTAAAAGCTCTGAGAGCTCAGAGGAGACGTGGATGAGTCAGGAACAATGCCATAGAGGAGCCAGTCTTGAGGTGAACAAGTTGGGCTAGCATTGTACAGTTTAGTGAGTTTCTACTCTGATACCATCTAACCTCTCTGACTCTCCAAGTGAAAAGTTCTGGATTACTGGCCTTATTCTAGGAATGCAAGGTTGAGTCAATATTAGACAACTACATACAATTTTCTGCATTAACATATTAGAAAAGATGTATTTTCTTATCATTAGATGCAGAAAAAGCATTCAGTTAAATTCAACTTCTAATCATGATCAAAAGCACTTAAGGAACTAATAACAGAAGAAAACTTCCTTATTCTGATAAAGTGTATTTGCAGAAAACTTACAGTTAACATCATAGCAATAAGTAAAAAAAAAAAATTTTGTAGTCCTCACCAAGGATATTTTTTATTGACTGAGAGAGAGAGAGAGAGAGAGAGAGAGAGAGAGAGAGAGAGAGAAAGTAAGAGAGGTGAGAGAAATATTTGTCTGTCACCTCTCCCTGACTGGGGATCGAACCCAAAACCTAGGTATGTGCCCTGAAGGGGAATTGAGCCTGCAGTCCTTTTGGTGTACAGGACAATGCTCCACCCAACTGAGCCACCTGGCCAGGGCTCATCAGGATTTTTAAAGGTAGAATTTGGTAAAGGTAATCCTAAAATTTATATGAAAGAGTAAAGAGCCAGGAATAGCCAGAAGAGAAGCAGAGTGGGTGGGCTTATTCTACCAGATTTCAACAGTTATTACAAAGCTATAGCAAATTAAGGTAATGTGGGTATAAGGATAGAGATGGACAGATAGAGTAGTGAAACAGAATTCGAACCTAGAAACAGATTCACACATATGTGGAAACTTAGTAAATCACAGAATTAGCTCTGCTGGTCAGAGGGAAATGGAAGAAATTTTATAAAAAAACGGGTCTGAACCCTGGCCAGTGCTCTCAGTGGTTAGAGCAGCCGTGGGCAAACTACGGCCCGCGGGCCGGATCCGACCCGTTTGAAATGAATAAAACTAAAAAAAAAAAAGACCGTACCCTTTTATGTAATGATGTTTACTTTGAATTTATATTAGTTCACACAGACACTCCATCCATGCTTTTGTTCCGGCCCTCTGGTCCAGTTTAAGAACCCATTGTGGCCCTCGAGTCAAAAAGTTTGCCCACCCCTGGGTTAGAGCATCAGCCCTAGCACCGAAGGGTTGCAAGGTTTCTTCCCTGTCAAGGGCATGTACCTGGGTTGCAGGTTTGCTCCTGCCCCAAGTCAGGGTGAGTGGGGGAGGCAACCAGTTGATGTGTGTCTCTCACATTGATGTTTCTCTCTCTCTCTCTCTCCTCCTGCTTCCCTCCCTTTCACTCTCTGAAAAGCAATGGAAAAAATATCCTCAGATGATGATTAACAACAGCAACAACAACAAAAATAAAAAATAATAAGTGGGGGGCAATTGGTTATCTAAATAGAAGCACATGGAACTGAATCCATAGAGAAACTCCTGTGTGTGTGTTAGAGACATGGATTAGAATTTTGGTTTTTCTTCTTCTTCTTCTTTTTTTTTTTTTTTTACTTCTATTGGCCCCAAACAGGAAACAACCCAAATGTAGGATGTTTAAATAAATTGTGCTATGTTCATACAATGAGATCCTCTACAGCAGTGAAATGAATGAACCATGGGTATAATTATCTATATGGATGGATCTCAAAAAACGTAGTGTTGACTGAAAAAAAATTAAAGGTTCAAAACCTAGCAAAACAAAACCGTATATCATTTAGGGATATAGCACTTGTGCAGCAGTTATAATAAGGGAAGGATGAGCACCAGATTGGGACAGTGTTCTTTTCCGGGGGAGGGAGTGATGTAGAAAGGGAGGGGCCCATGGGCACTTGGGTTGTCCGAGGTCCTGACTGTTCTCTTCAGCTCACCGTGGTTGCATATGTCTTCCTTTCATTTCTTTAAACTGTACGTGTGTATGTGATACGCACTCATTTGTTACATATTTCCTAACTCAGACCATTTTTTAAAAAGCTCTGGGCTAAGTCCCAAACATATTTCCTGCAGAACAACTCCCCACCTCCTTTAATAATCACTTTATTCTTCCTGTCAAAACTCCCACTCCCAGTCTTAAACTGTTTTTATGCAAGGAAGGGCAGGGGGGACCTGCCACGCAGCTCCACCCTGGTGTGGAATGTTAGCCTACCACCCACTAGACTTTTCCTGTCGGTGACAGATTTACTTCCCTCTCCATTGTGCAGACCCCTCACAGTTTTGAGGAGCTCGCCCTGTCTTCCCATTTCTCTCTGCAGTGTCCTGGAAGCTTTTCAGGATCCTTGTCTCACTAAGGTGGAGATAAACGGGGTACATAAGGGGCCCTCTTTGCTGATTTGTGTATGTGAGTATATGTGTTTTTTTTTAAAAAAATATATTTCATTGATTTTTTACAGAGAGGAAGGATAGAGGGTTAGAAACATCAATGAGAGAGAAAGATCGATCAGCTGCCTCCTGCACACCCCCTACTGGGGCTGTGCCCGCAACCAAGGTACATGCCCTTGACTGGAATCGAACCTGGGACCCTTCAGTCTGCTCTATCCACTGAGCCAAACCGGTTAGGGCTATGTGGGTTTTTAATTGCAAAGATAAAACGCACAAAATCCAAACACTACAGTGGTGGATAAAGTAAGCATAATTGCTCCTTTTTCTTACTCTTAAAGCATCTCCCATGGTTTGATGTACTTTCTTCCATATTGGTTTCTGTAGTCGATTAGCTGATGTTTATGTCTAGTGATTTTAAGCATTTACTGATTGAGTGTCAAGGGAAGACTGTCCAGCCTGAAGAAAGGTCTCATAGGAGTTTATTTGAGTCAAAGTGACGACAACTGCCAGGAAGCCAAACCTCAACAGATTGAGGAAATGCTCTGGAGGATGGCAGTTTTGCAGCTTATTTTATATATAAAGAATCAAAGGAGACACAAGCGGGTGTGGGGGTTACATAAAACCCACGGGTTGTAGGTTAGGGAGGTGGGAGAAAGCAAAGTAGGGAATCTGAGATTAGATAAAAAAGCAAAACAGAGACACGTACTTCTTTTACTGCGGTGGGTACAGGACAGTTAACACAGCACAGAAGGTTATGTGGGCAACAAGATAACAATGTGGTCTGTGCTTGGGCCTGTGCTTGTGCCTTCGGGCGTCCGGAAAAGATTTTCTCACATTCCAGAGGTCTGTTATCTTAGATGCGCAAAGACAAGAGACAGTTTCTTCAGTTTCTTCAGTCTCTTGTCTTTGCGCATCTAAGATAACAGACCTTAGGAATGCTACACGTGACTACCCACCGTGACCGCTATGAGTGAGGAATTTTTACGTTCAGACCACCCTGCGTGCTTACTTTTGGTCACTGGGTGTGTAAGGCCGGCCATGCAGCCTTCCCCTGAGCTTGTCAGGTTTAGTATGAGGCCCAGGAGTTAAACCCAGAGACAAACTTCTCTGTCCTGGGCTGGCTTTTTTATTCTTCAGGTCTCAGGGAATTAAGTCTTTGTTCTTTTATATGGGCTACGGCCATTTTATTTTTTCTTCCTGGTCTTTGCTTTCTTGCCTCCCCACAAAATCAGTAAGTAAACTAAGAAAATCGATTTCAATCAAGAGATGACTGTTAGTTACTCTAGGAAAGAAAAATAACATCACAAGCCTGAGGGAAAAACAGAGATTCTAGAAGTGTGGACAGTGTCATACCGAACCATTATGAGGTGTTGCACTGCTTTTACATTTACTAGTGTATCCCCCACAGTGCCCTGGTAGGATGGGTGCTCATCCTATTCCTGTTTTCACAGGTGAGAACACTGAGTCATAGAAAGGTTAGATGGCTTGCCACATGGCCGAGCCAGAATTCAAACCCAGGCAAGGGGACACCAGAGATCGGGCTCTTGTGCAAGTTTATGCTTCGTTAGAGATTGGTACTTCTTGACACTGTTGGTTAGAAGGTATCGAGTAAGCCCTAGTTCTTACTCTTTTATTCCACTGCAGAGTTCTTCATTGTATCAGATTCTCTTTCTCCCCCAGGGAGGCCTTCTCTGCCCTTCCCCCCCACCCCCAGCTCAACCAGGCGTTCTCTAGGTTAGTGTCAGGGCAGCTCCAGGTTGTGACGCCCAGTATAAGATGCCTCCTATTTTGCAGAACAATAGCTAAAATATTTTTTGGCACATTATATAATTTACAAGGCACCGTCATCAGCTGTCTTTCCCTTGATCCTTAAGACAATCCTGGAGGAGAGAGGAAGTGTAGTGATTACGAGTGGAGGCAACTTATTGTGACCTTGGGCAAATACTTATCCTCTTCAAATTTTAGGTTCTTTATCTGCAAAATGCCGGTGGTAAGAATATCTACCTCATAGAGATATAACCATTCAATGAATCAACACATGTAAAGCACATAAAATAGTGCCTGCTACTGTTGTGCTTAATGTTACAGGTTACCTATTTTTTATTTTTTTGCACTATGAGGAACTTGAAGTTTGATCTGGATTTTGTAAAACTGTGTTTAAATGTGTATATAAACAAGACTGAAAGAATTATGCCAAAATGCTCACGGGATAGTGGAATTATGGGGGATTTTTGTTTATTTTTATTTATTTAGGCTTTTCTAATTTCCCCCCTTTTTGTTTTTTAAACAACATGAATAATAATTTTTGACCCTGCCTTTTTAAAAGTTTGGTCATGATTCTAGGGTAGACTAATAAGTAGACCTCTTAGTAAGGAATTTTATAAATTGACTTGGCTCCTCTAACTGTCAATTTTAAGGGCATACCTCTATTTGGACTAACATTTTCTAGACTGCTTGGAGTAAGAGGAAGTCAGCCAGCCACACCTAATTATGCACCCGGGAGGATGCTTGTAGTGAAAGCAAAGTGTGTGTTTCAGAACTGAACAATAGTTGATATTTTAGCCTAATTGCAGGATCTTTTCTTTATGATTGAAAGTTTAAAGCTTTATGTAAATGAAGGGTTTGACAAACTGAGTCTGTTCCCAGGTGGTTGTTTGGAATAATCAATGGTGATCAAGCCCTGGGTTCTCCAGGTGGCCTGAAGAGTTCCCCAGTCTATCCGATTTGGAGGAAAACTAAGCTGATGCTAAAGGATTCATATTGGTCTCCCTGCTTCCCAGCAGCATGGCCCACAGTCACCCACAAAATTCACCCACAGCAACTCCTCTTTGACATGGTAACCTAATGGCTTTAGGTAATATTTTATTTTGAAGACAGTGTTCTGCCACCCTCAAAAAAAAAAAAAAATCAGGAAGGACAGTACTGGGTGGGCTTTGGTGTCAGACAAACTTGGCCATTCTAAACTAGGCCACTTTTTAGCTGTGTGAGCCAATACTTCCCTTCACTCAGCCTCAGTTTTCTTATCTTTAATAATACCTGAGAATTAAATAAGAGCTAATTAGAATATACCTTGAGTGCTTGTCATAAACTTGGTCCTTTGTTAAACACAACATGTGGATCTTTTCATTTAATCCTCTTATCAGCATCATAAGGCAGATAAGGCAGCACGGCTAACTGGTTAAGAGGCTAGGCTCTGGAGTCAGAATGTCTGGGGTCAGAATGTCTCCTTGATGTCCAATTTCTTTACTCTTCATGATGTCCAATTTCTTCGTTTGTAAATACCTGCTTCATTGGGATTTTTTTGAAGCATTATGGGGTAGTATTACCCTGATATCAACACCAGATAAGGACACTACAAAGAAAGAAAACTATAGGCCAATATCCCTGAAGAATTGAGGCAAAAAAAATTATCAACAGAATACTAACCAACCAAATTCAATAGCACATTAAAAGGAGCACACACCTGATTAAGTGGGATTCCTCTCTGCAATGCAAGGATGGTTTAACAAATGCAAATCAATAAATGTAATACACCACATTAACAGAATGAAATGAAAAAAAATCATATGATCATCTCAATATATGCATAGAAAGCATTTGGCACAAGTTAACATTTTTTCATGATGAAAATGCTCAACAAATTGGGTATAACAGGACCATATCTCAATATAATAAGCCCATAGCTAACATCATCTTTAATAGTGAAAAGTTGAAAGATTTTCCTCTAAGATCAGGAACAAGACAAAGATGCCCATTCTCACTCACCTATTCAGAATAGTATTGGCAGTCTTAGCTAGAACAATCAGGCAATAAAAATGAATAAAAGGCCCTACCTGGTTTGGCTCAGTGGATAGAGCGTCAGGCCACAGATTGAAGGGTCCGGGGCTTGATTCTAGTCAAGGGAGTGGACCTTGGTTGCAGGCTAGATCCCTGGCCCTGGTTGGGGCATGTGCAATCAATCTTTGTAATGTGTCTCTCTCACATTGATGTTTCTGTCTGTCCCCCTCCCTTCCAGTCTCTCTAAAAATCAATGGGGAAATATCCTCAGGTGAGGATTAACAACAAGAAAAAGAATACAAGGCATTCTAATAGGAAAGGAAGAAGTAAAATTGTCTCTATTTGCAGATGACATGAGCTTATATATAGAAAATCCTAAAGGCTCCACCAAAATACTGTTAGAACTAATAAACAAATTCAACAAAATTGCAGGATTAAAAAAAATCAACATACAATCAACTATTAATAAAAATAAAATTTTGAAAATAGAAAATAAAGGTAGCCTGTCATCCCTTGCTTGAAGATTCTTCTTGGTTTCTATAGTAATAGAAACTAGATTTTTGATAGTGAGCATGCAATAGAGTATACAGATATCAAATTATAATGTTGTATACCTGAAGTTTATATAATGTGATTAACCAATGTTACCTCAATAAATTTAATTTTTTAGAAATCAGTTGTTTTTATTTATCTTTTCCTTTTATTTTTATTTAAAAATATTCATTGTTGAAAGAAACCAGTTGTTTTTATATGCTAACAATAAAATCTCTGAAAAATAAAGAAAACCATTCTATTTACAATAGCATCAAAGACAATAAAATAGTTAAGAGTGGACTTAACCAAAGAGGTGAAAGATCTGTACACTGAAAACTCTAAAACTTTGATGTCTTCACAGCAGGGCAACTGGCTCCCCTAAAATGAATAATCTCAGAGTGGGAGTGAGACGGGAGCTGGAATATCATTTTGACCTGTCCTCAAAAGTAGCATGTTGTCGCTTCTGCTTTAATCTAAGTGCTTAGGGAGAGAGGAATGAGGCTCCAGATCTTGAAAGGCGAAATAGCAAAGACTCTGTGGACACACATCAAAACCACTGGAGAGTCTGTCACTTTCCTGCTTCTGTCGCACTTACAAGAAAACACAAACTCTACTCCAACTCGTAGTCTTCATGGCTGGTCTGTGCCTACCAGTTGGATATCAGTCTTACACTTGCCCTCTGGCCCACCCTTCTTTAACCACTTCTGGTCTTACCTCATCCCTTAGGTGACCCCCCTCTTTTTAAAAACAATGATTTCTTTTCCCTAGAATACTTTTTCCCTGATGTTGGCCAGCCTGGCTACTTGATGTCATTTACATTTCAGCTTAAATATCATTTTCTCATGAAGGAAGATAAATTACTTTCAGGTACACATACTTTCTATCCCATTTTCCTACTTTAATATATGCATAGCATTTATATTTAAATTCTTCTGTTTACCTAGTTGTGTGATTATTGTGTTGTGTCCCCTGACATTAGAATGTAAGCTCCATTAAAGCATGGGCCTTTCTTGTTCATTGCTGTTTCATCATTACTTGGAATTTTATTTGGCGTATGATAGGTGTACAACAAATATAGTTTATATAATTCAATTATTGTTAATTCTACTAGACGGTTAACTAGATGGAGGCCGGATTGTAATGGTCTTGTTTACTGATGCATCCTCAGGGCCCGGCATCTAGGAAGTGTTTAAAATTTGAAAAACAATATTATAGATGAGGACATGTAAAGAGATTAAATAGATTTCCCTATGTCATGTAGCTAATCAGGACAGAGCCAAAGCCCACACCCAGGCCTTCCTGATTCTAAACTATTAATACCATAACATAGAACGTGCTTGGCACATAATTATTGCCCAGGCAGTGATTCCCTTCCTGTTCCCTTAATTCTCTATCTGGTCTTTGCTACTACATTTATACAAAACACTTCAAAGTCATGTTCCATGGCCATCTACTATTTAGGATCTATATTCTATGTAACATTCTTTAAATATTTTTATATGTCAGCAAAGTTCACGTGCTAATTTTATAAAACATTCTGAAGATTTATCTTTGCTTCAACCGGCTTAACTTGTTACCTTTTGTATTTTATTTCAGGGTCTGGAACCAAGTGTTCAGACTCTTGGTTATTTCATTTACGAGCTACAACAAAACTCAGGGAAGCATAAAACATAGATTATAAGGGGCATTCTCAGTATCTATTGAATTCAGTAAACATGTATGACACCATTTTGTACAAGCTATGAACTTGTGCTAGGCAGTAGAGTGGAATGCAAGGTGAAGATGCTGTCTCTAGCCCTGGCTGGGTGGCTCAGTTGGTTAGAGTGTCGTCCTGATACAATCAAGGTTGTAGGTTTGATCCCTGGTCAAGGCACTTACAAGTTTCAGCCAATGAATGCATGAATGGGTGGAGCAACAAATAGTTCTTTCTCTCTCTCTTTTTCCCTCTCTCTCTCCTTCCTCTCCCTTTTCTCTCTCTTGAAAATCAGTAAATAATAATAAAAATGCTTTCTACTCATAGTAGCTCAAGTCATAGCAAAAGAAACTAGACCTGAAGTGCTTTGATTTTCTGTGGATTCTCTGAATGTAATGATCTAGCCTTCCCTATTTTTCTCCTGTCTCGAAGATCTGTTGAAACACCTGGAGGGCTTCTGGAACTGCATGCCCCAACTACCTGCCCTCTCATAAACTTGGAATTGTTATCAATGGGAGCATTGTCCTGAGGAGAGATGCAGGATGCTTCCTGGTTGCCTCTGGGTTGAAGCATTAAACTATGAATTTGGTCTGTTAGGTTATCCAGGATGCCAGGATTAATGTACTTGGCCTTTGTGATATAGCTTCAAAAAAAGTTATTGCAATAAAACTTAAACAAGTTGCTTTTGTCTTTTATCCTTAGATTACCACACTTATTAATCACAAAGATAATACCAAAAAGTCTGATAAAACTCTGCAAGCAATTCAGCGTGTAGGACAAGCCGTCAACTTGGCAGTTGGAAGATTTGTTAAAGTAGGGGAGGCTATAGCCAATGAAAACTGGGATTTGAAAGAAGAAATAACCATTGCCTGTATTGAAGCTAAACAAGCAGGTATGTGGATGTTGATATCGAAGTGTGTTGATACCGATTGTATTGCTTTGGATACGATGACAAATTATCGTCTCATTTTGAGTAAAGATGTGCACTGTGATTTAGCCCAATGATTACAGGTGCCTGGGACATTAAAGGACAGGATTGGCTTCTAGGTCTACTGAACTTCTCTTGGCTCAAGTCCCAAGTCTGAAAGTATCATTTATCCATTTATGCTTTTAATAAATATGTTTTATTGTTATTTTTTATTTTTTAGAGAGAGAGGTAGAGGGAGAGAAACATTGATATGAGAGTGAACTATTGCCCAGCTGCCTCCTGCATGCCCCCCACTGGGGATGGAGCCCACAACCCACGTATGTGCCCTGGCCTGGAATTGAATCAGCAACCTTTTGGTGCATGGGACAAGGGCCAACCAAGAGCCACACCAGCCAGAGCTCTGTGAGTAAGTGTCTACTGAATGCTGGCTATATGCCAGGCGCTTTTCTAGGCCCTATGTATCTAGCCATGGGCAGATTAGTCAAAAGTCTGCCTTCATGGAAATCAGATTCTGGTACAGTAAGGGAGACATACCTCTGTCCAGACCATAAACAAATGAGTCAATAGGTAATAATGTCGGTTAGTGATAGTTATCATGAAGAAAGTGACAAAGCACAGGAAGGGTTAGGAAACCTATGGAATTGTATGTTAGAGACGGTAGATGCCATTGACATTTTGGGCTGGATAATTGTTTGTTGGTAATCCTTTGTTGGGGGTAGTAACCCTCCATTGTCGACTGTTTAGCAGAATCCCTAGCTTCTACCTATCAGCTGCCCGTAGGTCCTCTCTGTCCCCATTGTGACAACCCAAAATGTCTCCAGACACCCCCAATTGTCCCCAGTTGAGAACTACTGAGTTGGGGGGTCAGGAAATCCCTCTAAGGAAGTAACATTGGAGCAGAGACTGCCCAGCTATGTGGATACCTGGGAAAAAGAGGATAAAACCAGGTCTGGCCTTCTAGGCAAAGGTAGGAACCTTGGGTTGTGTTGTAAGTGTAATAGGGGAGCCAGTAGGTTTTGTGTAGGGTGGTGATCTGATGTCATTTATATTTTAAAAGGATGACTGCTGGCTCCTGTTTGGAGAATGGGTTTTAGGAGGTAAGAGGGTGAAATCACAGAGACCAGTTGAGCGGCTGTTGCAGCGGTTCCGGTGATAGATGGTGGTGACTTAGACCCGGTGATAGCCTTTGGGGTGGCGAGAAGAGGTTGCATTTGGTTATATCGTCAAGGTGACGCTGACAGGATTTTCTGACAGTTTAGTTGTGGGATGTGACGGGAAGAGTGTAGGTGTGCAGTGTGAACAGCTGGGTAAATGATGGTGCTGTTTACTTCCACGGGCAACCCTGAGCAGGGAGCAGGTGATTTGGAGAGTCACCATGGGGGAGAGGGGGTGGGAGAGATAAGGCCAACTAAACACAGAGAGGCCAACCAGATCAGCCATGATTCTGTATGTTACATGGCTGACTGTGGGTATTATTCCGCAAATGATCATTTGAGGAATTTTGAGCCAGATGAAAGACACGTCGTTTTGTGTTAGGAATCTTCCTGGTAGTATGGAGGGAATGAACAAATGAGGGCTTACAGAGAGAGAGTGGAGACTACAGGCAGGGAAGGTTTTATAATAAACCAGGCTAAAGAAAGGCAGGGTCCTGGTGATGTACAGAGCAGGAAGAACGCACAAAACACCCCCCAGCGTGGTGAATAGCCAGAAGTCGGTCGTGGATTAAAGGAAAGGGGGGTTCTGGGTGACTCTTGGATTTCTCGCCATTCATGGAGAATAGATGCAACACTAGCTAGTTACACATAAGTTAAAGATGACAGCCATGAAGCTATAAGAAAGCTTTGTGGCTGTTTCAGGGAACTGGTTTCTGAACAGTCTACACTTGGAACGACTTTATAATGTTAAGGGAGCACCGAACCTTGGTGGTGGAGCAGACCAAATGCTACCAACGCACGTACTTTAAGTTCAGTGCCAGGGGTTTAGTCAGAGAGGTTGAATGGTGCCATATGTGCAGGCTCATGTGTAATATTTTCGGTGATTGAGAGCCACAGGAAAAAGTAACGTTTTCCAGAGGGTCCAGAGGGAGCGTTTTCGTCTTTCAGCTCTTGCTTTTAGAAGGCAAACTTACACTTTTCCTCCTGCCCCTTTCTGTGTGTATGAGGTTTAATTCTAAATGTTTTTCTCTGTATATTTTGCGACGTAAAACTTTGTAATAGTTCCCTATGGCTGTGTAACTAATGAACCCAAACTTAGCAACTTAAACTGCAAACGTTGGTTACCTCACACCGTTTCTGAGGGCCAGGCATCAGGGAGCGGCTTACTGGCTGGCTCGGGGTCTGTGTCCCAGGAGGCTGCCGTGGCGGGACGGGCTGAGCCTGCAGTTATCTGAGGGCGGACGCTGCAGGACCTGCTTTCGAACTCCTTCTCAAGGCCGTTGGCAGGCGTCACGTCTTTGTTGACCATGGACCAGAGGCCTCAGTTTCATCTCATGAATGCCTCTCTGTAGTAACAACTGCCTACGGCATGGTAGCTGCCTTCCCTCCGAGAGAGAGAGAGAGAGAGAGAGAGGCCCCAAAAGGGCTAGAGAGAGAGGTGGGGTGGGGGTGGGGGGTGAGGGACACCAGAACGGCTACGTCGATGCCTCATAACCCCACTTGGAAATGACATACCATCATCCTGCCATACCACACCGCGTATGATGTGGCGGGACAGGCGCAAGGATGTAGATCCCAGGAGGTGGGAGTCGCTGGGGGCTTGGCGATCACAGGCTTCACCTATTAGTAGAGCTTCAGTGGTTGCCATGGCATTTCAGCATTCATATGAAGTGGCTTATCATTTGGGCTTTCCTGTGTCATTTCAAATTCCTGTTGTCTGACACTAAATTTATCATCTCCCTTCCCACGCCCTTCTGATTTTAAGTAATTTAGGTTCACAACCTTGAAGCTATTTTTATTTTTCACTTTCCTTTCCTTCATATCAACTGTTCAGGTACTAATTTTATATTTTATTTTCTCAGTATCTCCCAAATAATCTTTTTTAAAAAAAATCCTCACCTGAGGATTTGATTATTGATTTTAGAGAGAAGAAGTGGGTGGGGAAGAGAGAGAGAGAGAGAGAGAGAGAGAGAGAGAGAGAGAGAGAGAGAGAGAAAAAGAAACATTGATCAGTTGCCTCCTGTACATGCCCCGACCCGGGGTCAAACCAAAAATCTAGGTATGTCCCCTGACCTGGAATCAAACCCGCAACCCTTTTGGTATGAGGGCCAACACTCCAACCAACTGAGCCACCTGGCCAGGGCCAAATCATCCTTCTTTTTATATTCCTATGGCTTCCATCCCAGTAACATCCTTACTGCTTCACACCCACAGTTGAAAAAGCAGCTAGTTTAGTAGCCTGACTTTAAGTCCTTCCTTTCAGGTGTATTTTATATGTTTCCACGAGGCCTAACTTGACTTTCATTATGTCACACTTTTATTCAGGATCCTGAGCACATGGGCTGGTACATTGTGGGTGTATGTAATGTTATTGACAGAGTGGATTTGTGAGAAAATCAATCTATTATGCACTCAGGTTTATTTAGGATTTAAAAGATTACCTAGAACATTACAAGATAATTAAGTTGTTTGTTTGTTTTTTAATACTCACCCAAGGATATGTTTTTATTGATTTTTAGACAGAGAGGAAGGGAGAAAGAAAGAGAAACATTGATTGGTTGCCTCCCGTATGTGTCCCAGCCAGGGATGGAACCCACAACCTTTTGGTGTATGAGATGACACTCCAACCAACTGAACCACCTGGCCAGGGCAAAAGTTAATTTTTCTAATCTTGTTAAAATAAGGTTTAGAAACAATTACACACTGCTTTCATTTTTGAGTAGAACACATATTTGTATTGTTTTATAGATTGATCATTGCTATTAAAGGTCAAAAGTTTTTTTAAAAAAGAAAAAAAATATATAAAGTTTTTGATAGCAACAGTGAAGAACTTTTTCCAGAGGGTGGGGAGTTCACGTGGTAGAATGGCTCATGCTGGGAATCATAGGCAATATCAGTCAAACAGAAGCCTGAGGGAGGGTCGGCCGGGGGCTGAGTTCTCAGGAGGGATGCTCTCTTTTAGTTTAGTTTTCCATCCAGAGCTCAGGCTGGCCAGCAGATCATCTCACTTATTGTTTCCTTTTGCCTATGGATGATTCTTCTAGGCCCGCTTTTCACTGAGGGTGCCTCTCCCTGGGGCCCAAAGCCTTGTCCTCTCTCCCTGGGTGTCCGTAAAAACTCAAGTGCCTTCAGGTTATGGAGATGGGCAGTGTGATACCTTCAAGAGACGAGAAAAATCTGGATTTTAATTTAAAGTGTGTCTAATTCCCAATTTGACATTTCTTCCTTGCCTTTCTTGTTAGGAGAAACGATTGCAGCACTTACAGATGTAAGCACCCCGAATCACCCCGAATCTGGGGGCCAGATCACCATTTTTACAGACAAAACAGGAGTTATAAAGGCTGCGAGATTACTCCTTTCTTCAGTGACAAAAGTGTTGCTGCTGGCAGACCGAGTGGTCATTAAGCAGATAATAACATCGAGAAATAAGGTACTTGCCTTTCGGTTGTTTCTATACTGGGTCTTTCAGGGTTGTTCACCAAGTTTGTTGTTGTTTTTAGGTTAATTGCAGGTAATTTAGCAATGCTTGTCCACTGAACACCATGACAATGTATATAGTAGAAACCTAGGTGATAAAAATACTGAATTTCTCAATGCCCTTTTTTCCAAATCAGAGAGTAACAATTTAGAAGTGCAAGAAAACACTCCATCACCAGAAACCACAATTATCCACACTATAGAATTTTCCTATGCAAAGTTCCTAAATATTACTGAAAAATTGCAACCCTTTGAGAATAGATTTAAACTCTTCCAGTGTCTCAGATAACAGTGCTCCTCAGTCATTCAGGAAGCCGGGGGGAGGGGGGGGCAGGGGGGGGGGCACAATCACTTGTTTCCCTGGATCATGCACTAGGCAAGGAAAGCACTCAGCCAGGGATGGGATGAGCCCAATCGTGTTTAAGGGCCAAAGCCACCTGACCAGTGTGGAGTGATTCAGAAGGGTAACTTTAAAGAGAGAAAGAAATTGGAGAGGTGACTGGATCGGGCAGTGCTAGAGGAATGAAAACCACCTTCCCATCTCTGAAAGACAGACACTCTGCTCGGTGGCGGCAACCTGCCTTATCTGTGGAGTCGCCGGGACTTCCTGAGCTGCCCGGGCAGATTAACTGGCCGAGTATCCATCACATCCTCATTAGAGAGAAGGAAACACAGGATATCTGTGTTTTCGTTACCAGCTTGGTGGGACTAAAACTAACCCAGCAGTGTTGTTTTAGAGAGAAGTATTCGGAACACTCTTTCACATCTATTTACTTTCTTTCTTATTTTTATTATTTTTAATTTTTTAAAAATTATTTTTTTTATCCTCACCCGAGGATATTTTTTTTCATTAATTTTTAGAGAGTAGAGGGAGGGAGAAGGGGGAAAGACACACACACACGCACACACACGCACACACACAGACACGCACACGCACACAAGTACATCAACTGGTTGCCTCCAGAATTCACCCCGTCAGGGACTGGGGCCGGGGATCAAACCTGCAACTGAGGCACGCGCCCCTGACCTGGAATCCAGCCCACGACCCTTTGGTCCGTGGCCTGACACTCTAACCACTGAGCCAAAGCAGCCGGGCTGTTTACTTTATTTCTAAGAATATGCATGACATTTTCTGTTGCCTCTCCTACAGGTTCATGCTCTCTACTCACCCCTGGCTACCCAAAGCTTCTTGGCAGTGAATTCATCTAACACAGCCAGTTCCTGACCGATCCACCCTGTTTCCTGCTCCTGAAGTCCCCACGCCTCCCTCTCCACTCCTCACTCTGCAGATTCCTTCCTTCCCCGTCCTGAGAAAAAGGGCGTTCCCACGCCTGGTTGACTACACCTTAAAACATGTACCGTCTCTTATCTCACCCCTCCGGGTCCTCCGAAGATTGGATTACCATAGTCCTACCCATGCTCACCTTCTCCAGAATTCGCTACATACACGATTTCTTCGCTTGCATATTTTCTTGAATATTCTCTTGCATATTAGTCATTTCCTTTTTGCTTTTTCCTTTTGATTTTCAAGTGAGCCCAAGTCTCCCCATCCTAAAAACAACTTGTCCCCTTGATAATTCTCACCTTTGGATCTGCCTCTGCTTCTCTGAGCCCCGCGGTCCCCGCAAATGAAAATTTCTCTTTCCCTCTCTCTCCTCAGTCCTGACCTCTTAGTCTCTTTCATGTCTACACCTGAGAATAAAATATTCTCTGGTTTGCAGGTTCTTGCAACTATGGAAAGGCTGGAGAAAGTGAATAGCTTTCAAGAGTTTGTCCAGATATTCAGTCAATTTGGAAATGAAATGGTGGAGTTTGCACATCTAACTGGAGATAGACAAAATGTACGTATTTACCGCAGGTTAAAGTTTCCAAGTACACGCATACTTTTCTGGTGCCCAAGTCACAGTTATTTGTTCCGTCTCACACCCTGGGGAAGGTCAGACTCGCCTTCAAGGCCCAACTCAAGTGCTTCCTCTTTTGTGAAACATTCCATTTCACGTTTCGATCAGGGCTCGTTATTTATTTGCATTGGCTATGTGTTAGGTACTTAATATCCATGATCTCATTTAATTCTCAAAACATCCCTGTGAAGTAGGTATTGTTATTGTGAACGTGAGGAAACTGAATCTGAGAAAATAATAAGCTTTCCCACAGTCACTCTTCTAGCAGATTGGGCTCAGTTATGTCTGATTCTAAAACCTGTAGTTTTCAAACGAAACCGTAATAGAAGTTCTTTATAGGCCTGTGCCCCAGTTCAGACTGCACGCTCTGAAGTTTAGGAAGGTGGGAGACGGTATTATATCCAGGACTGACGTTTCCTTGTGAGGGTATTTGTGCATGAGTGTACCTTGTAAACAGGTTGACTGTACAGTAATTGAGCTTTCCTTGGGGTGCTTTGGTGTAGCCCCACAGGTGGTGGTCTGGGGCGTGAACTCTCAGGCTGTAGTTGGAGTTGGGAGGTGGGAATTGGGCTGGGAAGTGCCAGACCAGATGGTGATGCTTCCCGTGGTGCTTCTTGGACCGCCTGGGATTTATGGAGGCCTCTGTTTCGTCCTGTGGACCAGCCCTCTGAGATTGAGATGCCATCTTTGCCCATCACTGGCCATCACCACACACTGTATGATAGCGTGTGTGGCTTACAAGTGTCTTGTGTGGCGCACATGCTTGATGCATTGTCAGCTAGACCCACAGGTTGTTCTGCAAGAAGTCCTGTTTGATATGTTAAAGACAAAGGGGAAATTTTAGAAGTGACCTCAACTTTTATTTTTGATATTCGTAATGGAGGATATTCAGAGGTAGGGATCTGATCTTATGACGTAAATTAACGTTTGGTTCAAAGAAAGCTAT
Source organism: Myotis daubentonii (assembly GCF_963259705.1). Taxonomy (NCBI): domain Eukaryota; kingdom Metazoa; phylum Chordata; class Mammalia; order Chiroptera; family Vespertilionidae; genus Myotis; species Myotis daubentonii. The sequence goes on along the minus strand of NC_081850.1, from coordinate 62,552,969 downwards.
ATTGGGATGCAAGTGAATGAGTGATATTATAGGCATAACTTTGAATCTACTATAATAATTTACTAAAACAAATAAAAGGAAAACCATTCTCAAACTTTGAGTCTGTGTTTTTTGTAAGAAAGGGTTTGTCACTCAACTCAGAAATGAAGACAGACCGACTAATGTGGCAGGTGAAAACTTTATGTACTTTAAATGTCAGTGTCCACAAGTAACAATTTATTGGAGCACAGCCATGCTAATCTGTTTAGGTATTATCTGCGACAGTGTTCACACTACAGTGACAGAATTAAGTAGTTGTGACAAAGACCACCATATGGTTCAGGAACCCTAAAAGCTTATTATCTGGCCTTTTATTGAAAATACATGCTGACCTCTGAATTAGATGGTCATAACCAAATCATTATGAGGAGTAGTCGGTTCCAGATTGGATAAGTAATATTCGATACTTCTGTGATAACACACATTCCATCAAGGGCTCTATGCAGAGAAACCAAAAGAAAAAAAAGTTCAAAATACACTTCTTGCTTCAGAGTTCATAATCTAGTTGGGGAAGATTCTATATCTACGAAACAGCCTAAGAACATTTCAGAGCAGCAGGTTGGTTACATGTAGGACAAACCAACCTCATATTATGGGAGATGAATTAGTACTTAGATGGATTAATCAGACATGGTCCCTGGAAAGAGTTGCCTTCTAAATATCTATTTCGAAGGAAATAATAGCCCACAGGTGCCCAGTAAATAAGCCACTTTTATTTAAGTAAAGCACGGGATGAGCGTTTCTGGTTAGGAGTGAGGTGTGTCCACGAGGACACGAGAACGCCAGGCGTGGCAGGCCACCAGAAAGTGAGCACGTGGCAGCCTCTCCCGGGGCTCAGCCCTGGCTCTGCCGTCCTTACTAAGGGCAGCTTCTTACTCCCCTCTGTTCTGTGCATCTCGTCAGATTGAAGAGGGGACACTTCGTAAAACTTCATTCTAGGTTTTTTCATGTTGTCACTTTTTTAACCTTGTCACTTCACTGTTGAGTATTGTCATTATTGAGTAAATGATTTTTCAAGAAATTGGATTGTCCACATGATCCCAGCATGCTCGGCGATTTCATCCTCTTTTTAGGATCTGAAAGATGAAAAGAAAAAGGCAAAAATGGCAGCAGCGAGGGCAGTTCTGGAAAAGTGCACAATGATGCTTCTCACAACTTCAAAGGTAAGAGCACTTTTTGTTTCACTGTATTGCAAATTAACTAGAGAACCTGATTAAGTGCATCTCACTTATATATTGTCCATTTTAAAAATGATCAAAATGATACATTGGAATATAGGCTCTCATAGTTGAATCTCAGTTGTTCTTTGGCAAGAATGCTAACTTTCTTCCCTGGTTCCAAACAGCAATTCATCTAGGAGTCAGCTTTGCTTGAGCAACTAAGCAGAAGGTGCTGTATTAGGTGCTGGGAATGGCGGCCTGTCCCACATGGCCACTGCCTGCGGGGTTTTGCCAGTCTCGTTGGGGAGCCAGCACACCTATCTCTAGCGCAAGCTAGGCAAGTTAGAATCTGTTAAGTAACTGGAGAATTAAGTCAGCCCTTAGTTTGTTTATTCTGGAAAGTCATATCTCTAATTCCTTATCCTACTTTAAACACAATTGTCAATCAAGAGCTTGTAATTCCAAACTGCGCTTGGCCAGCAAATTGGTACAATTCAAGAACGAACTAGTCAGCGAGATATCTCGTTAGCAGTGTGTTTAGAATTGCCTTTTCTGCTCAGAATATTTATTGGGATCAGTAAAGCCACAAAAACAGATATCTCTGGAGCCCAGATGGAAGCCTCTGTTAGTGTCTGGCCCTTGAGTAGTTTTGCATTTACATCATTTTTTAAAAAGGCAAACACACATCCACAGTCATATCTCACCTGTTCATTTTTCCTCATTGTTTTTCAGTTCTTACACACACAAGACAACATTTAAAAATATTTTTAATCATGATAGAGGTATAGATAGGGTGGGTGTTTTTTTTTTTCAAAAATTTTAAGTAATCTGATTATTGAAGTATAAAGATATAGTTTTGCACTCTGCCTTTTTCACTTAACCTTGCTATCGCTTTTTACTCATCCTGCTTCCACTTTTAGTGAGGAGAAGCAGCTGGGTGAGCCAGGGACCCGGGAGATTTTGGTAAAGAACCATTTTTATTAGCATGACATGTTCTCTGTAAGATTTTGTGTGTTAGGATTTGGATCAAATCTTAAAATAAAAAGCTTCACTTGTTTTGAAGACATGTCTCAGGCATCCCAACTGTGAATCGGCCCATAAAAACAAAGAAGGGGTATTTGACCGAATGAAAGTGGCACTGGATAAGGTCATTGAAATTGTGACTGACTGCAAGCCCAATGGAGAGACTGACGTTGCAGCCATCAGTATTTTTACTGGAATTAAAGAATTCAAGGTGAGAATAAAGAGAATATATTTCTTTTTTTCCATTGTAAAGGAGCATTGCTTTATGTAATATCTTTATTTTTGTGTCATATTTTAGAATAGATGCTTCACAAAAGCAGATATTTCTCTTTTAAAAATGCCAGCAGGTACAAACTTAATAACCAGTAACACTTGGCTTAGTGTGGAATGTACAAAGAACACTGGTCTTGGGTTATCGCAGCTACTCTGGCCGTGGGTAGCTGTATGGTTTGGCAGTAGCCTCCTGTCATCTGTTTAGGAGCGTGTCCCTAACCAAGACTTTGGAGCAGTGCTTCACCATCCATTGATGGTGGCAGACAGCAAATCATTTCTGCTGGAATGTCTGCTCTTCCCTGGGATATAGGACTTACAATTTGAGATGGTAGTAGTTGTAATAGTAGTAATAGTATTTATGATACCTAAAATTTTAAAATGAACAATAATACATTGCTAACATTTATGGAGCACTTACCGTGTGCCAGCCCTGTTTTGAGTCCTTTAAATGTATGTGTATGTATAATTCTCACAAGAACTACTGTTCTTATCCCCATAGACCAGGGATGGGAATGTCTGGCTCGTGGGCCATATCAGGCCCATGAAATCATTGGTCTGGCCCTGCCAAGGCATTAGGAGTGAGTGCCTTAAATGTGTGACCAAATATAGCGGGCTCATTGTGAAGCTGATAATTCTGTATGGCCCGCGGATGATGTTACAAACACCCAAATGACCCTTGGCAGAAAGAAGGTTCCCCACCCCGACACAGACTGCTGGGGAAACTGAGAGTCGGATTAAGTATGCCTGCCAGCTGGGAAGTGCCAGAGTTGGGATCCGAAACTAGCAAGTCTGACTCCAGAATCCCACCATTTTAGGGCAGAACTTCTCATCAGAAGTCAGAGACGGTGAAGCTGCTCTTTGGCTCAGAGCCGTGTCTGAGTCGGGGGTCCCTAGGAAGTCATCTAGCACAACCCCTTACTCAGCAGATGGGAAAACTAGGGCCTAGGAAATGAACTAATTTGCCTAAGGGTTGCCACCTCTCTGATCAGCAGTGCTGTGACAGGACAGGAATGGCATGGTTTTCATCTTACTGCACTTTCACTTTTCGAGTTGATTTTTCTATGATTTAGTTGTATTTCCACTTTGGTTCTGGGAGGAGGTGAGTGTAACTCCCACCTTCTCCACTGCCATCCTGGATCCTCCACTTTGAGTTTTAATTGTGTGAAGGTCTAAGTAGGAACATGGGGTGAAAGGTCCTTTATTTTTAGGGGCTGTGCTCTTAATAAATATTATTTAATCTCTAACATCCTTTTTAGGTGAATATTATTATACCTATATTTTTTATGTAATATTTTTTAAAAATTGATTTGAGAGAGAGAAAGGAAGAGAGAGAGAGAGGAAGAGAAACATTGATTTCTTGTTCCACTGATTTACTGTATACATTCATTGGTTGCTTCTTGTATGTGCCCTGACCAGGTGTCAAACCCGCAACTTTGGCTTATCGGGACAGTGCTCTCACTAACTGAGCTACCCGGCCAGGGCCTATTATATCCACATTGTTTTAGGAGAAAAGCTAATAAGTGGTGGAGTCCTTTTTTTTTTTTTTAAATATATTCCTTTATTGATTCCAGAGAGGAAGGGAGAAGGAGAGAGAGAGAGAGAGAAACATCAATGATGAGAGAGAATCATTGATCGGCTGCCTCCACATGTCCCCTACTGGGGATCCAGCCCGCAACCCAGGCATGTGCCCCCGTCTGGAACCGAACCCATGACCCTTCAGTCCACAGGCTGAAGCTCCATCCACTAAGCCAAGCCGGCTAGGGCTGGAGTCCTTTTTTAAAAGCAGGACTCTCTATTCCCAATGTCTGTGATCTTCCAGCTTATACCTCTGGTTTGTTTATATGCTACCAGTCCTGCCCTAAATCCCTCCCCGAGGGGAAGGGAGCTACAAGGAAGGACCATTCTCTTAGAGTTTTTGAAAGGGACCTTAGAGATTATTATTCTAATCCCCTCTTTTTATACAGGCCAAGGGGGAGCTGTCTCGTCAAAGGTCAGAGGATAATTAGGGAAACAAGTAGGGTTGGAGCCTGGCCTTTGGCCCCTTGACACTGCATTTCTGCCGGGCTCACTCGGGGCGGTGCTGTACCTGTGGCCACGGAGACTGCGCCCGCTGCTGACCCTCTCACCGCAGGCATTGGAGGCAGAGCTGCTATGAATAGACTCAGTCTCGCTACCAGTGGTTATCTTTTTGGCATCTTACCTATTTTCAGATGGAGAGTATAATCTGTAGAGGGAATATGGACAAATCTTCTGAAATCATAAAAATGAATGGCCTTCAACAAAATAACTTTACCAAGTTACTGTTTAAAAATGCATCGTAATAAAAAGAAAAGAAGGGGGTGGGGGAGGAGGGGGTTCTAATATGTGGTGACAGGAGAAGAATCGAATTTGCGAGGTGGGCACATGGTGCAATATACAGATCTTGTAGCATAGAAACCCACACCTGAAATCTATATGTTCATGCTGACCAATGTCACCTCAATAAATTTAATAAAAACAAACAAACAAACAAAAAAACCACACCTATATTCTCTCTAAGGGGAAAATAAAAAATCTTAACATAAATGCTGTGGTCAACATGGGTGATTTTTATGAAATTCTCAGATCCTCATTGTCAATTCCATACCTCACTTTTATCCATGTTCTTTCCTACCTTAAAAAAAAAAAATCCTGTCCCTGCCGATGTGGCTCTGTGGTGGAGCACTGACTCATGAACCAGGGGTCACAGGTCAATTCCTGGTCAAGGCATGTGCCTGGATTTCGGTTCAATCCCCAGTAGGAGGTATGCAGGAGGCAGTCGATCAATGATTCTCTCATCATTGATGTTTCTCTCTGCCTCTCCCTTTCTCTCTCTAAAAAATATCAATCAAAACGTTTTTAAAACAATCCTGTCCACATATGATGAAGAGATACTGGAGGAGAAGGGGCAACAGGCAGTCCCCTCTGGCTCTGGATCCTCCTAAATCTTAATATTGTAAAGGTTAACCTGAAATCGTATGAGGGAAAGGATTTTAACGTTCTAAACGTGCCTTTTCCCTCAGCACCTTCACTGTGACACAGTCTGGATCGTCAGCGCTTGCTGCCTGCTGGCCCAGTTGTTGCTGTGATATGTTCCTGAGCTACAGGTTGGGGTGGCATAGCCTATCTTAGGAAACCGACAGGGAGGAAGGCTGTCGAGGGACATTGTCACACAGTGAGGGACCTCGAAGCACCAGGTGGTGAAGTGCGCGTGGGGTGAGATGACTATTAGAGAGGTGTATGAGGGCAGGACCCCAGAGGGTTTTGTGTTTTACCGTAGAGGTTTGGGCTTGATTTTATAGGTGGTGAGGAGCCAATTAGCAGGGGGTGGCGATATCAGAAGCTTCACCCTTTCAGAGGGATCATCCAGGCCTCCTGGCCTAGGACACTGGTCAGGGAGGTGCTGTTGGGGACATCAGACAAAATGGTCGAGTTTTGCTGAATTAATTAAGGAAAAATTGAATCCTTTCCCAGTCCTTCCCATACCCGCCACCCTCCACACCCTTCCCCTGGGCTCAGTACATTTCTCTTTTTTGGGTGTAGCATTTTCTAGGACTTTGCGTCAGCGTTTTCTCAGAGGCAGATCCTTTACGTGGAGGCGGGTTCATGTTTTCTGCCGGTTGCTACATGATCATGCTCTTCCTGCCTTCGCCTTCACTAACCTCACAGGAATGTTGTATTAACAGCGATGGGAGCGAGGCCCTGCATGGCCGTCGGGGGCTCCCGGGTTAGCGGAGAACGTAGTCACCGCTGGAGGTTGCATCCCCCCTGGGCCCCCAGACCAGGCAAGAAATTGCTCGTGTCTCCCTGCGCACTGCTAGAAACCACAGCCCATTTCTGTTAAGTGAGAACATTGACGCGTGGATGGACGTTGCTTTTGTTCTCAGATGAATATCGAAGCTCTTCGGGAGAATCTGTACTTTCAGTCAAAGGAGAATCTCTCCGCGACGCTGGAAGCCGTCTTGGAGCGCACGGAGGACTTCACCGATTCCGCCTACACCAGCCACGAGCACAGGGAGCGCATCCTGGACCTGTCGGCCCACGCGAGGGCGGAGCTCCAGCAGCTGGCCTCCGTGTGGCTCCAAGCTGTAAGAACCTGCTTCCATGGAAGTACCCTTTGTCAGTAGCTCTCCCCTAAAGTTGTGAGAGATGGGGACGCTAACCACATCAGCAGGAATGTGGATGTGGTCCAGAGGGAGACGAGGGCGTCTCATTCCTCGTCCCCCTCCTGCTTGGCCAAAGTACCCTTACCATCCACGCGGCACTCACAGGCTTGACATCCCGGCCTGTTTCCCATCCTGGCCAGTCTGGACTCTGTGCCATCCTCACCATCACAGTTCACCCTGTTGTCTCTGCTCTTCCCCCAAACTCACCTCTGGAACATTCCTCCCCAAAATGCTTCTTCAGAGTGCGGAGCAGAGGAGACCCCACCTAGAAGGTCTCGGGACCTGAGTCTTACCAGAGGCACTCAGATGTGCACAGCTCCTCACTCTGAGGACAGGTGGTCTGCAGACAGCGATTTAGGAAGCTTATGGAGGTCTAGATGCAGTGAAGACAGGGTAGATCCACCTGCTGGTGGAAGATTTCTCACCCTCGCACAGATTCCTGGTCTGTGGGCAGACTCTTAAAGAGCCTTCATAGGCTAGTGGTCTACATAAAACATGGCAGCTCTCTGGGCAGGAGAGGTAAAGGCTGGCAGAGGCGGGACAGCACAGGAAGCAGGTGCCAAGTTTCTTATAGAGGGTGGCTTACAACATTGAGAGACAGAAGCCTGAGGTGACACTGGCACCTTTATTTACTTCTTAGACTTCAGCTGTGTCAAACGGTATTTAACGTGGATTTCAACATATAGCATGGAGTGAACAAATCTGGACATCTTAAAGGGAACGCTTTGGTAGTAAAGATGAAGAGGAAGGGTGAATGTGGCTGGGAATGGACTGACCAGAGCAGAGCTTACTTCCTTTAAGACATTGATTTATGAATGAAGAGTAGATACGAATCACAGATTTCGCTCTATTTTCTTGGCATCACAGCATGGCAAATGCTCACATTAGCAGGAAAACGTAACCTAGGGTAGAGTAGTGTCAGGGATGGAAGCAATGTTTTCTGTCTAGTTTGAATGATCTGTGTGATATCTAATCTGAAGTATAGATTGCTTTGTGTTAAATATGTAAGCCCACCATTCAGGGAAGAGCGTTTCTGTGAGGAAATGCTGTCTGTGTTGGGAATCTGATTCTATCAGTACTTAGGTTTGCAAGTAGCACCTTTCACATATTTCACAAGCACTGGCATCTCCGATTCTGCATTCCAGGTGTATTGTTCATACATTCATTTATTTCCGTTGTTACCATGGGCTTTTTATATGCCAGGCACTTGAAATCTAAAGATGAAGAAGATAAAATCTTTGCCTGCAAGAATTTGCAATGTAAAAGAATGGGGAGGGGTGAGGCAGTACAGAAGGCTATGTAAGTGTCCAAAGAGAAGGGACAGACCATGTGTTGAGAGGATTGATTTTTATTCAGGGAGGAAAATGAAGATGGCTTCTTGAGGATATTGACATTTAACTTTGATTTATTCGTTCAAAGAACTGAACACTTCCTTCCTTCCATTTGCTGTGCCAGGGATTATGGATTCAGTGGTGAGCAAACTAAATATGATCGCAGCCTTCAGGGGGCTTACCAACACCTAGTGGGGAAGACAGACATTAAACAAATAAAGTAAACATGTAATGGCATACTGGGATGACGACTTAGACTGAGGGTTAACGTGGGTAAGAAGAGGGTCTCCTTTAGGTTGTGTGATCTGAGAAGGTGTAAGGACTTGAAAAGGATTCGTGTCTTAATTTTTAACTAGGTCAAGAATGATGATGAGCGTCCTAGGCACAAGATAAAATAGTTTAGTCTTAGATATGATAAATTTAGGTAAGAAAGTTAGATTTTAGAAATTAACCCATTTATAGTTAGAGTGGGAAAATATAACTAAATACTTAAAATTCTACTTTCAGTTCTAACCATAAACAGATAAATTTTAAAAATCTACTTTTCTTATAGTGCACAGAATGATATTAAAATTTATTATAATTTATAGTTCAAGTAAAATTGGAGTCATCAGATGAAAAAGATGAGGTAACCCTATGTATATACTTTTTTAAATTTGTTAGCAAAGCAAGAGAACAAAAAGCATCGCCGAAGAGCTGGAACTCAGTATACTGAAAATCAGTCATGGCCTCAATGAACTTAAGAAAGAAGTAAGTATAGTTTGAAATCAATCCTCTTTCAACTCTTTGCAAGTTTTCATGTTGTGTATGGTACGTAGGAAATGCATTAGTATGTCGCTGTGCACAGAAAGTAAGTTTTTAGAGTTTTCCTTGGACCTACTAATTTTGAAGCCACCAATTCATTGGCGCCATCAGTCTTAAAGCTTGTACATGAATGTCCACAGCAGCGCTACTTATAATGGCCCCAGACTGGAAAAAACCTAAAATCTCATCAATGGGAATTGATAAACGAATTTTGATATGACTAAACGAAATATTGTTCAGCAATAAAAATTATATACATGGTGATCTGTTTCACATCTTACTTGGTTCCTACCTCTATTGAAACCTTCATTTTCACATCCTATTAAATATAGAAGGATACCATTTTCTATGGTTTAAACAAACCCTACCCATTCCCCCCACCCCCCCATCCTATTCAATTTCAACTGAACTGTTGTTAGAAATGTGACTCTCAGAAGAGCACAAAATCCCTGAGGCGGCGTGGCTTTCCACAGCTTCATTTTTCTTACCTCTGAAATGGGTGTAACAGCAACCACCTAGGGTTTTGTAAGAATTAAGGGCGATGACGTCTATAAAGCCGTTGTCAGTACATTGCACGGAGCAGGAATTGGTGTTATTCTCCCTTCCTCCCTTAGGGTTGGTCATAAGTTGTCTCTAGAACCATTTGTAAAATTTATGTGGCCTTGGACAAGTGACTCCACCTTTTCATAGTCTGTAAAATAAAGGGCTGGCATTAACTATTCTCTAAGGCCCTGGTGGCTAAACAAAGTCTTTTAAAATTCTCATGTGATATTTTGTTTCCAAAAAAAGGGCATTTTAATGTCTTTGTTTCTGACTAATTATTCTCACTTGATTGTGTGAATGTGGACTGCCTATTGTTAATTTCGTAGCCAGCCCTGTAATTTGAGTTGACATTGGATTACTTCCAAGGGGAAAAAAATCACTTCGTTCAAATAGGCTCCACTCAAGATCAGATTTTTTTCTGGGGACAGTGTTATTGAAAGTAATCTCTTTCTGGATAACCCCAAAAGAACCTTTCTTTTAAATTTATAATTTTATTGATTTCGGAGAGGAAGAGAGAGGGAGAGAGAGATGGAAACATCAATGATGAGAGAGAATCATTGATTGGCTGCCTCCTGCACGCCCCCTACTGGGGATCGAGCCTGCAACCTGGGCATGTGCCCTTGACCAGAACTGAACCTGGGACCCTTTAGTCCACAGGCCGATGCTCTATCCACTGAGTCAAACTGGCTAGGGCCTATCACATTTCTTATTTTAAGGTCAGGATAAGAAGACTTTGGAGTTAATAGTACCCAAAGATATCCAGTGTGAGTGGGCCATGCTTAAAATGCACTCCAAAGTCAAATATAACCTTGGAGGTTTTGTTACTCTTTTATGTATCATTTCTCCTGCGACCCAGGTGTTAAGAATAAAGTTCTGGGTAACAACTATAGATGGACTGCAACCCTGCTGAGGGGAGGGTTTTGTCCTATTTGTCACGTGGGCCCAGGCTCTAACCCAGTGCCTGCCATGATGTAGGTGTTCAATCAAATTGTGGCGACTACCTTATTGGCTAAATCCCACATTGATCCTTTTTCAAAAGTCTGATAAAAAGCTGGCTCAATGGATGAACACGACCTATGAACCAGGAGGTCATAGTTCGATTCCTGTCAGGGCACATGCCTGGGGGCATGCAGGAGGCAGCCAATAAATGATCCTCTCATCATTGATGTTTCTCTCTCTCTCTCTCTCTCTCTCTCTCTCTCTCTCTCTCTCCCTCTCCCTCCCTCCCCCCCTTCGTCCCTCTCTTCCTCTCTCTCTCCCCCTTCCTCCCTCTCTTTCTCTCTCTCTCTCCTCCTTCCTCCCTAAAATTAGTAAAAATATATTTTTTAAAAATGCTCACTTGTGCCCTAACTGGTTTGGCTCAGTGGATAGAGCGTTGGCCTGGGGACTGAAGGGTCCCAAGTTTGATTCCAGTCAAGGGCATGTACCTTGGTTGCAGGCACATCCCCAGTGGGGAGTGTGCAGGAGGCAGCTGATCGATGTTTCTCTCTCATCGATGTTTCTAACTCTCTATCCCCCTCTCCCTTCCTCTCTGTAAAAAATCAATAAAATATTTTTTTTTAAAAAAAAAACACTCACTCGTGATGACAAACTACCAATTGATTTTTTTCTTAATACTTTGGATACCATACTGTAATACTGTTCTATTCCTTGAAGAGTAGCAGAAGCATTTTTTAGGTAAGAGAGGAGCTGTGTGGGAAAGAGCTGATTGATAATAGAAGGGATCGAGTTCATTTTCTACCAACGGCATTACTGCCCACACAGGGGCCTCGAAGATGTTCCCATCACGCCCAGGTCTGCACAACTGCTACCGTTACCAAGGGGGACTGTGTGCTTCCCCCGAAAGGTTCCCCTGGGACTGTGTTGAGGTCGCTGCTCTTTGGTTTTTAAAGTGATTCTGGGGTGCTTGGCCACAACATCTTATGGTTTGTTGTTTGTTTCATCACCCTTCACCCCCCACATCTGCAGCTTCACAGCACAGCAGCTCAGCTGGCAGCAGACCTGTTAAAATACCATGCCGACCACGTGGTTCTAAAAGCGTTAAAACTTACGGGAGTAGAAGGAAATTTAGAAGGTTTGGCTGAATGTGCCTGTAAATTCTCAGAACAGAAAGAGCAGCTTGTCGAGGTGAGTGATCGGTTTACTTGCTCAAGAAATGGTGGTTTAATGGTAGCTGTATATCAGCAGGGAATGTTAACGCAAACGCAGTTTCCGGGCACCTTACGTGAGCATTTTCTCTCTCGTTTGGAATTCTAAAGGTATTATGTTTATCTGTTCTGACCTTACAGCAGTCTGGCTTCTAAAACAAAACAACCCAGACTGCTGGAACCCACAAATGCACTTCTTGTTAATCTTTTCCTTATTCTCCTTGAGAGCTCAGCCTCTGAGTAGCGCTGTGGGTCTCAGCAGGAAAGAATGGCACACTCAAATTTGGATCATCTAAAGATGGTTTAATAAAGGAGCTGTTTACAGTGACATACATGGGGGGAGGGCGGGGGAGGAAACCATGGAACTGCAGTAACGGGTGAGAGCAGAGCTGGTACCACCCCCACGCCCACACTGATGGGGGGGGAGGGGGCGGGGGGGGAGTGGTTACTGGAGACTGGAAGGGCATAGAGAGGTGGTTTTAGGACTAGACATAGAGACAGTCCAAGGTGACCCTGCAGGGAAAGAACATGGGAATAAAGGCCCTTACTCTCCTCATCCCTGCTGGTCTATTGCTGGGGATCCCCATTGGCCAAACATAGCTGCAGACCATGTAGGTCAGTGTCCCGGGACAAAAGCAGATTTGAGAGAGAAGGAGGGTAAATATGGAGGGACAGGGAGAAGCCATCCAGTACGAAATGCCTTCTCTGAACCTCTCCTATTCTTCCCAAATCTCTGGGGTGCTTGGCCACAACATCTTATGGTGTGTTGTTTGTTTCATCACCCTTCACCCCCCACATCTTACCTGCCACTTTTGCTATAATTCCAATTATTAATTGACTAGAGGCCCAGTGCATGAAATTCGTACACTGGTAGGGTCCCTAGCAGCTGCCAGCTGCCAGCCGGGATCTCCCCCCCTTCCCCCAGCCGGCCCCGCCCCCTGGTCAAACTCCCAGACAACTCATGGTCGAGGGGACAATTTGCATACTATGCTTTTATTATATAGGATATTCTAAGTCTTCCACCTATTAAGAATGTCTGACATCTGATCTGCTAGTAAAAAATACATACTTAAACCATGTATACCTTCTATATAAAAGGTATGACTTAGACCACATGCATATAAATGCATAAATATGAACCATCTAGCTGTCTTTAAATTATCTAATATACCCTGCTCATCACATCTAAAAGACTAAGGGCTGAAGAAACCTTTAGGTCAACTGGACTAGCTTCCTCTCCTTCATTTGATTATATCTTAAAACTGCTAAGGAGCTTTTTTTTTTTTTTTTTGTCAATCCTTACCTGAAGATATTTTTCCCATTGATTTTTTAGAGAGAGAGGAAGGGAGGGAGGGAGGGAGGGAGAGAGACATCAATGAGAGAGAGACATCAATGAGAGAGAGACACTGATTGGTTGCCTCCTACATGCACCCTGACTGGAGTCAGGGATCAAACCTGCAACCCAGGTACATGTCCTTGACTGGGAATAGGGTCTGAGACCTTTTGGTCCAAGAGCTGGTGCTCTAACCACTGAGCAACCAGCCAGGGCAGGAGTGTAGATTCTTAAAATGAGTGTAGCTTCATCTCCTTTTAAAACAGTTTTGATGCTGTTTTGTTTGTAAGCCAAATATTAGGACTGTAAGCAAACTTGGTAATTATAAGATTCCTGCAGCAAATCTTTTTAAAAGATGAAAAAATATTTTTTCTAATTTTTTGTTTCAAGCCTCAAGGTTTTCAGTAATTTTTGCTGATATAGGTAGGCTCTCCACTCATTACATCGGTCTTGCCTAATCCAGTGTTATCTCCAATGAAAGGTGTGTTAATTAATTGCCCATGAAGGAAAGTGGTTTTTGTTGACAGGAAGAATGCTTAGCGTTGAGTAATTGACCTAGTTTAGCCTAGAGACCTTGGGCAAGTCACTTCTCTGAGCCAGTGTCTTCATATATAAAATGTGTGGGCACTGGGAGATCCTTTGGAAGGCTCCTCCTGGCCCGAGAAGTCTGTGAGCACCTTGCCATGATCAGATAGGACACAAAAACGATGCTCTGTACCCTTATTTGTTCCTCGAGACTCTGTTAGTAACCAATATACTATTATAGTTTCTCCTTGATGTAAAGACTTGTTTTTATGGGTTTTCATGTTTTGTTGTTGCTATAAATTATAAAATGAGTCTGTCTTGTGAAGAACAGGAACGTGGAAGTTGAACTGTGGGAATGCTCTCTTGCAGACCTGTCGCTTGTTGCGACATGTATCTGGGACAGAACCTCTTGAAATAACCTGCATCCACGCAGAGGAGACATTTCAGGTGACCGGCCAACAGGTACGACCAACAGCAGGTTGTCCCTTCTATAGTAAGGCTTGTCTGAGTGTCATAACAGATCGTGTGCAAGCGAGAGAAAGTGGTTCTGCATAACTACAGGCCAAATCTCCCGAGAGAAACGCACACTCCGGAATTTTCCGGTACAGTGCCGGAACATAGCTGACATTCCACTGGGTTATCTGGTCATCTGCCAACCTGGAGATTGGCCCATTCAAGGGAAGCCTAGTTTATATCTACTTTAATGAAGCTGTTGACAATGTGGGTTGTTGTAACACGTTTGAAAAGTAAGCTATCTCTATGTAACAAGCCATAAACATATTCACATTTTGATCCCGTAATTTTTAAGGACATAGGAGATAAACAACAACAACAAAAAACAAACAAACTGAAAATGATGTTTGTTACATTACTTATAATAAGATCCCATTGGAAACAAAATAGCTATCTTAAGTTAGGTAAATAATATAACTTAAAATAGTAACTAGAATTAGCAACACTGAAAAGTGTTTTGTTAAAATGTTGGGGCATAAAAGCATTATTCAGATTTGTATATGTACTATAATTGCTGTTATATAAAATGTATATCTATGGGAATATGCAGAAATGAAAGGTCTTGTGTTTGTTTGAGAAAATTGTGTTATTTTTTCTTGAATTTTCTGTACTAATTTTCAAAGCCTTTTAAACATTGACAGCTCAATTAATACTGTCCCTGTCAAATCAATCTAAGGGGAAAAGTGAGGGACAGAACTTCCTTTCTAACCCAAATTACAAATACCAGGTGTGCTTGTTTCCTTTACCACGGTCAGCCGAAAGGGCTTACCTCTTACTTGCAGCATTGAAGATTGATGCCAAGCCCCTGGATTTATGGTTGACAACAGTGAACGAGACTTGGTGGTACACGCCCTCCAGCAGAACCACGTTGGCTGTTGGAGGGATGAGTATATGCCCTCCTGTAGGGAACAGCGGCAGAGGCTTATCATAGAAGCAGTAACTACATCATTATACGTGGATTTTTGAGTGTGCGGAGGTCAGCGCTCCTAACTTCTGCATGGTTCAAGGGACAGCTGTATATGAGTGACTCTCACCAGTGGTCATCTGCTGACATTTTATTATAAGCAGAGGGCCTCTGTTTATTGGGAGACACCAAGGTTTCATTATTTGCTGGTGCAGCTGGGAGTAATCCACCTAGCCCTGGCTGCAGTGTATTTCAGTAGAACTAAAGCATGTGGCCCTCCTGTGCAATCAGCTGGTCGCAGTCCTCTGTTACTGTTTCTACTGCAGCAATGATTAGGAAAAGCCAGATTTTCTTCCCCAGGATGATGACAGAGCCTCTTGTCAACTTCCAAACTTGAGAAGCTTTTTCTGTCCCCGTCACCTTGGCCTTTATAGTCTTTGCCATCTGTCAAAGGGATCACTTTAGGAAATAGAGCATGCCTCTTGGATACTTGATGTTTATTTCTGGAGCTCTCTGCTTTAGCAATGCCATTTTTATATTTCCTTTAAAGTGTTAGGTCACATCCTAGGCACAGTGAGCAGGGTGCATGCTGTTCAGTGGCTCCAGGGAGGAGAGCAGCAGTGCTGAAACCTGGCTGGCCAGCCAGGGGTCCACCTTCCCTGCAGATGGGAACTGTGTTCTGCTCATAAGGCTGCCACCGGCTTGTCAGTCCTGTGCCCGTGGGACTGTGCCCTCACAGAGAAGCATCTAGTTCTCGTTTCCTGGAACGTAGCATAACTCCGACATGCCAGTGACTCCAGTGACTTTCTTCCTTGCTCAGAAAGTCCAGTCCTAGCTGTGTAGGTTTCGCCATCGCATGGCCACTGGTAACCTTCCTTTTTCTTAAATTTGATTTTTAAAATTTTTTATTGATTTCAGAGAGGAAGGAAGAGGGAGAGAGAGATAGAACATCAATGATGAGAGAGAATCATCATTTGGCTGCCTCCTGCACGCCCCCTACTGGGGATTGATCCTGCAACCCAGGCATGTACCCTTGACCGGAATTGAACCTGTGACTTCTCAGTGTGTGGGAGGACGCTCAACCAACAGAGCCACACCAGCAAGGGCTGTTTGTGTGTTTTTGAGGATTAATATTAATGTATGTCAAACACCTAACACGGTATCTCAAGAACATATCTATAATGTACTCATAGGTGTGTGCATATGTTACTACCTCTACCACTAATAATATCAATACCGCTACTACCACCACCACCACTGCTATCTAGCTACAACTACTACTCGACTACTATTGATACCGACCCTACTGTACCACCACTGTTATTGCCAGCACCACCAATGCTACTGCTACTGCTACTACTACTCTTAAGGTCCCCACCAGACTGGCAACCAGGGGAGCAATGGGCAGTGGCAGCTCGCCCCAGGCTAACCCCCTAAATCTGCCCCCAAGTTCTCCTTTTCTCTGACTCTACAGTGAGCTGACAGCAGCCCCGCCTTGGCTCTTGGCTCACTTCTTTCCCACAACCTGTCTAGAGAGCCACAGCAGCTCCATCCATTCTCTCTCCTGTGGCTTCTTCCATCTAGGCCCTTCCTGGTTTCACTGTCCCCCACTTTTAATAAACGTACTCGCAAAATAAAAAAACAAAACAACCCCCCACTCCCCCAAAGATAATTGCTCCCGGAATCAAGGTTTGTATAGAATAACACGTACTGTTTGTCTGTAGACAGGGTTATAAGAAACAGTAGGCTTTGTTCCACCATGTATCTCCACATTGGCCAACATGAGGCTTATCTGTAGAAATTACTCCATAGTTGTTTATTGAGTTGGTTTGGACAGTACAGACTTAAGTTTGTTCTTTCATGTGATTCTAAGAGCTAAGATTGTAAAAACCACACTTGTTTATATTGTATTTCTTCAGATAATTTCTGCTGCTGAAACATTGACATTGCATCCATCTAGTAAAATCGCTAAAGAAAACCTAGATGTATTTTGTGAAGCATGGGAATCCCAAATTAGTGACATGTCAACATTGCTAAGAGAAATCAATGATGTGTTTGAAGGAAGACGAGGTGAGAGACTGTCCACATATTGAAATATATTATTATCTTATTGTAACGCTATTAGCTTTTCAATTTCACACTTCAGATGCACAATGAATTATCTTGTCATATCCTGAGTTATTTTTATAGTAAGATATCTTCCACAAAAAATTATGAAAATAATATTCGTCCTTTATTTAGTATCGAAGGAATAAAGTTTGTTGTACAATAGCATAGTAGATTTCTTTGAATTAATATTAGCATTCTAGTTTTCCTATTGACATTAAGCCATTTTATGTTTCTTCTAAATTGCTTTTTAGTTTTAGTACAAATTTCTTCTGCAACACAGTGATTATCTGATTTATTTCTACTAATTTCATAATGAAATGAATGTAGTTGTTTGATTTTTGAATTGCTTTCCTTCCATTTGGATGGAATCGTTTTCCTTGATGACTCCTGACCTGGGAATATTTCCTATGGTGGGTAAGTTCATTATTTCTACAACATGTAGAATAACACCGTACGATGTGCAGGAGGGCATCATTTTTACTTTTTATTTTAACATCAACTGGGATTTTTATTTATTTCCCATTGTACTGTGTGTCCTGTTATTTGTATTTTTATATATTTTCCCCTTCAAATGGCCTCTGTTAGTGTCAAGCATGCTTAGCTTTTAAAATAAAATGCATTTAAAGTCATAATAACATCAAATTAGATATTTTTCACTGACTAAGGACTTTTAAACATTTCATATTTTTGAAAATATTTATTTAGAATAATTGCTGATATGCTTAAAAATCAGGGAATGGTATAGACTTCATAGATATATCATAATTTGCAAAGTATAATAAAAGTTTACCATGCTTCTACATTTAAAGATTTCTGTGATAGCTAGTCTGAATGGCATATCATTTCGATGCTTTGATACAGTATTTATGGCTCCATGGGTTTTTATGTGAGGCAAGTTTCATACATTAAAAGGTAAAGTGATGTAACTGATCCGCCTTTACAGGAGAATGACCACTTAGCCCTAGGACTTGGTTAGGAAAGGAAGAGAAGTGGCCTCCCAGCCTTTCTTAGCACTTGCACCCTCAGCGGATAGACCAGACTTGAAACAGGAAAAGGCGTAGACCTGTTTTAGACGACATGGTCACTGTAGTTTCTTTGACTTTCAAGCTGGATATTATGTAAATGACCTCTTCTTTAGGTCTTCTTTAAGTTTGGGTATCCTATCCTAAAAAATTCAGGCTTGCCCTGGCCGGCGTGGCTCAGTTGGTTGAGCGTCGTCCCATGCCCTGAGAAGTGGCTGCTTCAGCTCTGGGTTCGGGCACATGTCCGGGTCGCAGGCTCGATCCCCAGGCAGGAGGCAGTGATTGATGTTTCTCTCTCTCTCTCCCTTTCCCTTCCTCTCTGTCTAATATCAATAAAAACATATTTTTGGAAAAAATCAGGATTACTTTCACCTCCTTAGGGCGGAACAGAAATTCCTTTTTAGGAGGAAAAACTCTGCTGCATTCTGTCAATGGGACACCCACCGTTTAACTGGTAAAGACATGAGACAACATCTTTATTTTTTAATATATATTTTATTGATTTCTTACAGAGAGGAAGGGGGAGAGATAGAGAGTCAGAAACATCGATGGGAGAGAAACATCAATCAGCTGCCTTCTGCACACCCCCTACTGGGGATGTGCCCGCAACCAAGGTACATGCCCTTGGCCGGAATCGAACCTGGGACCTTTCAGTCCACAGGCCAACGCTCTATCCACTGAGCCAAACCGGTTAGGGCGAGACGCCATCTTTATGTGGGGTTAACTGAGACAGAGCTGGTTGCTTTCTTACAGTGCCTTTCTTTATCCTTGCTTTTTATCATGAAGCTCATAAGAAGAGCTTTTTCCCCGAAGCCCAGCTCTGAGTTCGCCGTTGTCGATTGGGCTGAGTCCATGTCACGGTGCTGCTCTCCCTGCTCTGTGTGGTTATGACAGCCCTGCCTGTCAACCTTGCACCTGCACTGCTTGCCACCCAGAGCACCGAGGGCATTCTTCCGGTCCCGCTTCTCTCTGCCACTGTCATAACTCATGTTATAACTGTCACTGGAAAGCCTTTGCTGTATTCTAGCCACCTTAGATCTGCTCTGCATATGTTGACTCTCACAACTGAGAAAATTATCAGATATATTTGCCGCTATCTTGGAACCAGCCAATTAAGTGACAAACAACATGCTAAGCAATGAGAAAGTGTTCTCATATTTGAAGTCATTCTGGGAGTTTGGTCATTGTTCTGTTTACTCAAGACACTCACATTTTACAGTCGGGCCTCATGGGATTGTTTTAAGAACTCGAAAATCAGTCCGACCAGTGTGGCTCAGTGGTTGAGTGTTGACCTATGAACCAGGAGGTCATGGTTCGATTCCCGGTCAGGACACATGCCTGGGTTGTGGGCTCGATATCTAGTGTGGGGCATGCCGGAGGCAGCCAATCAATGATTCTCTCTCATCATTGTTTCTGTTTTCCTCTCTGAAATCAATAAAAAGATACTTTTAAAAAAAGAACTAAAAAATCAATATTTGTCTTCTGGCCTTTTTGTCTTTTCATCAAACCTCCAGGGAGGCCATAGCCTTCGTATTAGAAGGGACCGGATAAAGAAGACTTCACTTTCCCTTAGTGATGAGTATGTAGCAGCATTGAGAACTTGAGATTATTTTAGACAAATGTCAGGAAGAAGCCTTCTCTCATAGTTTGCAGACTCTATCCCTCCTTTAAGGAAGCTGAATTTCCTTGCTTCTGTTTGACCCATTTTAGAGTTCACATGACCAAACTCAGTGTTTAAGGATGTGTGGTAGCCCTGTTTCATAGCCCTGCATGTAATTCATCACCTGACAGGTCGGATGCATGGGGTGCTGGTCACTGACATGGGGAGTATAGGAAGAAGAACATGCTTGTGGATAAATACAAGTTTATTTGGGGAACACATGAGTCTGGAACATGGAAGTGATCCATCCAGACAAGAGATGATGGTGCGAGGGTAATAGAAATGGAAATAAGAGGACTGAAATCAGAACAATTTTACAAATAATATTGGTAGGATTTGGTGATTGAATGTGAAAGTAAAGAAGAGTTTGAGGTTGACGATTGGGTTTGGATTTGAATCTGTCAGTCCCGCTCCTGAGGTTAGCCAATAATCTGCCTTCCTTCAGTGGTTAGGGATTCATTTTAAGTGGGTCTGGGGACATGGTTTCTTTTCTGATCGAGCGTGTCATATAGAGCCCCGCCGGAACCCAGAAAAGCTAACTGAACTTCTCATAGGGAATAATGTAGCACATCTTCAGTGAAATGAAATGATGAGGCTTATATGTTCCTGGGGAATTTGTTTTTTATTTTGAGGAGATGCAGAAAAGCTCTGAATATTGAAAACGGGAACAGTACTTCTCAATTAGGTTTTCAGAAGAAATCATTTTTGGTACTCTCGTAAGATGAGAGGGCCTTTGGGACTTAATGGTGAGCTTAATTGATCTTGAAGTATAAACTCAGAAATAAAGATGGCACAATTGTGGTTTTGATGTAGGGGGTATTAAACAAAGGATTTAGTGCCTTGAAAATAATTCTGTAAAACAAATATCTGTACCAAGTACGTGCTCCCCAAATATTTGTTTTTCCAATTATTCCTAATGTTTATAACATGTTTTCATCAGAGACAGCCTCTTTAATTTGATATAATAGCTAAAATAATTGAGTCAATATATCCTTGCTCTGCTTCAAATTAATGGCAATAATTAGACTTGTGTGGAAAAAACTATAAAATTAGAAAATGATTCAATTTCATCTTTTTTTTTGTATTTTATCAACTTACTTGGCTAAGAATGATCGGTTTTGCAATGATCATCAAGCATTCTGAGTCTCACTGAGGGCTAGGAATGGGGAGCAAAGCCAAGTACAGTACCTGAAAGAGGTCCTCAGGGGGTGGACTGCTGGCGACTAGGGACTGGCGAATGGGAATGCAGCAGACCAGACGATATAGGCTCTCTTATGGATTTATTTCTCCCTACCTTCTGGTTTCTTTAACTCTTTGTACCTTGGAGAAATAAGAAATACTGAAACAGTTGGCTATTTTTTCCCTTTTGGAAAGTAAATGTGAACATTTCAGGGTCAAGGGCACTACAGGGGATCACAAGGGTAGATAACACAGGATTGCTCACCTAAGCTAATTATCTTTAAGTAATGATTATGCCCTCTTCTCTGGCTTATTAAGATCACTTTTAAGAGGTACTATGGACAGGATTCACACTTTGAATTAAGATAGATGGTGAGTTTTGAGGTTCTGAGTGACTTGAAGACAGTCTTCTGTTAATCTCACAGCTAAATCTGGCACTTTTTACATCAGGGTTAGGAGACAAGGCATGGAAATTACTACTTCCTCTTTAAAGTTTTATTTTTCTCTCACAAGTCTGAGACCAGAAAACCATTAATAAAATCCCCTTACAATTCTGACATTACAAAGAAATGGTTTGAATCATAAAGCTATTTCCAAGTATCATTAAGGCTGACCTGTAATGACAGGTCATCTTCTAGATCAGCTCTGTTCAATGGAAATACAGTGCAAGCCACATATGTAATTTAAAAATTGTGGGAGGCAGCCCTAACTTATTTGGCTCAGTGGATAGAACATCAGCCCACGGACTGGAGGGTCCTGGGTTTGATTCTAGTCAAGGGCATGTACCTTGGTTGCAGGCTCGATCCCCATTTCGAGATGTGCAAAGGCAGTGATCGATGTTTCTTATCGATGTTTCTAACTCTCTATCCCTCTCCCTTCCTCTCTAAAAATCAGTAAAAAATATATTTTTAAAAATTGTAGGAGGCACAATAAAATTTTGAAAAGAAACAAGTGAAATTTATTTTAATACTATTTTTATTTAATCTGGCATACCCAAAATATTATTTCCATTTATAATCAATATTTAAAAATTATTGAGATATTCATTTTTTTCTTTGTATTATTTCTTCAAAAGCCAGTATGGATTTTACTTACAGCAACACATCTCAATACAGACTGGCCATATTTCAATTGATCAATAGTGTTATGTGGCTAGTGGAGTCCATATTGAACAGCACAGTTCTAAATGAGAATTTAAATACGTTATGAACAAGTTTGCCCTATTTGTGTAATAGTAATTCCATAATGAAGGGTGTGATTTACTGTTTTTACATATTACAGTATTGCCTTTAATTACGTGGAACTATATGAAATTGCTGTTTTTATATTTCAAAGTTGTTGAGTATCAGCAATTTTATATGGTTTCACCTAATATATTATGGCTGAACACAATTTCCTTGAAACCAAGAAGAAATCACTGTTCAAATCTTACCTTGAATTTTTATCCCAGATATAACAAACTAGCTTTAAAAAAAATAAATCTGTCATTCATTGTAACCTGACTCTATACATGACCCAGAAGCCAGAAAAATGAAAGGGCAGGGATGAAGTGGGCGTTCCACATATCCTTTCCTTAGTAGTTCTGCTTCCTGCCACATGTCAGTTCCCAGCAAGTGTTTGCTCTTTCTCATCTTCCTATCTGTACCCGAGAGCTGTCTTCTTCCCTGACTGGGAGGACATGCTGTGGGGGTAGCTGTACATGGTTTGGTCTGGTGCTTGCAGAAAAGGAGACAAACACTGATAACTGGTCCTGCAGATCGGGGTCTCATTAAGGCGGGCTGCCGTGGAAGCGCTCACTGTGAGTGACATGGTGGCGGTGGAGGAGCTGGAGAGGGCCACATAGGTACCTCACAGATACGACTGCTGACAGTCTCTGTGTTCACCATCAAATTACACGTTTATTGCTCAATCATATGTGATTAATAGACAAAATTTTAAAACTAATAGGCTGACATTCCTGTTTATTTAATAATATTTTAAAATTAGATGTGAATAATGGAAAATTTGTTTTAAGTTATATATGTTGTTTGTAGGAGAGAAGTATGGCTACCTTTCACTTCCAAAGCCCATGGTAAGTAGTTTTGTGCATTTCAGAATGTTTTTTATTCAGAATTCAGTTATGCTCTTGCTGCCTATTGCTACCCAGCCCCCAATAATTGACATTAAAAAAAGGATATTAAATGTTGATTGCTCATAGTTGTTATTCTGAGTAAAATCTAGTTTCAGTTCATATTATGATTATTTGGGTTGAGGTTTGGAATTTGAGGGAATAGGTAACAGATTGCATGATTAATAAGAAGCCATAATCTGAAGTCAGAGGCCTATTTGTTCTTCATGTCTTTTATCTAATTCACATTGTCATGTTGGAATCATTTTCTACAGATGAGGGACTTTCTTAGTGTTTCCTACCTTGATGAGATTATGCCATGCTATTTATATTTAGAGACTTGAAATGTACAGCTTTACATAACTGAAGCTGATGGTACCTGGCTGCATTTCAAAGTAGTGTCCACTAGGTGGCAAGCTCGGTTGCATGATTAAGATGGTTTCTGTACCTTTTCAGGCAATTCCCTTCCTGTATCTTCATAAAATATTTTAATAATAATTTGTAAAAGTAAACCTAAAAATAATGAAAACAGAACTCATTTTAAAAGGAAATATGGAACACAAATTCTAAATTAAACCTAAAAACGTGTAGGTATTCTTATCTTTTTTAAATGCTTTATTAATTGCTTTGTAGTCTACTAGATTAAGAAGATACAGATGATGCAACTTTACAAGGAGGAGCCAAAGAGATCATTGATCATCTCTGTTTATTTTCTAATGAACATAAGAGGCAGCTGGTGTGTGTGTGTGTGTGTGTGTGTGTGTGTGTGTGTGTAACCTTATAGTTTCCCTGTACTTAGTTTCTGTCCTTTAACTTCTCCCAATTCTTCTATAGCAAAGAGCATTAGAAAATCTCAAAAGGGCTATATTAAATGAGCAAATATAAACTATGGAGTAGAAAAAAGGGAAAAGTTGAGGATGTTTGGCTCTACCGTAAAACTGGTGACACAGTAGCTGTCTAGAAGTAATAAGTCATGGTAATAATGAGGCTACAAAAAACGGAGAGGTACACCTTTACCTCAAAGGTGTTGGTGATGATCTGTTTCTTAAGTGGGCACATGAGTGTTTTGTTTTATTATAATTTATACTTTGTATACAGAGAGAGAGAGTCTATGTATATAAAAGGCTGATATGCAAAGTGTCCCCTTGGGAGGTCGACCAGGAGACCAGAGTTCGATTACTCGCTATGACATGTGCTGACCACCAGGGGGCAGCGCAAAACAAAGGAAGGCCCTGTCTGGCAGCTGGAAGGCCCCAATTGGCCCTGATTGCTGGCTAGGCCTAGGGCCCTACCTATGCACGAATTTTGTGCACTGGGCCTCTAGTTCAGTGGTGCTCAACCTTCCTAATGCCATGACCCTTTAATACAGTTCCTCATGCTGTGGTGACCCCCAACCATAAAATTATTTTCATTGCTACTTCATAACTGTAATTTTGCTACTGTTATGAATCGTAATGTAAATATCTGATATGCAGGATGTATTTTCATTGTTACAAATTGAACATAATTAAAGCATAGTGATTAATCACAAAAACAATATGTAATTATATATGTGTTTTCCAATGGTCTTAGGCAACCCCTGTGAAAGGGTCATTCGACCCCCCAAAGGGGTCGCGACCCACAGGTTGAGAACCGCTGCTCTAGTTGTTTTAATGTTTCCTTTAAAAAAGTTTCCCTGCATTTCCTGGACCCTTTATGTCCATGACTCTGGCTGTTCTGGAACTCCTGCCCCAACCATGGGAGCTCACAGCAGATCTCAGAGTGAGAGGGATGTCCAACCTGGGCTGCCATCGCTGAGAACTTCTAAACATATTTTTCAAAAGATCATTGGTATGGGTAATGCTTTCTATTCTTCTAGGCCAATGGTCAGCAAACTGTAGCTGGCGAGCCACATGCGGCTCTGTGACCCTTGAGTGTGTGTGGCTCTTCCACAAAATACCACGTGCGGGCATGCATGTACAGTGGGATTGAAACTTCGTGGCCCATGCGCAGAAGTCGGTATTTTGTGGAAGAGCCACACTTAAGGGGCCAAAGAGCCGCATGTGGCTCACGAGCCGCAGTTTGCCAACCACTGTTCTAGGCAATAGGCACCTGCAGGCAAGCCTGGTAACCTAACTAGTGGACAGGGTTTTCTGCTTTCCCGGGGGAAATAGATTTTGAGTTCCAAATAGCTCACATAGAAACAGACTTGCTGTTTCAAATATAGGGGCGTGTCCAACATGTTGGTTCAAATATTAAACCCTAAATTCTAGATATAATCTTCTATACAAGCTGGGTGAAGGATTGGGAATCCGGATATCAGTGAAACAAAGGTGCTGAAATTTAGCCCTCAAAGGGCACATTGGGTAAAGGCGTTGAATTGCAGTCATAACATTAGGATCAGATGGACATCTACAGCGGGTGGCTAAATTTATTATATCATTTCAGAAGAATAATTATAATAACGACTCTGGGAAAATGCCAGAGTCCTTAGGTCCTTCTGGGACACTGCTACGTTTCTCTCGCCCAGATTTCTACCTACCTACCTGTTCCAAGCTGAGCTCACATACTGGTAGAGTACTTGCAGGTAGTTCTTTGTTTTAACTTAACTTAATATACTTTCAGTATGTGCTGAAAATGTTTAGGTTACAACTTTATTACAGGTGTTTTATTATGCTTTCTAGTACTATTGTATTTCCTCACATGACCTTAATCTTTTATTTTAATGTCACAGAAGAATAATGCAAACCTGAAATCATTAAAGCCAGAGAAGTCTGACTCTGAGGTAAGACCTTTTTCTTTGTCATAATCTTACTTCTAATCTCCCTCTTACATCGGTAATAACAAAATTGTGTGATTAAAATATCTTCACCATATTTTATAGGAGAAAGCCAAGATTGCAAAGCTTGGACTTAAGCTAGGATTACTCACCTCTGATGCCAACTGCGAGATCGAGAAGTGGGAGAATCAGGAGAATGAGATTGTTCGATATGGGCGCAACATGTCCAGGATGGCCTATTCTCTATATTTATTTACTAGGTAAACATATTTTGATCTTTTTAAATCAATTTAATATCTAGTGTAGAGAAAAAATGCCATGTGAAATCATTGGTAGGTCAAAGTCAGTTTAGTGTGCATGGTAAAAGCCTATATATGTCCTTCTTGTTTTAAATAAGTGAATGCAACAAGAAGACATTCAATTAAGACTTAGGTGTAGTAGAGACCCTCTTCTAGGTTTATATCCTATTCTTTTCATAATTTTGCATTCTACTTTTTTTTATCCTATATGTCAACCCAGCCAGCATCAGTAAGTTTAGAAAACATGCCTTTTAAATCGTTATACAAATGATTGAATGGACACGGATCGAAGAATAGAGCCATTAGGCCTACCACCTCAATAGAGTGCCAAATCTCTGTGAGTCAGTTTGTTGTAGAGCACAGATTTTCAATAACTTTGCGGTTATCTGACCTACATTCTTCATCTTGTTCACATCACAAGACTCTTGAGCAAATGCCTGTTGAAGTCAATGTTGATCACATTCCAAAATCTTCCATTATAATAATCTCCCTATATGGTAAAATAATGTATATGTATATGTATATATGATAATAATACCATGTTGCTAAATACCAGTTATCCGCTCAATAATCTGTTCTAGAATTTTCTCATGGAATGACTTCAAACTTTTCACTAATTTTCTGAAATCTATCTTTTTCATTTTTGAAAACCTGGAAAATACTTGATCTATCCAACGTTATGGCCCCTCTTTTACTCATTTTGATTTTGAAAATATTGTCAGCAGTGGTTCACACCTGCACGTTGTTTCAGTATTCTGAAATGTAATCCATTTAGTCTGGGATCTTAAGCTTGATTAAAGTAGGTAGGATCTCTACTACTGTGCGGGCATTGGGGCTCAATAAATAGCACCCTTCCCCTACCCAGCTTCTGAACAAAACACAAAAATAAGCAAAAGACTAGGCAGATGGGGGGCAGTAACTTTTATACCGGTAAAGCTGATATTGGACAATGTAATTTATATCCACAGGCAGGTAGGTTTTTACAGATGATCGCTAGAATTAAGAAATCTTGCTCCACAGGGACAGACGGTGTCTCTTAAGACCCCTGAAAGAACAGGAATCTCACCAAGGTAGCTTTACTTTCAAGAGAAAAAGTAAAGAAAGAGCTACCATGTCCAATTTATTTCCAGAAAGTCTGAGAAGATAAATGGCCACCTCTTCAGTGGGATGGGGACGTGAGGGAGGGGTGCGTACCAGTGGAAGGAATCTGAGGACTCAGCATTCATTAGGAAGAGCATTCATGTCCCTTTTGCGTGTGTCTTCTATTCCTTCAAGATAAACCATTCTCCTGGAGGGCGAAGGGAAAATGACAGTTGAGCTATTTTTTTCTGTGCTGAGCAGTCATTTGTTAACACCTTCCCATATTTTCCATTATTGGTGACCTTTCCTCTTTGGTGGTTTCCTTCCTTTGTTCTTAATTGTTTTAGCAAGCTTCTCCTGGGATTAAGTCTTTCCAGCACTATGACCTTCCTTAGTTCATATCTTTTAAAAATCTGATGAGTCAAGTCTACAAAAGAAAGTAAAATGGAACTCTTTTGTTTTCTCAACAAGAAAATGTGCCCAGATTAACTCTAATAACAAAGATCTTTACTTTTGGCTGGAATCGTGCTAGTCATCTCATGGTGATAAAAATCAGGCCTTTTAAAAAAACTTTATTTTGACTGATAAAAACTGGAGAAATACATTACTAATGAATATAGTCTGACATATAAAATCTGCATATAAAAGTTTTCATGAGTAGATTTGTTCCTGTTTGTCATTCCCCTTTTATTTCTTATTTCAGAATGTTTCAGGACGATATGGTCAGTATTTTTTTGCTTCACAGTCAGAATAGTGGGTTTTGATAAAGGATGACCCGCACCCCACAGAGATGGGAAGCATGGGGCGGGGGGCCGAGGGGGTTGCATTATGAGGGGTAGGGAAAACTCAAGTTCTGTGGAATGGGACTTGTTGCTAGAAGATGGTTATTGGACAGGAACATTGAATCTCAGGACAAGGAAATCCGTTTCTGTGATGGATAACTCCTCATGCTGTTTGGGCCAGTCTTGGTAATAGAATTGTAAAACCTCGAGCTGGCTTGGTTTTCTACCAGCGTATTTAGTAGGCCTGTTTTTTTCTCCAACAGTCTTTCCTGTTTTCCCTTAAGACTGTGTGGTTTACCAACCTCATCTAGTTGCTTCTTTCAGAGACTTATCTGTTGGACCTCACAGTATCCAGTTTTGTAGTTTTCCTGGGTAATTTTATAGCTCTTCCTCAGGCTATTGTTTAATGTTGTCCTAACAGTTTATATAAATTTCTTAATAATTTATATATAATTAATATTTCTTAATAGTTTATATTTTTGCATTTTATAATTTTCAAAAATTTCAGCTTTACCAGTGCATTATACATTTTTTGTTGTTGTTGTTTTTAATCCTTACCGGAGGATATTTTTTCCATCGATTTTTAGAGAGAATGGAAGGGAAAAATGAGGCGAAGGGAAATAAGGAAGGAAAGAGAGAGAGAGAAATATCAATATGAGAGAGACACATCAATTGGTTGCCTGCTGCATTTCCCCCTACCGGGGCCTGGGATCAAACCTGCAACCCAGGTACATGCCCTTGACAGGGAATTGAGCCCGTGACCCTTTGGTGCCCGGGCTGACACTCTAACCACTGAGCACACTGACCATTGCAATGTGTTATAGTCTTTACAGTGGTTCCTGCTTCATAATTTCATTTGATTCTCACAACAGTTTGAGAACAGGAAAAATTTGCTCCTATGTCATAGTTGTTAAGAGGCAGAACTGGTTGCTACTAGACTTCAGATCTCCTGACTCATGCCTTGTGAGTCCAGATTCATGCATTGTGCTGCTCTTTGTGGCGATTCACTGTTCATTTGTAGGGTCTAAATCTTCCTGGTGGTTTTCAATCTGATACTCCCTAACCTTCTGATGAGAGAGGTACACAAATATTATTATGATTATTTTACACACTCAGAACTGAAACTTAAATAACATACCTCATCAAAGACAACTGAACTCCTCCCTGAGTTGAAAGTGGAATGAGAAATGAGAAAAATAGGAAAAATAAAACTTTAATATAACTTGTGAGATTTAAATTTCTTTTTTTTTTAATATATTTTATTGATTTTTTACAGAGAGGAAGGGAGAGAGATAGAGAGTTAGAAACATCGATGAGAGAGAAACATTGATCAGCTGCCTCCTGCACATCTCCTACTGGGGATGTGCCTGCAACCCAGGTACATGCCCTTGACCAGAATCGAACCTGGGACCTTTCAGTCCGCAGGCCGACGCTCTATCCACTGAGCCAAACCGGTTTCGGCGAGATTTAAATTTCTTTACATTGTAAAATTAAGATGTTTAATGTTTATTTAAAAATTTAAAAAGTGTCCAAGAAGTAATAATTAAAGTTGCTTTAAGAATAAAATCATAATATTATGAATCTATTCCACAGTCTTCAAAATTTGGGATCTCTTAATATACAAAATGCTTTATAACTTTAATATTGCAAAACTAATTCCCAGGCAATAACTTTTTCTTACTTTCTTATTAATTCATTTCTTTCAGGGGAGAGGGGCCACTGAAAACTTCCCAGGATTTAATTCATCAGTTAGAGGTAAGTTTTATTTCCATGTTTTGCTGCTACTTCAATTCTGGGCTAAATTCTCCTCGCTTAGGTAGATGCTTTAGACAAGCAGATGACAAGATTCCTTCTTATCTTCCCGACTCTCCTGTCAGTCTGCTCGCCCCTCCAGAACCAAGAGCATTCTTGCATCTGTCACTTTAATCACCTGTATACCATTGTCTTTGGCATTCCCGTGCTTCCACCTGGGCCTCTCGAGGAAAGAGAGGTGCAGCTTGAGAGGATGTTTGTCAGCTGAGTCAGAAGAATTGTAGAAATATTTATCTGGATTTTCCTGTACAGTTGACTATAAATGAGCTTTTTCTCTTGAAATAGTTGGAATAAATTCTAGATTCATTCCAAGTCATACCACAGCATAGTGGGTATTTCACTGCAGAAGATCCACTACTCGCCTTCTTGTGTTAGCTCGTTCATGACACTGATGCCTGCTGAATTGCCTACAAACTGATGAACGTAAACTGTTCATCGAATATTTATGGAGTTTGTACCATGTGTCAGACCCTGGACACATGGGTTAGACCAGCCATGGGCAAACTACGGCCTGCGGGCTGGATCCGGCCCATTTGAAATGAATAAAACTAAAAAAAAAAAAAAAAGACCGTACCCTTTTATGTAATGATGTTTCCTTTGAATTTATATTAGGTCACACAAACACTCCATCCATGCTTTTGTTCCGGCCCTCCGGTCCAGTTTAAGAACCCATTGTGGCCCTCGAGTCAAAAAGTTTGCCCACCCCTGGGTTAGACTCTATGGACAAAAGTGAACAAAACAAAGCCCCTGTTCCCATGGAGCTTACATTCTAATGGGAGGAGGTTGACAATAACGAGTATATAACGCCCATGTGTAAAGACTTAGAGATGAAAGTGTGCAGGATAAGAACAGAGAGGGGCCGAAACCGGTTTGGCTCAGTGGATAGAGCGTCGGCCTGCAGAGTGAAAGGTCCCGGGTTCGATTCCGGTCAAGGGCATGTACCTGGGTTGCATGCACATCCCCAATGGGAGATGTGCGGGAGGCAGCTGATCGGTGTTTCTCTCTCATCGATGTTTCTAACTCTCTATTTCTCTCCCTTCCTCTCTGTAAAAAATCAATAAAATATATTAAAAACAAAAAGAAAAAAAAGAACAGAGAGGGAATAGAGGGGCCATCAGAAAAGACCTCTCAAAGGAGGTAACATCTGCATAGAGATATTGAGAAAGTGGGAGCTGGATGATTATCTTGGGATTGACTATTTCAGGCAGACAGAATAAAGGCCCGGAGGTATGAAACTAGGCTGGGGATCTGAGGAACAATAAGGAGGCAAGTGTAGATGCCATGGAGTGAGCCGGAAAGAAAGTGGTAACATCTGACATCTCTGTAGCCACGGAAGAAACTTTTTCCCCCCAAGTATGAAGGAAAACTCACTGGGGGTTTTGAGGAGAAGTAGCATGATCTGACTATATTTTAAAGCTTTTTTGGCTTGATCAAGAGGGAAAATGGTAGTGCTATTTGCTGAGATACAGGACACCAAGGGGCTACACCAGATCTACAGGGTGGAAATGGAGCGTTATTTTGCTGAAGACTGATAGGGTAGTTCAGGAATGGAGAGAGGGGCTTGGAAGTCATCAGCTTTATGGTGGTTTTAAAACCATGACACGCTATGAGACAGATGTGGATCTTGCCCTTAAGGGGTTTACAGGCTACAAGGGAAGAAGAGATATGTAAAATAGAAAGTATTCATGTAGAATGAGGAGGAATATATGAGTGAGTCAATCCATTGGGTTAGAAGCTCGGTATAAAACTCATTGGTTTTCCTTTTAAAGGGTAGGGAAGGATGCAAAGGATGATTTGACCTTGAGATCAGTTTATCTATGACAGCAAGGTGTTAAGGCTAATGGACAGAGGAATGATGTTATCCCTAGAAGTATTGCCTCCTTCTTCATCTATGGTAATTTATGACCAAAACCTGTTTTTTAATTCACAAATCATTCTCAGATTGCCCTGTTCACTTCATTCTTACTGCTGTCACTTAAAGTTAAGTCTTCATTTTTTTACTCCCCTGGAATCTTTCACTTATACTGAATATTCTTATCGGTCCAAATCATTTGTCACTGTTTTTTCCCCATCATCCTGGGCCCCTATTGCAGTGGTTCTCAACCTTCCTAATGCCGCGACCCTTTAATACAGTTCCCCATGTTGTGGTGACCCCCAATTTCATTGTTATAAATTGAACATAATTAAAGCATAGTGATTAATCACAAAAACAATATGTAATTATATATTTGTTTTCCGATGGTCTTACGCGACCCCTGTGAAAGGGTCATTCGACCCTCCACCCCAAAGGGGTCGCGACCCACAGGTTGAGAACCGCTGCCCTACTGGGTTGTGAAATGTGTGGTGAATAGGCAAAACCAATCTGAATTGCTCCTCTCGAGTAGCTGGTTAAAGAACTTGTGTGGGTGACAAATTTAATCTTGCTTGGCTGGAAGTAGGGATGTTCTAAGCCTTTTTGGCTCATGTTCTAAAATCTGTCACCCTTTTATAATTGGGGCTATTACAGGGTGAGCTTTGGATCCCTCCAGAAGCTCAGACACAGTTTGTATGGCTAAGTATCATAGGTCCATGGACCCTCAAGTACTTGGAGGCGTCCAGGTATAGAGGATCCTCCTTAGGGATGGATGCTGCCGCAGGTGGGGGAAGCCACCTTCTGAATACCATTAAAACCTTGCGTTTTCCTGGGCGCAACAGAAAATGTAGGTGCACCATGTCAGGCTTTTTATGAGCATTTTTCCTTCCAACTACCCAGAAGACATACATCGAAAGTAGTGATATTTCTTTCTTCCCACCAGGTTTTCGCTGAAGAGGGCTTAAAGGTTGCTTCAAGTGCACAAGCTTTCTCAAAACAGGTAACGCAGGCCCACCTGCCTGATGTTGGAGGTGATGTCATGAATGCCTACTTTGTGGTATATTACTAAGGTGTAAAGGTATTTAAGATTGAAAGATAGAGTTTGCTGGAGTTGTTATAACTTCCCAAATTACATTTCAGCTGAAAGATGATGACAAGCTTATGCTTCTCCTGGAAATAAACAAGCTAATCCCTCTATGCCACCAGCTCCAGACAATAACGAAGACCTCTGTGCAGAATCAAGGGCTTCTAAAGGTAAAAGTGAGGGTGGGTTATCCGGGTAGGCACTTGAGACTTTGACTCTTTAGCAGATTAGCCTCTAGCCCCCTTTTCTTCAAATAAAGAGCTAATAACCACAGAAGAGCAATTTATTTCCATTTTTCTTGGCATGAATTCGAGTCACCTATTATCTGCAGTTATAAATAACCCCAGGAAGCAGTAGGTTCACCAAATAAATTGGCTTTTTGACAGGATTAATTCCATAGCATTGTCACTTCCCTTAAATCCTAATGTCAGCACATGTCTAAGGCACAGACTCCTGAGCAGGGGCTCCATTCATAGGGAATTAATCGGAGTGCCACCAAGCCGGGTGCCGGAGGAATTGCAAAGTAGGGGGTTCACTGCCACTACTTTAAATGCTTAGAGGAGCCCCAAAACAGCCTAAAGTAGAACGGGTTGATTTTCCATCCATTCTTGGGGATTCGTGAACTGGGCACGAGAACCAGCCACAATCCTTGCATCTGTGTTCTAGGGCCACAGGTTATCAAGAACCCTTAGAGTTCCATAATGGAGAAACGTTATCATTTAAAAGTAAATGGTGATGAAGTCTTCTGAAGTACCCCTTGCAAAGGAGTTTGATTTGCTCACCTTTTGTCACTATAGGTCGATAAATGTATTACAAAGACAAGATCCATGATGGCTATTTTGGTCCAGCTTCTCTCACTTTGCTTTAAACTACTGAAGAAGGTGAGATAGTTTTCTGTCTTCCCCTCACATTTTAAAAACGAGTTTAAAGGACGATGCAAGAGAAAACAGTTACTTAATTTTTATAAATTTTACTTTGAGAGTAAAGAAGAAATTGACTATGTTAACTCTTTGCAGCTTCAGATGGAAAACAGCAGATGGGTCTCAGTCACGAATAAAGACTCTGTGGATGGTAAAACTTGAGAAGTTTTTGAGAGCAGATCTCGGGAACACCATATGGCAAAGCTGACATTTTTAAAAGCAAATGATCCTTTATATTTCTTGAAATTCAGTCATTTTATAAAGAAAATAACATTGAAGTACTGCTTTATTTTCTGATCATGAAACCGATTGTGGCTTTTTGACAATTAAGTGCTGTGGTAGTTGCTAGAATTCTAATTGCAGTGTGATTTTAAAATGAGACATTGCCAGCAATATTCTTTAAAAGTCAAGCCAAATATCCCAGCTGTCTTAATGATGGTTTAATCCAAAGAAGCTATTTTGAATATGTGCTCACCTTTGGCATATTTTACCTTCCTGTTTTCCGGTTGTTATTTAAGCTTATCATCTAGAACACTAACTTAAGCAGGAAATACACGGTAGTCTGGTTGAAAGCAGTTTTTCTGAAGCCTGGGGACTCTGCTTTAATCCCTCTGTCCACCAAGTGTGAGTGGGCCTCTGGGCCACCTGCTGTCACAGATCATCCATGCGAGGAGCACACATTTGTTCTCTAATGAGCATTTCACAGGCCAACGCCATCTGTTGTGATGCATATCCCTCCCCCACCCCCAAAGCTGGGTCATGGAGCTCACGCCATGGAATCCTGGAGGAACTCACCGGAGAAGGCTTTTAGTTCTAGTTGTAGCCGAGCAGTCTGCCTACCCTGAACACTAGCTGGAATCCTAAACCTATTGTGCTGGCTTAAAAAAAGTTTTTAAACTGTCTTCAGTAGTGACTGATGGAATGGAAGATGGAAGACATAGAGTGATAGAACTAAGAAGCTGTTTCAAATAAATTCTGAACCATACATTTTATATATGTGCCTTTGGAATGTTCATTGTAAAACAAATAAACATCTTTATTCTTTTTAATTTCGGGGCTTAGAGCTTTTCTTGTTTTTGTGGGGTGGGATTTGATGGGAGGGTCTGGTTTATAGGTCCTGCCTACCTGATATAGTGCCATTAACTTTGGTTTGGACTTGTGATAGTGCTTGTATCCCAATGCTTTGAAATCTTAACAGGACATGTCAGTTGCCAATTGCCTATAGTTTTATAAGCTTATCTGATGACTCTTATCTGGGTTGGCCATCACAATAGTCACAAGATTCCAAAGACCCACAGTACCACCAATTAGGACGTCAGTATTTATTGAAGGAAACTTTAATTGTATGGGCCTCTTCTTTATAAAAATCATGAAGCGTGATTTTTATTCCCTGAAACCAAAATATTTTAAAATTACAATAGAAATAATGGTGAATGAGAGGTAGTTATATGTAAAATAGATATAATTTTTTTTACTATCATTGTGCTGCCCAAACTGGGGGCCTGCTGGTTTGTGATGCATTCTCAGTGCACAGCACTGTCAGCGTAGATGCTTGCAGAGTTACTACCTGGATCATGTCTGGTGGGTATACCTGGGGACAGTCATGCTGGCACTTAAGTTACAAGTTTTTCTTGTGAGTCGAAAATAATTTTTCAATTTTATTTACAAAATACTTTTACAGACCTGAAATGAGAATATTCTCTTATTTAAGTTCAAGTGGGGGTGGGGAAGGGATGATTTATGACTTCTACAGCATAAGATAGGGAACCAAAGGAATTTACATGTCAATTGATTTCTTTTGTACTATTGTTTGGATTTAAAAACAAATATTTAAACATACATGTTTCAGCCCTTAAAAAAATATCAATTTTAAAGTCTTTTATTTAAAATTCAGTATGAATAAGTATACAATCTTAAAACATAAATTCAGTTTTGTTTTCTAGTTCAAATGATGTGAAAGCTTTTGTTCTGTTCAAAGGCCTCTGTCTTTGAATTACGGTAACTTCTTTCTTGTTACCCTGTAGGTAGTGTGAGACTGTTACAGTGACTATAATGTATGTACTGTATTATAATGCTTCCATAAATTAGGGAAGCCCTTTGCATTTTTCAAAGCCTTTTCATGTTGTCCCTCACAGAAGCCACAGCGTTAGAGTTCTGCTTTGTCTCAGAGGGGAAGGCCCTCCTGCGGCAGAAGGACTAGAGACGGTGCATCTACACCCAACCCTTCCTACAGCCTGCAGAGGGCTTGGGGCAGAAGGTACATCTACACACAGCCCTTCCTACAGCCTGCAGAGGGCTTGGGGCAGAAGGTACAGCTACACCCAGCCCTTCCTACAGCCTGCAGAGGGCTTGGGGCAGAAGGTACCCCTACACCCAGCCCTTCCTACAGCCTGCAGAGGGCTTGGGGCAGAACGTACAGCTACACACAGCCCCTTCCTACAGCCTGAGGGCTTGGGGCAGAAGGTACCTCTACACCCAGCCCTTCCTACAGCCTGCAGAGGGCTGGGGGCAGAAGGTACCTCTACACCCAGCCCTTCCTACAGCCTGCAGAGGGCTTGGGGCGGAAGGTACAGCTACACCCAGCCCCTTCCTACAGCCTGCAGAGGGCTTGGGGCAGAAGGTACATCTACACCCAACCCTTCCTACAGCCTGCAGAGGGCTTGGGGCAGAAGGTACAGCTACACCCAGCCCCTTCCTACAGCCCGCAGAGGGCTTGGGGCAGAAGGTACAGCTACACCCAGCCCCTTCCTACAGCCCGCAGAGGGCTGGGGGCAGAAGGTACCTCTACACCCAGCCCCTTCCTACAGCCTGCAGAGGGCTTGGGGCAGAAGGTACATCTACACCCAGCCTCTTCCTACAGCCTGAGGACTTGGGGCAGAAGGTACCTCTACACCCAGCCCTTCCTACAGCCTGCAGAGGGCTTGGGGCAGAAGGAACCTCTACACCCAGCCCTTCCTACAGCCTGCAGAGGGCTTGGGGCAGAAGGTACATCTACACCCAGCCCCTTCCTACAGCCCGCAGAGGGCTTGGGGCAGAAGGTACCTCTACACCCAGCCCCTTCCTACAGCCTGCAGAGGGCTTGGGGCAGAAGGTACAGCTACACCCAGCCCCTTCCTACAGCCTGAGGGCTTGGGGCAGAAGGTACCTCTACACCCAGCCCTTCCTACAGCCTGCAGAGGGCTTGGGGCAGAAGGTACCTCTACACCCAGCCCCTTCCTACAGCCTGCAGATGGCTTGGGGCAGAAGGTACCCCTACACCCAGCCCTTCCTACAGCCTGAGGGCTTGGGGCAGAAGGTACAGCTACACCCAGCCCCTTCCTACAGCCTGAGGGCTTGGGGCAGAAGGTACCTCTACACCCAGCCCCTTCCTACAGCCCGCAGAGGGCTTGGGGCAGAAGGTACCTCTACACCCAGCCCTTCCTACAGCCTGCAGAGGGCTTGGGGCAGAAGGTACCTCTACACCCAGCCCTTCCTACAGCCTGAGGGCTTGGGGCAGAAGGTACCTCTACACCCAGCCCCTTCCTACAGCCTGAGGGCTTGGGGCAGAAGGTACCTCTACACCCAGCCCTTCCTACAGCCTGAGGGCTTGGGGCAGAAGGTACCTCTACACCCAGCCCTTCCTACAGCCTGAGGGCTTGGGGCAGAAGGTACCTCTACACCCAGCCCCTTCCTACAGCCTGCAGAGGGCTTGGGGCAGAAGATACGGCTACACCCAGCCCTTCCTACAGCCTGCAGAGGGCTTGGGGCAGAAGGTACATCTACACCCAGCCCCTTCCTACAGCCTGCAGAGGGCTTGGGGCAGAAGGGGTGGGGCCAGACCTTTTGGTAGTGTCACACTGAAGCACACTGGGTAAGAGGTCAGCTGTTGTTTCCTTTACCGTCAAACTGATGGAAGTATGAGCAAAAACAATTAGCCATGCCATCACATTCAAAAAGAAGTATGTCAAAATGTAGTATTTACTAATGAGTTATAGGATGGGTAGATTATTTTTACTTGCTACTTTAAAACTTGTGTCTTTTCCAAATTTTCCCCAATATGCTCTGCTTGTTTTTAATTAGAAATGTTGTTTGTCAGTTTTTAGAAAGAGAAAAGCAAAAGAGGAGCAGGCGAGGTCCATGGCAGGGCAGATCTGAGAAGCTAAAGACAAATGGGAACCAAGGCTTGTCTTGCAAGAGAAAGGGGGGAAAAAACACAGGCTTGCCTGCAGAAGGCTGGCTGCGGAGTATGCTTCTGCCATACGGTGGTACTTCAGTGCACGGATCGAGTGCCGCACTGCTTTTTATGCCATCTTAGTCCTCACGATGTGGCTGTTGTGGCGTTACTGCGTTTTACCACAACTTCTTCATATTGTTTTTGTGTCAGTAACCCTTCGGTTATGCTTTTACTTTCTTCAAATTTGGGCAACACAACTGCAATGTAACCTTCAGTGGATGGCTAGAAAGGAAATAGAACATTTAGTACTGTCATATGACAAAAATCAGACAATAAGTAAGTGGGTGGAATCATACTTCTCCCCCACCCCCTTTACCTTCTCTTGAAGAATAGACGGCTTATGGAGAATATTTTCATTCACTTCCATCAGCCGTCCTCTAACACAGCTATTGAAAAAAAGAACTGTTTTGAAGAAAAATATTATCTCCTTTTTTATCTCCTAAATTGTGGTTAAAAAGTAACTCACCTAGATATAGTATATTCTTCCCCATCTGAGCAGTAAATCTTACACAGAGGTGCAAGTTCTGTTAGAAACTGTGCTCCCTGAAAATGAAAGGGAAGAAGTAATTAATTGATACACATTTTCACTTTCCTTTGAGAGGTAGCCCTCAGTGTCATAGGATATAGTCATGGAATTAGTGTTTTAAAAACCATTTATTCAAACATATAAGTGCCTGCGATGGGCCAGGTACCAACCTAGGTTCTAGGGAAAAAGCAAAGACACATGTGATAATAGGTAGTTTAAAGATTAAGAATATATTTTATGAACTTCAAATGAGAAAGCTGCATATAGCTAAGTATAAAGATTTCAACAGTAAAGTCCATCAATAAGCAATAATAGAAAATTCAACATGAGAGTGTGACACCAATATTGTACAAAGTTAACTTCATTAAGATTCCGACCTTCTCTAAGACGGTTTGAAAAAGGGATGTTTTTCCAGTTAACAAGTAATGAACTTGGAGGAAAATTTGGAAAACAGATAAGTTGTAAGTAGCAAATAAGAATCATTTACCCATTCTCCTATAACCCAGAAGTAAATACCAAATTTTTTAAAAAATATATTTTTATTGATTTCAGAGAGAAAGGGAGAGGGAGAGAGAGATAGAAACATCAATGATAAGAGAAACTCATTGATTGGCTGCTTACTGCACACCCCTACTGAGATTGAGCATGCAAAAGGGAATCGAACCTGCGACCCTTCAGTCCACAGGCCAATGCTCTATCCACTGAACCAAATTGGCTAGGGCAATACCACATTTTTTTAAAAATATATTTTATTGATTTTTAGAGAGGAAGGGAGGAGGAGATAGAGATAGAAATATCAATGATGAGAATCATTGATGGGCTGCCTCCTGCATGCCCCCTACTGGGGATCGAGCCCACAACCCAGGTATGTGCCCTTGGCCGGAATTGAACCTGGAACCCCCCAGTCCGCAGACTGACGCTCTATCCACTGAGCCAAGCCAGCTAGGGCGCAATACCACATTTTGACATATCTGTTAGAATGCTAAGGCACGTTATTGTTTCATGTACTCCACACTCTATGGATATATCTGGGGAGTTTCTGTCAAAAATCTACAAGGAGGCTCAGGGGAAATGAGGCAGGCATGTCTCGTGTTGCTCTCCCCACGCGCCCCCCCCCCCCCCCAAGAATTTTTCCTGCAGTGAACATAGGCATTTGAGGTCAAGATGCTCTGCCTTATGATCTTACCCCTCAACACATTATCATACAACATTCAGACGCACCACATTGGCTTCACTCCTCCGCATGTGGATACTGTACTTCATTTCAAAATACTAGTCCGTGGGACTCCCCGCCTTTAGGAGGAAGGTGTGGGTACTCATCCCAGAGGGTTTGTCTACCACTGGGACTATGTCAAAAGAGCAGAAGTGTTTTGACTCCTTTTTTCACCTCCCTTGGAAGACCAAATGACTGGCAGTGCTGAGATGGAATTAAAACTTATCTTAGTGGCTTCTATCTGCAGGTCTCTCTCTGTTCCTCAGTAGGAACAACAGTGTTACTATTTTGGATAAAGATTTATCACAGGACTTTCACAAGCACTAAGTGTTTTTACTTGTAATTTGCAGACGTTGTCTTTTAAGAATGGTCCATGCTTTTCTAAGTCCATGTTTCCTGAGTGAGGAAAAAATCAATACTCATAAGCCACGTTGTTAAGGGGATTTCAGGCCAACAAAGGGCAGTATAGACAAGGGTCTTCTGGCACAGTGAGGGTTGTTGGCAGAAATTGTTAGTATGCACTCAGCACATGAAAGACCTAAATCGTCCTCTGTGACAGATGTACTAAAAGTGATCCTCTCCTTTAATGTGTTCATCCTGCCTAGGGTTGTAGAGGTTAGAGATAGCACTGTGTACAACTGAGCATTATGTGGAAGTGGAGGGTGTGGCTATATGTGTGTGAAATTGGCAATGGAAAATGCTAAGGAGCAAATACTGTATATTTTTTAAGATTGCTTTTTTTTAAAATATATTTTTATTGATTTTTTACAGAGAGGAAAGGAGAGGGATAGAGAGTTAGAAACATCGATGAGAGAGAAACACCCATCAGCTGCCTCCTGCACACTCCCCACTGGGTATGTGCCCGCAACCAAGGTACATGTCCTTGACTGGCATCGAACCTGGGACCCTTGAGTCCGCAGGCCGACGCTCTATCCACTGAGCCAAACCGGTTTGGGCGAGATTGCTTTTATTTTCACACCTCAGGGAATGTTCTTCTTTTTTTTACTTGTGGAAATATATGGTAGAGTTGGTTACCTAAATTTTACAGAACTCAAAATACTGGTTTAATAAAACTGGAAGGGACAAAATATCTCATTATCATGGTATTAAAGTTGTCCTTTCAAAGGCCCACCTTCCCCTTCATCCTGGGGATGACGGGTGGTGATACAGAACCTGAAATGACAGATCCTATACCTCCTGAAATACCTCATTTTTTTGGTCTGAGAATTTCTCTAGGGTCAATGTTTTCTTAAGATCAGCATCTCAAACTGCCAGGGAGGGATGCTGAGCATACATCACTGGATTCTAAGACTGAGTGGACCTATCTTTACTATGATGTAGACGATTTAAGTAGAGAATTATAGGAACATACCCGTTTAAACTTCCCAGAGACCTTGTTCTGAAGTCTGCTACAGTTGGTGCTGATTTGATAGGAAATGCTTTTAATTGTTTTTCCACTTTGAAGAACTGGATGAGATTCTGCCAATGTGATGACACATATTCTACAAGGAGCAAGAATTGGTCCCGTATTACTGCGTGGCATAATTTTTCTTCATATAGCACAGTATTCCTCCTGACAAAAGAATATCTGAACTGACATTTGTTTAGTCAAACTATCATTTTCCTCTGGTTACTGTAGAAGGGAATGCAATAATAAAATAGGAGAAAATGGGATTTTACATACTTCCCAAAGAGAAGAGTACCAGGTCTTCAGGTAGCACTGAGGTAGAAGAGAGAGTAGTCAGGCATGCCCATATGTAGTATACAGGATACCACCTAGACCTCCACCCTAGCCTTCTGCATGGGCTCTGGCAATTCACTGGTTAGGCAAAGGCTGGTTACTTCAGGCAGTAGTAGCTGACTGAGGGCATGGTGGTCCATTTGGATGTTTGGATAATCACATTTGTATAACGTGAGTAGGCTCATTCTTGTCAACCTAACTCCTATCATAAATAACACTATTTCAACACAGTGAAAAATAATCATTTATTGAACATTAGTTCAATCCAACACCATACCAGGCTACTGTACCAGAAAAAAAATTTTTTTTTAATTTAAAATTCCCAATTTGCTTACCGGTTAGAGTGCTGCAGTATACAGTGGTCCTCACAGGGTTTTCCTTTGACATCTGGAAGAATGAACAGGTCAGGAGGTTGTGGAGCCAATATTTACTACTTACTGGATAGCACTTTCTTTGGTTCATAGAGATAGTAAATTATGAAGATTGTACACATTCCAATCACTTGTATCCTTTGATTACTCAAAAAGATATACCTAAAAGGCTTGCTATAAAGCAGTGATGGCGAACCTTTTGAGCTCGGCGTGTCAGCGTTTTGAAAAACCCTAACTTCACTCTGGTGCTGTGTCACATATAGAATTTTTTTGATATTTGCAACCATAGTAAAACAAAGATTTATATTTTTGATATTTATTTTATATATTTAAATGCCATTTAACAAAGAAAAATCAACCAAAAAAATGAGTTCGCGTGTCACCTCTGACACACGTGTCATAGGTTCGCCATCACTGCTATAAAGCAAAGAGATGTGGCCTGGATGGAATCATTCATTCGTCAGTAAAGTGATTACCTTTTGCTCCATCTTGCTTTAAAATAAGTACACATTATTTCTGTTAGAAAAATGCGACCAGCAATGCATTCTTTATATAATACAGCGTGTATGTTTTAGAGGGACCAACTCCCGGTTTGCCTAGGACTGTCCTGATGTTAACACTGAATGTCTCGGATTCCGGAAAAACCTTCAGTCATTGGTAAACAAGGACAGTTAGTCATCCAAAATGTGGCTAATAATACCTATGCTACAATATTTTTAAAAATGAGTACAACTGTTACTCCTGAATGCAATGGAGCAAGTATGGGGTGAGAAGAAGGTCCCCGGCGATGTTTCCACTACTGATATTCACTGCATACACAAACAACGGAACACCCAATTATTAAGTGGCAGATGTATAGAATACCAGCGGCTTCTCTTTCAGTAACACTGTTGGATTCTGGCTTGCTATCCCTTCCCCCACAGGCCTGACCTAAACTCTAAGGGACCTCAGGAGACTTGCACCCAGGGAAGCAATGGGCAGTGGCAGCTCACCCCCAGCTAACCCCTGGACCTGCTCCCAAGGCCCCCCGTTACTCTGGTCCAGTGAGTGACAGCACCTGCCTAGGCTCACTTCTCTCCGGTAAGGTTTCTAGGGAGCCAAAGCAGCCCCGCCTATTCTCTCTCCCGTTGCTTTTATCCTAAGCCCTTCCTTGTTTCCCTGTCCCCAACTTTAATAAACCTACTCTAAAAAAAATAAAAGAGCAATACACAAAAGCACGCACAAGATGTTAGATTCTGTTTTCTAAAGGCCTCTAGTCTAACCCACCTTCTCCCCATCTCCACAGTCTCTACCTCAGTTCCGAGCAGATCATGTAAGTCATTTTCTGCATGGCCACTCTCTATAGGATTTGCAAGGCCCTTGGGCACTCCAGGAGGCTGCCGTCCCGCCCCTGCCTCCCTTGGTGCCTCACCTTAAATCATCTTCCCGCCAGCAGCCCACCCAGGAATTCGCGCAGCGCTCGCCAGCCCCAGAATGCGCTCTGCTGGCATTTTAGCCTTGGCAAATACCCATTCCCTCCTGTTTTTAAAAAAGCAATACACAAACACACACAAAATTGTTAGATTCCTTCCATCGTGGAGCTGAAGCGCCGGAGAGCGCGCGTGGCTTCTGATGTGTCCCCGTCGTCCCTGCTGCATCAGGCCTATACGGCCCCGGAGAG
Source organism: Myotis daubentonii (assembly GCF_963259705.1). Taxonomy (NCBI): domain Eukaryota; kingdom Metazoa; phylum Chordata; class Mammalia; order Chiroptera; family Vespertilionidae; genus Myotis; species Myotis daubentonii. The sequence continues at coordinate 62,509,802 of NC_081850.1, read as the reverse complement.
ACCGACATTATTCCCCACTTACCCGCTTTGTACCAGCGGGTGAAGTAACGATCCACAAGAGACGGCGCCGCGGACTGCACCGCCACCGGCTCGGTAGCCATGGCGACCTCGGGCGCCGCTCCCTCCGCCCTCGGAGACCCGAGCGCTTCCTCCATGTTGGCCCGGAGGAGGCGGTCCTTCCGGCGCGCGGCCTGCGGCGTGCGCATGCGCACTGCAAAACTGGCCCTGCAGGCCCCGCCCACCGACGCCAGTCATTGGGCTTGGGGTTGACGTCAACGCGGGGATCAACTACAATAGCATTTCTCTGTCTGTCTGGGGCCGCCTGCGGAAAAAGCCGGTCACGCCCCTTCGGCCGAGTGACGTCTTTCCCGCGCCACTCTGCCCGTGTCGGGCCTGCTTCGCTTGCAAGTCGTTGTCCCATCCGCTGCCGCTGCGCCTGCTTCTGCCGCTAACTACCTCGGGGCTCCAGTGGCCCGGAGGCCCAGTGCGCCCGCGAGAGCTCGGAGCCGCGGACGGAGAGGCGCGTGCGCAGCCCCGGGCGGACTCCGGGAGGCCGGCTGCGCGTGGCCCGGGAGGCGAGGGACGCCCCGTTGTTTGGGAGCGAGCGCGGCGTCAGGTGAGCGTTCCACGGTAATTCCTGGGGTGGGGGCGCGCAGCCCGGCCCTGACCCGCCAGGTCCTGATGCCGGGAGCCCCGGGCGCGCACCTCTGCCTGGTGCAGGCCCAGGCGTGGGTGCTGTGTGACCACCTCTGCCCTCGAGCCTGAAGTTCTCTTTCTGCAGATTTGCCTCCGCCCGCGGCGGCATTGGGCACGGGGAGGGCCCTGCTCCCCGGCTGCACGCGTACCACGCCTGCGGTTGAGCCTGCGGATGCCTTGCAGGAGTGGGCAGGACCGCTGAAAGCGAATCAATTAATGCGCCACAGAAGGCGATGGTTATCAGAAGTTCCCAGACGGTGGCGGGTCCCTTCCCGGGTCTGGGACTTTTTCGTGATGCCCCCTGTGCTTCTCCATCTAATGTGGGGTATTATGTGGCCCTCTATACCGTGGAGGCAGGGACTCAATCATTTCTTGTCTGTATCGGAGCACTTACCCAGTTCTCAGTCCATGTGTTGTTTTGTTTGTAATCCTCACTGGAAGATATTTTTCCATTGGTTTTTAGAGAGGGGGAAGGGGAGAGAGAGAGAGAAACAAACATCTGTGAGAGAGACAACATTGATTGGTTGCCTCCAGCATGCGCCCCAGCCGCGTCCAGGAGTGAACCTGCGCCCAGGTACAAGCCCTTGACCGGAAAAGGAACCGCGATCCTTCCTTGCGCAGGCCCATGCTCTACCATTGAGCCACACGGCCAGGACTCCTCCCATGTTTGACGTAGGCCGCACACAGTGATTGGGATCGACTGGGTACTTACTGTATAAAGGATTCAAGCTGTATACTGACTGACAGCCACGCAGGTAACCAGTGACTAGGTTAGAACGAAAAGTGTGAGCAAAAAGTAGGCCGTTTTCAAGTTGGAACAGAGAGAGTAGAAGCGCCACGTCCCCAAATAGGGAAAACGTGTGTTGGGGAAATAGCAAGTACTTAACTTCATTTTCCAGGTTGCATTGATGTGTTCGTGAGGCATTCTTGCGGTAACATTAGGAGGTTGAAAATGTGGGTTTAGTATCCCATGTCGGGAGGGTCAGGGCTAGACGTTTCCATCTCGGCAGCATATTAATGATCTGCCTGGTACTTGTAGTCAGTCAGGGGTTTCACATTCAGCTAAGAGACAGATGTGAAAAGGAGCAAGGGAAGACAATGGAGTTGTCAGAAATTTGGGAGATCAGGATTGATCTCTAGAGTAGAGCGTTCTTTACTACATTTAAAGACACAAAAGTCGAATCATCGAGGGCTAGGAGTTGGAGATTGCAGATGTAAAAGAAAGGGTACGAATAAATTGGGGTCCTGGGGGAGTTTGGAGGATACTCCTTTGCTGTCCTTGCAAATTGTGGGGACACTTGAGAAGATAAGGGGGTCAGGATGATGGGTGTGAACATTTAGAGAAGTTCTTTTTGAGACTGGGAGAGTCCGGGAGGGGGGAGAGGAATGATGAGCTCCCCTGGGCAGGTGATTCTGGAAGCTCAGTGATTTGAGAACTCGGGTCGTTTGTTGCATTTGTCAGTCAGGGTCCAGTTGGAAAAGTTGAAATCACATTATTATTTGAACAGAATTTAATATGAAGAACTAGTTAAACAGCTGTTGGAGGAACAAAAAGCAAAAGATAAACTGATGGAAATAGGTAGCTACAACACTTAGCTAGGGCTGGGGATCAAAACAAGGGAAGCCCTTGGGATTATGGCCTAAACTTGGAGCAGAGGCTTTATAAAGCAAGGACTCAGACCTCTGGAATTCAGAGGAGGAGCCCTCCTATTGCTGGATTTCAGACCCCTGGAGGGGGCCTGCCTGGTTATTGCTGGTACCTCCAGGGATGGGTGAGATGAGGCTGGTCATGGGAGTACTAAAGACTGGGACCAAGGGCCCCTGCAAGGATGAAAGCCCATTGCTGGGGCAGCAGTGATGGGAACAGTAAGATAACAGGAAATAGTGAGTTCCTCGCAGCTCTCACTGCCTTTACCCTCCAGATTCGTATCCTTCGGTACATGGACCTCAGGGCTCCACGGGTTGTTGGTGAATATTCACAGGGAGGGGATATGAAGATATTTTGATGATCTGATCATGACAACAGTAACAATAATAATTATTATTAGGTGAACCAGAATGAAAGAGCCCGGAAACTATTCATTTGATCCCCCTCTTGTCTGTCCTTACCTCTTGCTTCTATATCACCTGTTTACTCCCCTCTAGTCAGACATGCCAGGCAGTCTTCTCATCTCAAATCCACCAGTCCTTTCAGATCTATACCAGTGGTCATCTCTATGTTTAAAGAAAGATCAAGGATGTAATTTTTATATGCTTTGGAAAGCCTAAACTTTCTGTGTGGAATTAAATTTAAAACCTTTATGGTATAATACAGGTTCAAATAATTCCTAGAAGTTCTTGAATATAAATATCACCTACGCTTATAAACCATTGTTTACCTTGATTTTTTTTCTTGCTTCCACCATGCATGGTTTTGCCTTTCTCTTAAACCACATTTTATATGTTATCCTTCATATTACACTTAACATTATCTGCTGTGTAGGAGGATTACCTCATCCTTTTCAATGTCATATGTATGAAATGCCAAGATGAGAGAATTCTTTTTAGAATATGGTGGCTTTAAGGCTATTGTGGTTTGTGTAATTGCCACTCCTAACATAACTTAGGGATTTCCAATTATAAACCTTAGAGGGATCAGAATATAAATACTCAGCACATTAATATTTGTTTTCCTCTTACTTAGATAATATTATATACATTAAAGCAAGTCTGATTTTGCCAGATTGAAGTAGGTTTTCTATTTACCATTCTTTTCTCACCTTACTATTACACTGGTAAAAACCAGGCCAGGAAAGCTGAATTACATGAAGTAATTATATCAAGTCATTAAGCAACTCAAACATTGGTTATCATTTTGAGGTAAACTGTTGTAATTTTACAGGTCTTATTTTCCCCCTGAGAACAGTACATCCTTATATTCTACTTTTGATTTAAATTTTAACTTTTTTAATGGAAGTATATCCCAGTTTATATATAAATATACCTAGTGATATTAAAGTAATTTCATTCCAGATTTTCTTCAAATATTTATATGGATTTCACATGATTTTATAAATCTATTGGATTATAAAGTTATCCTTATATTCAAAAATAAAATGTTTTCCCATTCATTTTGTTTACTGAGGAATTTACTGAGGAATAACTGATGTTAAATCTTTTTTTGTCTTAGAAGTGAGTGTTTTATCAAGGGATATTTGTACTTTTCTTTCAGGAATAGCTTCACCATGAGAAATCTGAAGTTACTTCGGACCCTGGAGTTCAGGGATATTCAGGCTCCAGGGACACCTCAGTGCTTCTCTTTCCGAACTGAGCGGAGCACAGTGCTCATTGGCTCAGAACATGGATTGATAGAAGTGGACCCTGTCACAAGAGAAGTGAGTTATTGATTGAGAATGCAAGCATTTGGCATGACCGCTGACTTGTTTTTTTCCAAACTTGCTTCCCCAGATAGTCTTTAAATCATACTGAATTTTTATATTCCTAAATGAGAACTTCCTTTGTTTTACAGTGATGTCATTTAGGTGTAATTTAAATTGTAACCTACCTTTAACTTTGCTACTATTTTAAATATGAGTTGTCAAAACTCTGACCTCATATTTTATGTGGGTACCCTACTTTTTACCCTTTCTACCTTGTACTTTTTGTAACAGTGGTTCTCAACTAGGGATGCAATTGAAAATTGCCATTTTAAAACTGTTTCAGCCTCCATCTCATACCAATTAAATCAGAATGTTCACTCCAGGATCTTGAGCGTGTGTGTGTGTGTGTGTGTGTGTGTACATATATGTATATATATACATATATATTTTATATATGGTGGGTCAAAAGTAGGTTAATGATTGTTTATATGGAAAATAATGCAATTAATAAATAATAATACAAGAATAAACTCTGGACGGAAGAAAGATGGTGGAGGAATAGGAGGATCTTTCTCTTACCTCCCTACCTCCTCCCAGAATCTAACTAGAATTAGAACTACAGTGGGAAATATTCACCCTGAAATACCTGCTTTAGACAGAGGGAAGAGACTTTTAAACAAGGAAGGCCAGAAACCACCTCTATACTTGTAGGAAGGGCAGGGTGGAGAGAGGCCTTTGGCTGAACTGTCAGGAGCCATGGGCCAAGGGTGAGGAGGGTTCCCTGGGAGACAGGCTAGGACAGCCAGAGAGTTGAGCCACTGGGCAGTAGCTGCCCACACAGCAACCGGAGGTGCATAGTGTTAGGTGCTTCTAACAGAGCGCTGAGCAGCTTGGCAGTAGCCACCCACGTAGCAACCAGCGCCTGGCTTCTATCAGCCAGGGAGCCAGAGCTCAGGAATTCCGAGCCCAGTCTCTCACCCAAGTTTTGTTGGAGTGGGAGGTGCATAGTGGAGTTGCCCGAGGAGAGACGGGGGTAGGAGCGGTTGGGGAGCATGGCAGGGAGGACGGCTGCCGGGATAACTGTGCTGTCCCTCCCATTCTCCCATATTACAGCAGTATTTCTCCTGAGACGCACAAGCCCCTCCCTATACCAAAAGCCTGGGAAAAGGCAATTACCCCGCCCCTTGCGATACAGCTCAGGAGGCATCAGTTTCAGGGAGCATCAGTGGCTGTCTATCTTGCATGAATATTTCCCCCTTTTTTCTTTCCCTTTTCTATTATTGCTTAATTTTTATTTTATTATTATTAGTAGTATTATCTTTTTTGTTTATTCTTGTTGTGTTGTCTTTTCTCTTTCCTAATTCTCTTTTCTTTGGGGTTGTTTTTGCTGTTGTTGTAGGGTTCTTTTGTACGTTTTGTTTTGTTTTGTTCTGTTCTGTCAGCACCTGCATGGCATGGTCAGGCTTGAGCTTCACAGTTATCCGACCTGAGAGGAATCTCACCCATGAATGGGAAAACAACGGTCAAGACCCAATTACAACAGAAGAGCCCAAATCACAAAAGGGTCACTACTAGAGCATGCAGCTCAGTAGTTCAGGGAGTCTGCATCACTGGGTCCAACAGGACATTTACTACAAAAGACCACCCCTGCTAAGACTAGAGTCATAGCAGGTATTTTAATACATAAAAACAAACTCAAAGATACAACTTAAAGGGGAAGACAAAGAACCCCTAAATGAAAGAAAAGGAGGAATCTCCAGTAAAAGATCTAAAAGAGATGGAGGTAAGCAATTTACCAGACATAGAGTTCAGAGTAATAGTTATAAAGATGCCCAAGAAACTTAGTGAAAACTACAAGGAACTTAGTGGAAACTATGTCAGCACGAAAAAGACTATAGAAACAATGAATAAGAACCAATTGGAAATGAAGCATACTGTATTTGATATCAATAATACACTGGGAGGAATTAAAAGCAGGATTGATGAAGCGGAGTATTGAATCAGCAATTTGGAAGACGAAGTGGAAAGACACTCAGAGAAACAAAAGGCAAAAAACATTTAAAAAGCATGAGGAGAGGTTAAGGGAACTTTGGGACAACGTGAAACAACAACATCTGCATTGTTGGGGTACCTGAGGGATAAGAAAGTGAGCAAGGGATAGAGAACCTGCTTGAAGAAATAATGACAGAAAACTTTGCTAACCTGGTGAAGGGAAAAGTTACACAAGTTCAGGAAGCACAGAGCCCCAGTCAAGAGGAACCCAAAGAGACCCACACCAAGACACATCATAATTAAATGTTAAATGTTGCACTAGCCAGTTTGACTCAGTGGATAGAGTGTTGGCCTGTGGCTAAAGGGTCCCGGGTTCAATTCTGGTCAAGGGCACATGCCCGGCTGATGGGCTCAATCCCCAGTGGGGTGTGTGCAGGAGGCAGCCAATCAATGACTCTCATTGATGTTTCTATCCCTCTCTCCCTTTCTCTGAAATCAATAAAAAATATTGTTTTTTAAAACAAAGGCCATAAGAGACAAAGAAGGTCACTATATTAGGCTAGATGGATCATTCCAACAAAAGGATATAACCCTGTTAAACATAGGCACCCAATATAGGAGCACCTAAATATATTTTTAAAACTACTGGAGACTGTAAAGGAGAGATAGACAACAATACAGTCATAGTAGGGGACTTTAACACCCCATTGACATCACTGGATAGATCTTACAGACGAAAAAATCAACCTGGAAACAATGACCCTAAGTAATGCACTAGATCAGATCGAGTTAATTGGTATTTACAGAACATTTCACCCCAGAGCTGCAGAATATACATTCATCTCAAGTGTACATGGAACATTGTCAGAGATAGGCCACATGTTAGGACACTAAACAAGTCTGGACACATTCGAGAAAATTGAAATCTTGTCAAGCATCTTCTGAGATCATGATGGCATGAGGCTAGAAATCAACTACAATAAAAACACCCCAAAACATTCAAATACATGAAGGCTAAGGAGTATGTTATTAAATAATAAATGGGTTACCAATGTGATCAAGGAAGAATTAAAAAACATCCTGGAAACAAATGAAAATGAACAAAATCTAGAGACACAGTGGAAGCATTCCTGAGAGGGAAGTTCATAGCATTACTGGCTCACCTCAAGAAGCAAGAAAAAGCTCAAATAAACAATCTAACCCTACAACTTAGAACAATAAGAAAAGCCCAGAGGAAGGAGAGGGAAAGGAATAATAAAGATCAGAGTGGAAATAAGTTACATGGAGGATAAATATACAATATAAAAGATCAATGAAACCAAGAGCTGGTTCTTCAAAAAGATAAGATTATCAAAAAGATAAAAAAGATAAACACCTTAGCCAGATTCATCAAAAAACAAAGAAGTGATGGCCCAAATAAATAAAATCAGCAATGAAAGAGATGAAGTAACAGCTGACACCACAGAAATACAAAGGATTGAAAGAAAATACTATGAACACCTATATTCCAACAGACAGCCTCAGTGAAATTGACAAATTCCTGGAAACATACAGTATTCTAAAACTCAATCAGGAGGAATCAGAAAACCCTGAATAGGCTGGTAACAATTAATGAAATTGAAGCAGCAATTAAAAAAAACAACCTCTCAGCAAACAAAAGACCTGGCCTGGATGGCTTCATAGGGAGTTTAACTAAACATTCAAAAAAGAACTAACACCTATCATCCTCAAACTATTCTAAAAAATTGACAGAACCTAGACACAGAACCTACACAGAACCTAGAGACAGAAGAACTTCGCTGGAGAGAACATGGCAAAAGATCCTGGACAGAAACTAGCCACAGAACCTAGAGACAGAACCTAGCGAGGGAACATAGCAAAAGATCCTGGACAGAAACTGGCCACAGAACCTAGCGGGAGAACCTGGCTGAAGAACCTAGAGACAGAACCTGGCTACAGAACCTGGATAGAACATGGCAAGAGAACCTGACTAGAACCTGGTGACTGAACCTGGCTGGAGAACCTGGACAGAACCTGGCTGGAGAAGCTAGCAAGAGAACATGGACACAGAACCTGGCTGGAGATCCTGACCAGAACTTGGCTAGAGAACCCAACCATGCTGATCAACTGAACGTTGCCTCTGAGTCTTTCCCTCTTCGCTGACTCCATCCACACCTTTGGGGACCCCTGGACCTGCTGGGGTTGGACCCCAGCATAATTTGATTATTACTAAAGCATGATTAACAATAATGGAAACTAAAAAAAAATAAAAATAAAAAAAATTCAAGTGGAGGAAGGCTTCTAAGCTTTTATAAGGCCAGCATTATCCTAATTCCAAAACCAGATAGAGACACTACAAAGAAAGAAAATTAGAGTCTAATATCTCTGATGAACATAGATGCTAAAATCCTAAACAAAATATTAGCAAACCAGATTTCGCAATACATTGAAAAGATTGTACACCATGATCAAGTGGGATTCATTCTGGGGATGCAAGGCATGTACATTATTCACATCTCAAATGTGTTATGTCACATAAACACGATGGAGGATAAAAATCACATGGTCATATCGATAGACTCAGAGAATGGATTCGACAAAATCCAGCACCCATTTTTTATTAAACACTCTGCAAAATGAGAATAGAAGGAGCATACCTCAAAATATCAACATAATAAAGGCCATATCTGACAAACATACAGCCAACATCATATGCAATGGGCAAAAACTAAAATACGTTTCCCCTAAAAATAGGAACAAGACAGGGTTGTCTGTCCACTTTCAGCGCTCTTTTTCAACATAGTACTGGAAGTCTTAGTTATAGCAATAAGATAATAAGAAAAAATAAAAAGCATCCAAATTGAAAGAGGTCAAGTAAAACTTATTCACAAATGACATGATATTGTACATAGAAAACCCTAAAGATTTTTACCAAAAACTACATTTATTTCTGCAAAGTAACAAAATTAACATCCAAAAATCGATAGCATTTTTATACACCAATAAAGAACTCTCCAGAAGAGAAACTAAAAAAAAAAAAAAAAAAAAAAAAAAAAAAAAAAATCCCATTTACTATTACAATGAAAAAAATAAGAAACCTAGGAAAAAATTTAACCAAAAAGGTAAAAATCCTGTACTCAGTAAGCTATAGATAATTGAAAATCAAAAACAGGAAAATACAAACGGTAGAAACATATACCTTGTTCATGGATTGGAAGAATTGATCATTAAAATGCCCATACTACCCAAAGCAATCTGTAGATTCAATGTAATCCCCATTAAAATACCTTCTGCTTATTTCACAGATCTAGGACAAATATTCCAGAAATTTATACAGAACCAAAAAAGACCTCCAAGAGCCACAACAAACTTAAGAAAGAAGAACAAAGTTGGAGGGATCACAATACCAGATATCAAACTATACTACAAAGCCAATGCAATAAAAGCAGCCTGGTACTGGCACAAGAATAGACATATAGAGCAGTAGAACAGAGCAGAGACCCCAGAAATTAGCCCAAGCCAATATGGTTAATTAATACTTTTTTTTTTTTTAAATATATTTTATTGATTTTTTTACAGAGAAGAAGGGAGAGAGATAGAGAGTTAGAAACATCGATGAGAGAGAAACATCGATCAGCTGCCTCCTGCACATCTCCTACTGGGGATGTGCCCGCAACCCAGGTACATGCCCTTGACCGGAATCGAGCCTGGGACCTTTCAGTCCGCAGGCCGACGCTCTATCCACTGAGCCAAACCGGTTTCGGCTGGTTAATTAATACTTGATAAAGTAGGCAAGAGCATACAATGGAGTAAAGACAATCTATTCAATAAATGGTATTGGGAAAATTTGACAGGTACATGCAAAAAAAAAATGAAACTAGATTATCAACTTACACCATACATAAGAATGAATCCAAAAAGGATAACAGACTTCAATGTAAGTTGCAAAAACCATAAAAATCCCAGAAGAAACAATAGACATCAAACTCAGACATCTCAAGGAGCAGAATTTTTGCCGATACATCTCGTAGAGCAAGAGAAACGGGAAAAAAAATAAGCAAATTGGACCATATCAAACCAAAAGGTTTCTGAACAGCAAAGATATCACGAAATGAAAAGGGAGAACATATTTACCAGTGATACATCTGGTACGGGGTTAATTTCCCAAATACATAAAGAACTTATACAAAAAAAGGAAGACAATACATTTTAAAAATGGGCAAAAGACCTGAATAGACACTTCTGCAAAAGGGACATACAGTTGACCCAGAGACATGGAAAAATGCTCAACGTCACTAATCATCAGAGAGATGAAAATGACAGTGAGGTACCATCTCATACCTGGCAGAATGGCTACCATAAAAAAAAAATCAACCAATGCTGGTGAGGATGTAGGGAAAAGGGAACTGTAGTGGAAATGCAAACTTCTGCAGGCACTATGGAAAACAGTATGGAGAATCCTCAAAAAATTAAAAGTGTAACTGCTGTTTGACCCAGCGATCTCACTTCTGGGAATATATTCTAAGAATCCCAATCAGAAACAATATATGTACCTCTATGTTCATAGCAGCGTTATTTACAATAGCTAAGATCTGGAAACAGCCCAAGTGCCCATAAGTAGATAAATGGGTAAAAAAGCCATTGTACATTTACACAATGGAATACTATGCAGCTGTACAAAAAGAAGGATCTTTTACCCTTTGTGACAGAATGGAGGGACCTGGAGATTATTATGCAAAGTGAAAGCCAATCAGAGAGAGACAAATATCATATGATTTTACTTATATGTGGAATCTAATGAACAAAATAAGCTGGTCAAAAATAGGTCCAGAGACATGGAAGCATGGAACAGACTGGCAGATCTCAGAGAGGAGTGGGGGGAGAAGTGGGAAGAGATTAACCAAAGAACTTGTTATGTATAGCTAATGGATACAGACAATAGTATGGTGAAGGCCTGGGGTAGGGTGGGAGCCAGGCGGATGTGGAAAATGGTGGGACATCTGTAATACCCTCAACAATAAAAATTTTAAAATAAAAAAAGAATAAGCTGTTTCATGTACTCAACTGTAAACCTACTTTTGCCCACCCCTGTATATATTTAAAAGCTATTTGGATTGATTCTAATATCTTTCCTTAATTATATTTTGCTACTAATGTATTTTAGGTGATTACATTCTTAGTCCCCTTCCTCCATTGATAGAAATCTTAGAAAACTATAGTCAGAAAAAGAAAGAAAAAGAAAGCCATAGTTATTAGCTTTATGTTTTATTGGATATTTTTTAAGAGACCAGGCTTTTTGCTTATATTTTGTGTTTGCTTATCAAAAAGGTTGCATTAACTATTTTTCTTGTTAAAGATAGTAGGGTTATGAGAGTCCTTAAGTGAAAGTTTGGATTTTTATCTAGAAAAAAATTTTTTTGAAAGCTTTTATATTATAAAAGAAGCATTAAAAAGCATTTTATTTCTGGAAATCTTGTGAATTGTTCTTATAAGTAGATTGGCTTAATTTGCTTATGTGTTTGTTTTGATGGAAGGTGAGAAATGAAATTTCTTTAGTGGCAGAAGGCTTTCTCCCAGAGGATGGAAGTGGCCGCATTGTTGGTATTCAGGACTTGCTGGATCAGGAGTCTGTGTGCATGGCCACGGCTTCTGGAGATGTCATACTGTGCAATCTCAGCACGCTCCAGGTAAGTGCAATATTCCTTGTGGAGGAAGTCTCAAGCATCCTCCAATAGGACTTTCTTTGCGTAGAAGTTTAAAAATTCAGGCGATGTACTATTTAAGCATTTTACAAATTACAGTCGTTGCAATATATATTTCTTTACAAAAAAATTGTTGGTTTGGCTTCAGCTATCTTTCAGGATTCTTCTAAAACTCAGTTTTGTCTACTGCATTTGTTAATCAGAACAATTACAACCTGGCCATTTTTGTGTGGTGTAGTTCACCTCTTATCAAAATCTGATCCTGAGTTGTAACCTATATTTCTCAATTAGAAATTCTTTGAAATATTTATGATTGCCAAAGGAGATAGATTTCAACCGTTAGCCTCTTTCTCTATTCTAGCGAAAGACTGATTTCTGGATTTCTATCCTTACCTTTTTAACAGCAAGAGTTTCACACTAAAATAGTCTAAGTCTTTTTAAAGTTCTTTGATTACTACATGAGTTGTGATCTCTTTAACATTGATTGTGCAATGAGACTTATAGTATTACTAATAATATAATGATAGTAGTAGCAGACATTTAGTCAATGTTTACAATGTGCCAGGCACTTTGTCAAGTGCTTTTCAAGCAGAATTTCATTTAATATTCACTACAATCTTATGAGATAGAGTGTTTTCCGATTCTTTAGAACTAGAGGAAATTGAGGCACAGAGAGCTTAAGTAACTAGGCCAAAGTCATACAGTTTTCAGAGGGGATATGAACCCTGGCAATCTAAATCTGATACCTTTGCTTTTAACCATTGCATTTAGTGCAGTAATAAATCTTCTTTCAGTTTATGGTAAGAAATATCAAAGACATCAAGTACAACTTAAATAGTGTTTCTCACATTTAAAAGGTATGCTTTTATTTTCAAAACTTTCTGTAGCAATTTTTCCTGATTGCTGAGCTCCTCCTGTCCATTCATTTAATTAAATGGTGCTAATCCTCCCTATTTGTGGCTTTTCAATGTATGCAAGATAGAATCCATGTTCTTATTGTACCTTATAGAACCTTTCATATGTGTTCCCCAAATTCTTTTTAGCCTCTTTCCTCCCCCATCATCGTGTGTGTGTGTGTGTGTGTGTATGTGTATGTATGCCTTATGCTCTACTTGCAGCTGTTATTTAACTGCTCTTTTTTAAATTTTGTGCCTCAATATTGCATTTCCCCCGATGTCTTTTTCCTGGCCCTATTATCACCCTTCAAGGCACCTTTCCAGAAAAGCTTTCCTGAACTCCTGAGCCACTAGTGCTTTCTTGCTCTGAGCCTTCACTTAATTCCCAGAAACCTCAATGATAGCTCTGATCCCACTGTAGGGCCATCTTTTCATCTCCTTTGTGAGATAACTCTGGGAGGAATGGCATGTCCATAGTCACGTCCACTTCCTGTGCCCCGTGCCATGCCTAGTCTCTCAATACCTGATACTGAATAAATGTTTATTGAATATATTCACAGTTGTGTGTTTTGTTTTTAATTATTTTGATTATGGTTATAGTAAATTTTCACTGAGACAGTGGGGTTTTAATCTCTCTTACTTTTTTTCTGTCTGTCTCAGCTGGAATGTGTAGGGAGTGTAGCCAGTGGTATTGCAGTCATGAGTTGGAGTCCTGATCAAGAGCTGGTGCTTCTTGCTACAGGTAAACTTGTTATTGATCTCATCTGACTTTTATAAAACACTAGAGGCCTAGTGCATGAAATTCATGCACTTCAGGGGGTCCCTCAGCCAAGTCCGCACCCCCTTGCAGTCTGGGAGCCCTTGGAAGCTGTTAGTCTGACATCCTTAGCGCTGCCACAGACCCGCCACCGCCGCTGAGCTCGCCAGCCGTGAGCCTGGCTTCTGGCCGAGCAGTGCTCCCCCTGTGGGAGCGCAGTGACCACCGGGGGCAGCTCCTGCATTGAGTGTCTGCCCCGTGGTGGTCAGTGCACATCAGAGTGAGCGGTTGAGCGACCTTAGCATATCATTAACGTATTACACTTTGATTTGTTGAATGGACAACTGGACCCTTAGCATATTAGGCTTTTATTATATAGGATGGCTCCTAATATCTCACAGGGGTAAGCTGTGTAGGTTTCAAAAATTTTCTTTAAACAATTATACCAGTGTTACAATTTAGAGAGGACTTTTATGTTAGCTTTACAACATAAATAGCTGAGAATAAGCATCACGTCAAAAGCTCTTTGCTTTAATGAGAGTCAGACATTTAGAATGAATTCTGTCTTGTTCTGTCTATAAACTCCTTCACACCAGCTCTGTAGCTTACAGTGCCATTGTTACTTATGGAATGGCAAATTTGTTGTATGCAAACGAAATCATTCTTGTTTGTGCCCCTTCAAGGTCAACAGACTCTGATTATGATGACAAAAGACTTTGAACCGATCATGGAGCATCAGATCCACCAGGATGATTTTGGTGAAAGTGAGTTTAGCTTTGTTTGAAATGTCTTATGATCTGAGTTCCACTCAAGTTTGATCATTGTCTTGCGCACTAATCTCCATGTCATAACCCAAAGGACTATAATGTTTGAACTTCCATTCATTAAGTGTCTGATCTCCCAGTTCCTTTGACCCACTTCTGATCCTGAAAGGCATACTTCAGTGCCTCTCCCGGTCTGAGAGTTAGCTTTGTCAATAATCTGGGGAATAGAAATCTATGCTTAGGGTCATCTTGATAGTTATTGCTCAGGAAAGGGACTACACTAGCTAGACCAGTGACGGCGAACCTTTTGAGCTCAGCGTGTCAGCATTTTGAAAAACCCTAACTTAACTCTGGTGCCATGTCACATATAGAAGTTTTTTGATATTTGCAACCATAGTAAAACAAAGACTTATGTTTTTGATATTTTTTGTATATATTTAAATGCCATTTAACAAAGAAAAATCAACCAAAAAAATGAATTCGCGTGTCACCTCTGACATGCGTGTCATAGGTTCGCCATCACTGAGCTAGACAGAGGCGGGGAACGTCCAGCTATAGGCTGTATATAAGGCTGCAAAATCATTTGGCCTGGCCCTGCCAAGACATTAGGGATGAGTTAATGTTTGACCAAATATAGCAGGCTAATTGTGAAGCTGATAATTCTGTATGGCCCTTGAATGATGTCATAAATAGCCAAATGGCCCTTGGCAGAAAAAAAGTTTCCTCACTTCTGAGCTAGAATGAGGAGGGCATTTCTGGGGTACAACTTTGGGGAGAAAACAGGAAAGATTTTTAACTTTTGCTGAGGTCTAATTTCATGCCTTCTTATTCCACCAACTCTGAGAAGTCATTTAGAAAATGGCTACTCATTTATTCATTCAAAAGTAATTTATTTCTTCAGTAATAATTTTGGAGTCGGTATGAACCCAGCAGTGTTAGGTGCTGAAGAGAATTTGGCTTTTCTCTTAAGGAGTTCCGTTAGTTCACTGACAACTAGAGTAGCATAAGGGGAGGAAGGGAGTAATGGAGAGGGAAGACTTCACAGACTACTGTGGCTACTGCAGTTGGTCTTGGGTAAATGAGGGGGGAGGGGAGGGAAGTGGACCAAACAAGTGAATAAACCCATTCCAGGGCAAGGTGTTTCCCGGAAGCCTTTGACACATCATAACTTTTTCAGACAACTGTGTATACTTAAGCATCGATGGTTGGCAGGACATGAATGTGGAATGAAATAAACAGGATGGATTTTGATTACGTTTGGTAGGAAGGGAATTTGAACATTGAGTTATAGGTGATCAGCCATTAAAGGTTTTGATGATACAAGATTGAGTGATTGGTGCAGAGGGAAGAGGAAGGGTGACCTGGCAAGAGGTTGCCATAGGAATGTAGGTGAGGGATAAAGAAGGTGGGTGGTGGGGCCAAAAGAGGGAATAAAGTCAGGAAAAATTTGATTCTCAACGAGGATGGGAGTACATTGTTTGGAATTATCTGAGCAACTCTTTTGGAATATGTGTGCATGGTTCCTCTCCTGCCCTAGCCGGTTTGAAAAATACCAGTTTAGAAAGTACAGTTGTAGGTTTTGGGTATGTAGGTGAAGAAGAAAGTTTAATGCAGTGGTTCTCAACCTTCCTAATGCCGCAACCCTTTAATACAGTTCCTCATGTTGTGGTGACCCCAATTTCATTGTTACAAATTGAACATAATTAAAGCATAGTGATTAATCACAAAAACGATATGTAATTATATATGTGTTTTCCGATGGTCTTAGGCGACCCCTGTGAAAGGGTCGTTTGACCCCCAAAGGGGTCGCGAGCCACAGGTTGAGAACACTGGTTTAATGGGACTCCAGCCTGAAGCTCAGGTGGTGGGAATAAAGGTGCCAGGATTTGAGAGGGAAGGTGGGAAGTGCTGGACTGTAAGGTGTAGGTGGTGAGTTAAGTTTTTGGTTTGTTTCAGGGGTACATGGTATCACTATGTGAAGTAGGCAAATATAAGGGGCCAAATCACTGGCATGCAGGAATCTTTACAATCTTGGGAGTAGGTGAACTTGCTCAGGGAGCAGGTATGGTCCTGGAAGAGTGAAGGATCCAGGATGGGTCTCTGGGGCGTTCAGCTTTGAGGACAATCGTAGAGATAGATAGTAACCAGCACACCTTTGCATGGGAAAGTGCCCTGGGCCTAGCTAATCCCACCTACTTTTTCATAATGTTTACTGCTGGTCAATTTATTGAGAGGTCTCAGAGCACCCAAGTAATTACAGTCCCCAACTTCTTGAAACTAGCAATGAAACTGCTTTTATTTAATTTCATTTAGCTCACTGGTTGTCTTGCATGTTCTCAATCATTTGTTCTCTAGACAAGTTTATCACAGTTGGATGGGGCAGGAAGGAGACCCAGTTCCACGGATCAGAAGGCAGGCAAGCGGCCTTTCAGGTGCAAATGGTAAGGTTGATCTGATGGATAAAGACGCTTAGAGGCTAATACGGGACAGATGTCTTGTGCTTTAGTAAAGCTGACGATGTTCAGAAAACCTCAGGGAATGAGTCATCCTAGGAAGATCCTTCTTTTTTAACGCCAGTTGCTTCACCTTTTATTTTTTCAGTGTATGGAATAATTATAACCAATACTCAGTGTAAAAAATAAACCACAGATAGAAATAAAACACTTCGTGTATCTCTTCTTGATATGCAGAAGAACTGTTTTTATACTTTTCTACACATGTAGATATTAGATATTTTTTCCTGATTTTTCCTTTTGGATGAAACTTATTTTCCTTCATCCTGGATACACTTTGAAGGTAGAGCTATAAGATTTATTAATAATGGATCAGGTGTGGGGTGTGAGAGAGTGGAATTGAGGATGATTTGGGGCCTGAGCAAATGAAAGCATTGTGTGTATATTATATGTAGAAATTTCCATGAACTGCCCTTATAGGATAAATGACTCATGTACTGCCTGCCAGGTACATTTTTCATCTTTCATTATTTCTAGCTGCATTTTGTGAATCGTATTTCATCTCTTAACCCTGCACCTGAGGAAGTTTGTGTTCTCTACCATGGTTTCGTTTCGCCTAGAATGAATCTGGTTAGGCTGCCAGTGTATTCCCTGAGGTGCAGATGGTGGCACCATTCTGACTTAACCTGTCACAGGAATGGATGATGGCTGCTCAGGCGGAGTGTTCCCCAACCCCGCAAAGTTGGTTTCTGTCTTGAAGGCCATCAGGATTGAGATGCAGGTGGCACTGGACTGTGTTCATCATCGCTGCTGCCTTTATTACCTCTGGCTCCGCTCTTCTGTGCACTGTTGTGAAGCTTACACAACAAATAGAACTCTCTCTCTGTTCTGTTTATATTTAGACAAACAACATTTATTTTCTTGTTGAAGTTACCTGGTAGATTCCTCAACTCATTGGTGTTAATATCTCGATCGGTAACTTTCCTGTTGCTTGAAGGCCTTTTTTTTTTAATGCCCAAAGAAGGATTTTGTTTTGTTGGAAGTTCTTTTCTATTAGTGATTTCTGCATCTGAGGATCCTTTCATTAGAAGAGTTCCTGAGGTTTCTGTGGAGCTGGTTTTTTCTAGGTAGCTTAATATCATATGAAAGATTGACATTTAATAGCCTGAGGCTTGTTTGATTCGGGGCCATTTAAGGCACCCACTAACATTTGTCTTTCCTCATCTCTTTAGATTGAGTCTGCTTTGCCCTGGGATGACCAAAGACCACAAATCACCTGGCGTGGTGATGGACAGTTTTTTGCCGTGGGTGTTGTTTGCCCAGAGACAGGTATGGAAATAAATTGCGTTAAACAAACAAACAAATAGTTTATCTTATTAAATTCAGGAAAGTTTATTCTCTTTTTTCTTAGGTGTTACTCAGCATTTTAAAGATTTTTTAAAAATTGATTCTTAGAGGTAGAGGAAAGGAGAGGGAGAGAGAGAGAGAAACATCAATGTGAGAGTGAAACATCGATCTGCTGCCTGCTACACAATCTCCACTGGGGATTGAGCCCACAACACAGGCAGCCTTTTGGTGTATGAAAATCCAGCTGGCAACATTTTGTTGCATGGGATGTTGCCCAACCAACTGAGCCACACTGGCCAGGGCAATTTTTTCTTTCTCAGTGAAAGTTTTCTTTTATTACATAACTAGAGGCCCAGTGCACAAATTTGTGCATGGGTGGGGTCCCTCTGCCTGGCCAGTGATCAGAGCCATTGTGGGGAGGGACCGTGGGAGGTTGGCCAGCCACAGGAGGGTGGCTGTGGGAGCACACTGACCACCAGGGGGCAGCTCCTGTGTTGAGCGCCTGCCCCCTGGTGGTCAGTGTGTATCATAGCAACTGGTTGTTCAATCATAACGGTCTCTTAGGCTTTTATATATATTGAAGATATACTTTAGATGTTAATGAATTTAGAACTAAGAATTAGAAGAGTTCTTTGAGGCTATTTTATCCAGCCTCCTCTGTGTTGGACACAAATTTTTACCAAGATTAATCTAATTTGTTTGTAAAACTATGGCAGTTTTTGTTAATAAGGGGGGTGTTTGAAAAGTTTCAACTTGACAATACTTATCATAATGCTTTAAGTTTGTTTGTTGGTTGTTTTGTTTCCTCTGTACCTACTGCATAGGGGCTCGGAAGGTCCGAGTGTGGAACCGTGAGTTTGCTTTACAGTCAACCAGTGAGCCTGTGGCAGGACTGGGCCCAGCTCTGGCCTGGAAGTGAGTGGGAGAAGAAATCTTTTAATTCCTTCCTCAGAATTCTTGGAACTGGGGGTGGGGGTAAGGGGAAGAGATCAACCAAAGGACTTGTATGCAAACATATAAGCCTAACCAATGGACACAGACACTGGGGGGGTGAGGCCCTGAATGGGGGGATGGGGAAGCATTGGGGGTGGGGGGGAGATAAGGACACATATATAATACCTTAATCAATAAAGAAAAAAGAATACAAAAAAAAAAAGAATTCTTGGAACTGGGGTAGAGGTGGTATCTATTGAATGTGGGTGTTTATATAACACAAAAAGAGAATTACTTTTTTTCATTTGGCTGTAAGCCTGTATGTTTTTTTCTTTATTAGTTCCCTGAAGTCTGACTTCAATTTGAATAGTAGATTCTGAGTTTCTTCGCAGATCTCACAATTCCGAGGCTCATACGTTTTGTAGGTTATAGGCAGGGTCTCCATGAAGCCATTGTATAAAAGAGAAAATGGTGCTTAGAAGGGAAGTCGCTGTATGCACAGCTCTGTGGGCAGTGGAGCTCTGGTGAGGACTAGGGAGAGGGCTTCCTTTCTGTGCACAGTCTCCCACACCACGGGACTCTGTTTGCCAAGGAACGTGCAGGGTGGATCCAGCCTGATTCTCTTGGCCCTGCACCCTTGTGTGGTCACAGCCTGCTTGTGATTGTGGCTGCCCTTAATATAGATAGAGGATGTGTCTCATCCACTGTCTCAGTAGCATCTGTTATATGCAAAGCCACGAGGTCTGTGCGTTTTAGATAGCTCATTTCCCACCAGTATTTGAGTAGCAGTTGGATGATAGAGCAAAGAGAAAAATGTATTTGAATTAAAACCTAGAGATGAGGTGTTTGAGAAGTCTTTAAAAATCCTGCCTGAGCATGGAATATTTGCTGAAGTTATCTACTTGAAGGAGAAATAGGTTATGGTGTTATGGACATTATACATGCAATGATTTAAATAAAGTATTGGCTTTTTAAAAAGTCACCCAAGTGCCTTCTAAATCTGAGGCTTTGGGGGCAAGTGGAGGCTTTGTGCAAATTAGGAAAAGGCACTCTTTCCTCTGGACAGGCATAGTCTCTCACTAGGGTGACTGCTTACCTAGTGACATGGAATTTGAAACTTCCTTGGATGCTTCTTTTTGTTTTTGCTGAAAAAAATGATTTCTCCTGATTTTATCTCGTTTAAAGCCAGCTGCATGTACTTTGGGGCCTTCTAACACCCTCCGTTTGCTTTAAGGCCCTCGGGCAGTTTGATTGCATCCACACAAGATAAACCCAACCAGCAGGACGTGGTGTTTTTTGAGAAAAATGGACTTCTCCATGGACAGTTTATGCTTCCTTTCCTCAAAGATGAGGTGAAGGTAAGTGCCTGAGTTGTTTCAGAATCAAATTTAGGTTTATAGAGAAGGTTTATATTGGATATGGGCGTGTGTGTAAATAGAAGCTCCCATGTACGGAGTAATAGAAATAGTGGCTTCTTATAACTAAGTTTTTTTGTGGGGTTTTTTCTTCTTCTTAAAAAACGAGAAATTCTTTTTCTTAGAGATTTTTAAAGAAGAAATGGTATTTCTTTCCCATCCTACATAAAACATAGACAGGAAATAGAAATGCTAGTTTTTATTGTTTATTTTGACAAAAGTACAATTCTTCCAGCAATAAAGATGCCTTTCATTCATAACATTGAAACCTTAAGCAGCGTGTGTACCATTAGGATCTCTGTTGGAGCAGATACACACCCAATGGTAATTTTAATTAAAGACACTAAAAGTGGAGAAAAGAGGTGGATGACCTCCCATGTACCTATTATTTGTAAGATACCAACATTTTGCAAAATTATTTTATCCACCTCTCTCTGGCCCTCACACACAAACACACATTCACACACATTTTTATTTTATTTCCTAGGGGTTTTTTTTTTTAATTGTAGGAAATGTACTTTTAATATTTTTTTCTAACAGTTAAAAACATTTTTCTTTAAATAACCATAAGTAACCACAATTACATTATCATAGATTACAAAATTAGTAATCATCCCTTAGTATTATCTAATCCAGCCGTGGGCAAACTACAGCCCGCGAGCCGGATCCGGCCCGTTCGGCTGTTCTATCCGGCCCACGGAGCCGAAAGAGCGGAGGGTTCTCTTGCTCTCCCCTCCGCTCCTTCACCAGCAGCAGTGTTAACATGGCAACGTCGGGAAACACGGCCGCAGCTCCTTCTTCTGAGTCCAGTTTAAGAACCCATTGTGGCCCTCGAGTCAAAAAGTTTGCCCACCCCTGATCCCTAGTCCATAGTCAGATGTCTCTGATTGACTAAATGTCACTTGCATTTGGTTGTTAAATCTCTTTTAATCTTTAGGCATAATGCATTTTCTCGAGTCCTCTGCATATGAGAACAGACTACACAGATTTGTTTAATGACTCTGTAGGTTAATAATTTATAGTTAGGGCTCTGCTCCAGGAGAGGATTGTTTGGTTTGTGAGAGCAGAGAATTCTGGTATCATAAAGATTTTGAAGTAAATACATAGTTAAAGGACAATGACAGGTCTGTTTTCCCTACTAGGTCAATGACCTGCTCTGGAATGCAGATTCCACTGTTCTTGCAGTTTGGTCAGAAGACCTTCAGAGGGAAGAAAATTCCACTCTAAAAACCTATGGTAAGACAGCACTGTTTCAGCCTTTTGCCCCATAAAATATAGTTGTAAGTAGATGTGGAGTTGCCTTTATCCCTTCTACTTAGTCCTGCAGTGGAATAAAAGTTGGTGGAGAGGGGTAGGTGGAGATGGGCCAGTGATTAGGTTTAGATTATTTATGGTTTCAGTCATGCATCAGTCACGGGTCTTTAGAGAAACAGAATCAGGGCAGGCCAGCAGGCTGGCAATTCAGGTAGGACTTGATGTTTGAGTCTTATCTGAAATTTATAGGACAGGCTCGCAGTATGCAGACGGGCAGGATCCTACTTTACATTTTTGAGGTAGAATTCCTTTTTCTCCAGGAAACCCTTGCTCTTTAAGGCCTTTTATTCATTGGATGAAACCTGCTCATTGTGGAGGATAATCTGCTTTATTTAAAGTCAACTGATTGTAGTAGGGCGAAATGGGTAAGGGAGATCAAATCTATGGTAACAGGTGGAAACTAGAATTTGGGTGGAAGCACTCTACAGTATATATAGATATCAAATTATAACGTACACCTGAAAAATATATAATATTACTAACCAGTGTTACTCAGTAATTAATAAGTAAATAATTTCTTTAGAAAATTGAAAGATAAAAAGTCACCTGGTTGTGTATGTTAACCACATCTACAGAATACCTTGCTACCTTCCCAGCAATATCTAGACTAGTGTTCAGCCTGGCACCATAGCCTAGCCAAGTTGACATATAAAATTGACCATTTCAGGTCACCAGTAATTTCTTAGATGGTTTTGCTACAGGAAGTCACATGCTGACCAAAGGAATACTACACTGTGAAAGTGAAAGGGAAATTGGATTAGATATAAGAATTGTCTCTATACCTTTTAAGTTGTGTAAATAGGTATTTTTTAGTGTATACGTAATAGGTGAAAACATTACACAATAAAGATGAGAAGGAAAATAGTTAATCCATAATTCTGTCTCTTTAATAATCACTATTGAAATTTTCTCATCTTCCAGATTTTATGGATATGTTTCAGTATAGCCATGATCTCATTTTTGTTATGTATATAGATAGGTATGATGCATCAGTTTTGTAACTTACTTTTCTACTGCCACATACGTATTTCCACTTTAGATAGCCATCTATATTATTTTAAATTACTGGATAATATTCATTTGTGCTGCAGTTTATTAAATCCCATTTTGTTAGACTTTTAAAGTTTTGTACTTTTTCATTATCAATAATAATGCACTGAATATTTTTTCATTCACTCATTCATTCATTTGACGCAGTGGTTTTCAACACTGGCTGCACCTTTATTTTTTTTGATTTTTATTTTTTAAATATATTTTTATTGCTTTCAGAGAGAAAGGGAGAGGGAGAGATAGAAACATCAATGAGAGAATCATTGATTGGCTGCCTCCTGCATGCACCCTACTGGGGATCGAGCCTGCAACCCGGACATGTCCCCTGACTGGGAATTGAACCATGTCCTCCTGGTTCATAGGTTGAGCTCAACCACTGAGCCACACCCGGCTGGGCAACCCTGGCTGCACCTTTAGAAAACAAAGCAAAACACTTTCCAGGCCTCATCTTATTGGATTCATTGTATCGGAATGAAGACTATCCATATTTAATTTAAAAGCAAAATGCTTCCAGATAACTTTTAACATACAGCCAGGGCTGAGAACCACGGTGTCAAGGGCAGGCAAGGCCCTGATATGCTCAGGATATGTGTTACATAAGAATAGCCATGATTCCTGTTATCACAGCATGGGCAGAAAGTTTAGCTTACCAACTAACTGCTAGGGAAATGTATTGCGATAGCCAGGTGAGAGAACTAGGTTAGATTTGCTGTAATCACTGAATTAAGAATTAGTGAGCTGGGAGATAAAGGAAATAAATTTCTTAATATAATCAAGACCTTCATTTATTTGTGTCATCTGTTGAATAAAAGTTGGTTTTGACTTGACATGATTAGGTCTTTTTTTTAGCTTTATTGAGATATAATTGATATATAACTGTGTAAGTTTAAAATGTACAATGTATGATTTGATACATGTATATATTGTGAAAAGTTTACCACAATGAGATTCACCTCACATAATTACCATTTTTATTGTTGTTATTGTGAGAACATTTAAGATAACTCTCTTAGCAACTTTCAAGTATACGTTACTATATTGTTAGCTGTAGTCACCATGCTGTACATTAGGTCCCTGGAACTTACTTATCTTGTAACTGAAAGTTTGTACCCTTTTACCAACATCTCCCCATTTTCCCCACCCTCCAGGATTAGGTCTCTGCTTTTAATAGATGTTGGAAAAGAGAATTGCTTGCTAATCTCCCTCAGACAGCTGAATCCTAGTTAATACCAGAGAGCCTTGCACCCCGTTGCATGCAAAGCACTTGGGAGAAAGTAATAAGCAACTTAAGCTTAATAGAACATGTGGTGCTAGTCCAGAACTTCTGGATTGAGTGTTTTAATACTTTTAATCTTCTTTCTAATTCTTTATGAAAAAAAGAACTGACTAAAACACTGTCTTGTCTTAGCCTTCCATCCTCACGATTGAAAAGTTTGAAGGTAGAGGCAAAAATAAACATGTGTTTCTGACTTTATTGAGCTTGACATTTTGTCTTCATGGAAAATTGCCTTTTGCCAATTATTGTTAATATTATTTTAATGGAGAGGCTGAGCAGGAAGGATCATTTGAAAAAGAAAAGTTTGTCCCATCCTCCTCTAGCAAATGGTATGAGGTCTTGTCCTCCAGCCTCTGAGGCCTCCTTTCATTTCTCCTTGCAGTTCAGCTCTGGACTGTGGGGAACTACCACTGGTATCTCAAGCAAAGTTTGATCTTCAGCGCCTGTGGGAAGAGCAAGATTGTGTCTCTGATGTGGGACCCGGTGACCCCGTACCGGCTGCATGTTCTCTGTCAGGGCTGGCACTACCTCTGCTATGACTGGTGCTGGACGACCGACCGGAGCTCGGGGGATTATTTAAGTGACATGGCAAACGTGGCTGTTATCGATGGAAGTAAGCAGCTAGAAAAGGTTTCTGTGAGCCTGGAGGGGGCCCCTGAGCCCGTGCCTGCAGATGTGGTTTGGCTAAAACAATGGGGAATATTTATTTGGTTGGTTGGTTGGTTGATCTTTACTTATTTGTTGTTTTGTTTGGATGAGAATGCCCATAGATGGGGCATGTACTTTCCTGAGGACCATAGTCCCTCCTCCCCACATCCACCTCCCACCCCAATTCCTCATTGTGCTGCACCCATGGTCTTCACATACTTACTGGACTGGCCTTTGAAGACATTGAAAATTCTGACCCTGGCCAGAGGAGACAGTCGTGTTAGGGTTTTAGATGTGTTTGCCTTGTCTTTTGCCCTGACTCAGATTTTCATTGACCCTTGCTTCTAAGATTGTAATGGGAGTTGCTGTACTAATTCATGTTCTGTGTAGTGGTCATAATACTGATTTAATAATCATATGATCTGAGTAGAGGACTTAATCATATATGCCTTATTACCACATCCATGCGGAGGGAAGTGCTTCAAGGATTTTAAAGGCATTGATTTCCTTGCGTTAGCCTGGCTTGGTTGCAGCCAAAGCTAGAACTCTGATCTCTTGACCTTGTCATAGCTCCTGTCTCCTAAAACCTGCAAGACCAGAGACGGACTTCTCCAGGTCTGGAGGGGACAATAGCCTGATATAGACATAATCCATGATATTTCCTCCCCCTACACGATGTTTATTGATGATTAAAACACCAAAAATTATTTTAAAGAATTGCTGTATATCTCCTACCACCATCATTAGTTAGTGGTACTGTGCTGTT
This sequence comes from Myotis daubentonii, assembly GCF_963259705.1. NCBI lineage: Eukaryota > Metazoa > Chordata > Mammalia > Chiroptera > Vespertilionidae > Myotis > Myotis daubentonii. The sequence goes on along the minus strand of NC_081850.1, from coordinate 62,484,434 downwards.
CTGATGCCTTATTTCACAATTAAACATCCATGTGCCTGATCCTCCTTCTCCTTCTGTCACATGCAGACAGGGTATTGGTGACAGTCTTCCGGCAGAGTGTAGTCCCACCTCCCATGTACACCCATCGAATGCTGCTCCCAGAGCCTGTGAATCAAGTCATGTTCTCTGCGTGCCCTGAAAGGAGTAACGACCTCGCTATCCTCGATGCCAGCAACCAGATTTCTGTCTATAAATATGGTATGTTCAGAACTGTTACAAGTTGTCCTGAGTCAGGTTTCCCCTCTAAAAAGCAAGTTATAGTTTGATGTTGCCTTCGCTCTAGTGTTTCTAAAAATTTTAAAAGTTATAATTAATACCTTTATCATCATATTTAATTGGCTTGTGGGGGGGTCTTTTTGAGGGAATTTCAGTCTTATAAGAGCTATTCCTTTGCTTTGTTGAACTTGAAGAGTCAGTTATTTAAAGAATAACATTCAACCCTGGAAATAGGATGGTATCTTATTACACCTGTAACGTGTTTTACAGTTTTCATTGCCTTTGCACATATTTTCAGTTGATCTCACAGCACTCCTAGGAGCTGTGTCACAGATGGACTTTTTTGTTTTTGTTTTTTTACGTTTTTGTTGATTTTAGAGAGGAAGGGAGAAGGATAGAGAGATAGAAACATTGATGAGAGAGAAACACATCCATTGGCTGCCTCCTGCATGCCCCCTACTGGAGATTGATCCTGCAACCCGGGCATGTACCATGACCGGGAATGTAACCAGTGACCTCTTGGTTCATGGGCCAACGTCACTCCACCACTGAGCCATACTGGTTGGGCTGGATTTTTTCTTTTTTATAATGAAGGATAGAATGCCAGCGGGTTTGCAATTTGCTTCAGGAAGCATGGACAGGGAGTCCAACTGAGGTGTCATAGCTTCTAATCCAGTTGTTTTCCACAGCCCCATTGCTCTCAGTTCCTAGTTGCTTTCCTGATGGGCTGGGGAAACCCGACACTTGTTTTTAGTTGTGAGTTCTATGTTCATGTCATGAATTATACAGGCAAATGGCACTGGTGGCCTTGTTTTCAAATAACTTATGCATTCTCAGAGAACAATTTAGCTGCTAGGATAGAATAATCAAAATTAATTTATATTGGAATTCCCTACTAATCAGTGTTTCTGTTGAATCAGCAGGCTTCTGTTTATACTAACAATACAGTGGGCCCTCCTTTTGTTCAGTGTCATTTTGTTGGAATGTTGATGAGATGCTGTGTAGGAACTCTTGTTTATACCAGTTACCTTATGATAAAATAGATTTTGTTACATATCATTTTGTTTAAAGTCACAGAACCCACTGACGGCATTAAGTAAGGACTTACTGTACTTGGATATGTCTCCAGCTACTCTGATTTTTGTTTCAATCTGTAAAATGCTATAACAGTTCTCCTTAAACTTTTTAATTGTTAATAACTTTTAAAGAAGTAATGTGTTCATTGTTAAGGAAAATCAGAAAAAGCAGAAATTAACTTCTTTTCAAAGTAGACTTTATTATCAACCTGTAATATCAAAAGTAAATAAGTGATTGTCTTTATACTTGACTGCTGGTTTTCTTAGCTTAAAAGAATCAGATGTAGAGTAAGCTTTTGTGGTGCTTACTAGATGATACTAATTTAAGATTGTATAATTGTTTATTGTTTTACTATGTACAGAATATTTTATCCTACATTCACTTAAAAAATAACGTTATTCACATCACTCATCCACTTAGGGTATACAACTCTATGGTTTTTAGTATATTTGCAGTTTTGCAACCATCAGCACAGTCAATTTTAGAACACCTCTATCTCCCCAGAGTGAAACTCTGTAGCACCCCACATTCATGATCAGATAGGGCAGGTTAGACCTCCGCTCCCGGCAGTGTGTCAGGTGGCTGTGTGCGGGCAGGCCATGGTGTGGGCACGGGGAGGCAGACATACCAGTGGGGCTGCTCAGAGTGACTAGGCAGGAGATGGTGAGAGTTTGAGCCAGGGAAGTGTCTGTAGAAAAATACAAAGCGGGGAGCTGGAAGCCTTTGAGAGTGGGGAGCATGTTGTAGCGTATTTGGGTATAAAAGAGTCTGGGAAAAGGCTGTAGGAGTTGTTACTAAAATGTAGGATGTATAGATTAGGCTTTTTTTAAAAATGGTTTTATTGCTTAAAGTATTACAAAGAGTATTACATATGTCTCCTTTTTTCCCCACCCTTGACAATCCCCTGGGAGATTAGGCTTTTTAAACACGGAGCAATTTCAGACGATGGCCCTGGTGTGAACAGCTCACCTGCGCAGGGAGCATAGCAGGAGGCGGGGGGAGTCAGGATTGCTGTGTGGAGCAGCGAACGTCAGCTGTTGTGCAGGTGACAGTGAATGTTGAGGAATAATGCATTTTATTGGGATTAAAAGGAAAGAGAAGAGGAAAGATTGGAAGTTGATGTTAAAGTCAGGATATTCCAGTTTGAGGTCTCAGAGTGGACAAGTCAGAATACTGATAAGGGCTACTGAGCCGAAGAGAAAGGGCTTGTGATACAAACGAACAACTTGGAGGCGAGTAGTGCACCTTTGCGTCCAATGGAGACAAATTAGATGCCAGAACTTGCATAGGAGACATTTGCTGTGTCCCGAGTATTGCTCCATGTTTATTGATTGTCTCTTATATGACACGTTTTATTCTAGTCCATATGATTGTGGAATTTATCTTCTAGTTGGGGAGAAATATAGTAAATAAAAGTTGCAGTCTATGAGATGGTAAATGCTGTGGAGAAAAATAAGCAAGGTCAGGGTATGGGAGAGCATGAGGTGGTCAGGAAGCCTCTATGTGAAGGTGACATTCAAGCAGAGACCCAGTGGCAATTGGAGAGGGAGCCATGTGAATCCTGGGGTAAGAGCATTCTAGGCAGAGTAGAGAGCAATGGCGAAGGCGCTTGTCTGTAGGAAATAACCAGGAGTTCAGGGAGGCTGCAGAGGGGGTAAGGGGAGGGTGGTGGGTGGAGTCAGAGAGGTGACAGGAAACAGTTCTCGTTGGCCTCAGTGTTTATTCTGTGTGAGACAGGAAGCCTCCGGAGGGTGTAGAGCAGAAGAGCGTGGTGTTCTGACTCAGTTTTTTTAAAGGGTTGTATTGGCTGCTGTGCAGTGAATAAACTGGATCAAGAATGGAAAGAGAATATCTTTTGATGAAGGATGCCAGGTTGGTGAGAGGTGGTGGTGGGGCAGTGGAGGAAGTAGCACTGGTGTGAGAGGGCAGCCCTCCCTGGTCTTGCTGAGGTACAGCGAGGACTGTAACTGGGGTAGTATGAAGGGGAAAAAAGATTTGGTTAAGCCTGAAAGGTAGGCAGAGATTTTAAAAAGAGATTGAGATGTGACTGTTTTCTAGATTGCTTTGTTTGTAAAGTAGTTTGACTTCCAGAACCCCATAAACTTAGTATGAGGAGAAGTGTTCATAGTTTGATATAATTGGACTTGCAATTTTGTTTTCTAGGTGATAGTTCAAGTGTGGATCCCACGGTGAAACTGGGAGCTGTGGGTGGAAGTGGATTTAAAGTTTCCTTTGAGACACCTCATCTGGAAAAGAGATACAAGTAGGTTGTTCTTAGTTATCGGAACGTCTGGGAACAGAAGGAGCCAGCATTTAATCCTAAATTACCCAGTTGTTATCCTATGCTTGTTGCTGAGTGGAACAAGTAGATACCACACCTGGGTGCTGGTTTTTCAGCCCCATTGGGGAAGCCACTTACCTGGATTTTGATCCATGAAGGATGATGGGTGCAGGAGAGCCCAAGTAATAAACCAGCCTAAAACCCATTCTTCTCAACAGTCCTTGGTTCTCCAGGAAAACATTGCATGGGAAGATGGAGATGTATTGACAGGGCAAATTGCATTCACGTACCTAAATGAGGATGTCTAGGTTATTAACATATGGCTGACCTACAGCAGCCTCTGTCTTTGCCTCTACCTACATTCCAAAACCTCTGGGTGCTGTGTTTTGAGGCTTTCAGTTTGGAAATCAGAATACATTTTCCCATGGAAATAATACTAGAAATGACTGGGTGTAATTGAATATCTCAGGTATACTATAGGCATTATAAAATGACCCAGAAGCCAATTTATAAATTATAATGCCATTCCTGTGAGAATCCAGGATTTGAGTCTATTCTTGATGAGTCTGTGCTCTTAATTCCTGCTCTATTCTGTCTCCTGGGAGCATTTATTCCTAAATTAATAGTAATAATAAACTGACTAGAGCAAATAACTGAAAGTTTCTTAAATATATGCAATATATTTCATAAATGTATATATGTATCTAACCTGTGTATGATTTGGGGGCTGCCTATATATAATGCTTAGAAGTTTTCAAAGAACATTTATATGGATAATTTTATTTCACAGACTTGAAACCACTAGAGGAAGAAGGTGTAAGGCAATGTAGAATATAGTTTCATTTAGAGATGTCTTCATGAGGGACGCGAATACTTATCTCGATCCTTGAAGCAGGAGTAGGACTAGGTTAGGATTGCAGAGGAGGATTGGGAACAGTAGGTGTGGCGGGCAGAGGAATGTCAGCAAGAACCAGGTGGGGGTGCTCCTGCATGGGGCTGCGTGCAGTGGAGAGGCTGAGTCCTGGGAGCTGGTTGAGGAGGAAGATTGGGCTAGATACCCCCTCCTTCAGTGCACGCCGAGGGTTTGCTGCTCAAACTCAAAGTCAAGAAGTGGCCATTATGAGTCCTGTATGAGGCAGCAAAAAGTGCTGTCCTCTGCTGCATAAATGCTGCAGAAGAAGATGTTAGAGGCAGGGAGACTCTCAAGGTAATGTATTCATTGTGGTGTGAGATGCTTGGGAAAGGACCCATTCTACTGAAGTCCAGCTAGCTGCTGCAGTTTGGTTTGAATGCTGGTAAGTGGGACAGTGGAAAACCTCTGGGTTTATTAGTGTAGGGTCAACCCAGGGCAGGTAATTTTCTTGTGTGGTCAGATTCATAAATCTAAAGCTCTCAGAGAATAAGAAACAATATTAACTAAACAGAAACCACATTTTAGAACCAGACAAACAGTATTTTGGGTTTTTTTTAGTATTTGACATCATTTCAGGTTTTGCCTCTACAAATAACCAGGTGCTGCCTGTATACAGGGTGGTTCATTCTTCATTCAGGGAAATCTCAGTGGTATTAAAGTTTCATTCTTGGATATTCTTCAATATTTAAAACAGAATTCAGTTTGAGAATAGTGAGGATCAAGAAGTAAATCCACTGAAGCTCAGCTTTCTCACCTGGATCCAAGAAGACGTCTTCCTGGCCGTACGCCACAGTCAGTCCAGCCCACAGTCCGTCATTCACCATCTCACCGTGGCCTCTTCCGAGACAGATGACCAGCAAGGACAGCTCACTATTAGGTATCACAGCCCTTCTGTGTTCCATGTGGTAATAGAGTTACGCTTTTCTGTTTTGTCGTTATGAGCATAGGACTTTTTTCGGCTTCTAGTGAGGTAGTTTAAGAGGCAGTAGCTTCCTTGTTAGACACACTTGGTATGAGGTTAAGTCTCATTTTGAGTCATGTCAAAATACAGGCCGAAAATGTGTCAGGAAGTGGTGAAAAAGAGGACAAATACCAACAGATGAGGCAAAACATTTTGAAGTGTGTTAAAATTTTTAATTGAGCATATGCTTACCTTCCAGCAAGGCAATTGCTAGCCCATGAGAATCAGTCATCCTGATTACCCTTGTTAGTTATTAAAACCAGTTATGTTATCAGATCTATTTATATGTGCTACATTTTGATGTCTGGCCTCTCTTTACGTTCTGTTTGGCACATGACACATTTACTACTGAAAAGTCTCTATTTTTCTTTTTTTAATCATCTTTTTGTTTTTAACTTTACAGTTTCATTGAGGTATAATCAACACACAACAAATTACACAAATTTGTGAATACAATTTGATAACTTTTGATATCTGTATGCATCCATGAAGCCATATAATCAGGAAATAGAACATATACTTTCCCCATAAACGTTTCCTTATGCCTCTTTGTGACATACCCCTCCGTGTCCGCTACCATTCCCAATCAGCCAGAGATCTGTTTTCTGTTATGGTAGATTGCATTTTATAGGATTCCTCTATTTTTCTTTGCTAAATTTCACTGCCCCCTAGCCTTGAGTTTCATTTTGATCCCTGACTGCGTCTTTGTCATGTAACAAGTTCTGGTTCATGAATGCGGTTTTCTGTAAGGCAAGCCCTGTTGTGCAGTAGATAGATAGCATTGTCTGGGCAGCTCTGGAAAATCCTCATGTTTCCAGTGTCACATTTGGCTCCTTGGGCATACACTGATATTACTCTCTAGCTTCATTTGTGATGAAAGACCTGCTTAGATTTAAACTCTGAAAACCCTTATTGCAAAATTAGGAACCTTTCCTCATTGTATACATCAAACACTCTGATGCAGTCATTAACTCCTTATCTTTGATTCATAACTCTTTATATTTTTAAAAGCTTTTTGTGAATATGTCTCGATGCAGAAAATGTTGTAGCTACATGTAGCACTTCAATATAACCAGGAATTTACTTTTGAAAAGCAAAGCAGTTTTCATTAGACGTGTCTAAATTATGAAATTTCTACTTTTCAAAGTTTAAAATTCTTTTTTTTAAGAAATTTTTTTATTTTTAATTACACTTAAACTATATTTCTGGTGTACAACATAGTGATGAGACATAAAATTTAAAATTATTTATAGAAAAAAAAGCTAGAGGCAGTCATTTCATTTACTGAAAAGGGAATGAGAAAGTCATTTAAAAAATATTTCTGTTGCTTTGACCTTTGTTTCTCAAAGCAAAACTGTTTGTTCATATAAAATATCAGTGTTTTTGAGGAATATAAAGTCCCTTGATTAGCTTTCAGCTCTTACTAGCTTACATATTACAGTTCGTCTTTATAAAAGGTACTCTTCTTAGTACTTTACCAATATTACGGATGTCTCACAGGACCTCTTTGGAGTATGTACTGTTAGCGTTTTGCAGCTGCGACAGCCAAGGCACAGGGCATGGTAACAGCTTGCCTGAGATCCCAGTCCCAGCAAGACTAGCTCCAGAGTCTGTTCTCTTAACTTACAGATAAATTATCCTCACAGAACTTGGGACATTTTGGTATTTCATAGATTGGTTAAAAAATCTTAGACTAAATGTTAGCATTGGAATCATTTTTTTAAATCACTATCTCTTTCAATTCCTTTAAGACATATCTAGTTTCTTTAAGATGTATACGTTCATTGACTCAGGAAAAAATACAATGGCAACAGCACATTTCCCCTCTCCCCATGAATGAAGACCCACAGATTTCCATGAACGAATATGATAGTGATAGAGAGTGTTCTATGTTCCTACTGACTCACTGCTTCATTAATGTAGTTTATATTTTAAGAAGACAAAAATATTATTGATACCAAGTATGTCTAATGAAGGTGGTAAGTTGCAATAAGTTATAATGAGTTGCTGCCAGAATAGGAATGATAACTTCACAATGTAGACTCCAGCTTATTTGTATTGTGGAAAATAGTATGATGTGACAGGTAATCGCTTAATCTGGGCTTGTGATTGCAATAGTTTATCCTGTGTGTGTGTGTGTGTGTGTGTTGTGTTGTGTATATTGTATTGAAATAAGCAGAGTAGCACCGAAAAGAAATTGCTTGTTTCTTTTTCTGTTTTGCAAAATCTGTGAAATGTCACTACTTTTGAGAAAAACTAGATCTATTCACATCCCCTCCCTCCCTTTTTTTACTTTTGTCAGTTCATCTGTGACAGTGGATGGGGTCATAATCAGCCTATGTTGCAATTCCAAGACCAAGACAGTAGCATTGCAGCTAGCTGGTGGCCAGATACTGAAGTACCTTTGGGGTGAGTATTACAGTTAGGAAAGCATGTTTATGACTTATATGATGTTTCATTGTTAAAAACATGACTTGTATCTTGTCTGTGCCACATTGACTGTTAGGTCTTTTAACTACTCTGGAAAACCCTAAGCTATAGCAAGGATTTGCAGGTGTTTTCTTGTTTTAAAAGATTTTTTATTGATTTGTAGACAGAGAGGAAGGGAGAGGGAGAGAGAAAAACATCATGTGAGAGCAAAACATTGATCAGTTGCTTCCTTCACACCCCCTACCAGGGATCAAGCCTACAACCTGGGCATGTGCCCTAATGGGGAATTGAACCAGCAGCCTTTCAGTGCATGGGATGATGCTCCAACCAACTGAGCCACACCGGCCAGGGCGGCAGGTGTTTACTACCTGTTTTCTCTTGTAATGAATTGGAATACCCTAATGAGTTTGCAGAATACATTTGGAAAGTAATCCAAATTGCATGTTAAGTGTTTTAGTAAGTATTAATGGGACAGTGTTTGTACAAAGAGCAGATCAGCTCTTGGTAAACCTCCTCTGATAATCCTGCAGAATCCCCTTCTCCAGTTGTTGAACCCTGGAAGAACCCGGGTGGATTTCCTGTTCAAATTCCTTATGAATGCACACAGACTGAATTGGCCGTGATTGGAGGGAAGGTAAGTAATCACAGGGCAGAAAAATTTACCACTTAAAAGTAGGGACCCAAGATCTGATAGCATTAGGTACAAAGAGTATGGGCTTTGGAGGTGAGCCTGGATCCACTAAATCGTAAGGCAACATTGAGAAGGCCCAGTTCCCTGAGCCCCAGCTTCCTCTGTGAGATGGAATTAAGAGGTTGCCTGGCAAACAGGCTTTAGTTAATCCCTTCCTCGGAGTTATAAATTTAAAAATAGAATGCAGTTAGCAAACTTTCATCCCCAGTTGTACAGAACAGACACAGTTAGTTTTATTAAATTCCTTTTGGGAACAACAGAAATGTAATCTTGAAAGTAGTATTCAGTAGTTGTCATTCATCAAATATTAAAATGCCTATAATTGTGATGGGTGGTAGGATACAGTTGTTATAAAGCAAAACAGCTATTCAATCCCTTGTTCTTGGGACTTTATACTCTATCAACAGATTATATGATTAGCCCCTCCAACGGGAGAATGAAGGAAACAAGAATGGTGAGGTGCTGGGGACCAAGTGGAGGATGGTAGTTGTGAGGATAGGGGACCTACTTTGGTGGAAAGCTCTATGGTGTGTGTACTGAAGAGAAGTCTCCCCGAGGAAGGGAGAGTGTTCCAGGGACAAGGAACTACACATCTTGAGCTTGGAAAGAGCTCAGCTTATTCAAGGAATTGAATGGAAGCAGTGTGGCTGGGACTCAATGAAAGGCCATAGGAAGGAGTGTGGATTTTTTATGTACTTAACAAAGGCAGGGAGATTATTAGTAATTTTAAATCAGCAGAATAATGTGATTTGCTTCATGGTTTGGAATGTTTTCTGGCTGCCGGGTGGGGAGTAGGTTGGAAAGGAACGAGAGTAGAAGTGACTGTTGGAGTGGAGGCAGTGAGGGCAGAAAGGTGGCATATTTGAGATGCAGGTAGGAGATAGAAATGTCAGGGCCTGCAGATGGATTGGATGGCTTCTGGACCAACCACATCTAACATACCTATTCAGTCCTGATTACAGAGACTTAGATGTGAAATCACAGGTCAGTAGAACTGTGTGATTGAAAGGTTAGGTTAAACTAGTTTGGTTAGAATTGTTTATAATTTCAGTTTTATTTCTTTGCAGGAATATGTCCTTGGTCTGACTAACAGGTGTCGCTTTTTCATCAATGACAATGAGGTATAAAGGCGTGGTTTGGTGACGGATCTTCTTCAGTGTTGTCTCCAAGTAATAAAGCTAAATTTCCCCTTGTCTCCATTACCTTGTAGGTTGCTTCCAATATCACGTCATTTGCAGTATATGATGAGTTTTTGTTGTTAACAACTCATTCTCACACCTGCCAGTGTTTTTGTCTGAGTGATGCTTCATTAAAAAGTAAGTTCTCAGTGTATAAAATAGAAAATGGTCCCTCTTCTGCTATCTTCTGTCCTTTGAGGTCTTGATGACTTCCAAGTTCTTCACCTACTTTGGCTTTTGACTGTGGAGTCCTGGACAGGAGAATACCATTAGAGTTTAGTTCTTCGTCCCTAATCTCAGCACAGCATCGCAGTTCAATCATCCTGCACCAGTTAGCAAAGACTTCCAGAAAAGGAGGTCCTTCCTTAAGCAGAATATTCTGAAGTTAAACAAAAATTGTTCAGGGAATTTCATTATTTAACTACTTTAATATTTTACTTTGAGTTACCAGTAAATACCAAACGAGCAATATGCGGTGACTTCTTTGTAATCTTTTCTCACTGTGCCACCCTCCGCTGTACCCTCTGAAGGACTTCGTCTGGGGTTTGTAGGAAATTGGCTTTTTTTTCTTCTATTCCATGCCCACCCATCCGCTCACCTTCAACCCCACCCCCCTGTGTATGTGTATTTTCCTTATTCTGAAAATCCCCATTGGAAATGGAATCATTCCCTGGTATGATTATAGTGCTAAGAAAGAGAGAAGCTGCCCATTCTCCCTGTGCCTTCCAAGTCAGTTGATGAGGTGTGTGTGAGAATATGCATGAAGGCTCTGAGAGAGGGCAAGTTTGAGGGATGAGACTTTATCAGAAAGGCTGATGGTCTTGAGGTTGAGTGGGAGAGCAAAGGAGCCTGGTTAGTAACTGCTCTCCTGTATTTCAGATAACATGCGGTTTCAGCTGCAGGTAATGGAGAGTGCCTGGTCATGACAGTGATTAAGGCCCATGTTGTCTCTAGCATTACAGGCAGGTCTGAGCAGCAGTCACGCGTCTAACGGGGAAACGCTGCGGATGGTGGAGCGGGGTTCACGCATTGTCACTGTTGTGCCCCAGGACACAAAGCTGATACTACAGGTAAGCTGATTTTCCCGGCTGTTTCTGATTGCCATTGGACAGTCAATACCAAACAGTTCTTGCAGATTGTATTTTAGGCTCTCTTTTCATTTGAGTAATTTATTTAAGTCTTTCCTTGCCAGGTTCTGTTAGCTTTATTACAAAGGAGTGTTCATACAGGCTCTGCCCTGTAAGGCTAAAAGGGAAGCTTTTCTGGAAAGTCAATATAAATATTGAGCACAACTAGATTCTGCTAAAAGTGTGCTCATTTTACCTCGCGTGGTAGTTCACTGTGAAGTTAGGTAAAGTTGTGTAGCCTGGGTATTTAAATGTTTTCGATTTAATTTAAAACATTATTATTTTGATTTATATATTTTAAGATGCCAAGGGGAAACTTAGAAGTTGTTCATCATCGAGCCCTGGTTTTAGCTCAGATTCGGAAGTGGTTGGACAAGTAAGTACCACGTACAGGACTAGTTAGCTTGTTATGACTTATGTGTGAAGATCATAAGTATCCTTTTAAGGCTTAAAACCTAAAAGTGGAAAACCTTCATTACAGATGTCAATCAGATTCTCAGAGGCTTTTTTTTTTTACACTTTGATTTTTCTTTTTAATCTTTATTAAATTGATTGTGGTGACATGGTCTACACTGATTTTAATGCCATATAGTATAGTGACATTTCCAGCAGAAGGGATCATGAAGCTCATCGTGTAAGTCAGGGCTTCCTAGCCTGAGGGGACCCTCATGGCTTCAGATGGGACACTGCACCAACTGACTCTGCATGTCTTTCTAGGCAGGAGGCCCAAGGCTTTCTGGTTCGCAGGGGGCCTATGACCCAAAGTGCCTGAGCCACTGTTAGGAGGGAAATGATCCACTGTCTGACTCGGTACAGGAGAAGCTTTGCATTATTTTGTTAAGAAAGACCTAAGTTCCATGATGAGTGTGTCTGTGAGGATGTAGTCCTCATCCTGCCATGATGATTAAATCATTCCTTTTCAGAAGGTAAATGAATTTGGTAGCCGATTTTTTATTCTGTGATTTCAGAATGAAAATCCATTAGCAGTTGTTTGGCACTTGGGCTGTAATCTCATTAGAACTGGTTTGTATCATAATGAAAACGTGCTGGGTCCAGGGAGCTTAGTTTTTGTGAAATGCCTTCTTTATCCATTCTCTTCACAGGCTTATGTTTAAAGAAGCATTTGAATGCATGAGAAAACTGAGAATTAATCTCAATCTGATTTATGATCATAACCCTAAGGTAACTTTCTCACGCTGCTGTTTACCTAGCTTACTTTAGACTTGAACTAACATGATCTGAACTAAAATGTTTTGTCCTTTTTTTTGGGTAGGTGTTTCTTGAAAATGTGGAGTCCTTCATAAAACAGATAGATTCTGTAAATCATATTAATTTGTTTTTCACAGAATTGAAGTAAGTATTTTGAATAATTCATGAGTATCATAGTCATGATTTTCTCTCTTCTAGTTAAGGAAATCAAATAGATAGGTAGAGGAGAAAAATTAATGTCTAGTATTTTTTTTTTATCACTATAACTCTTAACCATATGTACTGGATCTTTCCTTTTTTAAAAACAATCTATTTAAAACTAAGACTTTAAGTATGTAGGTCAGAATTATTATTTGACTTTATTTTTAGGTAGTCATAAAACTGTTTTTATGAGTTTAAAAGAAAATGGTGTCTTCTTATGTCTGCATTGACCATTTCTCCAACTTTTTAATGAGAAATTTGAAACATAGAAAATTGAGAGAATTGTCACATGAGCATCCTGTACCTCCACCTAGATTCTAGAATACATATTTTTCTATATTTGCTTTATCACTATTTGCCACCTGTTCATGCATCATCTATTTTTAGACTAATTTCAAGGTAATTACATCAGTGTACCTGTACCTCAGTATTTCATTTTGCATAGCACTATCTAGAGTGTATCTTATCGTTTGCATATAGGGTCCTGCTGTATTTATAGTGAAATGCCACGATCAGTGTACCTTTCAGTGAGTTTTGACAAATGTATGCTTCCATGTAACCTGAACCTCCACCAGGTTCCCTCCAGTCCCTTATCAGTCAGTCCCTGACCCCTAGGCAGCCGCTGTTTTGAGTTTTACACCATGGATCAGTTTCACATGTTCAGGAACTTTATAAATGGACTCAGAATATTTATTTTTCTGTGTAAATAAAGCTTCTTTCCCATAGTGTATATTATCTTGAGATTCATCCATTTTACATGTATTCAAGATCCATCTCATTTATCACTCAATAGAATGCCACTGTATAAATATACTAGTTTGTTCATCATTACCCAGTGATGGACATCTGGTCTGTGCCTCGTTTGGGCTCTCAGGTCTTTTGTAGACATGTTTTCATTTCTCAATAAATTTCTCCATTTTTTATCTTATATGAGTATTTTTATAATTAAACTTTTCCAATAGCTTTTTTTTTTTTTAATGGCGAGCTATTTTTATTTATTGTCTTATCAGCACACCTGGGTTTATGTGAATGGTTTGAGAGGGGACACAGGTTCAGTTAATGACCTTTTAATATACACCTGTTCTTAGGGAAGAAGATGTCACAACTACCATGTACCCTCCACCAGTTCCCGACACTGCCCCACAGTCCAGAGGTCTCGAGGGGAGTAAAGTAGACCTTATCTGCGATGCCATGCGAGCTGCCATGGAGAGCATAGACCCTGACAAGTACGTGTGCCGCGTTAGGGGCATCTTGTGAATGACACAAGCACATAGCTGTCCTTACTCTGTTCATCCTTCTCATCCTGTGTTGCTCTTCGCGTCTGACCTCAGGTACTGTCTGTCCATCCTCACCTCTCATGTGAAGAAAACAACCCCAGAACTGGAAGTTGTGCTGCAGAAGGTACACGAGCTTCAAGGTAGAGACCCGTTCACAGGAAGAGTGTTTTCGGGGCCCGCTTGTCTCAGCCTTCCCAGCTCGGGAGAGCACGCTGACCAGGAGCAGGGTCACAGCACGGATTTAACGTGTGGCCTTTGAGGGGCCATGTTAACACATTGTATGCGGGAAATGTGTTTACACATTTTACATATTTATACGTTCTACCAGTGTAGTAGAGCGCGGGACACGTATTAATACGTTTTTTATAGACTAGCGGTAGAATGCGGGTAACGTATAAATACGTAAACTAAAGTTATCGGAATTTTACTGAACATTGCCATTTTCGCAAAAATGGCCCATACCACCTGTTAGCGTGCGATAAAAACTCCCCGCAAACAATGTGTTAAGATCTGTGTCATTCTTTTCAGTGCTGCATGTACAAAAGGATCAGAGATATCTGTCTATTGGAAAATGTGTTTCTTTGTCTTCTGGTTATGATGCCAGGTTGTGTGGGTTTTTGCCCAGATGGTTTTGTTCTGTTTTGTTTTCTGACGCTGACAGGAAGCACTACCCCTGTTCCTGATGGTGTGAGTGCTGAAGAGGCCCTGAAGTATTTGCTGCTGCTGGTAGATGTGAATGAATTATATGATCATTCCCTTGGGACCTATGACTTTGATTTGGTCCTCATGGTAGCTGAGAAGTCCCAGAAGGTACGTGGAGTTGCTACCTTGCCATCTTTTTGGTTCTCGTTTATGTAATCATGGCAGCATGAATCCCTCTCCTAATGGAGCAGTGTTCTGCCCGATATAGTCCTGGGAGCACAGGGCTGGAGGCAGATCTGAGAGCCTCTGGGCCCACGCTTCTAAGTGCCATTCTCTATCATAGTTCTATGCTTATCAAAGTGTTTTGATTGCTAGGTTGAGCAAGTGAAATAAAATTATGTGGTTATTTTTAAGATTATAGGCATCTGTGTGAACAAATTCTCCTCTTATCAAGGAAATAGAACAAACGAATCCTATTCCAATTCCGGTCTCTATTTTGTAGCTCATTTTTCTAGTGGAAAGTAGGAACATGGAAAATAGAAAGGTTTGGTGCCTCTGTCCCCCTTAGCATGCGACAGTCAAAATGTTTGAGCGCCCCTGGCCTGCACTTTTTTTATCTATTGTACAGCCTTGGTTTCATCCCCTACCATTCCTTTCTTTGCTCTTGTCAGAGTGACCTTTCCAAAAAGGAAAATTTGATCCTTTATTCCTCTGTTTTAAATACTTTATAGTCCCCATGGCCCCAGCATGAAATTCAAAGGCCGTAATATTACTTAAACATTCTCTGTGATCTGTTCCCTGTGTATCTCTGTCCTCGTCTCTTCACGTTGTCCCCTTTTCTCTGCCCGTGGAGGAAAGGCAGTGCTTTTGTTGCCTTAGCCACCACACACCTTTGTGGATAACATGACTTCTGCCTCCCCCCTCCCCCTCCCCATTCACCTGGCTAATTCTCACTCATCTTGGTCAAAGGATGCCAAGGTGGCATCTGCCCAGTATACCGTTCTTTGTCTTTTTTGGTGCCCTGATGGGATCGAACCCACAATCGGGATGACGCTCCAACCAACTGAGCCACCTCAGCCAGGGATCCCAGTAAGCCATTTTTGCCTCCCTGCCCACCGCCCAGGGATTGGAGGAGCTGGCCCCCATGTAATCCACTGCACCGTGTCTACCCCTGCAGCCCAGTCTGTCCTCTTCTAGACTACCTTTCCTGAGGTTCAGGGTTATGTTGCATCCCTTGTACATGACTGAATGTTTTGGCCTGTAGTTATCTCCTACATCACATGCATGAACACTGATTATTTACTCTCGATTTTTTTCCTGTATTGTTCTTATGTGTCTGCCAGTGAAATTGAATTAAGAACAGGAAGCATCTCCAGGAAGAAAATAATTTTTTTACGGGGCATGGCACAGAGCTGGAGAGTATCAGTGCCAACAAAAACTTGGTTGACAGGTCCTCAGAGTTTTGTGTTCAACTCAGTATAACTATGCCTTTGCAAATGGAGGGCTTGACATGTCATGGAAACAGCTCTAAACACAGTGCCTTGCACTTCTAGGAGAAACTTGGATGCATTTGTTGAATATCTTACAGATTGGAACTTTGTTTTCCTTATTAGCCTATGAAATAAGTATCTATTGTGAGACTTAGGTAAGAAGTAGTCATTATTCCTAATGAAAGTTAATAACACCCATATGTTAAGCATTTTCATCAAAAGTATTATGGTCCTAGCTGGTTTGGCTTAATGGATAGAGTGTTGGCCCTCAGACTAAAGGGGTTCGATTCCAGTCACGGGCATGTACCTTGGTTGCAGGCTCGATCTCCCCCCCCAGGTCAGAGTGCATAAAAGAGACAACATTGGTGTGTATCTCTCACATTAATATTTCTCTCTGTCTCTCCCCATCCCTTTCACTCTCTCTAAAAATTAATGGAAAAAATATCCTTAGGATTAGCAGAACAAAAAAAAGTTGTATTATGTAGTTTAGCTTTTTCTGTCTATAATATGTAAAAGGCTAAGTGTCCATCTGACCGGTAGCTATGATATGTTCTGACCACCAAGGGGCAGACGCTCAACACAGGAGCTGCCATGACGCACACTGACCATTTAAAAATAAATGGCACCACGGACCTGACGCCACTAAACCAACACTCAGCTTCCCCCCAAGTGGGATACAGGCCCTGCCACCACCCTGGAGTGACGCCCCACCAAATGGCAGCCAATGCTGCCAAGACCCCATGGCACAAAATGCAGCCCACAGCACAGCTTGGAAATGGTCACTGTGGGCACTGGGTAATGACATCACATAGCAACGCCTAGCTTCCTCTCCCTAGTAACTAGTCTCCTTGGAGTTTTTGCAGCCCAGGAACTCGACTTGCTTTATAGCCAGGTGCAAACATTTTACAGTTTAACCAAATGTCTGTGAAGCTTTTTCATGTGCCTCATCTCATTTGATCCTCACAGAAGTCCTGGAGTAGATAGCTAGGAGACTTGGTAGAATCCTATTTTCTTTTCATTAGCTGTAAAATGGAGATTTAGAAAGTTTAGAAACTTGACCCTACTGAAAAGAAGTAAGAAATGGTGGACCTTGAAAATGACTTCAGGTTATCTCACTGCGCAGAATATAGTCAAACACTGCTGCAGTTAAATACTTTACCCTTTGTTCTCCCTGCATTATCAACACTAATAAAAGAGAAAAATGGTAATTGGCGTACGACGATACCCTTTTCATTGGCTAATCAGGGCTATATGCAAATTAACTGCCAACTAAGATTGGCAGTTAACTGCCAACTAAGATTGGCAGTTAACTGCCAACAAGATGGCGGTTAATTTGCATATGTAGGCACAATGCAGGGAGGCGAAAGGGAAAGCAGGAAGCAGCCCCCTGCGACTGACAGTGATCAGAAACCCAGGGGGGAGCTAAGAGCTGGGGGGCAGGGCAAAGGCAGCCCCAGGTCCGCCTTTGCCCTGCCCCCTAGCCATGATCGGAGAATCAGGTGCCTTTTCTGCCCTGGCCAGTGATAGCAGGAAGTAGGGGTGGAGCCAGCGATGGGAGCTGGGCACGGTCGAAGCTGGCAGTCCCGGGAGCTAGGGGCCCCTTGCCTGGGCCTAAAGCGAAGCCCACGATCGCGGGGCCGCTGCAGCTGTGGGTCCCCGCTGCCCGGGCCGGACGCCTAGGCCAGAGGCGTCAGGCCTGGGCAAGGGGCCGATCCTGCCATTGGAGGGTGATGGGGGTCAACACCTGAGGGCTCCCAGTATGTGAGAGGGGGCAGGCTGGGCTGAGGAACACCCCCCACACACACACCCAGTGCACGAATTTCGTGGACCGGGCCCCTAGTCTACAATAATAATCTGTTTCTTGTTAATATTTACTGCTGTGTTGCTGACAATTACCTGAAAGAGAAGTTGGGGTGCTTCACTGGCTGGAAAAAGTTTAGCTAAATCAGAAAGCAGGTCTAATTAAGCAAGTTTATTCTATATCTATAAAAGACTCAGTTGACTCGTGCACACACAATACATATAAAGCTCTCACTGGTGCCAATCACACGCGTGTGTTTTGATCTGTCATTGTCAATCATTAATTTGGTTGACACTTCTATTACAGAGAAAGGGCAAATAGCGATATTAAAATATTTCTTCTAATTTCCTTTCAGTGTGCACGAATCCATGCACTGGGACACTAGTATTACATAAAAAGTAATCAATATATTAATATGATACCTATTCTTAAAATTATGTAGCTTTGGATTTACTGCTATAATTATATGTTTATTTTTATAAGTAAATATGATCATAAGCAATAAAGTTCTATTTATAATTTTTTTTAGGATCCAAAAGAATATCTCCCATTTCTTAATACTCTTAAGAAAATGGAAACTAATTATCAGCGGTTCACTATAGACAAATACCTGAAACGGTATGAAAAAGCCATTGGCCACCTCAGCAAATGTGGTGAGTATGAGGATTATTATGCTCATTTCCACTTCAGATTTTCTTTGTAAGCAGGCAGGGTATAAATTAAAAAAAATGTTAGTTTAAACACACACTGCTTTCAATTTCCACTCCTGAAATCTTTAACAATTACATAAGTACACCTGATTTTATATGTTCTGAGAACTGAGGATAAAGCAAGTGTCTTTTAAAGAGCTGAGGGGCTCTGCAGCTAGGGAAATAGAGGTCCTTTTTGGGTTAAGAATGATTACCTCCTAAATTCACTTCAGTGTCTCAGAATCAAAATTAGTAGATAATTCGCTGTTCTCATGGTGTTTGCAAACACCTGAAGGAAGCCTGGCTTGTCTAGAGTAAGGTGCCCACTGCGGTGCCCTGGAAGCCAGGCTTACTCATCAGTGATGGGCTGGGCCAAGCACGGTGGCAGGTGCTCTGCTCCCAACCCACTCCTCCCACCCAGCCCTGGCCTGGGCTGCAGCCTCTGGCTTCAGCAGTTGCAATTCCTTCCTGAGGGCTGGGAGGGAGCTGGGAAGAGTCACTAGGGCGCTTGTTAAGCATTCGGCTGATGGCTTCCCTGGAGAACTGATTCAGTTGGGCTGGGCAGTACTCGGGTGTGTGTATGTTTAATACACATCCCAGGAGATTCTTATTAAGGAGGTTGACCCAGTTGGGCTAGATGGTCATTGATCAGGGGTAGTGTGAAAAAGTTTTGTAAAGTAGAACTCTGACCCCAGGCATTGCTTCTAATACCTCAGAATCTTAAAATTCAGATTCCCGGATTCTCTTCTCCAGATTTTCTGATCGTGCAGGTCTTGGAATCGCCCCTGTTGATTTTGTTGAGAGATCGTTGGTAAAAATGAATCCTTTCTCCTTCCAAGTCTTAAGCTTGTGTGTGTATGAATCTTATTCCTGCAGGACCCGAGCACTTCCCAGAATGCTTAAACTTAATAAAGGATAAGAACCTGTATAATGAAGCTCTGAAGTTATATCCACCAGACTCGCAGCAGCACAAGGTGCGTGGTGTATGAAATGTGGCACTCCTGGTTTTGCTTTGTGCCTTAGTTGGAAAGGGTGAGGGTCCTGAGTCCATGACACTCCTTGGTTTCAAGGTTCATCTTCAGACAAATTAGCCTCACCTTGAACTTCTTATCTGAGACAGTGGTTCTGACCTGTTCCTACTCTGAAGAACTTGCGCAGGCCAGAAACCTAGGCATTGTCCCAGATTCCTTATGGGGAATACCCACACAGCTTTCACGTGGGCCCCTGCTTCCACTGCCCTCTGCAGCCTGGCCTCTCTGCCCCATGACTGATCATCCTGCAAAGTGCAGATCTTTCTCATTGATGAGCTAAATATATACGTCCCATGAAAACGTGATAGTGGTGTACACAGTTTATAGATGAGGAAACAACTTGCCTAAGGACCTGGGGCTGGGGCTGTGAAGCGGCTGACCTAGGCTACGGATCCCATGCTGTTAACCACTGCTCACTGTGCCATCATCCATCGCCATCATTACCAATTCATCTGCAAATTGCTCACATGTTTCTATGATCAGGTTCCTGACCACCTCTTCAGCGCCCACTGCATCTGCCAACCCTCTACCTTCCCCTTCCTTTAGCCCCACTTGTTCTTCAAAACGTTCAGGTCTCCTCTGCCAGGAAGCCCGTGCTCTCTCTGCTTGTCACACCAGCCTTCTTGTGTATTCCTCCTGTGTATTCCATACATGTTCCTGCCCGGTGGCCATGGTGCCTTCCATGCTCTCGGCCCGGAACACTCCCTCACTCTTCATGTGGCTTATTGTCACTGCTCCCTGGGCCTTTACCGCTGCAAGTCCTTACTCTATTCCTAGAGCAGGAACTTGGTGGTGGTACTTGTTCCTGTTTGGTTTTTTGCTGGTTTGGTTTTATTTTTGCACTGCAGTATCATTGTCACTGTCCTGAATAGTACCCAGTAATTATTTGTTAAGTGAATAAATGGCACATCATCAGTAAGGTTTTGGATGGAAGAATGATTGAATTCACTGATCAACCATAGGACTTTCCTAAATTCAAGAGTTTCAAGCATAGCAACTAAGGCAGCATATAATGGAGACTTAAACATTGATTGTCACCAACCCTACATCTCTTGTCACAGGATATCAGCATTGCTTACGGGGAACACCTGACGCAGGAGCACCTCTATGAGCCAGGGGGGCTGGTGTTTGCCCGCTGTGGTGCCCACCAAAAAGCTCTTGATGCCTTTGTGGCTGCTGGCAGCTGGCAGCAGGCTCTCTGTGTGGCGGCCCAGCTTCAGCTGAGCAAAGAGCAGCTGGCTGGCCTCGGCAGAGCTCTGGCAGGTAAACACGCATGTAGGTTCCCCAAAATGAGAACTTCTCCAGAGGTTTTTTGTTTCTTTATTTAATTGTTTTATTTGGCAATTTTGCAAAGGAATTTAGGGCAGCATACTTTAAGGTAGTCTCATACTCAATAAAAATTAATTTGGAATGCTTTACTAAGTAGAGTAAAGGTTAAACTGCTACAACGGGAGTCCTAAGATGCAATGGTGTAATAAAGCAGTTTATCTCTCATCTGACTAGTCCTTCCACTGTGTGGCTCTGCCATCTCTTGGGCAGAAAGCTGTAGCTGGGTTCATCTCATCTCCACTCCATTCCTTGGAATGCACACTTACCTTTAAGTTGGAAATGACCTACAAGTTACACTGTCACTTCTCCATCTTGTTCACCAACACTAACATTATGTGGCCACACTTGGTGGAGTGTAACTGGATGGCCATGTGCTCTATATAAAGCTAAAGATGATTTTTGAGGTGAGGCTATTCGGTATAGACAGTAGATTGTTGGAAACCATAATAGCAGTTTTCAGAAATGAGGTAAAAGAAGAGGCCAAATGCATAAGCATTTGCAGTTTAGAAACGAAGGCAGTTTAGGTGTTTCAGGGTCTAAGGACTGATCGGACCAGAGGCGAGGCTATACCAAGTCTGACTTCTTAGAGCAGAGGAAAGGTTAAGGTCTGCCTGTGAGAAGGTGAGGAGAGGGTCTGGTCCTCTGGCCTGTGCTTAAAGTAAGAGATTGATTAGTATGTTATCCCCTTACCCTTTCAGGAGACTTGTACATATTACTTCTTTATTAATTATTATCTCTAAGGGGAAAAACAAGCATTCCTGAAAAACCAAATTATATCCTGTTAAATGTATGTACAGATTCTCATTTGAATTATTCTTTTCCTTGGGATTATAAAAATGTGTAAGATTATCACTTTTCTTTTTCTGGCATTTTCTGGTTATTAGATGAACTGCTTTATTATGCCATTGCGTCTTAGGACTCCTGTATGTAGGCTTTTCATTAAGCCCTCTCAATTTCCAAGCTGAACTCTTTTTACAAATGTGAGAATTTTTTATTTTAGCCCTTTTAGTTATTCATTCTGGCTCCATTGTTACTTCTGCTGTAGATACTGGTGTTATTGGTAGTTTACTAGTATACCTTCTAGCTCTATGATCTATGATCTGTGATCATTTTTGTTATTCTTTACAACTCTTAGTTTGCATTTGCCTTATGGTGGAAAACACCTAGTCCTCCAGATGTTTAGCAGAAAATGGTGGGGAAGGCAGTGGCCAGAAATATTTGAGAAATATTATATATAGTGATATTTGAGAAATGTTATATGGTAGAGTCATTTCATGTGCACATGAACTTGATTAATTTACATGAGCCAGCAAAAGAAAGAAAAGATAGGTGACTCTGTTTTTGTCAGTGATAATGTGGCCTGGAGTTAGCCTGAGATGGAGGCATGAATCTGCCAGCCCCTTAGTCAGCCTCGGGCCCTATGTGCCTCTTGTAGGTGTATGATTATCTCAACTGGGCTATTATTCTAGGATCTAATAAAAACACCGCATGACCTCAAATATAAGCCAACTAGCTCCACCTAGTGCTCAACCAAGCAAATAGCAGTTTCTCACAATACAGAACAAAATGGATTAGTCAGAGTTATTAGGTCAGTTTCCCTTATCCATGCCTTTGTAAGCATTTTTCATGGCTAATTTTGATTATACATGATTTTCACATCTCATGCTAAATTTAGATTGTAAATTCCATTCAAGATAAACTCCATGGTATTCCTGCCTCTTTCCCTCAAAGAAATTCACAAAGTACATAGTTTGATACATAATGAAGACATAGTAATGAAACACTGCAGCAGAAAAATATGTTGCACTGTGTTTTACCCAAAGCTTTCTAAATTTATTTGATCTGTGAATGATTTTTTGGTACCTCTTTCATTAACATCTCCAACAGTCTTAGCACTTATGAAATGCTGTTTTAAAGCAGTCAGATCTGAATGTATACTTGTACTCTGTAGAGCTCAATCTCCAATTTGTATGAGACCATTTTTATTTAAATAGTGCTACCCCAAACCATTTCAACTTGGGTTTTGGTGGAACTGTTGTTCTTAGCAAGCCAGCTATGGGCAAATGCTTCTTGTCACCTTTGCAGGAAAGCTAGTTGAACAGAGTAAGCACAGTGAGGCGGCCACAGTTTTGGAACAGTACGCCCAGGTAAGCTCAGTTCCTCCTTTCTAAAACTGCCCCATTTTCAAGCAAGGACTTCCTAGTTGTACCTTATAGATCATGAAAATTTAAAGAACTGTGGGTAGGCCCTGGCCGGGTAGCCCAGTCGGTTAGAGCATCGCCCCGATATGCCAAGGTTTCAGGTTTAATCCCCAGTCAGAGCACATATAAGAATCAACCAGTGAAGACACAAATAAGTGGAACAACAAATTAATGTTCTCTTCTCTCTCTCTCTCTCTCTCTCTCTCTCTCTCTCTCTCTCTCTCTCTCCTTCCTCCTCTCTCTGTAAAACCAATCAGTAAATTTTTTAATGTGATAAAAAAAGAACAACTGTGGATAATTAGGACTTTCAGAGATACTTTGCCCTATTGTCTTCCATCTTGCTGACTTGACTTGGAAATCTAAATTCAATATATCTCTATATAAGTGCTGGGAAGTAGAACACTAAAGAGCTCTACTATAATATGTTCTAGTGGTTGACCTTGATAGAAAGTACTAAATTTCAAGGGAGTCGTACTTTTTATGTTAATTTGGCAAAATAGAAAGAGTGAGAAAGAACCATTCTCAAATAAGGTGATTGACTTTAAATACCTTTTTGGCTTTTACACTCATTCTCTTTATGGGAAATATCTCTTTTACCTCAGCATATTTTTATCTCAATACAACACACACACACACATAGGTCAAACAAAACACATCCTACTATGTCCCTTTGTGAACCTGTGGTGTGGCCCTGTTAGTGTGGCACGTGCCAGATGATCCATTGGGGTCTGTCTGGGAAGAAAATTTTTATTTTATCTTTTTAATTAAAAGTAACTTATTTTATGCACCCTGATGAGGGATCAAACCTGCAATCTAGGTATATGTCCTGACCCAAAATTGAATCCGAAACAGTTTTAGTGCACAGGACAACGCTCCAACCAACTGAGCCCCTAGCCAGGGCGAAATGGGCCTTTTTAGCAGATCTGTTTGGTGGTTTTGATGCTTAGGGAAACAGGGAGATGATACTTACCTTGTGCTCTTTGCAGAATGCATGCCCTCCTTTGTGTTTCAGATCAGTATGTATTAAGCATGTGCTCTAGGCCAGGCAAGGGATAGAACTGGGACCAGAGGATAGCTGGGAAGGCAGAGGGGCTTCTGACATGCTTGCTCCCTTAACCTGCTGTTTGCCTTGATGTTCCTTTGTCAGGATTATGAAGAAGCTGTGCTCTTGCTGTTAGAAGGAGCTGCCTGGGAAGATGCTCTGAGACTGGTAGGGGAATGTTTACAACCCTCCCAGCATTAGGTGCTGAGCAGAGCAGAGCAGGAGTGTAGGGGGGACGGTCAGCTGGAGTGCCTTCCCTCTGAGCTCGTGAAGTGAAGCGGTAGTTCACTTCCCACTCTAAGGACAAGCAATGATTTTTAAACCATTTAAAAATGTATTCTTGGTGTTGGGAATTAGTTGTTCCTCTAAGTGTGAAATATTGCTGTATTCTACTGAAATGAGTTGCATTTCCAATGGTTGTCTTATAGGAGGCTCGCTCCTCTGAAAAACACCCGGGTCACCTGTGAAGTGATCCACTTCTTTCTAAGTGTCTGAACTCTGGCAACTTGAATGTTTCCTGCCTAAAATTACTGTCTTTTTCCTCTTAGGTTTACAAATATAACAGGCTGGATATTATAGAAACCAACATAAAGCCTTCCATTTTAGAAGGTGAGGGTTCCATTTAAATAGAATTTCTCATTTGGAAGTGGAGGGGTGAAGTGGGAGAGGGTTTCTGGTGTTATTACATCCTTGGCTCGCGTGTTAAATGGAGTCCGTCAGAATTCTTCACTGGTGTAGCACTTAATTCTGACCAGGGCTTTTCGCAGGCTAACCATTTAGATAGTAGTACATGAAATACTTGAAGGTTAAAAGTCTGTGATAAGATAGGAATGAGAACCTTTGCATTTGGGAATAGTTGATTAACTTGAAAGGAATAGTATTGTATCAATACACAATTTCCACATTTAATCATTATATTGTGTTTATATTAGGTAATATTAGATAATGTCTTTATTTTTAGAAAGAGCTGCTGAAATATTAAGAAGGGGTCATATCTGCAACTTATTCTCAAAAGTTTCTACAACAAAATAATAGTGAGAGAGAGTGTGTAGAAACTAGAAGCCCAAAATATGGCAAAATGTTAAGAATTGGTAAATTGAGGTTCTGTGTAGGATTTATGTATGTATATTGAACTATTGCAACTTTTCTGTAGGTTTGAATTTTTTTCAAAATGAAAATAAGAACCTTCACAAATGAGGTTGCTGGTTCCTAGCGTAGATATGTGTTTCCAGGTTTAGAGTACTCTGGTGGTCACAGCGACCCTCCCAAGCTCAGCTGAAAAGAAGGACATCAGCTTGACTTGTGGAAATCTTTGGGAGTGGGGGGTTGGCTTCCACGCTGCCATTTTTAGGGCAGTCTAGGTGTAAGTAAGGTCTAGTCTTCCCGACATTGACATGTGCTCACGTTCCTACCCTGCCTGCTCCCTTCTCCCATCTAATTAAAACGAGGAGGGCTCTTCCTGTACCATTCCCTTTGGGTACCCGGGTCTGGGTACTGAAAGCATCCTTCCTGGCCCCACAGCTTCCATTAGCCAGCTCTTACTTCAACTATCTCCACCGTTGGGGACGTAGGAAAACGCTGACAGTTCATCTGCATAGGCCGCACACCTGTGTTTGGGAAGCATGTCAGTGACTTTCCTCCTGTTGGTGTTAACAGCGGCCTGTGCTCTCCTTTTGTTTGCCAGTCCTGTTTGGGTTAGGTATCAGGTCTGTTCAGGTGATTTTGTATGTTTAGTGGTCAGAGTACTCTAGGATGATGTCGATGAGTTCTAAGATCTGGAATCTCAGTTTAGTTCATTCTCCTAAAACGGTGTAGGTTAATACTCATTCGGAAAAAAATCTTCCTTGGAAAACCTAGTATCGTATTTCTTTTTGGTAAATTCCAGCTCTCAGCTTTCCCCTCTAGTTTTCTCTCTGTGCTTAAACATCATGCTGAAATTATTTTCTGTCTTCATGCCCCCAGCCCAGAAAAACTATATGGCATTTCTAGACTCTCAGACAACCACTTTCAGTCACCATAAAAAACGTTTACTGGTGGTTCGAGAGCTTAAGGAGCAAGCTCAGCGTGTCTATCTGGGTGAGTGTTACATGGAAACCATCGGTGCTGGGATGGGTGGTGGTGGGTGGGGGTCAACAACATATCACACTTTGTCTTGACTGCTTATTGTACCTCCTGCGGTGTGGGAACTGTGTCGTGGGGCGTCTAAGCCTCTGTGAAAGTCCTTGTGTGTGTGTGTGTGTGTGTGTGTGTGAAAGAGCGGGGGGTGCGGGGGGTGAGGTTTGGGAGAGCACTGAGCATGAATGGGAAGAACTCTGGCAAACCTCCCCCTCGCCCCACCCAGCCAAAGTGTATGACCACTGTGTTTTATAAAATGAGTCTCCTTATTTCTAAAAGTTCTTTTGCTGTAATAAAAAGGAAGAAAAGACTAAAGTGGTTTGGTACTGATGTACTGGTATACCAGTATAATAATAAATGTATTTAATATTATCTCATTTCATTTTGAGATCAACTTTGTAATAATTTTCATCCATCCTTAGCTATGCCCTGGTTAACTATAACCCACCTACCCCGCTGAAGGTAAACCCACATTAGCAGAAAGTTTTCATTTCGCATCTGGTTCTTTTCTAGATGATGAGGCGTCCCGCGGTCAACAGTCTGACCTCTTCTCTGAAACTAGCAGTGTCATGAACGGCAGTGACATGAGTGGCAGATATTCCCATAGCAACTCCAGGATATCAGCGTATGTATCATGTTTATCCATCACACCCACCGTACCCTGGGCAATGGAGAAAGTCCAAGTAAATGGGTCAGTTTTCTACCAGGATGTTGCTGCAGGAGCCGGAGGACATTCAAGGCCACGTGGAAGTTGTGCAAGGCCTGTCCCAGCACATCCAGTAGGTTAGACTCACGTTCACATGTTTCCGCTGCAGCTTCATGGCCTGTGTGCTTACCCAGTGCCCACACGGACCTCACACTGCGTACTCAGTTCATGAAACATCTGATTTTATTCACTTAATAAATATTATATGACTATAATGGGTGGGCACTGAAAAAATAAAAATATTATAAAGAAAAAAGATTTTAGGCTTCTTCAATTCAAACTCAGGATTGGAAGAGGAAATAAATATGTCATCACACTTTTACCCAGTGTAGCAATTTGTAGAAGTGTTACTGAACGTCTATATGCTAGTTGTAGTGAAGGTGGCAGGAAACTTTTAAGGAGATCTGAGTTGTAAGAGCTAGAGCCTTACTGGGGAGACCGAACAATGCAAGATTATATAATTTAACTGAATTGATCTTGAGGATGTGGGGAGTGATCAGAAACTGTAAGAAAGGTGACTAGAACTGGGCTTTTCAGAGTTGGGGTGAGCCCAGGCGGTGTGACTCAGTGGCTGAGCGTCAGCCTATGAGCCAGGGGCAGGTCATGGTTCCATTCCTGGTCAGGGCACATGCCTGGTTGCAGGCTCAATACCAGTAGGACGTGAACAGGAGGCAGCTGATCAATTATGCTTTCAGGCTGGCGGGTGACTGAAGCTCCCAACCGCTCCTTTTTTTCTTTTTTCTTTTTTATTCTGGGCCAGCTTTAGCTCTGGCTCCAGCTCTTAGGCCTCCGCTGCTGAAAGCAGGTATCTGGTTTGTTTGGGTTCTATAATCGAAACACTGTTTCAACTCCAGCTCTGAGATCCCGGCTGGCTGAAAGCAGGTTTCTGGGGTTTTGTTTAGCTTCTATATTTGTAACAATGTGTGTGACAGGGTACGGAGGACATTCAAGGCCTTTTACTGACCAGCTCTCTCTTCCTTCCCTTTCCTCTCTGAAATCAATAAAAATATTTGGAAAAAAAGTTGGACTGGGAGAGCCCCAGACAAAAGGAATGGCATATTAGTGACCTAAGGCAGTAAAGACTATTGGATTCATATAGATTTCATTATGTTCAAATCAATCTAGTGTGTCTTTATCTTCTAATTTAAGTTTTATTTTGTTGCCTTTGAATTTGTTTTTTATTATAAAATTCAAGTTCAATGTTGTTCTGTTTATTGTTTAGCTCTTATTATCAGATGTGACCTCATTTTAGTCTGTACTTCAATGAAAGCATCAAGGCCAGATAATACTTTTTAGGGTTTTCCTTATCCCTGCCTGCAAGACTTGCCTCTCCAAGTTTGGGGGGGGGGGGCGGTTAAATCACTTTTAACACCTCATCACCATTTCTCCCAAGTACAGATACCATTTGTAGATGCCTGGTTTCTCAGAAAGTTAGTGGCAACAGGTACATTCATTTTAATATATTCAGCACAAGGAGAGCCCTTTATAAATCTCTCTCTAATTTCTAACAGGCGATCATCTAAGAATCGCCGTAAGGCAGAGCGGAAGAAGCACAGCCTCAAAGAAGGGAACCCCCTGGAGGAGCTGGCCCTTTTGGAGGCTTTGAATGAAGTGGTGCAGGGCACTGAAAAATTGAAAGGTATCTGCTCAATACTGACTGACGGGTCCTGCCCTCAGACAGATAGTAAGTAAATGGACAGCACAGACAGACAGAATTTCTCCAACTGGAGGAAAGACTAGAACCGTCAACAGGAAGTGTCATTTTAGGGCGCATTCCTGAAACAGCCTTGCCAGCCTGTCACCAGAAGCCTCCTTCTATTGGCATCCCGGTACCTGAGCTGGGAGAGCTGAGCCCTGAGGCGAGATGAAGGGCTGTGGGACACTGCTTCCTGCCGGGGCCCTTGGTGTGTTTTCCTGTTGGAGAGGATGTCGGATTACTCCAGCATTGGGGAAGGGAGAAGAAAGTGTGGGAGATGACAGCTCTAGTGTGATAGTAAATGTTTTTATATGAGTGAGAAACTGGACACAACTGAACGCTCCCTCACGTTTCTGTCCTAGATGAAATACACTGCATTTTAAAGGTGCTCTTTCTCTTCGAGTTCGATGAGCAAGGAAGAGAATTGCAGAAGGCCTTCGAAGATACCCTGAAGCTAATGGAGAAGTCCCTTCCAGAAATTTGGACTCTCAGCCACCAGCACTCAGTTACGCCTGTAAGTTTTCCTCAAAGACAGAAAGTGCATTTTTTCATCATTTCACAGGTTATGTCACTCACACAATCTCTTACAAGTCAAAGCAAAAGACTTTCCTGTCCTTAAAACATACTTTGCCACAGTTCAGTTATCTGAGACTTGTGTTGACAAAGTGGTCGCTAAGATTTTCTTTGGCTATCCAGTGACTGTTACACCGTGGCTGAGGTTGCGTTCCCTTTTATTTCTCCTCTCTGCATGGAACACTGTCCTGCAGAATATGGGACGGTCAGACAGTTGCCCCTGGCCTTCGATGAGCTTGGAGTGGGGGTGGGAGTGTTCAGACTTAGGGGTGCTATCAGAGTTCTCTAAAGGAAGCCCAGACAACTGCTCTTCCTTTTGTTTGATGTTAAATCTGACTTGTTACTTCTGTGTAGTTATGATGAGCCTTGCTGATTATGCTGAAGGGTGTTTGTGTCCCATCAAGAATGACAGTAACCGTGGGAAACTGCTGAAAGAACAAAAGGGAGAGTTTGTGGTTGTTAGGATTTAGAGGTTCGCAAGCTGGGCCCTGCCGAGCTGGTTCCTGACCCTCTGTGAAGAGGGTGCCAGCCAGCTGGGGCTGGTATTTCTGAGGAGACATAATGATGCCAGTTCTCTGTATTGGAATGAACTGACACGAATGAGCAGCTGCTGATGGTGTAAAGAGCTACTGTGGAGTGAAAGGAAGCGGACACAAGGAGCAGATTCCTCCTCCCTCCAGCCCTGCTCTCTCCCTCTGGTGGGGAGCAGCTGACAAGGGAGTGTTTTCTCAGGCTCCCAACCCCAGCAATGTATGGGCGGGTGGGCTTGGGGCTCTGGGAGAGGTTGGTAGAAACACACAAGTGTACTGGGCCTCGACTCCTCACAAAGGGATCCCTGTACACCTTAAGGATATGTTTTGAATGTTAAATAAGAGAAGAGGTGTAAAGGCATCTTACAAACCGTACAAATAAAAGCAACTAAAAATCATTACCCTCACAAATATTTGGCTTTACTATAATAGGTATTTCCTAGAAGAAATGTGATCACCTTTAAAACTCTAGTGATTTCAAAGCTAGCAGTTTATAATGCTTCTCTTCCCCTCTCCTCCCCTCCCCTATTCAGATCATACTAACTTCTAAGTCACCAAAATGACCAGGAATATTGTGGTTTGGTTTTGGTTGCTAAAGTATGGCAATGGCATAAGTGCAGGATACTGTGAGTCACGTGGGAGTGCTTGGAGCAGGTCATTGCTACTCAGGGTGCCACTTGGGGGTGCTGCCTGCACTGCACCCTGCAGAACTCGTGGAGGCAAAGCAGGGGGCCTGGCATGCACCCCCTCAGGCTTGTGCAGCTCTGGGAGTCCCTCGTTTACCTTGAACACATGCAGAATTTTCACTCTGTCCCATGGTACGCACCTTCTTATCTTAGTGCAAGAATTCCCACAAATCTCTGAGTACTCTGTGTATTCTATAGCCTCTTGTACTATTCCCTCTCCCTCGGGGTCTGGCTTGCTCATGTGAAAGGATCAGGCGCATATGTTGTAGGTTTTCTTTCCTTTCTCTTTAGCAAGAGAAAACAACCAAACTTAATACAGACATATGTATGGGAACCCTGCACACATGAGAGAGTCAGACTCCACATGCAGGAGAGGTACCAGATTTTCTTTTCTTTAACCCCCATCATTACCTTGTTCTTCTGGTAGAAAGGAGATTTAGAGGTCTGAGTTGAAAATGGAGAAACGGGGATTAAATTCTCATAGGAAAAGAGAATTACTGTGTTTGCTACCACCCCATGAAAATGACGGGCTATTTCCTGCTGGCAGAGGTCTGGCCTTGGTACCACAGTTGTCAGAAGTATAAGGTCATCTTTGCTGATACAGTCTACTTTCTGCTTAGGTTCTGGGTCCCAATTCTACTTCCAACAGTATCATGGCTTCTTATCAACAACAGAAGACTTCAGCTCCTGTTCTTGGTTAGTATTTTTCCCTCTGAATTACTACAGTACTAAGCAGGAGTATCTTTCTGTATGTGTTGAGAATTCAGCAGATTAAGGTGAGAATCTAAGACTGCATCTTTAGTAAAATAAGTTTAATGCATCTAATGGTGGGAAGCTGGAGGGTGGGGAATCCAACATGACTTTAAACGTATAGTGTGTTTTTTTCAGTTGTTCTATTGTACACTTAATACAGTGGCATATTGTCTGCATGAGCACACCACAGTTGAAGTTTGAGTCTAAACGGTTGAATTTACACATACAGTTTAAAGATTCTCCTGAATCATAATTTTTGGCGATTGGAGTTTCACAGTTGCAACTTTGGGATGTTTTCATAATCCTTAAGAGCTGGACCTTCTTGATCATCTTTAGGGTTGACAGTGTAATTTGAAAGCAAATCCGAAGACCATTAATATTGCATGTGGATTTTCTGTTTACTTATATCTAAAACTAGAGGTCCGGTGCACGAATTCGTGCACCAGTGGGGTCCCTTGGCCTGGCCTGTGGGATCTGGCCGAAACCAGCTTTCGGACATGCCTTGAGGGGTCCTGGATTGCAAGATGGTGCAGGCCATGCCTAGGGACCCACTAGTGCACAATCAAGGCCGGGGAGGGATGCAGGAGGTTGGCCAGCCAGAGAGGGACTGCAGAAGGGCTCCAGGATGTGTCCAGCCCATCTCGTTCAGTCCCGATCAGCCAGATCCCTGCAGCAAGCTAACTTACCAGTCAGAGCATCTGCCCCCTGGTGGTCAGTGCACATCATAGTGAGTGGTTAAGCGGCCTTAGCATATCATTAGCATATTGTGCTTCGATTGGTTGAATAGACAACCAGACGACTGGACACTTAGCATATTAGGCTTTTATTATATAGGATGTTTTGTTTGATGGGGGGGGGAGGTGATTCTCAGTTAGATTACATATCCGTCAAAGTTAAAAGTCCTAAAGGCTTTCTTTTGAAAGTTGAATGGAAACTTTTGACATATCGATTTGGTACCTGAATATTTGCCTTTCAGGTGGATTAATCAAGGATACAAGTCTCTTAGCTTTGAAAGGTTAGAGATACATTTAGAATGGCAGTTTTTATTATATTTTCTAGCATGTGACAGGCAGCAGTCCGAAAATTTTTCAATTAAATGCCGAACTATAATAGCATTTTGATGACTTTTGAAGTAGCCTGTGAGGGTTCAAATTAAGTTTAACTTTAATGGCGTATGTTGCTACCAGGAATAAACCACTAACTACCGTTCATCCCAGCTAATAAGCACGTGTATATGGATAGTACCACTGCATTCCTGGCAAGCTGCTATTGGTATCGATCCCAAAGCATACTTATTTCTGAGCTGCTACAAATTCATCTTAGACCTGAGGCAGTTTAGTAATTACTTAGTTTGTACTGTGACTAATCCAGTTGTAATTTCTGTCACATTTTCCTTCTTGCCGTCCTGATGCTGACCTGCAGGTCACGTCAGTCACCCCTTTCCCTGGAGTAGTCTAGGTGGTGCTCCTTGCAGAGCACTTCCCTTTCCAGCTGAGCAGTTTGAGGCTCCTCATTATATGAGTATTGTCTATGTCCTTGTGGCTACAAGATTATGTAGGAAAAGAGAAGATGAACTACTCACAAAAGTAGTTCCACTCAAATATTTGTCAACGAGTCCTCTCCAGCTAACAGTACTGGTTAAGTACATTCATACATCCCAGTGGGACCAGTGGGGCATTTTCTCTGATTGTTTCATGTTTGCAACACAGTGTAACATCATGCAGATCGATTGCAAGTGTTGCAAAAGTTCACGATTTTATAAAATGTATTCAAGTGTTATTGGAGGAGTGCTTAAGTCATAATTTAGTTGAACTTGTTAAAATTGATAACAAAATAAGTGCTTCAAATGAGAGTGATTTGACTTTCAAATAATTTAGAGAAGTCCTTGGAAAAATTGATAAAGCCTTCAGTGTATTTTTGTAAAAGTTGCTGTGAAATTCAAACGTGAAAGTCATCATGTCCTGCTGTCATACACTTTGTCAGTGTAATTATTTTCCTCCAGATTCAGTACTTGGTATTTATTCTCAGTTAAGTCTAGGAATCAAATATTATTGTAATGCCTAAGTTTTTAATAAGATAGAATATATTTTCATAACTTTTTTTCTTCTTTAAAAAATAGGTAAAATCTAGGTCAAAGTTTATTAATCACTATTTAACATGAAATTATGGGCCTTGTTGACAATGAACTTATTTAAGTAGCCTTTTCCAATATCTATTCTTAAATGAGTAAAACCTTTTATGGTCTTTGTATCTATATAGTTTTTGTTTGGGGGAGTAGAGATCAGTAATTCTGTGTGAAATTATAAAAGTGATATGATTAGTAGAGGAAGTCTGGGTTGTACAGAAAAGTATATTAAAGAAAATTAAAATTTGATGATTTCTAGTCATGTGTATACATACATATATTTTGTATAATATGAAACCATGTTTTTAAAAACTTTCTTGAGCATTTTTCTCACATTGTTAAACATTTTTGAAGATAAGTTTTAATGTCTGAATGGCTCATATATGCAGATGTACTGTTGGAAGTTTATCACGAATCCTGCTAAGATAGAAAATCTTTTAATAGACATATTTCTTATATCTCTGCTTCCTGTATATGATACTTAAAATTTAATAGATTCCACAAATCTAACTGGAAAAGGGTCTGGGAGTTTCATCTAACAATGACAATGCTCCCTCACCTATTCCCCCCCCCACGCACACACTTTTTTTAAGTAGGGACATTTTTATCAGTCAGTGTGCTTGTAGAATTTTTTTTATCATAAAGTATTTTCTGTGCAGTATCTTTACTCATTGAATACATGCCCCATGTTTCTTGACTCTTACAGTTGAGGTAAATTTTACATAGAGTAAAATGTACAGATTTTAGGTGGACGTAGTTTGATGGCTTTGTGACCACCACCCATTTGAAATATAAGACCTTCTTTCACTTGGAATCACTCGGTGGGCATTTACCTGCTACTCCCCCATGTGCATGGAGTTGTAATGAAATCCCCCCACTGCGTTTGCTCTAATCGAGGTTGGAAGGTTACAGAAACATGAACTCGCTTCTGATGGTCGCCTTGTAGTGGCCCAGTTTTAGATTAGAGTTACTGCCTCAGCTCCCACCACCAAGAAAGAATGTGCCCTGTTACCGTCTCTCTCTTTTGTATTAGATGCTGAGTTTTTGATACCACCGATGATCAACAAAAGAACCCAGTGGAAACTGAGCCTGTTGGAGTGACGGCTCCTCGTTGGGAGGGCTCGGCAGAGAAGACATTTTCTTTCCACCTTCAGTCCTCCAGGCCTGGCTGCCGAGAACCGGGAAAGGGAAGACTATGATCTACCTTCGCATTGCCGAGAGCTGCTCCGTGCAGCAGACCTCTGCACACACCACGCAATTCTATTTTCTTTTATTTTGCATAGAGTTTTAATTCACTAAACTTTAATCTTTAGTCAACATAGCATCATTTTGTCAGGTTTAGTGTTCTTTTATTTAGTGTTTTTTGAGAGCATATTTCTGGTATTTATGATAAACAGGAGCTGGGGTTTCATGCCCAGTTGCAGGTCTAAGTCATATTGGGACCTTAGACAAGTCACATAATTAATTTGTGCCTCAGTTCATTGAGAATAATGTTTCATGGTTTCTACCTCAAACATGTGAAGAAATGTTTTTAAATTGCTTTATGTTCCTGGAAGAGAGCATTGTATATCAACAACATGGCTGTTAGTGCTACCAACAGTTAGTCACATTTCGTCACTTCAATGGCTTTTTCACCTTGAACTAAAGCAGAATGAAAAGCTAGCTGTATCCTTTGAAATACAAAGCTTTTCCCTGCTAACAGCTGTTATTTTGCAGTATCTTACCTGATTATGTGCTCCCAGTTATAACTGGGGTAAGCCTTCCATCACTACAGTGTCCACAAGGACTGTTTCCACTGCCTGTGAGTTTTCTGCTAGAGACTTAGCAGAACAGAGTAGAATTTCTGAAACACATCATGCAATTTGTTATGGTGAGCAGTGTTCATCAGATGGCATGCACAGTTGTTACTCCTTTTTTTCCAAATACTGCATCTTTTAACAAAATGTTTTTGTCAGTGTCTAGACCATTTCATTTCTTTTTTCTGTATGGTACCTAACTGACCTCTGTCTTTTAGTTATTTTCTTTGAAAGAACTGAGAATATTTTCTCTTTTTGGTCAGTCTAGAAAAAGCTCATGTCATGTTGATGCTAGTTTTGGGGCTCTTAGGTAAGATTAAAAATTTCTTCCATGCCTTTAGTGCCAGACCCAGATCTTCATCACTATACATAAACTAACTGGAAATGCTGCTTTTGATTCTGAGTATAGGTATATCCAGAATTATAATTTCAGACTTTTCTTAATATAGCAAAATGTTAGCTGTAGAATCTAGGTGTGTTCCTGTGTAATTCAACTTTTCTGTGTGTCTGAATATTTTCACAAAATAAAACAAAAAAGAAGAGATAAAGATATGTATATCCTGCTTAGGAGAAATTGGCTTTTTGGTGCATACCCATATGGATTTGCTGTAATTAAGTTCTCAACACTGAAAGGCTAAAAGTGCTTTGTGTCTCCCCTTTGGCATGGATAAATGAGCATGATAACTGCTATGACATTTCAATAAGTTTCAGTGCTCTTGGTATAGGTAATAGTATAAAGGGACTTGCTGATGGATTGGAAATACAAGTAAATGTGTTTTGATAATGGTGATTTTGTGGATGGTCAGTTTTCTTAAAATAATGTAGTGAAGCAACAAGAAAGAATTTGTGTGAATTCTTTCAATTCAGGTTACTATCAATTATCTCTCATCGGAGCAAGATGGAATTTTGTTCACTTTGAGAAGTAGCAGGTGGGAGCAGACCTTCCAAATTCAAGGTAAAGCTGAGGAATGCAGTATGGGACCAGGAGGAACTCCTGGGAGTGGTGAATGCCTCCTTCTGGGGAAAGATTCCGTGAAGTTTTAAAAAGAGTATATAGCTCTTCCCCCCAATTTGGACTGTGTCCCAAAGCAAGTTCATGCCACAACCTGGGTTTGTGCTCTGACTAGAAATTGAACCCACAACTTTTTTTGTGTGGTTTACAGAATGACACCCCAACCAACTGAGCCACCTGGCCTGGCCAGCCTTGGCACTTTTGACACTTTGGGGCATATCATTCTTTGTAGGGAGCTGTTCTGCACATTATAAGTTATTTAAACAAATCCCTGGCCTCTACTCTCTAGACGCCAGTATTTCATACTCCCCACTCCTGTTATGACAACCAAAAACATCTCAGACATTGCCAATGTCCCATGGGGGTCAAAGTTGCCCCCGTTTGAGAACCACTAGTCTAAGATGA
This sequence comes from Myotis daubentonii, assembly GCF_963259705.1. Classification (NCBI taxonomy): domain Eukaryota; kingdom Metazoa; phylum Chordata; class Mammalia; order Chiroptera; family Vespertilionidae; genus Myotis; species Myotis daubentonii. Next base: position 62,448,212 of record NC_081850.1, on the reverse strand, counting down.
TTTCCAAATACTTAGTAAAAGTATTCACCTCTTTCTTTTTTTAAAAAAAATGTACTTTTATTGATTTCAGAAAGGAAGGAAGAGGAAGAGGAGATAGAAACATCAATGATGAGAGAGAATCATTGATCAGCTGCCTCCTGCAAGCCTCCCACTGGGGATCTAGCCCTCAGCCCGGGCATGTGCCCTTGACCAGAATCGAACCTGGGACCTTTCAGTTTGCAAGCCGACGCTCTATCCGGTTAGGGCAAGTATTCACCTCTTTATGAGGAGGATTCTTTTTTTCTATAAGGCTGATTGTGTAAGGATTCATAAAAGTGCTTTGGAAAAGACTATGCAGTTGTTTAGCCTTACATTTTTTCATTTTAAAATACAGCATAATGTTTAGGCCTAGGGAGGCCTGGAGAGTCCCATCCTCCAGAGCTACTTCCTTGCCTCCCCTTCATCAAGACCCTCAGTCTCTGGGGATCTTGACTTTTGTTCCTCGACCCTTACAGGATTTGAAGATAGTATATTTCTATATGATTGCTTTCCTCTGTGATCCTATTTTATGCATTTAAAAATATTACTTAGAGAAGGGTACATAGGCGTTATCGCCCTGCCAAAGAGGTCCAAAGGTTGGTTAAGAATTAAGCAAACTTCAACCCGCCCATCAGTGAACGTTCATGCAGTGTTTACAGGTGAGTGGTTTGGGCAGAAACTGACGTGAGCAGGACATAGCTCTTTCTCATGTCAGTGTACCCAACTCCTAGCTGATTCCCAATACTGCAGGGTACGGCTGTCATCCTTGCTGAACTGTAGGCACTCCAGGTGCCCCTCAGGGGCTACCTGCTGCTCTTACTCCAGCTTGCTGGTGCCAGCCAGCAGGGCTTCCTCACCAGGCCGGGACCCAGGGTCTGCCCTGCGGGTCTTTCAGGGGTGCCTAGGCTTGGAAGGTGGTTCTGGAGAGCTCCTCCCTGGGGGTGGTAGAGATACCATAGCTCTGCTGTGAGTGCTTGAATGTGTGTCTTTGTGGGATGGGGGTGTGGGAACGGTGGGGGTTACAGGACACTCCAGACCATAGTAAGACTTTGGGCTTTTGTGTAAGAGAGAAAAGTCTATAAGATAATGCTAGCAACTCTTGTGATCCCCTCCTGGAGGCCGGACACTGGTGTTTAGATGCTTTGTGGGAGGCTGAACCTTGACAGCATCCTTCCTATTAGTGTTCATCAGAAGGGATCTTTTTTTTTTTTTTTTTTTTTAAAGAATATATTTTATTGATTTTTTTACAGAGAGGAAGGGAGAGAGAGTTAGAAACATCGATGAGAGAGAAACAATGATCAGCTGCCTCCTGCACATCCCCCACTGGGGATGTGCCTGCAACCAGGGTACATGCCCTTGACCGGAATCGAACCTGGGACCTTTCAGGCCGTAGGCCGACGCTCTATCCACTGAGCCAAACCAGTCAGGGCCAGAAGGGATCTTTGTGAACTTAGATGCATATATGCCTAGCTCACGGACACAGTAGTGCAATGAAGGCCTGAGATGGGGCAGGGACTGGGTGGAGGGAGGCAAAAGAGGAAGTGGGGGACATCTGTAATGCTGTCAATAAAAACGGGGGGGGGGGGTCTTATATGTCACAACAGCATATAATCTACCATCATACTTCCCCTTCCAAGCAGATCTTAACAATACAGTAGTTCCTAAAGTGGGAAATACACAAAATAAGAGAGAGCACCATTTTAGAGCTAGTCCCTCTGCCCCCCACCTCCCCCGTTGTGTTGGCAAATGTATATTTTAAGGCAGAGCTGCATGTATGGAGTTCTCCTTTAGTCAGGAAATCGAGAGACACACTGTGGAGGGGAACGGAGTGTTTAATGCTGTCGGAGTGAACGTGCTGGGCTATGTGTGGGGTGGGTGCTCCCCCAGCAAAGCCGATACCTGGCAGCCAGAGCGACCATGCTTCATCCGCGTTCAGAAGCACCTTCTGTAGATGAAGAAAGGCCCATGTTCCTCATACTCAAAGCGGTGGACCCACAGTGGCTGGAAGCCATGGAGCGACGCCAGGATGGAGCCACCCGTCCACACTGCAGTCTCTCTCTCGGGCAGCACGTTCACCTGGGGGGTGTCATTGGGACACAAGCTGCTCAGCTCCCTCTGCAGACGGTTAGGGAAACCCCTGAGCATAGTGCTGCCCCCGCAGAGCAGGATATTCCCCATGAGGTCCCGTTTGAGGGCGATGTCGCACTTGTTCAGGCAGGACACCGTCTGGGTGTGGAGGCCCAGCTGCATGGACCTGATCAGGGAAGGCTTGAAGAACATCTCGGAGCAGAGGAACCTTTCCTGGCCCAGGTATATCTGCTGCCCATCCGGCAGGGTGTACGGGATCATATGCTTCGTCTCCGGGACTCTCTTCTCTTCGATGGGGTCCAGGGCCACAAAGCAGCATTTCTTCTTGATGTCCTCCACGACGCCCTTCTGGGCCTCGGTGAAGCGTTTTCCCGAGCTGTTCATCAGGCCCATCAAGTAGTTGGTCAGGTCAGAGCCCGAATAGTCCAGCCGCCCCGTGATGCTGGGCAGAGGATAACCTTCGTAGATGGGGACCACGTAAGACACGCCGTGGCCCACCTCCACGACCAGGCCGGAGGTCCTTCCATAGGAGTACATGGACAGGCGGGACTGGTAGGCGATGTGCATCGCAGGAGTGCTGAAGGTCTCAAACAGCATCTCGGCATACTTCTCTCGGTTGGTGTGTGGGCTCAGCGGTGGGTCTGAAACCAGGACCGCGTGCTCCTCTGGGGCGATCTTCATCTCTTTCTGGAAGATGTACTCCCAGATGCCCTGCACCGAGTCCCAGTCCACGATGACGCCGTGCCGCAGGGGATTCACCAGCTTGAGACGAACCTCCGGGTTGATGAGCTCCTGCCCCACGAAGGTCTCCTTGCGTTTGTCCCCGGTCTTGGTGGTCTCCATGTAGGGCTTGCCCACTGTCGAGGAGATCTTGTGGGTGGGCCTTTGTAGCCCGGCGAAGCCGCACTTACAGTAGCCAGTGCCGAGGTCCACAACCACCGCTTTGGTCACCTTTACCTGGGGCTTCTCCCTGGCTTCTGCTGACTTCGTAGGCTCGCCTGGCTCCAAGCGGTTCTGGTGGACCCACACCGCACGCTTCGCTGGGCCACATTTTAGGGCGGCCGTCTGGAGGGCCTCTGAGTTCAGGGAGGCCTGTTCGCCTTTCCCCTTGCCAGGCCCATCCCCTATGATCCCTGCCTGCGGAGCCCACAGGCCGGCAAGAGCCATCTCGCTCTCAGAAAGTTCCTTGATCCCACAGGCTTCAAGGTCAGAAAGGCTGAAATCAGAGGGCAACTTGAGAATGTCCCCAATGATGACATCACCGATTATGACATAACTAGTGACCTGGGGCTTTCTGGATACTGGGAAACTTTATTCCAAAGTAGGGTTGATTTGGGTAGTGTTTTATGGAGATTTACCCTTTTCTCGATTTTGTACTGCACCTGAGTCATCCAGTCAGTATTTATTGAATGCTTGCAGTGTTCAGGCAGCTGAAAATACAAGGCAGAGTAAGAAAAAGAAAATTCTCCGCCCTTTTAGAGCTTATATGCTAATCAGTGGGAGTTGTGGAGACACAATAAGCAAATTATATATATAAAATAAAGGTCCTGTTTATTAACATACATTTCATTTTCAAAATTGAGCTACCAACTGTTAAAGTGTGTCTACATTTTGGGGGGACACTATATATATGTAAGTATATGTATATGAAGATGTTAAGGGCAAAAGAGAAAAACAAAGCAGGGAAAGGGGATGGGGAGGGTGGCTGTGTTGTGTCTGGGCAGGGCTCCCTGAAAATGACTGAGTGAAGACCTGCAGGAAGTGAGGGAGAATGCCGTGTGCATATCCGAGTGGCAGATGTAGAGGACTGGAAGCAGACGTGTGTCTGATGCGTTAGAGCAGGGGTCAGCAAACGGGCCTGCAGCCTTTCTTTGTAAATTTTTATTGGAGCACAGCCACTTGTCTATGGCTGTGTTTGTTGAGTCATGGCAACAAAGACTGCAATGGCTCGCAAAGTAGGAAGTAAATATTGACCACCTGGCCCTTTACAGAAAAAGCTTGTCAGCCCCCAAGTTAGAAGATCCCAAAAAGATGTGTGGCTGGAGTGGAAAGAGTGAGGAACTATACATGAGATGGAGGAACTAGGGGGGTAGGGAGGGCCGGCAGCTCACATTGGGCCTCGTGGGCCAGTGTGAGGACTTTGGCTCTGGTTCTGCATGAGGTCAGAAAACACTAGAGAATTCTGAGCAGTGGTTGACACCATCTGACTTAGATTTTAGCAGAAATAATTGCTGTTGTGGTGATTGTACCAAGAGCTTATGTCTCATATGTTTCTTGGGACAATCTGCAGAGGAATTATTTTTGTACACATATTTGTACACATATTTATCCTTCATGTGGGTCTTTGGTTCAGCAATGAAATTTGACCCTACAGAGTCCCACTGATGACAACATTGAGGCTCTTAGGTGTGTAATTCACCCAAGGATGGTCCAGCCAGCCGTGGCCAAGCTCCTAACTACGACTTCTTCCCAGGAGTGTGCTGTGGACACATCTTGATGGGACCCGACATAGGTCTCCCATGCCATCTCTGAAGCTGGGCATGTTGGTGCTGCCACCTGCCACCCTCAAGGTACCCAGAATCTAACCTTATGTTGTGCAGCCACATGCTTTTCATAAAAGAGGCTGTCTTTACAGTGGTGGGCTTTCTCCTTTAAGACGGTGACTGGGGTGTTCTTGGCTCTTTGTGGGCTGTGTGTGAAGAAAAGGACCAAGTCCAGTCTTATGAGCCTTATGACTACCTGATGGAGGCGACTAAACCGTCATCTCAGAAACAAAATCTCGGCTTCTTAGTTCATTGAGTAGAGGGTGTAAGCATAGAATTTTGAAAGGATGGGAAAGTGCTTTTCTGAATGCCTGGCTACCTGAAAAATAGTTTACTTGCTTCTGCTATTCAGGGATTTCCATGGCCAACTTGGATTGTTTGACTTTATTTCAGAAGAACTTGCATGATAAAGCATGTTTAACCTAGAACAGCCGTGGGCAAACTACGGCCCGCGGGCCGGATCCGGCCCATTTGAAATGAATAAAACTAAAAAAAAAAAAAGACCGTACCCTTTTATGTAATGATGTTTACTTTGAATTTATATTAGTTCACACAAACACTCCATCCATGCTTTTGTTCCGGCCCTCCGGTCCAGTTTAAGAACCCATTGTGGCCCTCGAGTCAAAAAGTTTGCCCACCCCTGACCTAGAATGATCTGTTTTCCTTCTCCTCAATCCCCCTTTTGAATTTTGAGAAATCTGTAGCTGCTTAGCACATTTCACTGTCCTGGGTTTCTGGTGGGGCCTCTATTGCTGCTGTAATGAATGATCACAAATTTAATGGCTTGAAACACAAATTTATTATAATTCTGAGATGGAGGTCAAAAGTCCACAGTTAGTCTTAGCGGGATAAAACCAAGGTGTGGGCAGAGCCCTGTTCCTCTGGAGGCTCTAGGGGCTCATTTATTTCCTTGTGGCCCCTTCCTTCATCTTCAAAGACTTCTCCGACTTCTGCTTCCTTGTCACATCTTCTCCGACCTGACCTGACCCTCCTGTCGTTATCTTATTAAGATCTTTGTGATTCCTTTGAGCCCACCTGGGTGCTCCAGGGTAGTTAACCTCCCCATCTCAAACCCCTTAACTCACATCTGCAAAGTCCTCTTTGCCGTGAAAGGTAACATACATAGTCACAGGTTCCAGGGATTAAGGATGTGGACATTGGGGGGAGGGGGGGGGCATTATTCTTTCTTCCTCACTCTTCACATCTGATCTGGTAATCTAATGTAATGCAGTTGTGAGGCTAGAGATGGCACAGGAGCCGACCAGAGAAGGCCTCAAATGCTAGAGTAAGAGCTTGGATTGAATTGAGGATAGTTGGGGAACCAACCAGTTAGATTAGATTCTACCTTCTAAACGTTTCTAGAACCTGTCCCTTGTTCTCTTCCACGTTATCACAGCCCTAGTTTAGGCCACCTTCGAGTCTTACGAGAATTTCTTCAATTCTCTTTTCAGGTCTCAGAGTTTTGTACCTTTATTTTATCGCTAAACACAGATCTTTCTAAAATTATCTAGAAATTAAATCTGACCACTCCTCTGCTTGGAGTCTTTCTAGTTTCCAGCTGTCTTCAATGCAATCCAAGCTCCTACTCCTAGCATTTGAACCCTCCCTGGTTGGCTCCATGACCCCGCTAGCTTCATCCATTTTTCCAAACACCTGATCTACAGGCAGTTCCCCACCATGTCCCCCTCTGAGCCTTTGCTCAGGCTGTCTTCTCTGCTGGGGATGCCTTTCCCTCCTCTTAACTACCTGACAGATACCCACGTATCTTCCAGAACTCGACTTAAGCATCACCTCTAGGGAACCTTCTGACTGCCCCCCTCCCATGAGTGCTCCCCTCTGTGTACCTCTGCTCTCCTAATGGACTTTCACCTGCAAACTCCTCTGCATCCATTCCATCTTCCCACCTTGACTGGCTCTAGTTGTGGCTGAATTCCTCTGTCACCAGCAGACTGTGCGGGCTGGACCCACCACAACCCCTTTAAATGTTGGAGGAATGACAGTGCTGTCGGGGCCCTCACACTCTTTAGGAAGACTTGGTGCATTGAAGTTGCATGAACTTGGGTTAAAGTACAAACACTCCAAGAGCTGTCTGTTCATGGGCAAGTCATTGGAGTTCTGAGCCTCGATTTCCTCAGCTCTGCCTACCTCGTGGGATTCTGTGAAATAACGTGTGAGGTGTCTGGTGCAGTGCCTGGCTTACTGTAAGGGCTCAAATATGCATCGCCCGTGCAGCCAAGAAGCAGAGGAAGCAAAGGTGTCCAGTCAGTGAGTAGGAGAATAGGAACAGGGAAGTAAGGGAGTAGGAACAGAAACCCCTGAGACCCCAGTGTGCTGGCCACTTAGTATGTCCTGAGCAAAGTCAAGTTAGGCAGATGGGGTGGGATGGCAGATCCTGGGTGCCAAGGCCACGCCTCCCCTGACAGCTGGAATGGACCAGCCTCCAGTGACATCACAATCCTGAGTGGCCGCTGAGGCACTGCTGGAGGTGGACCCTCATTTCTCTCCACTGAGCTCTAGGATGTGGAAGTGAGAAAGGTGAGCAAGGAAGGCAGATGGCAACGAGGAACAGCTCAAGCCCCATGCCCACGGGCACGGCTCAGGGTGACCCTGGAGAGGCAAGAACACTGTCAGCTCCAGATACTGGCATTCGGGACAGTTCAGCCACTCAGCTGAAGACAAAGCCCAAGTATGTGCGCAGGGTCAAGGCGCTCATCATCGACCTGGGCTCGCAGTACTGTAAGTGTGGCTACGCAGGAGAGCCGAGGCCCACCTACTTCATCTCCTCCACAGTCGGCAAGTGCTGCTCCCAGATGGGCGACACCCGCAAGAATACCTATGTGGGCCACGAGCTGCTCAACATGGAGGCACTGCTGAAGCTGGTTAACCCTCTAAAGTACGGCGTTGTGGTGGACTGGGACTGCGTCCAGAGCATCTGGGAGTACATCTTCTACACGGCCATGAGGATCGTCCCCGAGGAGCATGCCGTGCTGGTCTCCGACCCCCCGCTCAGCCCCAGCAGCAACCGGGAGAAGTATGCGGAGCTCTTGTTCGAGACCTTTGGCATCCCCGCCATGCATGTGACATCCCAGTCGCTGCTGTCCATCTACTCCTATGGCAGGACCACAGGAATGGTGGTGGAGAGCGGGCACGGCGTCTCACACGTGGTCCCCATCTCAGAGGGCAACGTGCTGCCGGGCCTGGCAGGCCGCGCCGACTACGCCGGGGGCGACCTCACCAACTACCTGCTGCAGCTGCTCAACGAGGCGGGCCACAAGTTCACGGACGACCACCTGCACATCGTGGAGCACATCAAGAAGACGTGCTGCTACTCGGCCTTGCAGCCCGAGAAGGAGGTCTGCCTGGCCCTGGAGGAGCTGCGCGTGGACTACGAGCTCCCCGATGGCAAGGTCATCACCATTGGCCATGAGCGCTTCCAGTGCGCCGAGATGCTCTTCAAGCCCACGCTGGTGGGCAGCAGCCTGCCCGGCCTCCCCGCGCTCACAGCCACTTGCCTGGGCCACTGCCAGGAGGCGGGCTTGAAGGAGGAGATGGCCGCCAACGTGCTGCTGTGTGGTGGCTGCACCATGCTGGACGGCTTCCCCGAGCGCTTCCAGAGGGAGCTGAGCCTCCTGTGCCCCGGGGACAGCCTCACCGTGGCTGCGGCTCCTGAGAGGAAGAGCTCCGTGTGGACCGGTGGCTCCATCCTGGCCTCCCTGCAGGCCTTCCAGCAGCTCTGGGTCAGCAAGGAAGAGTTTGAGGAGCGGGGCAGTGCAGCCATCTACACCAAGTGCTGAGCGCAGCCCGCCAGGCCAGGCCTCGTGGGCAGGCGACCTGAGGCCACTCCATACATTTACAGAGTTTCACATAAACATTTAACACAACGGCTCTTGTCCAGTCTGGATTTCTCGCTTTAGTCTGATAACAGGAGGTGATGGGGAGTTGGGTTTAGAGGTAGCAGCACCTTTTGCTCTGCTGGGTGGGGAGCAGCAGGGGTGGGAGGCCCCTCTCCTCATGAGGGTGACATCATCTCAGAGCCCCAACTATGGCTTCCTGTTCCATTAGCTCCTCAGGGTTCAAAACCCAATTCAGCAGACACATGGCTTGCTCATCTGTCCAGGGACCACGTGGGACATGAAGGCTTGGATTAAGGGACTAGCTTGGGTTATGTAAAGTGGTGGGGGGACACTCATAAGCAGGTGTTGGCTTCTTCTCCTGTCACCTGCCCAAAGCTGCATCATTGCTTGATTGCCCCAGGCCCCCTCCCCGCCCTCCCCTCACTGCCTGCCCTCTTCAGAGGTGCCGCCCATAGGTGTGCATCTCCTGAGTGGGAGGGGCCATTTCTACCTGTCCGCCTTCCAACTTCAGCCAAAATTGCAGCTGTTTCTGCAGTGACTGAATCCAGATGTCAGAGGAACCAGAGGGTCCTTTGGAAATCACGTGGTTCTCTCCCTCCTGTAGAGGTGAGGAAACAGGACCGGGAGGATGGGGGCCGTGGCAGTGGATGAGTCCAGGTCTCCTGACCCAGGGCGTAATTATTTCCAGAAGGGCAAACACAGTTACTTTAGTTTGGGCTGCTATAAAAAAAAAAAAAAATAGCACAGACCAGGTGGCTTATAAACAGTAGAAATTTATTTCTTATAATTTTGGAGACTGGAAGTCCAAGATAAGGGTGCCAGAATGGCAGGGTTTTGGTGAAGGCCCTCTTCTGGGTTGCAGACTGCTGACATCTGGCTGTGTTCTCACATGGTGGAAGGGATGAGGGATATCTCTGGGGCCTCTTCAGGACTAATCCCATTCCTGAGGGCTCTACTCTCATGACCTAATCACCCCCCAAAGGCCCCACCTAATACCATCACCTGGGCATTGGGTTCTCAACATATGAATTTGGGGGGAGGAAGTGGGAGACACACATTCAACCTATAGCAATGATTTCTTTTTAAAAATATATTTTTATTGATTTCAGAGAAGAAGGGAGAGGAAGAGATAGAAACATCAATGATGGGAAAGAATCATTGATCGGCTGCTTCCTGCATGTCCCCTACTGAGGATCGAGCACACAACCTGGGCATGTGCCCGGACCGGGAATCAAACCGTGACCTCCTGGTTCATAGGTCTACGCTCAACCACTGGACCACACCAGTCAGGCTAGCAATGATTCTTAATGATTAGTAATCATTAAGCACTTACCAAGTATCTACTATGGCTGAGGCCCAGAGCTGGAGACCAAGAAATGACCAGAATGTGGCCCTCCCCTTGGGATCACTCAGACCCAGCCGGTAGGGATTCGGTGGACAGCACATTGGTAAGGAGACGAGGCCTGAGCTCAGTGTTCTTGGGGTGGGAAGGTGGAGGTGGTGTGTTGGAAAGCTGTAAATGGAGAAGTGCTAGATGTGGTGGCCAGTTAGTGACTTTGGGGCTGAGGGAGAAGTTTCTGAGTCTTGTGAGATTTCAGCTGATGACTATCTACCACCCTCACCTCCTGATGGAACCTGTGACCAGGGGCCCATCACCAGATGTCCATGGGAATCACACATTGGTGAGCTGTGTGACCTGATGGGCTACCAAATGTCTCTGAGCCACCTCTGACCTTAGACCTGCTTGGGGGCACTTTGAGGTGCCTCTGTCCTGGGCGCGCATGTACAGTGTGATTGAAACTTCGTGGTCCATGCACAGAAGTCGGTATTTTGTGGAAGAGCCACACTCAAGGGGCCAAAGAGCCGCATGTGGCTCGCGAGCTGCAGTTTGCTGACCACTGACTTAGCCCATTGCCTAGAATTGGGCTTCTAAACTGGAGTCTGAGATCCCCTAGGCTGGCAGGAACTTGGGCTCTTTCCAGTAGAGAGGGGTGCAGACTGGAGGCCTTCAGGCTGATGGTGCCAGTAGACACATCTTGTTTGGCCAGCACAGCATATAAGTTTTTTTCTTGAATGCAATTTTTTTCAGGGGGGCCTACATCCTTCAGGTTGCCAAAGTCTCTACTACCCCAATGTCTTCATATATACTTGGGTCTTCAGCCTCATTTGCTTAATTAGGCAGCATTCATTCTATTGCTTGCAACCTAAGAACCGCTGAGCAGTACTAATCCTAAAAACCTGATGAGGTACAGACAGGGAAACAGAGGCTTATTGAGGGGAAAGGGATGTGCCCCAAATCACACAGGCAGAAAGTCAGAGCTGCAGGTGAACCCTCTTCCACACGCTGGGCTTGAAGAGGCGGTGCTGGCACAGGGTAGCTAGGGGAGCCTATGAAGTCCAGGTATGAACCTTGCCTGCGACCCTCTGTCCCGCCCCTAAACCTCGAGACATGCTCAGGCCCAGCCAACATTCCCCAGGTGGAACCTACCGTTCCTGCCTCCATTTCCCCTCATTCCTTCCCGGCAACTCCCAGTGTCTTTATGGGCATCAGATGTGGTCCAGGGCTGACTGCCACGTGAGGAGCATGTGACTTAAGCTAAGCCAATCAGAGCAGCCCATCTGTTGGCCACATGATTGGCTGGGGGTGAGCATGTGACTTCAGTACACCGGTGCAGAGGAAATCCCAGGCTTTTTACTTGGAAGGTGGACTTAAGATTGGGGCGTGTGGCCTCTCACTGTTGCAACCACATTTGGTACCAGGACGGGAGCCAGCTGGAAGCTGACCCACCAAGGAGTGTAAAACTCAGCCGGTACCCTGACGACAGTGACGACAGGGACCTCGGAGTGAAACCGCGCTAGGGTGCCCTCTCCTGTCAGACCTTGTGTTTCCGCCAGTCCTCGCCTTCACCCTCATGGCTCACCAGGTAAGTGTGGGTCCGCCGTTTGCAGCTGAGCACTTTGTAACTGCGTCTGTTTCTTTCTCAACAATGGTATTCCGCCCGAGCAGTTTCCGATGCAGAGGGACCAGGCTTGGAGAGGCCTCTTAATTGAAATATTAAGACCAACATTTCATTTATTTCCCAACAAGAAAGCTACTACACATGACGAATTTTTATCAAGGTATTAGAGCGTGTCAGATATCACACTAATGCTCAAGTACAGAAACCTAGCTAAGAGGTGTCCTGTTCTCTTGTTTAGATATTTGTTCCGGAGGTTGGACTTGGAGTCTCTTAAGGGCAGGAGCTTTGATTTCCTTGTCTTAACCTTCTTCGTGCCCAGTGCAGACCCTGGCACAGGGTGGATGCTTAGTGCATGCCAACTGAAACCACCTACTCCCAGTCTGTGAGGCAGAAGTCACAGTGTTTTCTCCCATCTATATGTACAAAAGCCTAATATGCAAAGTGTCCCTTCAGGAGTTTGATCGCTCGCTATGACGTGTGCTGACCACCAGGGGGCCTCTAGTGTTACAGATGAGGAAACCGAGGTCTGGAGAGGTTAAGAATCTTGTCCATGTTCACCCACCTGGGAAACCAGTCTTGTGCTAAATCAGAGTTTTGTGATTCCAAAATGCCTCTTTGCCCTTGTTGCCTCTCTTTCTGAAAAGTATCGATCTCTTTTACAAGAAAAAAAAAAGACGTAAAAAATGCTTTCAAGTCAGGAATAACAAGTATGATGTAACTTCATAATCAGCCCGAGGTATGAAAGTTAAGAATGCCAGTGTTTTAGCAAAGGAGAGACTTATCTTGCCCCAGATTTCCAGACACATAAGTAAGCAAGAATTAGGGTGACCTTGTGGTGAAGCTCTACCATTTGGACGTGGCAGGAGGCCCGCTGTCCTCACTGCCTCTTTGGACAGCCTCATTTCTCTCCCCCACGTGTTTGTTTACCAAGTTTTCTCTAAGAGTTATCTGCATAAAGTGGGCTTAAGCAACTAATGAATTAGTTTAATCACAATACCAACTAGTAATGGTGTTCTATTTGATGAAAGGTGCTGCTTTTTTTTTTTTTTAATATTCTACATTTTCTTGGAATGTAGTGGTTCCTAACCAGTGGGAAGAGGGGAGTGTGGGGTATTGGTTAGGCTGTGGCTAGTTCTTAATGGCTCGTGAGAGCCTGCTTTTAATATTCAGGAATCTTGCAAGCCAATTGTTAAACCATGTTACAGCTTGACATTGGCCATGGTGGGAGTATTTACCCCCACAGAAACCAGCAAGGATTACAAATCATGTCCCCCTAACCCTGAGAATTTGTTTAAAGGGGGAACAGGGGAGATGGAGAAAAATGGTGGGCAACAGTATCATCCGGGAGCTATTTCAAAACCCAACCCAACCCATGTGTACCTTCTCCCCAGAGGGAATCAGTAGACTGGGAAGCACCGAGGACTGCGATTGGTGAGTTCCCCAGGTGGTTCTTAGTGAAGAAGCTGCTCAGAGGAGTGCTGGCGCCTACTGAGCTCTGTGTGAGTGTTCAGAGTGAGCCAGAAGCCGCGGCATCGTGTGGGACAAGCCGCGGCACTGAGGCTAAGCGGCTGCTCCTTTGGGTCAGAATGTCTGTCACCGCCTATCTCAGCTCCACTCATCCTTCAAGGAAGGCGCCGTTGCACGGCCGTGGCTTTGCATGGCCGCCTTGGCTGTCATTGTCCACCCCCCTTGGTGGGAAGGAGGGAGACTGTGCCTTTCCCTCTTCCTGTTCCTGGGCAAGCTTGGACGCGGCGTTGAGCAGGTGCCCGGGCAGGGATGCTGTGTTTGTGCTCCTAGGCTTCTTGCTTTGATTTCCCAGTTCTTGCCTTTTTGTTGTTCTTTCTTCCCAGAACTCGGCAGGATCCCTGGTTCTTAACCCTTCAACCCTGGCTGCCTGTCAGACTCACCTGGGGAGCTTTGAAAAAATCCTCATGCCCAAGCTCACTCCCAATCAAATCAGAATGTCTGGAGGGGGCGGGATGGGAGCACCAGTGATTCTGATAGGCCCCTCAGGTGAGACCCGCTGCTGGGGGAAGCCTCAGGGCCCTTCATCACGTTTCATTTTCACGGTCAGGAATGCCAAACAGCCACTAGGCAGTGCTCAGTGTAGAACAGTGTTCTTTTCCCAAGGTAGAGCTCTAGAATCTGCCCATGTTCTGAGCATTCCAGAGGCCATGACACTGCTTCTGAAAGAAGTTCTAGCTCTCTGGGCTTCTTCTGCATTTGCACAAGTATGTAAAGTAACAATTAGGAACCAAATGAGTCACAGAAGAAGCAATAGAACTCTGCTTCATGAGTTCTGGGAAAGTTAGGCAAGAAAACGGTGCTTTAAGGATGCCTCTTGGGTAATTGCAGAGACTGAGCGTTACCCCCCTGGTTTCAGACAGGAAGTGTCCACAGAGAAAACCATGAGAACGAGAAATGGATCAACAAGATCTTGACTCCAGACCCACAGGCTTGCGAACACCCCTCCCACTTTTTTCTGGCCAAATAAGTGGAGATGGAGTTGAATTCAACCAAGTCCCCTTTGTTTGCTCACTAAAACAAAGGCAGCTTGGGACATTTCCGTGGCTCTAATTACTTTCTGTCTTCTTGAGGGGACCAGGCCCCTACCCTCACCGGGTGTGTGTGTGCATACAGACATACATACATGTACACACACCACAGAGCCTGCAGTCTGCTTAGAGCAGTGGTCGGCAAACTGCAGCTCGCGAGCCACATGCGGTTCTTTGGCCCCTGGAGTGTGGCTCTTCCACAAAATACCGACTTCTGCGCATGGGCCATGGAGTTTCAATCGCACTGTACATGCGCACCCGCACGTGGTATTTTGTGGAAGAGCCGCACTCAAGGGGCCAAAGAGCCGCATGTGGCTCGCGAGCCGCAGTTTGCCGACCACTGGCTTAGAGGAATGCCTTTCTTTGTTAAGGGCATTCAAACAATGGAGGGCAAGGTTCTCTTCTTGGCCTTGTGGTTCTCAAATTTTGTTTTATGTTTGAATCACCTGGGGAGCTTTGAAAAATCCTAATAGCAAGGACTTCTGGTTCTGCCAAGATGGAGAAGCTTTATTCTGTCAAGTCCTCCCTCTTACAACTAAAAACCCCTGGACGTTGGCAAAAATGCTCTCCTTGACCAAACTCTAGCCAGGCTCCTCTGAGCCACTTCTCAGGTAGGCCTCAACCTTGACCCATAAAGACTTGAACAGCCGAAACCGGTTTGGCTCAGTGGATAGAGTGTCGGCCTGAGGACTGAAAGGTCCCAGGTTCGATTCCGGTCAAGGGCATGTACCTGGGTTGTGGGCACATCCCCAGTGGGAGATGTGCAGAAGACGGCTGATCGATGTTTCTGACTCTCTATCCCTCTCCCTTCCGCTCTATGAAAAATCAATAAAATATATTTTAAAAAAAAAAGACTTGAACAAACACTAACATAGTGTCTAACAGCTCAAGGCTACATCCCTGGGATGACTCTATCACTCCTTAAAGTGACTGCCTGAGAAATGCAAAGATGCCAAAGGAACTTACTGTTTGTTCCGGCCAACACCTGAAGGAAGATGGGGTCCCCTGTTTACCCTCACCGCCCCCGCCCCCCTCCCCCCCCCCCCCCCCCGCAACTGTGGGAGGGGAGGAGTCTACCTGCATCCCGCTGTTTGTAATTTTTCACTTCCCTGACTCTACTGAGCCTCTGCTCACGCCACCCCCAGGCCTCATTCTCCCTTTAAAATGCCCAGTCATCTCTGTATAAAGTGAAGTGGAACTCCCTTCCCTTCTGTAGTGGTATTTTACTGGTTAAAACCTATCCTTACCACTTTAACTAGTATCCAGCTTTATCTTTGATAACACAACAGGTAAGCATGAGAAAACTCCAAAGAGTGAAAGATATGCTCAGAGCAAGTTGTCATAACTTTTAGAAATTAATTATATTAACTGTATTTTTAAATTTTTTTGTAAGAGTCCCAAGTGCCAGAGCATCAAGAGCACAAAAAATAAGAAAATATAGTTAATATAATTGGCCCTGCAATGAATGGATTGGCCCTGCCAAAACAAACACAGAATCTAAGGACACACAGAATAGGTTTTCATGGGGCTGAGGGAGGAGTTGCTCTCCCGTCCCGCCCTCCCACTCCATGGAAGTAAGTCCATGCTCAGAGTCCCCCAGTGGGTAGTGTTGGGTGTCAGAGTCAAGCTGTGCCTCCATCCCCACCCAGCAGCAACGGGGCAGAGTAAGGGGATGAGAGATGGGGCTAATTGGCACTTTCCTCCCTCTTCCTCACCTCTGGGGACAGTGGGGCTCAGTGGGGAGCTGATCTTCTACCCAATTGGAGACAAGTAATTTGTGGATATCAACAATCTGATTTAAAGTTTATATGGAAAGTTACAAGACCCAGAATAGCCAACACAACACTAAAGAAGTTGGAAGACTGACACTAAATGAATCAAAGACTTGCTATGAAACTATAATAAACAAGACAGTGTGATGTTGGTGAAAGACTATTCAGTAGAGAGAGCTCCAAGATAGACTCACATAAATGTAATCGATTGATGGTTGACAAAGGAGTAAAGGCAATTCAACAGAGAAAGGATAATCCTTTTAATAAATGGAGTTTGAACAATTGGAAATCCTTTTGCAAAAGATTAAACCCAGACACAGACTTTATCTGTCACTCATGAACTCAAAATGGATCATTGACCTAAATTTAGAATGCAAAACTATAAGACTTCTAGAACATAACATGGAAGAAAAAATGAATCGATAACTTGGACTGAATTAAAATGAAAAACTTCTCCATGAAAGACACTATTAAGAGAATGTAAAGACAAGCCACAGAATGGGAAAAAAATACTTGCAAAACACATCTGATAAAGGGTTTGTATCCAAAGAACTCTTAAACTCAACAATGATAAAACAAACACCAGTTTAAAAACAGGCAAAAGATCTGGACAAACATTTCACCCAAGAAGAATACAGATGGCAAATAAGCATGTAAAAAATGCTCCTCCTGCCCTAACCGGTTTGGCTCAGTGGATAGAGTGTCGGCCCCTGGACTGAAGGGCCCTGGCTTTGATTCTGGTCAAGAGCATGCACCTTGGTTGTGGGCTTGTCCCTAGTGGGAGCATGCGGGAGGCAGCCGATCGATGTTTCTCTCATTGATGTTTCTAACTCTCTATCCCTCTCTCTTCCTCTTGGTAGAATCAATAAAATATGTTTAAAAAAATGCTCATCCTGCATAAAAGATGCAAAATGGTACATCCACCCTGAAAGGGAATTTGGAAGGTTATTTTAATTTTACCAAGTTAAAATATTCTCTTTTTTTAAAATTAAATCTTTATTGTTCAGATTATTACATTTGTTCCTCTTCCCCCCCCCCCATAACTCCCCTCCTCCCAGTTCCAGCCCCACCCTCCGCCCTCACTCCCCACCCACTGTCCTCTTCCATAGGTGCACGATTTTTGTCCAGTCTCTTTCCGCATCTCCCACACCCCTTTCCCCCCCAAGAATAGTCAGTCCATTCCCTTTCTATGTCCCTGATTCTATTATGATCACCAGATTATTTATTCACTTGATTCTTAGATTCACTTGTTGATAGATGCATATTTGTTGTTCATAATTTGTATCTTTACCTTTTTCTTCTTCTTCCTCTTCTTAAAGGATACCTTTCAGCATTTCATATAATACTGGTTTGGTGGTGATGAACTCCTTTAGCTTTTCCTTATCTGTGAATCTCTTTATCTGACCTTCAGTTCTGAATGATAGCTTTGCTGGATAAAGTAATCTTGGTTGTAGGTTCTTGGTATTCATCACTTTGAATATTTCTTGCTACTCCCTTCTGGCCTGCAAAGTTTCTGTTGAGAAATCAGCTGACAGTCGTATGGGTATTCCCTTGTAGGTAACTGGGTTTCTTTCTCTTGCTGCTTTTAAGATTCTCTCTTTGTCTTTTGCTCTTGGCATTTTAATGATGATGTGTCTTGGTGTGGTCCTCTTTGGATTCCTTTTGTTTGGGGTTCTCCGCGCTTCTTGGACCTGTAAGTTTATTTCTTTCACCAGGTGGGGGAAGTTTTCTGTCATTATTTCTTCAAATAGGTTTTCAATATCTTGCTCTCTCTCATCTTCTGGCACCCCTATAATTCTGATGTTGGTACGCTTGAAGCTGTCCCAGAGGCTCCTTACACTATCTTCGTATTTTTGGATTCTTTTTTCATTTTGCTTTTCCAAGTTGGGTGTTTTTTGCTTCTTCGCGTTTTGAATCTTTGACTTGATTCTTGCGCTCCTCTGGTCGGCTGTTGGGTGTCTGTATAATATTCTTTATTTCAGTCAGTGTATGCTTGATTTCTAGTTGGTTCTTTATCACAACATCGAGGGTCTCATTAGATTTCTTGAGGATCTCACTACATTTATCGGCGGTCTTACCAGTCTTTTCGAGGGCCTTACTAAGTTTATCGGCAGCTTCTAGACAGTTCTTGAGAGACCTTAAAAGTGTGGTTTTGAGCTCTATATCTTCCATTTCTGACATTTGCGTCCTGTTTCTTTGTCTCCACATTTTTTTATCTTTTCTTGGTGCACCCCCTAGTGGTCTTTGTGCGCAGTCTTGTAGTTAAGCCTTGATTGTTGTAGGTAATACCAGGGGTCCCAAGTTAAAATATTCTTACCATGTGATCCAATAATCACCCGCCTACGTATTTGCACATTTGAATCAAAACTTAAAAACCTACACATGAATGTTTATAGCAATTCTGTTCATAAAACTGGAAGCAACTGAGATATTCTTAAAAAGGTAAATGGATAAATGGTGGTACATCTGTACAATGGAACATTATTGACAAATAAAAACTATGGACTTGAGTTAATGTGTCAGCACTGGTTTATTAATAATAACAAAAGTGCCACGCTAATGCAAGATGTCAGTATTAGGGGAAACATAATGGGCACAGGAGAAACGAATGAGAAGGACAGAGCTGTCTTTTCCCTGCAACGACTGCTGAAGTGTTGCAGACAAGGAAAGGTCATGGGCAGCTGGGGAACTGGAACAGGGAGTCTGGAAATGATCTGGTCAGAATGTTTTGAAATGAGAAGACAGAGGCCTAGGGTCGGGAAGTGACCTGCCCATGTACATAGCTGGTGATTGGAGGAGCTGAGACCATTGGGAGATTTCCCAACATCTGGTCCTGCACCCTCGCCATACCATTGGAA
Organism: Myotis daubentonii; assembly: GCF_963259705.1. Classification (NCBI taxonomy): domain Eukaryota; kingdom Metazoa; phylum Chordata; class Mammalia; order Chiroptera; family Vespertilionidae; genus Myotis; species Myotis daubentonii. The sequence continues at coordinate 62,429,564 of NC_081850.1, read as the reverse complement.
CTGCTAGTTCAGTTACGTGCAGTGGGGCACATCCAAAGCCCTTGCACTGTGTGCTCTTTAATCCTTTAAGACTCATTTAAAGAGGAACAGACTAGTCTGCAGATGCCAGTGACCTGGCAGGAGCACACTCCTTGCAGGAACAATGTTACTGTGCTCCCTCTGCAAAGATCAGGGATGCGTCATCTCCCGTAACAGCCAAGCCATATGGACATAGCTCTCTCTCCTGATACGGCGGGGGGGGGGGGGTGCGGGGGGGGGGACGGGGGAGGGGAAGTCCCCCCACATCAAACCCATATCTTCAGAAGAGATGGCTGGTAATCTGGGAAGAGCTCCCTTTTGAGGCCCAGCTTTTCCATTCGCATTAGGAAGCCCAAGTGGCCATTTGTATCTCACCAGCAGGTCTGAGGGCACTGATGAGCCTTCCCCCAACCAAGGCCCAATTTAGTAAAAGGCAAAGGCTTACAGCTAGATGAAGAACAAGCCAAGCTTCTTGTTGAAGACGAGCAAAGCCGAAGGAAGGCTGTGGCAGAGAATGATAGTTGTCCAGCAAAACATTTCTCTTCCTTGATAGGATTTGTATGTGGACAGGTAGCGACTATACTTACCAGCCTCCCTTGTAGCTAAGTGTGGCCAACGATATGTGAATGGAAGTGCTATGTGCAACTTCTGGATCACTTGCAATTTAAAGGAAGATATCTTTAAAGGGAGCAGCTCTGCCTTTCCTGTTCCCTTGAGCCGGAACATGGATGTTCCTGTGACCCAGCCTTGACCGTGCAGACAAGGAGAATGCCCTGGGTGATGGCAATACCATCAGTGGAAGGCACCCGGGTTCCTGAATGGCTGCACCAACCTGGACCTCGAGCCATGAGCGACAGAAACAAATCTCCATGGTCTTTAAATATTTTGGGGGGTCTTTTGGGTGTAGAAGCTTTCCTCTGACATAATGAGGAGAGCACAATAGGAAGTGGATGGTATTTTGAGCAAAACTGGAAGGACTATAGGGCAGAGCAGGTAAAGAGTCCCATTCTTTGGGAGAATGAGCTGTTCTCTATCCCTTTTCCTTTTCTGACAGTTTCCTAAGAGAGCAAGTCAGCTTTCTCATACAACCCTTATAATAATCCTCTGAACAGGGTTTCCTCCCATTTTACAGTTGAGAAAACAGACTGAGAATGGGGAAGTCATTTGCCCAAGTTCGCACAGTTAATAAGTGATGAGACTCTGATCAGATCTCAGGTCTCTGAGACTCAGAGCCTGGATGCTTTGCTCTTTGGCACGCTGCCACTCCCAATAGGCCATATGTTTCTGAGAATAAGTGTTTTCTATGCCCTGGTTGTTTTAATGTCTTAGGATCATAAACAGAAAGGCCGTAATGGCTTCCTATAAGTAGAGGTTGGCAGGAGGCTATAATTTCAGGTTGTACCCAATTTATAAATGACCAGTGATCTGACAATTCATTTACATTCCTATTGTTTGGAACTCAGATCATGTTTTTCATAGAATCAATATGATTCATGGTGACACATGCCCAGGCTAACTCCCAGTCACCTCTGTAACTCTTAGCCTGATGTCTGGGTCTATGGAGGAAGGCAAGAATCAGGGTAGAGATTGTGGTTCTTGATCACCAGATAACCCTATGCTTTGAACCTGCCTTGCCTCCAAAGTGTCACTTTCCCTACTTTTCAACCAAATCCCCCCACTCCTCAGTCTAGCTCATTTCACATAGGAATAAATAAATCAGTGTGATCGAGCTAATTTACACTAACATGATTGTTATCTAAGAAAAGCTATGCCATTCACTATGGTGGACTTAGAAAAATGTGCTTTCTATTTAGTACATTTATTACAGTGCAATTGTAGTCTACAAGCATGGCCAGGGATATTTTACTATTCAACTATTTTTTTAATATATATATTTTTTATTGATTTCAGAGAGAAGGGAGAGGAAGAGAGAGATAGAAACATCAATGATGAAAGAGAATAATTGATTGGCTGCCTCCTTCACGCCCTGCTCCTGGGAATTGAGCCCCCAACCTGGGCTTATGCCCTAATGGGAAATCAAACCATGACCTCCTGGTTCATAGGTCAACGCTCAACCACTGAGCCATGCTGGTCAGGTTTGAGGAGCTAAATTTTAAATTTATTTAATTTTAATTACTTAAATTCAATTTTACATAGCCGCATGTGACTAGCAGCTAGTGTTTTAAATAATGCAGCTCTAGAAGGAGGGTGGAATGGAGGTTGAATGAGCCCATCCATAGTAGCCAGAACACTGATTGAAATCCTTTCAAATAGCCGTGGAGGATAACCCTCATGGCCTCTGTTTCCTCACCTGTAAAATGAGGATAACCACTTCAAAGGATAATGTTACAATAAAGTAGCTCGGAAACAGCTTATGGTTAGCAATAAACTCAGGTCTATGAATACCAGGGGGGGCTTGGATGGATAAATATACTAGAAACTAGGGTCTGTTACAGTAAGTACTCTTGACAACTTACAGACTTTACAGAGTGTACCTTTCCAAGGAGAAAGCTACTGATATGTGCTTGGCAGAATTGGCTTCTCTAGTCCAAACTTCTCTACTGAATTCCATATCCACATATCTGTCTACTGCAGCGGTTCTCAACCTGTGGGTTGCAACCCCTTTGGCGGTCAAACGACCCTTTCACAGGGGTCGCCTAAGACCATCCTGCATATCAGATATTTACATTACAATTCACAACAGTAGCAACATTACAGTTATGAAGTAGCAACGAAAATGATTTTATGGTTGGGTCACAACATGAGGAACTGTATTTAAAGGGCCAGAAGGTTGAGAATCACTGATCTACTGAATGGCTTCACCTGGATGCCCAACAGTCACCTCAGGTGCAACACATTTATCCATCCACCCATCGGTCCACCCATCAGTCCATCCATCAGTCCTAGTCTGTCCATTCATCCATCCATCCATCCCTTCACCCATTCATCCAACATCCACCTATATTTATTATATATTACCATATGCAAGGTAATGAGCTAGACACTTGGGGTATAGTGTTGAACAAAACAGATAATACCTCTCTATTAGAGCTTGAAGTTTAATAGGTAAGAGAGAAGTAACAGTGGAGTAAGTGGAAATACAGGTTGCAGTGGGACTTCCTTGGAGAAACACCAGACCTATGCCTGGAGGGCCCATACCATGTCAGAGAAGGCTTCTTGCTAGTCTACCTCACAGATGCCATCCAAACAAATCTGGTATTTTTGGTTCTAATAGTTAAAGTAGTTGCTTTTCTATCTCTTCAGATATGGATTTGTTTAGATCTTCTGAGCTCTGTAAATTATCATACATTATTTCTACAGTATGTAAAAGGATTTCTAAAAGGACACCAAAAATGCATGTTGGTCAAAAATTTAGACAAGTAGGTCTAAAATTTCAAAGTCTCATTAATCTCTTAAGATATTCTGAATAGCTCTCATATTTTGACTATTTACCATGAACCAGGCATTTAGCATGTTATCTCATGTAATCCCTAGAACATTTCTAGGAAATGGGTATTATTATTCTCATTTTTATGTGAAGAAATCAATCTCAAAAAGCCTAGGAAATGCCCAAGTTCAAACACTAAGTGGGTTCAAACCATAATCTTTTTCTACAATGTTTCTGCCCTTTGCTCACATTCCTTCTACATCTTTTTTGTTGTTAATCCTCATCCGAGGATATTTTTTCTATTGATTTTTAGAGAGAGTAGAAGGGAAGAAGGAAGGAGGAGGGAGAGAGAAAGAGGAACATTGATGTGAGAGAGACACATCAATTGGTGGCCTTCCACACACTCCCCTACGAGAAATCGAACCTGTGGTCCTTCAAACCACTTAGAAACATTGGCCAGGGCCTTTCTATATCTTGAGAGAAGAAATGTCATCATTATCCCCAAAAGTGTTGGAAGTGAGACTTAAGAATAATTTATTTACTTTTGAATTTTGAACTGTATAAGTGTTTTATATTTTTTGAAAAATAAAATCAACAGGGAAAATAAAGCTAACCCTAAAATTGAAACTAATAATCTTAGCTCTATCAAATTGGTTACATAGCCACACAGAAAATAATTATTTCAAGTGATTTTGGAACATGTTCTTCTGGTATACATTCTTGGTGGGGTATATTCCAAGGGAAAAAAGAATTGCAAATAATTTCAGTCTTCACTCAGTAGTTTTATTATTAGGAGTAATAATTGCATTATAATTTTAAAAGTACTTTATATATTAAGGTAGATTAAGAACATTAATGTTATTAAGATCCAAAATTTGCATTGTGAGAAAAATAGGATACACACACAAGTCAAAATTAACACTGTGTTAAGTTTGAATTATACATATTAATATGAACTCATGGTTTACTTTTCTTTCAAATATAAGAGAACATTTATTTAGAAAGTTACATAATCTATCTATATATAAAAGGCTAACATGCAAAATGTCCCCTGGGGAGTTCGACTGGGAGACTGGGTGTTCGATTGCTCGCTATGATGTGCCCTGACCACCAGGGGTGGTGCGGGATGAAGGAAGTCCCTGGCTGGCAGCCAGAAGGAAGGCCCAGATTGGCCCTGATCGCTGGCCAGGCCTAGGGACCCTACTCGTTCATGAATTTCATGCACCAGGGCCTCTAGTGTTAACATAAAAACATTCAAACCTGTAAAGAATTTTTGTGAGTTTGAGCCAATCTGTCAACAATTGCCTTGGAAGCAGAACCTCAAGGAATTGAGATAATGCTTCAGAGAATGGCGGGTTACATCTATATTTATACCTTGCAATCAAAGGAAGGGACGTAGGTGGGTTATATGAAATCCATTGGTGATAGACTAAAGAGGCAGGAGCAAGCAAAGTGGGTGCGGGGGGAACCCCTGGGATTGGATAAAAAGTAAAATGATAGACACATACTTAGGTGAGTGCAGGAACAATTAACATGATAACAATGAAGGAATTGGGGTATCTGTCCTGGCGCCCAGGCACATTAGGTTGTGCCCCAAGGGGTCCAGAAAAGGGGAAGTTACAAGTTACCCAGACATTTCAAAGGTATGTTATTATAGATGCAAAAAGACAGATAGGCTCAGTTAAGGTAAAGGTTGACCTTATCAGTGAAGAAACCAGCCTAGGATGTAACTACCCACCATAACTGCTTTTAGTTAAAGTTTCATTTCAGACCATCCTTTGTGGTTACTTTAGGCCTCTGAGTTTGCAAGACCGCCATGCAGGCCTCCCCTGAGCTTGTCAAGTTAGCATGTGGCCCCTTTCGCCCACAAAAGTTAGTAGAAGTGAGTCAGCTGGGCTGGTAGGCTCAGGAAACAAGTTACAGAGGCAAAAAGAGCCCTTGGAGCTTAGCAGAGAGAAAGGCAAAGGTAATGACCTGGCGGGGGGGGGGGGGGGGGGGAGTGGGGAGAGGCGTGGCGTGTTCCTGAGAGGGAGAGCGCTAATTTATTATTTTTACTTTCTCTGCTTACTGAAAGGACTTAAAACCAACAATAATATTCCAGTAGCAGTGTTTACTGAGAATCTATCCCTTTGATAGTTTTGCTGCCAGTTCTGACAAAGTCTGGTTGTAGGGGTGGGAGGGGATTGGGTGCCCTGGGCCAAGACTGTTGTGGGGAAGGAAATAGTTCAGTGCTTAATTCAGCAGTGAGAAAACTTTTAAGTTGTCAGGGGTGAGGCTTTCACCCTCCCCACAACATCTTTTGTAAAGGCTACATTGCTCACAAATGCTTTTATGTGCAAGTGGACTCTTTTGAGTGAACGCGCAGGTGGGGTGGTGTCCTGTGTCTGGGTTGACGCAAGGCAGAAACCTGGACTTGAGAACAGAGGAAATCCTGAGAATGTAAATCCCTGGGAATTAGCAAAAATTCCTGGAAGAACTTCATTTTCAAAGGCGATATGATTGGTAGGATCACAGCTGAAGTGACCAAGTGGGCAATGAGCAACTCAGTATCTGGGCTGTGGGAGGAATGACTAGCAAACAGCACTGTTATTTAGGATAATAGTGTAGAAAGGATAGAATTAGAAAATACTAAGGCCCAGAGAAAGATGGAAGGACCTGGAAGGCTCAGGGAGGCATGCAGGGCTCTGCTTAGCTGGAGGCTGTGAGGAGGGATTGTGGGTTCAGCCTCCTCTTTCAGGGCCTTCTCCGTGAGGGGGTCCTGGTACCCTAATGGGCAGGGCAGCTTCTCAGTTCTCAGCTGTCAGAGGCTGATACCCACACGCCCTGCAGATAACTCTGCTCTCAGGTGCATCTCAGTGAGTTGGGGATGCTAGTTCCATTTGATACTTTCTGTGTCATATGGGGTTCCTGTTTCTGACCCTCTGTTTACCAATAGTTGATAAAAATAGGCACATGAAATAGGCGAATTCCCTGTAGACATTAACCGATCTTCTTCCTACTTTTCTAAATCAATTATGTTGACTCACAGAGCCACCTGAGATGGGAACTCTCAGGAAAGATTAGAATGCCATCAAGGAGAACAAGGCAAGCGTGGAAGTGGGAAATGGGACTAACTACTATTTGAAGTTCACAGACCCTCTCTCTGGGTTTGGTAGAGGGCTCCATGAGAAAATCCTGATCACAGTGAGCCACAGACCATGCGTTGCATTATTAAGAGAGTTCAGGATACTCGTAGGAGGACAGAATCCCTCAGCTCTAATTCATCAGCCACAATCTCAGCTCACATGGCTCTGGGCCAAGGTGTCTCCTATCCCTGTGTTAGGGCTGATATGGTGAACAATGCTCTGAGCCTTTGAAAGCCTCGACTCAGGTGCTGGAGCCGAGCTCTGTCAATGAGCATGACATACAGAGAACCCTCCTTCAAGTCCTCAAAGAAGGAAAAATAGGCAACATCTATATCCACTTTAAAGTGAATAACAGGGATGGATCACAGAGCCCCATTAATTCAATATAGAAAATCAGATTATTTATGAATAAAGAATGTCCACTGGTGCCTGTAGAAAAGACAGAGAAAATACAGTCCTGGCCACTCACTCTAGTCTCTTAAGTACAGCGCCCCAAACAGGAACAAAAGTGCAGTATTAAAAGGTAAGGTTTGGGCCTGGTCAGTGTGGCTCAGTGGTTGAGTGTCGACAAATGAACCAGGAGGTCATGTTTCGATCCTGATCAGGGCACATGCCTGGGTTTCAGGCTCGATCCCCAGTAGGGAATGTGCAGGAGGCAGCCGATCAATGATTCTCATCAATGATGTTTCTCTCTCTCTCTCCCCCTCTTCCTCCCTCCTTGAAATTAATAAAAATATATTTAAGCATTTTTTTTTTTTAAAAAAGGTAAGAGTTTGTCTGCTCAGCCCTGGGCTACCCAAGATTTGACCTTAATCTGACCTTTCCATGAGGGCCAAGGTCCAGTTTCTGAGGATGTTGGTCCTAGAACAAGTCCGTTAGAAAACAGCTCTCAGAGAGGTGGCTCACAGGAAGGAGTCAGATGCCCTCTTGTGTCCAGTGCCCATCCAAATAAAAGAACGATGAAGCTGGGCCACGCTGGTGGCAGTGCGGAATGTACTGGAACCACTATTGGTTTTGGAGGCACAACTCCCGGGTTGTGATTTGGGACTAGCTGTTGAACTCGGGTCAGAGAGAGATAGGATATAAGAAGAAAGAGAAGGGTTCAACCCTCCATTGCTGGCTTTGAAGGTGAAGGATAGGGGCCACAGGCCAACGAATATGGAAACCTCTAGAAGCTGGGCATGGTTCTTCCTTGGTGGAAAGCAAGGAAATGGAGTCTCAGTGCTACAACCACAAGGAATTGAATTCTGCCAACAACCCAATGAACAGGAAACAGATTCTTGCCTAAAGCTTCCAGAAAGTCATGCAGCCTGCCAACACTGTGATTAGTGAGATCTACACTGGACTCCTGACCCACAGATTTGTAAGGTAACACACTGGTGTTTTAAGTCACTGCGTCAGAACCCCCATGCTCATGTTCCCCCTCGGTGGCCACACCTGGCCTCCATACCTCACAGGATTGTTGTGAGGATCAAATGAGATGATGTCTGTGAAAGGCCGTACTACTCCCGTCATGGACTATTTTGTATACTAATGTGGGTGCTCTCAGAGTCTTAGAATCCTAAGTCTCCCCAAAGGACATTCCACACAGGCTCCTAAGACACCCTTTGCTCCTGTCTCACCAGGAGTGGCCCAGGCTCTTGGATTCCTGGTTGGAGAGGTTGACTAAAGACCCCAGTGTAGCACAGGACAAGCTCTCCCATCCACCAGGAGACATGTCTCTCTCCCCTCTTTCCCAGGCCCCTCGTCCTAGGATGGCTCTTCCGGGGCCAGTGCAGCCTGTGCTTGACCCTGGGGAGGAAGCCTATGGGACAGGGATGTGAAAGAAGCCTATGGGACAGGGATGTGAAAGGAGGAATTAGGGAATCATCATGAGGTCTGGTGCCGGGAGCCGGTCCATCCTTGCTGTTTCAAGGGACCTGGCATATATAGCATACTGTTCTTAATATGTTTGCTCCCCTTAGCCTTGTGTGTTTTAACCAAGGTCACCTCTCTGAGAAAGGTTGTTTCCCCAGGTAGGGATTTTCCCCTGAAGTTAGGGAGGGAATAAAACCCCTCAACTAAGTGCCAGGCGGGTAATTAATCACTTTAACTACGAACAATCATGCTTAAGCTACATAATCTTTACTCCCTGGAATGGAGATAAGAAACGCCCTAACCTTTGTAATAGAGATTGATAGGATTGAATCAAACTGGTATAAATACAGATGTAACAAGACAGAAAGAGACAGAACTTAGAAGTAAGAACCAAGAGAGACAGAACCTAGGCACAGAACCTACACAGAACGTTCTCTAGAGACAGAAGAACTTCGCTGGAGAGAACATGGCAAAAGATCCTGGACAGAAACTGGCCTGAGAACCTAGAGACAGAACCTAGCGAGAGAACATGGCCAAAGATCCTGGACTGAACCTGACTACAGAAATTGGCAAGAGAACCTGACTAGAACCTGGTGACTGAACCCGGCTGGAGAACCTGGACAGAACCTGGCTGGAGAACCTAGCGAGGGAACATGGCTACAGAACCTGGCTGGAGAACCTAGCAAGAGAACATGGACACTGAACCTGGCTGGAGATCCTAACCAGAACTTCACTGGAGATCCAGACCAGAACTTGGCTGGAGATCCTGGCTAGAGATCCTGGCTAGGCTGCTGAAAGCTGTCTCTGTGTCATTCCTTCTTCGCCGACTCCATCCACACCTATGGGGAACCCCTGGACCTTCTGGGGTTGGACCCCAGCAGTCTGGGATGCAGGGGACACTGTGTTTCCGGCTCTGCTGGGCGCCCAGCTCTGCCTTCTTGGCTGTAGCTTATCCCCCGTCCTCGGCAGCCTGCTACAGGCAGTTGGTAGCAACCGTTCTGTCAAGGTCCCCGCCGTGCGCTGCGTGACACCTGGCTGGCTGTGGAAGCTGACCTCCTCCTGGGTGGGGTGCCCGTGGGAGATGCCGCTGAGTGTCATGGCTCCCGCCTTCCTCTGAGGGGCCAGCCTCTCTCTGACCCTCAGAAGACCCATAACCATCCCCTCTCTCAGCCCCTGTACCTGTGGTTTCCACCTTCTCACTAGATTTTGTGGACTCTCCGAAACACTGGCTTCCGCCTTCCCCGGGGACTCTCCAGGGATGTGTTCACCTTCGTGGCCTCTCGGCCCGAGTACCCCCCGGGCCCATCTGCCTTCCCTGAACTCCGTATCCTTTCCTCCAGTTGTGTCCTGTTCTCTCAAAGCACCTCCTTTCACCCCCATCCCTGGCTTCCCTTCTGTGATGACTTGGTTGGAAGTGCTAAATTGCACAAAAGGTTTCTGAGCGTGGTTTTGTTTAGGACCGAAACCTTTCTTTCTGTGCGTGACATGATGGGGTTTTGGAATTCTGATATCTGGCCAATTACACTGTACCCCAGATCACTTCTTGGTTGAGCCTCATCACCTAGGAATCAGCTGATTAATTCCGTGAACTTGCTAGCAAAGGAAGTTGGGTGGCACCCACAGGGAAAGGAAGTGCAGACCCAACACTGTAATTGCATCCTGAAGCCAAATGGTGAGCAAACTGCAGCCCAGCGTTGGACTCAGGGAGGAATGACTCAATGAGTAATAAGGATTACTCAAAGGGGTCGTATAGTTAATCGATAAGAAATGTCAGCAATTTAAACCTTAACTCTAGAGAGAGTAAAGAACAAAGAAAAAGAACAAACGCACATGCAGATTGAAGCCCTGCGAGCTGGCTCTGGTGGTCTTGTCTGGTGGGTCCTGGGAGAGGGGGATGCGTCCTGGGGCCACCAGCTTGGTCCTGGTGGTCGCGGGTGGAAGGTGCCCTTCCCGGCAGTCACCTGTTTTGGAGGTCTCAGCACAGCCTTGCAGTGATTTTGAGTTACTTATGTAGGTCCTTTGACTGGAGGCAAGGGTTTCATTGTTGTGTTAGTTGTTAACAGTACCTGGGGCAAGGTCTTTCTCCGAAGTCTGACCTAGCAACTTAGAAAAAATAAGGAAATGTGTTAGGATTCAAGAGACTGACAGAAGGAAAGAGTTAGCAGAATATTTTGGTGATTCAAAAGAAAACTCTATTATCTAGGTGCAAAATAACTTGGTCATTTTATGGAAGGAAACCCCTAATTTTACTCTTTTTGTGTATCACCTATACACATTACAATCTGCAGTAAAAGATTTGTAAGCCTTTTCTGTGAATAAATCCATTAACATGGAATACAACTGTGAATTTATCTTTCTGTCATTTATAGAATTAAAATAATATACTTTTATCTTTTATGTCTTTGTAAATAAATACATAACACACCTATAATAAACTTTTAGTTTCAAAATATAATTTATATTAGCATACTGAAACAAATGAATATATTACATTTAATAAACAAATCATTAACAGACAAGCCGTATTCATTATCTTGCATATACATTCACATTCTTCTGTAATTATTATACAAAGTATTATCCTAATCATTTTTATTAATTATCACATTTAGCTAAGGTACCAATTTTTGTTTTCTCCAGACAGGGAAAACTATAAGGCAAGACACCAAGAACTGCCTAACTAAATTTTTAGTAGTATGTGTTTTAGATTACCTTTTACCTTTTTAGGAGGCAGAATAAATACATTATCCAAAGGCATTTACACTTTCTATTAATCTATAGTCCTTTGTATAATGTATATGAATAAGGTTATATTAAAACTACATATATATAATTTTTTTTTACTTAGAAACTGTTCAGGTATCCAAGTAATATATATCAAGTAACTCAACATTTTCTAAAGTCTTAGCATTTTTTTTTAAAGTCTTAGCATTTTAATTAACTGTTTGGAAATTATAATTTTAGCTAGAACATTAAATCCTCATGATTTGTAGTATTATAAGAGTTTTACAAGATCAAAACTCTTTAAAAAACATCTGTCTTATGATTTCATTTAAACACAATTTTATATTTTGTTCCAACAATGATCTTTTTATTGTCCCATAAAACCAATGTACAAAATTTAGAAAGTTTAGGTCTTTAAAAGTTTTAATCTTGGTCTTATATTAACTAGAATATTGTCTTAGCATTCATTTTATATTAAAAAACTAGGCAATGTAGACATACAGTTGTCTTTAATAAACATGATTAATTCATTCCAATTTGTCCAAAATTTATCATAAATATTACAGGATACTTTAAAAATATACTTTATAAATTTTGTATTCGTAAAGCAAAATTTAAATAATCATAAATGATAGTAAAGCTATTTTCTTCTTTCATAGCTATAGCATTAAGTCTATTTAAATACATTTGTCTACATTTTATATTGTAAAATACAGTTTATTGACACTTTTTAAAGACATTTTCAACTATTTAGTATGCAAAATAATGACAATGATTTTTTTCTGAGTAATTAATGTTTAAAATTTTCCAAGTGAGGGAAAAAGAGACAGATAGAATAGCAGTATCAACAGAAATGTATAAGAGATATAGTTTTAGACAAATATGAAATGACCACTGTAAAATGTTATCATCTCTGTTAGGAGAAGGGAGAATGTGTAGATGCAGGAAAATCTTTTTCATATAGACAGATATACAAAAGAGAAAGCCATTATAGCCGGTTTCAACAGTAACTCAAGGCCTGTCCTGGAATTTTATCAAGCCATGCAATTAAAAGCCAATGCTTATTAATCCCTAAAGCAAGGAAATGGAGGGGGAATCTCTGGCACAACCACAGGGATCTCTCTCTTTTAGACAGACCAGTTATACAACCTCCTCTTCAGAGTTTCTTTTCCATTTTTGCCCCAGGCATTTCTCAAATGAACATTCTTGTTCGTGTCAAAGTTCCCCAGGTGGCCACTAGAATTCTGATTTATCCTCAGTGAAGTTAGGTCAGGAGGTAGCACAAGCTTATTAGCAAAGCCCATGAAAGAGTGCTTGACTGTTGATCAAAGGTAAAATTTCACTTGTGTTTTGAGTTCTCAACCCTAAAGTTAAACCGCCTCTACTTGCTGACCTGAGAAATCAGCAGCCACCCGACTCAGGGAACGTGTGGAGAGCTCTTTCCCAAAGCCAAGTTCTCATACCCCACGAAGGTGGGGGAAGTTCAGAGACAAAGGATAGTGGACTCATGGAAGATAGGAGATGGTGTTAAGAGCCGGATTTCACCAGGGGACACCAAAGACTGATTGGAAAACAAAACTTCCAGGAGACAAGTAATCAACTGATGTCAAAGGACCGGAATCTAAATTCAGTACCAAACCACACACGGAGAAAGGGACCTTGAGTGTCCTGGGACTCAAGAAGTCTCAGGTATGCACATTATTACTGAGTCAAAAAGGCCAGTCCTTGGTAGGGAGAGTCTTGGCCGAAAAGCAAGAGAACCTCTAAATGTCCCAATCAGGACACCAGGAGCAAAACGTTAGTCTGACAAAGTCATTTATTGGTGACAAGGGACATTACACACCAGAGGAACCATGGGGTATGGCACCAAGAAAGGAACAGTTGTAATATGATTTGGGGGAAGGGTGGCAATAGGTGAAACTGATAGGAAACAGTATTTTGATAAGTTAAAGCAAACAGGGCTGCATGTAAAGGGGTAACATCAGGTCTCAATGCCAAAGTAGACTTTTCTTAGAAACTGTAAGGTAGGATACATGTGGAATATTATATCCCAAACCCTCTTACCTGATCTGCAGCTGGCTTGGCCACCAAGGCAGCTGCTCTGTGACAAACTGAATTAGATCCTGCGGGCAAGAGCGAAAGGTTTTTTTCTCACTGAAATGATTTCAAAAGCAACGTTTCTGATAAACTGTGATTTTAGGAAACAAAATTTCTCAGAAGCAAAGCAATAGTCTTGCTACTGGGTATCATTAGGACACTTTGCAGATGGAGTGTTTCCTTGGGAGAAATGTAATTTTCTGCTAACTTCGCAGCTGGCTTTCTGTGTGTTCTGTGGTCTGGTTGCCCAGTTTGATGAATGAATGCCGTGGTGGATTTTTATTTTCTCAGGCCAAACTAATTTTCACTTTCTCAGCATGTCACCCAGTCTCGTTTTACCAGCTTGTGGAAGTTGCCAGGAAGAAGCTGTGGTGGCCTGGGACCTTTTCTGGAAGTGATTAATGTCTTCCCTTCTTTCCTATCCCCTACTTCCTAGCACGGGCTTTGCAATTTTAGGGCTCCAGTGCAGCCTCGATTGCTCCTGAAGGAGGAACCCACAAGGAGCAGAATGAAAGAGCAAGCCTTGGGATGAGGGACAAGAAAACATGTGTTATGAAGTCTGAGACGTGGGGGAACGGCAAGGGGAGGCATGCTTCCGGTGCCCTGACTCTTGCCACGCCCTCTTGCTCCTGTCCTGTTCCTGGCTGCACCTTGCAGCCCCTTGCAGTTTTGGTAACTGCTGGGTCAAGGTCTGTGCAGGGAGCGTTGGGAAAGCATGTGGAGGCCGACCTTCTGCTTTTGGGAAGCCGGTGAAAGGTGCTGCTTCCTCTGTGTCCCCTTTGGTTTCCACTGCTCTTCTGCCTGAGCCCTCTTGAACTCTGGCCTCCATCCTCTTACCAGACATTCTGTCTTAGCTCTTTCACTTCTGGCCTACTTACCAGCCTCTCTTCTCAGGACCCTACAGTGTCTCGTCTTTCCCTGCTGTGCCCCATCTTGTGTCTGACACTTGCATAGTCTGTGTTCTTATTGTGCCCTGCCCTTCACAGTGGGTCCCACTCTCTCACCACTCTTTTCACCCCCATTACTGGCCTGCTCTCTGCCACCAGAGGCTCTGCCATTGTTCCCCACATCTTCACTCATTGCTTTTCTCCTCCTACAATGGCTTTGTCTCCCCTGCCCGGGAGTCCTCCTTGCCGTGGCCTCTTCGAATCTTTCACTTTTTCTTATTTCACCCCCACCACCGGCTTTCTCATTTTTTCCACCAAGGTCCTCTCTGCTGACACCTCCCCCCCACCCCCCACCCCTCACCCCCCAGTCCTCTTACTCAGTCTCAACACTGGGAACCAGAACCCTTTTTGCCTCTGAGCTACAATCTTAATGGGCCATCTTGGACCCCCATCATTTATCTCTTCTTCCTGTCCCCTAGAACACACATTCAGATAGACCCTCTTTTCTAGCCGGATTCTAACTCTTCACAGGATCCTGCTCTTTTTGTCAGGACCTCAATGTCTGATCTCTCCCAACATCTCATTCACTCCGTGCAACCTGCTGATTCATTTGCCTGTCATCTCACCACCAACTATACCCCCCACCTCATTGCCAGACCCTACTTTAACAGTGACTCCTTTTAGCTCGATTTCAATCCTACTCAAGGCTGTCCCATAAGACGGTGTTCATCCTCAGAAAACCCCTTTTGTCTGGCCTCTTCTATAGCAACAGAAGGCAGCAAGTGCTCCAAAAACCCGCCCATTTCTACCTTCTCCCGGTGGCAGGTGTGTGCTGAGGACTTGTTTCTCCCTCCTTCTTCATACTGGAATTTCCAGCAGGAGCTTTATTCTTTTCGTCCACAGTTCTGTCTCTGGGGAGATCCTGCAACCAGACCTGTGGAAGCAGGTAGACTCTCTTTCCTCCGCCCAGAAGCGCCTGGAGAGACAAATCGCAGAGAGTTTGGATTTCCAGGTTTGGGAGGAGAAAGTGAAGGGGTCATTTCTAAAATAGTGGGGGGCATACTACCAACTTGATTGTTCTGCGATTCCCTTAGCATCATCTGCTATTGAGCACTGCTCCGCAGCCCTCCGAGCCTTCTGGAGATAGGAAGGCCAACCAGAGTAATTGCATAGTCCTTACGAGCTCCCAAACCCCCAAACCTGGGGAAACCAGCAGAAATGTAGCTAGCTCTTCAGAGGGCTCCCTTCTCTGCTGGCTCTTCTATTTTTTGATAGCCTTCCTCCACCAGCCTCCCTTTTTCTTATTCAATTTCTAATGGCCTCCTCCCCCAATCCAAATGCAGATAGTAAATAAATCCCTGACTGCTTCCCAAGGTCTCAGACCTGCACCTTCAAGCCTAACCCCAGCCCTTGGGGGAAGGAGCTCACCAAAGAAGAGCAGTATCTTCCCTGCTTTCCACTTTAGGAATTTGATGATGGAGATGAATTTAGGAATTCTTTCCAGTGTTAAACAGTCCAGGGAGATCATCAAGGCTAAGGAATCCCCAGTCTGGAGCAGCCTGGGTCAGCAGAAGCTCTGTGTTGCTAAACTTCAGGCCCCAAGGAAAAGCCAGAAAAAGAATATCGCCCCCAAAGGATGAGAGAACCTTGGGAGATCCAAAGCAGAAATGCATCAGCGAGGGATGAGGGACCTTCCAAGTCAGTCAGTCACCCTCACAGACCAGGGTCTTAGATGATACCTGAGTGAGCAAGACTCCCCCCCCCCCCCCCCCCCCAGACGGAATAGACTCCTACAAAAAGTCACTGGGGGAAAAAGTCACTGGGGGAAAAGGATGCGATGGTTGCTTGTTTCATTGGCTTTGTCCCGGGGAAACAAGACAAAAGGCAAAAAGGTCACTTGTAATCAAAGTCTGTATCAACTCTGCATTGTCCACATCCTGTTGAAACCGGAGGGCTCTTTGGTGAAGTATCATAGTCATTGTTCCAAGCATCTGAGACGCATTAGAAAGAGAAACAAAGCCGCCTGCCCTGTGGAGCTTCCATTTGCTCCTGAGTCAGCTCCCTCTCCTGCTATTCAAAACTATCAAACCTTCATTGTTCCGAAGTGCTCCTCCCACCCTCTGCTGAAAGGAACCGCACGCCTTCAGATGAGAGGTTCTCATCATCAAATCTTCAAAAGCCGCGGTATCCCACCCTCCTGTCCCCTCTACCTAGAGCTGCGTGAGAGAAGGTCCTTGTGGGAGGCCTGCAGCAACCCTTCCGAGGAAGAGATCGGTGCCCATCACAACTCTCCTTACACTGTGCTGTACTTTTGGGCTATTATCTAGCGTCTCTGAGGGCTGGGCGCTTCCCCATCTTCCTCACTCCTGGCCCGGTGTGTTGCACCTAATTAACGGTCATAACCGTTAGGCCCTAAACTTTAGGGGAATGAACACGCAGCGCCGGGCAGAATCTTTGGGGGCGAGGCCCCGCCCATCCCGGTTGGGGGCGGGGCTGCGACTTGGGGGCGGAGCCACACCCGGGCCTGGGCCTACATTGGGCCAGAGGTTGGGCCTGCGTCCTGTGTTTAGGTGGCGTCTGCCTGCCCTTCCAAGGAGCCTGCCTCCTGAAGCAGGTGCTGGGCCAGCAGGTGCTGGGCCAGCAGGTGCTGGGGTTCACACCTGAGGTTGCGGCGGGGCTTTCTGGCAGCCTTTGGGGCCTTTCCACCTCCCTTGCCTGCGGGAGGGCCAGCTCCCTTCGCCTCAGTCTACCCAGCGTTGCACTGGGGCTGCGAGGAGCAGGGCTGCGGCTTCCGGAGGCGCCGGGAGGCCCCGAGCGCGGGGCTGGCCCAGAGACGGTGCTGCAGTCGCCGCTTGGACTGGGCCAGGTCAGCATCTCACGCCCCTGCGGGACCAGTAGCCACACCATGGAGGGTGCCCACTGCCCGCTGGGAACTGTTTTCAGAGGAGCTTCCAGGAAGGCCCTGGTGCCTTCAGCAAGGCCTGGGAGATGGTGCGTGAGAGCCCCCCGGGCAGGGCCCCGCAGGACAGCGTGACCCTGGAGGAGATGCCACTCCGGAGGGGCAGGGGCAGAGCCCCGTGCGGATTCCAGGGCCGCACCTCCTCGGGCCATGCCGAGGCCTCCAGCAGGCGCGGAGCTGCAGGCGCTGTCTCAGGTATGGACACCACCCTGCGTTCATCGCGAGCCCCCTGCTCAGGTCCTGTGTCAGGTCCTCTGGCGATGGTGGGACTGTGGCTGTCACTAGAGATGGAAGGAAATACCCTGTTTCTTTAGCTTTTGTGTGTGTGTGTGTGTGTGTGTGTGTGTGTGTGTGTGTGTGGTGGTGGTGGTCGTGGTTGGGGGGGACGGGACAGGTTTTCTTGCCTAAGTATTATATCGCAAATTTGCAAGATGTAGAATAGCAGATTGCAGTACCCATAGGGTCCTAACCTCAAAACAATATTAACATTTTGATGTTCAGGATTTCTTTCCAGACTTTGCTATGCATATTTTACGGTGTTTAAATAATATGTATGTTTAAAAGGTAACCGCATTAAACATTTTATCATAAGCACTTTCTGCGTTATTGTGCACTCTTCCTAAACAATCTAAAGGTCTTCCAGATTAATTTAATCATTCTATTTTACTTTGATATCTAGGTTCTAAGTTTCGGACATTTTAACACATTACTTAACATGTTTGTGCATAATTGTACTTGCTTATGAACTGCCTGTGACAAAATCAGAAAGCTCTTCCTGAACTTCAGTTTATTTTTCTAATCCAGGGTTTTGCCCAAGCCAGTTCTCTCTCTCTCTTCTCCTCCCCCCCCCCCCCCCCCTCATAATCTCTTTAGGTGAGATAGCTACCCATGCAATAGATTATCTTAGTGCTTTGCTTCAAATTTTTGCAAGCATCTAAATGCTTGCTAAGCATTTCCCACCCTTGATTTCCCACAGGTGCCCCAAACCTAAAGTCTGTATATTTAGCCCATCTTTCTTTGCTACCAACCACTCTTGCTCTTTACTTCCAGTCTCAATTAGTAACATCTGGTCTCTAAGCCAGACGCTTAAGAGCCTTTCTGTGCTCCTCCTCCTTCGTGCAGATTAATTAGCCAATAATCAAGTTCTGCTGATTCTTTGTGCTATCTATTTCTCAAATTTTATTCCCTCAATTCTTACTACCACCCTAGAAGCTCAGGCCCTTATCATCTCTCACCATACTCTGCAGTAGCCTCTTAACTAATCCCTTTGTACGCCCACCTTTGTCCTTCTTCAGTTCTTCCCCTCACGACTGGCAGAGCAATCTACCTAAAACAGATGTGACCACAGCTTTAAATCCTTCACCGACTCTGCTCCCTACCACGCGAATCCTGTGCTTCCCAACGTGGTGAACAGAGGCCTCTCCTTACTCAGCTGTCCTTTAGCTGTTTCTGCTACCCCCTGCTATGCGTTTTCTACTCTAATAATATGCCTGCTTTGTTCAGTGCTTCCATGTCTTTGCTCATGATTTACCTAGAATTCCTTAGATAGGTCAGCGCTGAAGTTCTCACAGTCTACTACAGTAGGGCAGGGGCTGTATTGTTCGTCAAGGAATTTGTCCAGGTTGTTGAATTTATTACATAATTGTTTATAATGTTATTCGTCTTTTAATGTTACTAGATCTGGTGATGTCCTCCCTTTCATTCTTGACTTTGGTAATTTGTGTCTTCTCTTTGTTGATCAGTCTGACTAGAGTTTTGTTAATTGTCTTTCAAAAAAATAGCTTTTGGTTTCACTGATTTTCTTTATTTTTCTGGCTTTTAGTTCATAGATTCCTGCTCATTTTTTAAATTTTCTTCCTTCTATTTGCTTTAGGTTTATATTGCCTTTTTTTTTCTAGTTTCTTAAGGTGAGTACTTATTAGGTCATTGATTTGAGACCATTCTTCTCTTCTCAATATAAACCTTTGTTTTTGATGTGAACATAACCTCAAGATTTTATTGCCTTCATATTAAAACAAAAGATGAAACTCAGAACTGGATCATTTCATCTTTTCTCTTGTATCCCTTCCCAGTTCAAAATGCATGCATCTCTTAATAGCCAGCATTCTTTTAGATATATAGTTGGATTCAATGCAGTCAAGCCACAGCACAATCTTCTTTGTAGTTGTAGCCTTTTTCTGGAAAATTGGCTTAATCTGCTCACCATGCCCACTCTTCTTCTAGTCGTAAGATTGCTTTCCATGGACACACACGAATCCTTGCTCTTCTTGGACTGTCTCATTTTGAGGGACTGTACTTGCCACATTTACTATACAAAGTCTAATGGGTTTTAGGACTATTTACCATGTTTGCGGGGGCACTATTGCTATAAACTCTTTATGCTATGAATTTTCCTGTAAATTATTATTTATATGTAACCCAACAAATTTTGATATGTTGTGTTTTCATTTTCAATTCAGATTATTTTATAATTTCTCATGTGACTTTTTTCTTTGCGTTATTTAGAGATATGTTTTTAAATTCCCAATATTGAGGAGTGTTCCAAATACATATCTATTCTTGATTTTTAATTTAATTCCATTGTGTTGAGAGAACATACTTTGTACAATTTCAATGTTTAAACGGCTGAGATTTGTTTTATGACCTAGTATATATTTTATCTTGGTGACTGTTTCATGTGTACCTGAAAAAAATGTGTACTCTGCTGTTTGCTGGGTACTTCTCCAGTGTGCATACCTAGAAGGGGAATTAGAACACGCCAGTAAGAAACCAAATGGAGAGGAGAGTTGGAAGTCAAACCTAGGAGGTTTTAGGGTTGCACTAGGGTTAGTGGGTGTGGTACTGGGGTAGTGGCTGTGGTAGGGATGTGACAGATGACTTAAAGCCTTGGACCATCCTTGGTAAAGTTTATATAGTAATGACATCACATTTGGAACTCAGGGATGTCTGAGGGAACATGGGTTGGTCACTATTTCCATGCCTTGGGTATAAAGAAGTAACTTTTTTCTTCATCAGAGATAGAAAAGAGAAGACTGTGACTCATTTGGATGGTCTTTCAGAGGAGTTAAATGACTTGCCCAACATCATTTGGCTTGTTTTCTGGTCATCTCCCAGTGGAATGAGTGACAACCCAGTGACCTTAGGAAAGTAATTGAATGTAGTGATCACCTAGTTATACACCTTCACTGCTCCAATGGGAAACAAGGTCTGCAGAGGGAAAGGCTTGCTCAGGATCCTACATCTAGTCTGGTGAAGCTGTAGCTCCAGCCCTCAATGCTGGCATACTCCAGCCCGGCTGTAGGGGGCAGAAAGCAGAAACAGGATGGAGTTAGCTTGGTGAAACAGGGGAAGTGGTGTGGGGTCCAAGGAGACAGAGACGCAGACAATATTGCCACCTACTCCCCCTGCAGCCCACTCTCTTCCTTTCTCCAGATTCCTGCGGACTTCTTTCTTTAGGGGCATCAAAGAAGTCCAAAAAGGAAAACTAAACAATCCAAATTACAGGGTAGAGAAAAAGCCCATTTCCATGTAAATGTTACCATTCTGCAGCAAAACAAACATAATAGAAATAACGAGACTTTGGTTTGGATCTGCTATGTGGAAGATGGGCATAAATAGTCTCTAAACCAACAAGTGGAACCGCAGTAATTCTCTCCTTGACGGTAGAGGGCTGGGGGCTGGACACACCACCCAAACACAGCGATTCAAAAAGTGGTCTTGATCCTCTTGCAGTAAGCATTAATTCAGGCAGCAAAACAAAATAAACAACCCAACCAAGTGTGCAGTGGATGGATCATTAAAACAAAAAAAACTGGACACACAAAGGACAGTAGGAAAGTTGTGGAGGTTGGATTTGAAACTGCCACCCGGCTCTTGCCCACTTTTATAGCACAGGGTCTCAAATGGGCCCACCCACAAGTCAACTTAGGATGCCCATGGAGAAGTGCGGCATCTTCGGGTGCTGTCGTCTGAGTATTCTGGGCACAGAATATGCAAGAGGGGAGTTTCCCCTAGAGCAGTCTCCCTGCCTTGGGATTCCTGGGATATTTTGAAAAAAGGCAAATTCCTAAACTACCCTACCCCAACTCTTGTAAGGACCAGTATGGGGATGGACCAGGAATGTGCATATTAATTGATCACCAGGATGATTCTTGTGCTGATGTTTGGCCCTGATTGGGCTTGTCCAATCATTCTGAAGTTAGAAAGAAACTGTCTTTTTGAAGATTTGCATCAGTTGTGTTGAATCCCTTTGGTAATTTCACATGATTCAACTTAGTATCTTTGTTTTCTTTATATTCAACTGTGTTCCAGAAAAATGAGTTTTCTAGATCTTCGATTCGACACACTCATGATGAGGAGAATTTCCAGAATGCGAACATTAACAAACAAGTGACCCGAGGGCAGAGGTTTCTAATTTAGAGGCCATTTTAGAATTCTTGTTTGTATTTGGAGCCATGAAGTTCAAGGACATATCTTATGATCTAGCAGTCTCTCTGGTTTTAAAGTTTCATTTTTAAATATATATATTTTTATTGATTTCAGAGAGGAAGGGAGAGGGAAAGAGATGGAAACATCAGTGATGAAAGAGAATCATTGATCGGCTGCCTCCTGCATGCTCTCTAGTGGGGATTGAGGCTGCAACCCAGGTATGTGCCTTGACAGGGAATCGAACCATGACCTTCTGGTTCATAGGGCAACGCTCAACTACTGAGCCACACCAGCCCGGCTAAAGTTACATTGTTATTTATGTTTCAGACCGAATCCCTTTTTAGGATGTCTACAAACACTTTGGGAGAGTTTCTCAAAATAGAGATAAGGATTAAGGCTGCCTCTTCTGGAATAAGGCAAGTGTGTCAACACAATAGTCAATCAAAACTAAACTGCCAGTGGTGCATTCACTAGGCCGACATCACAGACATAGGGGTTGGGAGAATTAGGCTTTGAACTTAAGTCTTTTGGAAGCAACCAAGTGCTGTATAAAAAGAGTCTGAATTAAATTAAATTTGACCTTAATTAGGGTTGTCACTTACTAGTCAGTTATGTGATCTTAATCAAATCAAGTAACCTCCTTGAGCTACCTGCATCTCTAAAACAGGGAGGATGACATGTTGCGGAGCTGGTGGGGTGGGGTGCTGTTGTTGGGGAAGGTGTGTGAGTCCCTCAGCACAATGCATGCCCATAGGAAGTGCTTAGTAATGGTATAGTTAGGGAATTCTAGGCTGACGTTTTTTCCACAGATGCACAACAGCTCCTCAGGTGAGAAAAGCAAGTCTCAGTGCCTTTTAGACCAGTTGCAACTCTTCCCCTTCTCCTCCACCATCCCCTTCACACATACAACTGCCCTGGGTATTTACCCCCCTGGGAGAAAATTTCCTCATGAAGGTGGCACATCTACCATTGGCACCAGCAGGTGCCAGCACAGGCTAAGCTTTGAAAAGGGCAGCTTCATTTGATTTTATCATTCTGCATCCTTCAGTGTGACTCATGAAAGCCCAGACTTCCTTTCCTTTCATTTAGAGTGATTCCTGTCTCTCCTAGGCTTTCTGCGTGCTACTCTGAGCCTGGGAGAAAAGGCCCAGTCTTGCACTATCAAATGTCAGCGAAGAAGAAAGACCTCCTGTTTGGAGGATCCTTGTAACAAAACTAATAACACCAGTGGCCGCATTTGGCCTGCACTTTACAGTTTGCAGAGTGGATATAAAATGGTTTTCAGAACCTAACCATTCGTTGGTCCACCTAACAGGTCAAGGCTCACTTTCTTCATTTTTACACCCAAATCCTTTCCTTCCAATCCCCTGCCTCCATACCCTTCTCTGTCTCACTACCCCTCACACAGCCTACATTGAACTTTCCTTTTCCTGCCCTGTACAGGTCGTCTCAGGCCTTTGCATATGTTATCCGATCTTCCTGAGTCCTGGTAGATATCTACTCATCCTCCCAGTAGCCTGACTTCCTCTTATCTCTGTGCTCCCAGTCTGCTTTCTGTACACCTTGGTTACAATGGTTGTGTGGACTGGGATTGTCCCTGTCCCTGTCTGTTTGCTTATCAGACTGTGTGCTCCCTGGGTCAGGGACCATATCTTACCGTAACCCTGTGCCCGATGTCTAGGAGGTACCAAGTAAATGCTGGTTTGAATGAACAATTGTTGTAGAATTCATCATTCCAGGTAAAAGGATCTTAGGTAAACATCCAAGTCATCGAGTCCAGATGCTGTGGGCCAGTGAGGGAGCCCAGACTCCAGTTCTCAGTTCCATGCTCTCTGGGTGCTGCTCACAGTGCCTCACAGAGTGGCCTCCTGACATTGCTGTATATACTGTTCTGATCAAGTTGGGCACAGAAAGACAGAAATGAATGATATGAAAGCATGGGACTTCAGATTCACAGGCCCAGAAGAGATTTCCAAATGACACCAAGCAGCCAGTGTGCAGAGGCGTGCTTTTAATGTATCAGAAAAGACAAAATTACAGTATGCCTGCCTTTGATGTGCTGTCTGTTTCGTGTTTCTGAATAAAAGGGAAACTCTGGCTCCAGGCTGATTTTCAATTGCAAAAATAGACTAAATTCCAACCCTTAAATTATCAAAAGTGCCACATACTTGACAAGCAGCTTAGCAGAGAGCAGAAACTACCAACTTAGTAATTAAGCAGCTTAAGTGAAATTAACAGAGACAGACATTCTTGTCTGGCGGTCAGAACAGAGGCCTGGAGAGCCCTGGATCTGGCCCTGTTCCTGCGTGTGCCAGAGTCAAGTCCTAATGTGCAGCCACAGCTGCAAAGGAGAGACCCGTGGGCCCCCCATCTCCAGCTGTCTTCCTGTAAAGGCTCCCAGAGTGGGAGGGGGTGTGTTCCCGTTGAGAGATGGGATGGGGAGGGTAGGCCTAGAAGGAGTCTGGAGGAGGCTGAGGGGGCAGTTCCCCTCCATTTCAGAATTTGTTTGCAAATATTATGAGGCTGTAGAAGATTTTTAAAAAAATTTTTAATCCTCACAGAGGATATGTTTTCATTGATATTATATATATATATATATTTAGAGAGAGAAGGGAGAGAGAAGCATTGATGTAAGAGAGAAACATCAATTGGCTGCCTCCTGTATGCATATCAACTGGGGATCAAACTTGCAACCAAGGTATTGTGCCCTGACCAGGAATTGAACCTGCAACCTTTTGGCGTATGGGACAATGCCCCAACCAATGGAGCAACCCAGCAGGGGCTGGAAGATTAAAAAAAATAAATAAAGTGATTATGTCTTAGGAGCCCTTATAAGTATTTTAATATAAATTATTCTTTCCCTCAGAATATTCTTTCTCTTTGTCCCTACAGTAATGGATAAAGCAAAGTCCTCGCCTTGGATCACTGACATGGTAGGGGAAGGCCAGTAATGAACAAGCAAATAAATGTCTAGTATTGCAGGTGGCTGTAAGTGCCATGAACATTCTAGTGAAAGGAGGAAGACAGGGAGTTCAGGAATAGGGGAGAACAGAGTATGGGAGAAGGGGAAGATGGAGTTGCTCTTTATATTAGGCACTTAGGGAAGACTTTTCTGATAAGGTGATATTTGAACAGAAACCTAAAAGGGAAGAGAATTTCCAGGCAGAAGGAACAACAATAAGTACAAATGTCCTGAGTTGGGAGAGTGCTTAGCATATTTAAGGACAAGCAAGGAGCCCAGTGTGGCTGGATCAGGGTAAGCCAGCGACTGGAAGTGACGTTTAAAAGAGATTAGGGGCTATCAGCCGTGGGCAAACTACGGCCCGCGGGCCGGATCCGGCCCGTTTGAAATGAATAAAACTATTGAAAAAAAAGACCGTACCCTTTTATGTAATGATGTTTACTTTGAATTTATATTAGTTCACACAAACACTCCATCCATGCTTTTGTTCCGGCCCTCCGGTCCAGTTTAAGAACCCATTGTGGCCCTCGAGTCAAAAAGTTTGCCCACCCCTGGGCTAGATCATGTAGGCATTCTAGGGACAGTGATCTTTCTGTTAAGTTAAAAGTGGACTCATTGAAGGATTCTGAGAAGATCTTACATGATTTCTAGACTATAGAGAGACAAGAGCAGAAGGTCTGTTATGAGGCCAGTACAATAATTCATGGGAGATGCAATTATAGCTGAGATCAGATGGTGGTAAAAAGTGGTTAGATTCAGAATAACTTGTCACAGTAGAGCTTGCAGGATTTACTGATCGTTTGATCTGGGAGGTAAAAGGAAGAAAGGATTCAAAGATGACTGAAGATTTTGGCCCAAGTAGAATGATGGAGTTGCTATTTAATGAGATTGGGAAGACTGGGAAGAATAGGTCTGGGGGATGGAAATCAATAACTTATCTCTGGGTATGATGATTCTGAGATGCTGGTTATACCACTATACCAGGTATAGTGTAGAAGCACAGCGCTGGAGATCAATCAGGAGGCAGTTTTATTTTTGCTTTCTAATGACCCTTTAACATTTATTTGGTGGAGGAATAGTTTTCCCTGTTATTGGGTGAAAACTCTGTCAGACACCATGATCACTCTTAGGTATCAGAAAGCACCACTATTCTCTTTAAGTAGGAAACCATATTCTAGATTCAGAAATAAGAATGTCCAGCACAGCTCCTTATTAAAAGTTATGTGTCTTTTGCTTCCACCTTCCTTCACCGTCAAACCTCTCAAGCTATGGCCTGCAGCAGGTAGGCCATCCCCATTGGGGAGGAGGTTATGGTTGGCTTTTTTCTCTTTCATGCTGGTCTTCTCATTTGCTGTGATTTCGACAGAGTTGGAGACCTTAAGGGTAGAAAGAAAAGAGATCAGAAAGTTCTTACCAGGCTGGGACCATCCCAGCATTTCCCTTTCTCTCCTTGGTTCTTTTGTGGATTCTGTGGCTGCTTCCGTACTGTGGCTCCTCTCTCTGCGACATCCTATTCCTCCAGCTGCCACTGGTTTCCCTGCAGCTCACTCCACACAGGATTTCTCACAGTCCCATCACCCCACCTGGCAGAACACTTGAGCAAGAGTGATAAGGCTCCTGCTGGCTCTCCTCTTGTCCGTGGGGAGCACACCCTGTGCCTTAGCAGATCCCCAAGGGAATCATCTATTCTCTGTGGGATACCACCCCACCCCCTGGTTCCCTATGGGAGTCAGACTTCAGTGAATTTAAGCAGCTTCCCCCATCCCCTTTCTCCAAACTGCAGGGGACACAATATCAGCGCTCCATTCTATTCTCCAGGGAGAGGAGCTATTCACAGCATAGCTTCCTTCAAAGAAAACCTTCCACAAATCCTCCCTCCCTTCAATTTCTAGTAACCTGACCATTTTATGACCTTGATTACAGTGAGTGGTCCAAGATAAACTGTTGTCAGATATCCCACCTTGAAAATACTGATTTGTATTGGCCCCATACTCTAGTATTTGATATCTATTGTGTTGGAGCCTTGGCCTAAATGCTCATTTAAACATCTTGCTACACTCTGAAAATCTGAGAGGCAACTGCATATGAATCATACTCCAAAAGCCATGAGGTTAGAGGAAATCACCTGTGGTATGAACTGCAAAAAGGTCTAAGGACTGAGTCCTGAGACTTTCATAAATTGAAGAAATGACACAGAAGGAGCAGTCAGAATTTGCCCAGTTTTTAGATTAGTCAAAAAACACACAACCCCTCCCCCCCAAAAAACAAACAAAAACAAAACACAAACAAATAATGAACACTTCAGACTCTTAGAACTCATCCTCTGTTCTGAATTATAATCAACTAATGGCCTGGTGCATGGAAT
This sequence comes from Myotis daubentonii, assembly GCF_963259705.1. Classification (NCBI taxonomy): domain Eukaryota; kingdom Metazoa; phylum Chordata; class Mammalia; order Chiroptera; family Vespertilionidae; genus Myotis; species Myotis daubentonii. The sequence goes on along the minus strand of NC_081850.1, from coordinate 62,402,754 downwards.
TGTTCCCTGTGGGGTCCCTTGGCCTGGCCTGCGGGGATTGGGCTGAAACCAGCTCTCTGACATCCCCCGAAGGGTCCCGTATTGCGAGAGGGTGCAGGCCAGGCCGAGGGACCCCACTGGTGCATGATGGGGCTGGGGAGGGACCGTGGGATAGCTCTAGGGTGTGTCTGGCCCATCTCACCCAGTCCTGATCAGCTGGACCCCAGTAGCAAGCTAACCTACTGGTTGGAGCGTCTGCCCCCTGATGGTCAGTGCATGTTATAGCGACTGGTGGAATGGTTGAACACCTCGGACACTTAGCATATTAGGCTTTTGTTATGTAGGGTACTGTACCAGTTGTCTTTCCCAAGAGTGACTTTCCCTTCATGATGCCATCGTCATATGTGTCTTTGACATTCACACAGTGTCCCTTATCTCATTTCAACAACCCTGTACTCCTGTGAGGAAGGTTCATTACAGATGAGGAAACCGAGGGCCAAAGAACTTTAAGAGGCTTTCTCTGGGTCCAAGAAGTAAGAGGTAGAGGGTGGATTTGAGTTCAGGTGTTTGGCTCTAGGTTCTGAGCTCTTTTTTTCAGTCATATCAGAGATGCTCATAATAATCATAGTTTTTTTTAGGTTTTTGCTAGACTATTTAATAAAATGAAAGCAAAGGTTGCATTGTACATGCCAGCAGCCATGCATTAGTCAGGGTTACCTGGAGAGTTGTGTTGAGCAGTATTCTGAGGTATAGTGATGTTCAGCAGGAAAAGAGTACCTCGATTTATTAGTGATGATTGCCATTTGTGTGGGAGGGTTCTGGTGGCCTATATGCCATGCATTTGGTATCACTGATTTAATTATTTCTGCTGTGTGTGTGTGTATGTTGTTCCCTGGTACAGTTGTAGCTTCTCAGAACATATTTAAAAAATGGGAAAAGGAAGAAAGAACAGCCTAAACCCACATGGGGTTACTGGAGATGACAACATTGTGTACATACATTCTGAGAGCACACAGTTTTTAAGATGTGGCATGAGCAAAGGAGACATACTAAACTCAGAGCACTCTTGCAAATAAATAAAACAAGCCACTGTTCTCCAGCATTTTTCTCCCAAATTTTTATTCGGAGAGACTTCAAGCCAAGAGAAAAGTTAAAAGACCAGTAGAATAAATGCCCTTATATCATTTTCCTAGTTTCATCCATTGTTGACATTCTCTCACTCTGCTTTTATCCTCAATTATTTAAAAGTAAATAAATACTTCATGACACCAAAGCATTCATCTCTTAAGAACAAGGATATTCTGCATAATCCTAATATCATCATCATACCTGCAAAAATAATATATAAGCCATATTTAAATTTCCCTAGTTGCCCCTTACAGCAGGACCAGATTGAATGTACTGCTTTTGACCCTTTTATTTTGATAAATTATATATGTATCATAATACTTTTCATCCATAAAAAGCCCTTCAAAAAAGAGCATGTCATTTTATTATCTGGATATAGTAGATTGTGTTTTACCAGCCCTTTACTTTTGGGTATTTACTAATAAGTTTGTTTTCTCCTTTTTGATTGCTCTTTGTAAATGCTGCTGCAGTGAACATTGTGGGGACATGGTGGATTGACCTTAATACATATACCGACCTCTTTCGAGGGGTTTCCTGTACTGAGAGACTCTGTTTTTCCCAGCCTGCCTTACAGCTTGAGTTCTAGATATAATTTGGGTTTCACCAGTCGCTTGCACTTAACCTAAGATTTGGAAGGCAAAAGCTCTTGCTGCTCCTGTCTTTCTCTTGGGAAGCATGGTCCATTGTTACTATTTTTCCTGCATCGTTAGGAGAGGCTATAGAAAGCCATTGGAGAGTTGAAGGGGGAGGCTTGGCAGGATCTGATTTAGTTTTGAAATTTCTGGCTTTTGTGTAGAGTAGGTTGTAAAGGGGTGGAATTGGAATTGAGCCAGTTAGGAGTGAGTCTCTTGTTGTCTGGTTGAAGATGATGGTGGCTAGAATAGGATCGTATCTATTAGTAGAGGTGGTGAGAGAGAGCTGGATGAAGAACATATTTTGATTCATCAGAATTTGCTGCTGGATTATATATGGAATGTGAGAAAAATGATCATCGACTCCCTTGTAGCTAGAGTTCTGGATGTAATTCAGCTTCCATCTATCAGATGACCTCACAAGATTTGGAAGGCAAAAATGAGGTAGAGATCTTGCCTTTGCTGTTTCTGACTTAATCCATTGCAATTGGCAGGAAGGCTGTGTCCAGTTGTAGGGAAGATGGTAGGTTTGGTGATGGGAGCATTGGCAGGTGGTCTCTTGTTGTTTTCACTTTTCTCATGAACTAAGAAGCAAGGACATCAACTGAGATTGGGGGGTTCTGAGAGGAGGTGCTGGGATTTATTGTTGATCATGTGTTACTGCCTCCTTGCCAGGACTCCCCACAGTGCCTAGCCCCGAGAAGAGAGCCAGCTCACTGTTCACTGAACAATTCTCCACTCTCACAGAAAGACTTACCAATAAGCATCAGCTTTGACTTCAAGATAAATCAGTGCAGTAAACAAAAGCAAGGAGAATCTCACATCGTTAAAAGAAGAATCTTTTTAATATTTAAACCTCGGTTTCGCTGAAACCGGTTTGGCTCAGTGGATAGAGCGTCGGCCTGTGGACTGAAAGGTCCCAGGTTCGATTCCGGTCAAGGGCATGTACCTGGGTTGCGGGCATATCCCCAGTAGGAGATGTGCAGGAGGCAGCTGATCGATGTTTCTCTCTCATCGATGTTTCTAACTCTCTATCTCTCTCCCTTCCTCTCTGTGAAAAATCAATAAAATATATTAAAAAAACACACAAAAAACAAACAAAACAAACAAACAAACAAAAAAACCTCGGTTTCAAACAGTCATTGTCTTTGAAAGGCTGCAGGTTTAGAAATGTTTTCTGATTCTGACTTACCCCAAAGGTCTGTACCTTTTCAAGAAATGCTTGTCTCCTCAGGAGCTGAAGATGTTTTTCTTGAAGGGACGGTAGCACCTATATTTTAAAACACTTAAGAAATCTCTGGTATTTTTCCCACAGTCTTGAGAAATACTTTGGTAAACCTGCCTTTAAAACTTTGTGTGATAAAATTGGTCACTTCTCTTGTGGTCAGTATTTCTCTTTAGAGTATGTTGGGGCTTTAATTTTTTTTCTATCATCTTTGTTATATTAAATCCTCATTTATTGATTCAAATTTCTTTTCTTATTTTTTTTTAAAATATATTTTATTGATTTTTTACAGAGAGGAAGGGAGAGGGATAGAAACATCGATGAGCGAGAAACATCAATCAGCTGCCTCCTGCACGCCCCCTACTGGGGATGTGCCCGCAGCCAAGGTACATTCCCTTGACCGAAATCAAACCTGGGACCCTTGAGTTCGCAGGCTGACGCTCTGTCCACTGAGCCAAACTGGTTAGGGCCAAATTTCTTTTCTTTACTTAACTTCTGAGTGTTTAGATTTTATATAAGGTAACAATGGTGGAAAAAGTATTTAATTTGGAGTTGGAAGATACAGTTTTGGGTCCTTCCTCTACAGTGTCCTGGCTGTGTGGCTTTGAGTTATTAAATTCTTGAGACTGAATTTTCTTATTAGAAAACAAGGATCTATCCACGTCATATAGTTGCAACATTTCTGTAACTTTCAATCATTTTTCCATATATTGTCTTATTTGATCCTCAGGCCAATCCCATGAGCTCAGTAGGGCATAGACTACCAATCTTTGACATACCAAAAAACAAAACAAAACAAGAACAGAGGCTGGGCAAGGCTAATGTGAAAGGTCAAGTAGAAGATGTCAGAGCTGGGATTTGAGCTGAAATCTTTTTCCTGTCAAAGACTGTATGCCATCTACTATTTTTCATTGGGTTTATCTAGCATTTTATAACTCTCAAAGCATTCTGCTAAAGAATGTATTATTATTTCTGTTCTGCTGCTCTCTATTCCTGAGTGGGCATTCAGTAGAGGTCCTGTTGTGAAACTAGCCGGACATGCAGTCTGATGAGCTAAAACTGCGCTGTGCATTGTGGGAGCCGATAGGCACATGTAGCTTTGGGTACTTGAAGTGTGGCTGATATCACTGAGGAACTGAATTTTAGAATTGTGCTTAATTTTTATAAATTTAAATTTAGAAACTGATAGTCATTTCAGTTACTGGAAAACTTTATATATGTGAAACAGTTTGGGTATGTGAATCTGTTTCTTTTTTTCAGCTATGAATGTTATGCTCTAAATACTGGTAAGTATTTCCATTGAAAATTTAGCCTTGATATTGAGATGTGCTATAAATGTAAAAATACACTGGGTTTTGAAGACTTTGTGTGACAAATGTGAACATTTCACAAATAATTTTTATATGGATTACATTTGGAAATGATAATACTTTGGATATATTGGGTTACATAAAATATGTTATTAAAATTAATTTTATCTGTTTTTCTTTATTTTTAAATGTGGCTACTGGACCATTTAAAATAGATATGTGGCTCCCATCATATTTCTCTTGGACAGCCCTGCTCTAGAATTAGCCATGAATGAACATTTGTGTTTTTCTAACTGGGGATTTCCAGATTAGACCAGTGCAAATCATAGTTCAAATTCACATTTTCTCGCCAATAAAGAATTTCTGGAGCAACCTGTTCTGTATATTAGACACTGGTTAATTGCTTCTCCTTTAAAACCTGTTGAGACTCTGTGGGTGCTCACTGAGGTGGGTTTAGACCTTCTGTGAAGAGGCTTCCTAGTTCCACATCTGTGCTTAGTTCCAGTAGCCAGACGGGGGGCGGGGGGCGGGGGGGGGTAGGTGGGAGCGGCCTCCCAACTCTCCCTCCCTCCCTCCAGGCTTCCTGGGTTTGTGGACTTAGGTCCCACTTTGACCTTACTTCCTGCCGGTTCTGTCTGACTTTATCCAAGCTTGGCTTTGTGCTTCTGGGTCAGTGCTGGTTTGGATTTCCTTGCAGTGCCCACTGTGCAGGACATGACTGGACACAGCTATGGGAAAAGCTGGATTGCAGGTGACTCCTTACTTTGATACATGCCCACATTCCTGAAAGCTTATGTGAAAGTTCAACACACCCCAAAATAGACATGTCAGCTGTAAGATGAAGACTGTAAGCCCAACAGCTGACATAAGTCTTAAATAATACCTTGTCTTTTAGCCACAATCTTTGCTGCTATCTTTCCAACATAATCATAATGCTCTATAATTTTGTGATGGTATTCACAGTTGAAAACACAATTATAAGCTAACTGTACCACTAAGTCTAAAGATGCACCACTTTTAACACCCCTAACAAGTGCACTCATTTTTTTACAAATGTATTAAACTAGTGGCCTGTTGCACGAAGAGATTCATGCAGTAGGCTTTCCCTTCCCCTGGCTGCCGGCACCGGTTTTCCTCCGGCACCTGGGACCCAGGCCTTTGCTCCAGCCGGAGCCGCCTTTGGTCTTCACTCCGCTGCTTCGCGCCTACATATGCAAATTGACCACCATCTTTGTTGGGTTAATTTGCATACTCTCCTGATTGGCTGGTTAGCGTAGCAAAGGTATGGTCGTTTTGCATGTTTGTCTATTAGGTAAGATTATAAATCCCACATTTCTTAGTATTGTTAATATTTTCATTTTTTTCCACTGCACATTTAAAAAAAATATTAAGGGTAAAGAAAACTATGCTTTTCAAAGAATTTTTGTCTTGGAATTTTTGCCTTTATCCAAATGAAACTTATGTGCCAGCCCAGTAAGGAAGGCAGAGCATTGTAACATGCTGTGGTTGGAAAAGGGGAGACATGTGCATAGAAGGGAGAGAGGGGTCCAGGGCTTTTAGGGGCATGGACAGATTGCTGCAACTCGACATGTAAAAAATCACAAAATCACTGAAATAAACTCTTCACACAAGGCAAAGACCCTTTTTTGGGGCAAAGATGCTGCTGAAACTTGTCTACTAGATGGTCCCACCGGGATGTTTTTGAGCTGATGTGTAAGAGCCTGAAATTGGTGGTTGAAAGGTGGTTTAGGGTTGTGACAGTGTAATGTACAAAAGTGGGGGTTGTTTACTTGAGGCCTGATTGGTCCCCACTAGATTCTTGAAAATCCCATACTGGGCTGTGCTGGAGGGAGGCCGTGTGTGTTTTTTCCTACGAGAACATGTCTATAATTTGAGGGCGGCAGCAGCGAGCTACAGATAAAGGCATTTTACTCCATGCTCAACAGTCTGGTTTTATTCCCACAACATGCAATTCTCTGAAGATCATGGATGATTTTCCTGGCCGAGTGTGCCTCATAAACCAAGACAGTGAGGTGTATGGGACACTTGCCAAACATGTGAAAACAGTCTGTAAGTTCGTGAATGCCCTCCTTTCCTGCTCCCTCCTCCCTGTTCCCACTTGGTGACTGGCCTGGTGGTGGGGAGGGAACAGCTCTCACACCTCAGAGTGACACATGTTAATAAATGTGTATTCTGTTAGTGGTAAAGAAATTCCTGCTTTTCCAAACAAGACCTGGTCTCAGTGGCAGAGCAGAAACGAAGATTCCTGTGCAAGTGAGTGCTTTCAGAAGTTGCCTGGTAGATGAGAGCAGGTACGCAGTTGATCAGACCCCATCCTTCTCAGCATTCAGCCTCGCTGGTCTGCGCAATGGCCTTCAGTTCTCAAAGCACCCGAGAAAAAGATGGGAAGGGCGATGCCGGGTTGAGGTTATTTATTGTATGATTAGCTCCCTGCTGTATGTTTTAAACAGTTAAGTTCACTGAATTTCCACATTAGTTCTATGAGGTGGGATCTATTTTTCCATTCAAATATGAGAAACCCAGGTCCAGGAGGTGTAGAGTATTTGCTGAAAGTCACACAGCTGGTAACTAGGCATTGCTCTAAAACCCATTTACTTATGTAACACGAGGAAAACACCTCCAACATTAGAATTAACAATTCCCACTATGTCCTTAACCCTGTACACACTGGAATACAATATCACCATAATTCTTGTTAATGCGCCCATCCGTCTCCCTCACTGTATACTATGTGGGTTCCCTGAAGTTAGGGCCTGGGAAGATAATTTTCGTTCTCCTCCCGTCAGCCATTCCTTTCCTTTTTTTGCCAGTAAGACTTATGTCATTGACTAGAATATAGTCACATGGCCACACTTACTAGTAGCTTTAAGGGGAGCTGGGAAATGTAGTCTTTTAAGTGGGCTATTTCTGCCTAACTAAAAATTGGATTCTCTTGGTAGGAAAGGAAGGATGTTTGGATATGGGGTACTACACTAGCAGTTTCTCCTTACAGTACTTTTAAAAATGTATATTTTAAAATACCTTTAGGAAGAGCTCATTTTTCAGGATGCTTTCTTACTTTTTTGCCCTTTTAACTTGGCTCAAATCATACATTTGTGTTACCCATGGGCACTGAATGTGGAAGAAACCTGTGGAGGCAGCATCCTCCTTCTCCATTCTGGTGATTTCCAAAGACTTCTTTAGTTGTTTTCCACAGGAAATGTAAAAGCACACATTTAATTTTATTCATTTTGAAATATTTCAGGGAAACGGATCTAATGTGTAAATAGGGAAGAATGTATAAATAAATAGATGGATAAACTTTTTTTTGATTCAGGAAATGAGTCATTTGATGTTGCTTTACTGAAACCCAGTTGATACTAATGATGCCTACCATTATTTGAAGTTTAACTGTCTTTTGGAGGTCAGGATGACTGAGTAGTGTGGCTCTGTAGGGCAGGGCTATGGCATTTGATTCATTTTAGTCCTTTTAGTAACCAGCACAGGGATAAGCTTAGCCAGGGGCCTGGGACATATGTGTTGAATTGATTGGGCAACAGTAGAGTTTCATCGGACCTAATTGATTCATGTGTTAAAATTTTGAGCACATTATAGATTTCTGGCTGCTTGCAAGTTAGTTAATTAGCTTCACATGTATTATTGTTCTCAATTCTAATTGTTTATGAGCTTTACACAGATGGTTTTGCTCTGAATGAGAGAATTAGTGCCCATAAATAAATGAAAATGTTAGACTTTTCTGTACTCTTTATGTCTCTGTCATGTATATTATAGCAGGATCCAAGGCTGATAAATTATTTTGACACAGAGAATTGTGATCAGGAACTTTCCACCTAAGTAAGGATATACGTGGTCTTCCACAGTGGTAGTAGAAATCGAATTTTGAATTTGTTAATTGGCAAAATGGGTCATTTCCATCAGGTCAGTCTTATAGCCAACAGGGCAACCTTTTTACTATTCAGTTAAAAGCATCAGCAATTAGGAACACCTAATGTGAAATAATGGGAAAAATATATATTGGTTTCTGTCTCCGGTTCTTGGCACAGAGCTTCTCAACCATTGTAATTTCCTAAATGCTAAGAGCACCAGGACCATCTTGGTTCTAATATTTGGTCTTTGACTCTGATTCCTGACACAGAGCTCCCAAATCCCTTGGAATTTCCTGCGTGATAGCAGTGTCTTTTGTTTTAGAGAGGTGACTCCTGGATGGGGGCTGGTCACCAAAAATACTAGGTCATGATTAGAAGCTTGGAATTTTCAGCTCTCCCCCTCTCATTCTCTGGAGAGGGGAGAGGCTATATCTCCGTAGGCTACTTCTGAACTGGGTTTGGGGGGCGGACTTATAGGACTGAGTCCTTAACCTGTGGGATCTGATGCTAGCTCCAGGTAGATAGTGTCAGAACTGAGTTAAATTGTAGGACACCTTGCTGGTGTCGTGGAATTACTTGGTGTGGGAAAAACTCCCACGTATTTGGTGTCAGAAATGTTGTGAGTGTGATATAGCGTGAGAGGAAAGGAGAAACACAGGAGTAGGGTAAGTTTTCTTTATAGGTGCCTATGAGAGATAGCTGAATTTGCCACATATTTGAAACACTTCTTTATTAATAATTAAATATAGAAAAACATAATCATAAGTGTAGGGCAGCGGTTCTCAACCTGTGGGTCGCGACCCCTTTGGGGGTCAAACGACCCTTTCACAGGGGTTGCCTAAGACCATCGGAAAACACATGTATAATTACGTATTGTTTTTGTGATTAATCACTATGCTTTAATTATATTCAATTTGTAACAATGAAATTGGGGGTCACCACAACATGAGGAACTGTATTAAAAGGTCGCGGCATTAGGAAGGTTGAGAACCACTGGTGTAGGGTTTGAATTTACGAACAGAACCCACTCATGTAATTGGCACTCAGATTAAGAGACAGAACATGAGTGGTGCCAAGGAAATTCCCTCATGCCCCCTCGCAGTCTGCCACTGTTTTTTCCAAGTGCACCCTTTTTTTGGGCACAGAAGGAAGGAAATCTCTCTTTGTTTCCATCCATTCTTAATACTATCCAAAAGCAAATGAATTCTACTAAAGATAAGCCATTTCTTGAATTATTCCTAAAATAATAATCTGAGGCTGTTTAATGGTAGTTTTATATTTCCATTTGTATGACTTTAAAAGCAGTTTTACATTGATTTTCTCATTTAATTTTTACAACTGCCACCGAGGTGTAGAGATGATTGTCACCCTTTATACCTGAAGAAGGGAGGCTATGGAGGTCACACAGAGTTCAGGGGATCCCAGGACTGAGAGACTCCAGGGTAGGGTCATTGATGTTCCATCAAGAGTAGACGAAATGTATGATCCTTCACTACTGACCAGAGTGCATTGTGGATTCAAAGACCTTGAGAACCTCTGGTTTATGTGACTCACAAAAGGAGACGCCTTCATCCATCATTCAGAGACATTCTAAGTATGCAGATAATTCAGAACAGGGCTGGGGAGAGTTGCTGTCCATTAATCCAGTAATTCATTCTTTCCTGATTACTCTTTGCCGGTCGCTGCTACGGGGATACAGCACGCAGCAAGACAGAGACTGTTCTTGTTTTCTCTTGGTGCTTTTATTCTAGAGAAGGGTACAGAAAATACATAAGTAAACACCAACACAGACAAGCTAGTTGGAAATAGTAATAGTGCCATGAAGACAATAAATAGAACTAACAGGAGATTGAGAACCTGGAGAGCATGGGGTGGCCAGGGAAGGCTTTTCTGAGGAGGTAACTTATTTTGTCAAGACACGTTTTTGTTGAAGTATAGCATGTATACAACAAATGTGCAAATCGTAAGTGTGCAGCTTGATGAATTCTGAACACAACCCTATAATCACCACCCAGGCCAAAAAGCAGAACACTGCCAGCACCCCAGAGGTACCCTCCTGCCCTGAGGAGGTGACATTGGAGTTGAGACCTGCGTGCCAAGTACATGGCTGTAGGTTCAGAGTGTTCCAGAAAACAGGACTACAGTCAAGAGGGCCAGGGGAGGAACAGACGGAAGGCCAGTTTGTCCCAGGCTGTTGATTTGGCATTGCGATGTCTGAGTTATGTGCTTGTAATGTGACTCTGAGCGGGGACCTGGAAGGGAAGCAGCACTTTGACTGTAACTGCGCTTCCAGCCCATCAATCAGTAAGCTGGGCTCTTAAGATTCCAAAGTAAATTGGAGCAGAGTCTCAGCAGGGAAGTGGAGATTTTGTTGATCCTGGTGTCCACCACATCCAAGGAGGGCAGTATCCTGGTCCATGTCCAGCTCAGAAATAGAGGCTTTCTCACCTTACAAGAATTCTCCTGGATTCCTTTCCATTTCATCAGTCTCCCTTCACCATGGGAACCCATTAAACGTAAGAGTTCCTCCTTGTATCTTGTCCAGGGCCCTGCTCTTGACATTTGATATCCCACCATTTCATCATGACCATGGCTTGAAAATCCCAAGTTGTGTAAACATTTGAATGTAGGTCGGGTTGATTCCTAAGAAAGGCTCTAGGGAATTAACAGAGGTATTGGGAGGCACTAAACAGCCGTGGGCAAACTACGGCCCGCAGGCCGGATCCGGTCCGTTCGGCTGTTCTATCGGCCCGTGGAGCTGAAAGAGCGGAGGGTTCTCTTGCTCTCCCCTCCGCTCCTTCACCAGCAGCAGTGTTAACATGGCAACGTCGGGAAACACGGCCGCAGCTCCTTCTTCTGAGTCCAGTTTAAGAACCCATCGTTGCCCTCGAGTCAAAAAGTTTGCCCACCCCTGCACTAACATGACTGGGGATTACAGGACCACTGGGGGAGCCATTCCACAAAGATCTGCTACTGAGAGCTATTACGTTCGGAGAACATGTCAAATTGTGGCAGTGAGGGCAGTTTAACAGTTTCCTGTTTGCTCTAGTGAAATTCGAATCCTACTCTAGCAGTAGACAGTTCCATCGTTTTTAACATTTCTTTGTATGAACAACATTCATTTAGAATTTGACAAATGAGAGCTTTGGTGAGGAAGCAGCCCTGCCTTCGCACAGGGACACAAATTAACCTACTTTGGCCCCCGACTGCCTGTGCAGAGGCTCTGTCTGGGCCCCCAGCAACACTTCAGGGGGTTTCCTATGAGCTTGGAGCGTGTCCTCTGCTCTCCTGTCCACACCATGCCCATTCCTGTGGTGGGCATCACTGGTGTACAGTAGGCAGGGCTGGGCACACCGCTCTGCGTCAGTCTGTAACTGGCTGTGCTGTTGCCTGCAGTTCTTCCCTGGCTGCCACTGAGCCCTCAGGTGCCAGGGGTATGTGGAGGAGGACTTTCTCCTCCACCTCTGCTACACAGTTCCAGGTGTTTCTATCTTTGCTTGCAGCCTTTTACTGAACAGAGGTCTCTGACGTGAACCTCATGGGTGTGGGGTCAAGAGGCACATTGGAGGGGCAGACCCTTGGTCGAACTCAGAGTTCTCCATCCTTAGGCCTTCATACAGCCTGTCAAGGGTCTTTTTGCCTTTAGGGCAAGTTCCTTCTCAGTGGACTCCTTGGCAACTCTCCATGACAGACATCTGCCAGGTGTGCTGGCTCCTGACTCCCCAGTCTGGACAGAGCACCAGATCCTTCTCAAGGTGGCCCTGTAGCCCATCGATGGGTCACCGGAAGCCTGAATCGTGCAGCCTTGAGCTGGGAGCCTCCACCCTTTTTTAAGCTGCTCAATGCTGTTTTCTTTTCTCAGCAAAAGCCTGATTCTGGTTTTGATGAGTCATATCGCAACATGAGAAAGCGGCACTTGGACTTGAACTACCTGCATATGTGAAGCTCCTGGGTGTTTGGTTCTTTTATTTTTTTCCTCTTAGTGAAGAAGAAGGCATTGGGCTCCTAACAGATGTCTCTGACCAGAGTCGCCCCTGTACTTTATCTGCTTGCGTGGGGCCACTTGAGTGATCTTGCTAAAATGCTGAGTCACACCCCTGCTCTCAAAACTGTTAATGCTTGCTCGTCACTTAAGGCCAAATTCTTCACCATGGCAGACCAGGTCCTTCCTCATCCCTTGGCCACCTTACTTTTGCCCTGTTTCCCCACTTCCCTCTGCATGTGGCACCCCCAGTCACAGAGGTGTACTCCAGGCCCGTATCCTTCCTCATGTTGGTTCCTTTTCTGGGTACCTCTCCCCACTCTCCTTTTCTACCCAGGACATTACTCATCCTTTAGGCTCAGCTCACAGGTTCCCCTCCACAAAGCCCTTCCCTCCTGACACACAGGCTGTCCTCACTGCAGAGCAGGACGAACAGGGTGTGGCTGGCAGCTGTGAAGCAGACCAGTTCTGCCTGGGATTGGTCGTTCCCGAGGCCTGGCGTGCCTCTTTACACGGCATGGATTTGCTCCTGGTGAAATGCACTCTCCTTATTTGGCTTCTGGGGCCCCGTGTGCCATCCAGGAGCACAGCAGGGAGTTGCCTATTCGTGCGAGATCATCAGCCCCCTTAATCCTCCTTTGTAAGTGGATTATGTCAGACTTCAACATGGGCCTGGAGGCTTCCTATGGGTCTAATTTCAAAATAACAGAAGTGTCATACTAACTATCCCCAACTCCCGCAACCGTGTATTTGTTTTAGAAACAGTTTAATAGAATAATATCCAGGAAGAAACAGGAGCAAGAGGAAAAAAGAAAAAACGGCTCCCAAATGCACAAGGCAGCCAGTGCACTAAGTATGTCAAGGGGCTCTCAGCTCCTGCAGGAGTCACAGTGCAGAGAACCCAGTGCTCTTCTCCACGGGACAGGTGACACTGCAGCGGGCTGTTAAGAGTTTGTTAAATGTTAGCGCTTTTTCTATTCTCTTCCTCCACAGAGGCTCTGGCAAAGGTGCACCGTTCTTGTTTCCTCCCTGTGGCAGGGCTCGTCACTCTTTGGAATTCACTTCTCCTGGTTGCCTTGTGACCTCAGCCCTCTGAAAGGCTCAAGGGAAGTTATGATTCTTCAGATTGTCTGTGTTCCTTTCTCTCATTGTTGGGGTGGGAGTTATGCTCTCCTGTGGCTTTCTACCTCTCACTGTGGTTTTTAATTTAAATTTCTTCCATCACTAATGAGTTTGAGCACCTTTAATTATAATGACCTTATTTTGCTTTTTTGTGCTGCACTGCCTCCATCTGAAATGCCCTTTCCTTTATTTTCTGCCTGTTCCTTCAAGGGTCAATTCAAGGGTTTCTATACAGCAGGCTTTAACCACCTCTTAGTGAAGGTGGTTTGCAACCCCCACCCCCAAACCTTGCTCTTTTGCTTTCTGCTTCCCCAGTATTTTGTACTATTTAGACTAGGCAGCTGGGAGTTGGAAAATATATACCTTTATTTCTGGTTTCCATCAGGTTTTTCTTACAGTGATGGGGAGAAGTGGAGCAGGCGGCAGAGCAGGCAGTGAGAGGGTGGTATAGATGTCCAGGGCCTGGAGGGAGGAATAGAGAGGATTTCTTCCAAAACGGTTAAGGCTGCACCTCATTCCCCCAAGGTGGTGGGCACAGTCTGGGAATTTGGAGCAGGGTCACCTTACAGCTGCCCTGGAAGCCTACTTCTGGCTTTGGTTGTCTCTTTATTCCTTGCCAGGCACTATTCCTGCCTAATTGAGCCCAAATTGCTGAAAACAAACTTTCTTGGGGGTTATCCTCATCCTGTTGGGTATCAGCTTTCCCTAAAACCAAAATTGCTGCTTCGTCTAGACCTGCACGTTTATTGTTCTATTTTAAGAGAGGCCCAAATCCACCGCAGAACAGCAGAGGTGGCTGCTCACGAAACAGTGCCTTTCCCTTCAGCCTCTGCTCGTCTCCTTGACAGAGGGTATCTGTCCCTGGTGGCTTCTGGGTGACTTAACTGCTTTGGTCCTGTCCAGGGCAGCAGTAAGGATGGAAATAGCACGTCCAAAGTGAGAGGAGAGGAAAATAGGATAAGTGCTTTTCTCAGGCACAGAAAGCAAGCCTGAACCCTGACGGTTAACCAACCGCCTGTTGATTAAGCCGTGTCCAGGCATGCAAGGCTGGGTACCCTCCGTCTTCCTTTTCCTCTGACTTCATGCACTGCATTTTCCCTTTTCATTCTGCTTCTATGCCTCTATTTCCTGGAGGAGCTGGTGAAGCACTTTAGTTTTCTGTGATTCTCTCCCAGTGAGACCTCTGGGCAGTGGTGTGCTGGAAAATGTTTGGCAACCAGCTCTCTAGGAGGAAAAGCCCTGGTTTGCAGTGTTTGTCCACTTCCATAATGTAAACTAGCGGCCTGGTGCATGGATTTGTGCACATTGAAAGGAAATTAATTAGAAGAAATATTTTAATATTGCTATTTGCCCTTTCTTTATAATAGAAGTGTCAACCAAATTCATGATTGACAATGACAGATCGAAACACATGCATGCCATTGGCGCCAGCAAGAGCTTTATATGTATTGTGCATACGCAAGTCAACGTTTATTTTTAAATTGCCAGTGCACGTCTAATGTACCAGCTGGTCGGTCAGTCAAATGGTTGGATGGATGTACGGTCAGTCACTATGCTTTTATATATATATAGAATACTCCCACGATAGCTGATTTTAAGTTGCCAAAGTGATATCACTGACATGGAATTGGAGAGAGATACTCAGTAGTACACAACTATATAAGTGAAATAGATGTGAATAATGCAAGGGCTTAGGTCAGTGGTTAGCAAAGCATGGCCAGTAGGCCCAATCTGACACATGGCCTGCTATTATGCAGCCCATGAGCTAAGATGGGTTTTTACATTTTTAATGGTAGTATTTGTCCCATTATAGAAAAAATTTGCTGACTCCTGGCATAGATAATATTATAATGTAGTAAAATAATTAGGAAGTGATGAATTTTGAGTATTTTTACTCTTGGGTTTTAATACAATTTATTTAACTGTAAACGTAGGTAATTTAATTTTTATAACAGCTGTGTTTAGCATCAAGCTCACAAATCTCCCTGAATTTAACAGTCAGTTCTCATGATGCAGAAAGAACTGATTTCAGCACACCACTGCCTCCAGCGTCATGGCTGCAGGGACCACAGGTGTTTGGCTCGGTCCCTTCACATTATAGATGGGGAAGCTGAGGCCCAAAGATGAGAATGATGCACTTCAAGGTCACTTGGTAAATTAGTGGCAGAGCCAAGTTTTCTACCACCAGTTCTATTGTCTTTGCTCATTTGATGCCACCCAGTAAATAGCCATGGTTCCCTTCGTGTTGCTTTTACCTGTTGCTCCCTGATCTCTCCTGAAGTCTGAGCTGGCAGAGTTGGCCCCAGGTTGGTGCCCCCAGCGTTGTGCAGCCTCAGACCAGCACACAGTGAGAACGCTCCCCATGAGTTACCTGTGAACCTGTTCAGTTTACTGGCATTTGTTTTTCTGTGCACTTTGAGAATGAATTTTCCTTTTCTCTCTCCTGCACTGTTGTCCTGGGTATTTTCACCCGACTTGTTACCCAGTCTCTGGGGATGGGTGTACTGGTACCAGTCTCCTGGACCACCAACCTCCACTTTAGGGTTTGCACTGAGCACTCCTCATGTTAAATCTGTGCTCCTTTACACTGGGACTTGGACTATTTTGAAAGAGCCTGATGCTTTCTGAGGGTGCAGGGGTGAGAGAGGGGGCAGAGGAAGCTCGGCCCGAACAAGTAAGGATGCTGGTGTCAGGATCTTGGGAAGGGGTGGCTGGCTGGGGCTGCATCTCCTTTGAGTTTTTGAGCGAAGAGCAAGGTCCAGGAGAGAGACAGAGAGAGAGACAGAGGTGCTCTGGGTTCTGTGGCTTTTTTAGTCCCACAAGGCTGCCCTAACTTCCTGTAGTTTGGGGGGTATCTTGGATATATCTCCAGTAATCTCATTAAACTCCCACATAATCTGAGCTAGTCTAAGTGGACTCCTGCTCCTTGTGACCAAACAGTCTCTGGTTAAAATACTGGAAATCTCAAAATCTCTACAGACTGGGAGCAGCTGAGGCACTGAGAGAAAGCGACCCCGTGAATGAGGAGGTGCTTTTCCTCCATCTACCTGTGAAGCTACGGCAAGGGGCCCCTTGCTTTCTGCTGTTTTCTCTTCCTCTTTTCGCAGAGTGGTTGAATACCCCACAGTTGTTATAGCACCATTAATATGATCAAAACCAGGGGCAATTATAGATCTTGGACTGATTTTGATATAAGGTCCCCAGAGAGAAAGTGATAAATTATAAAAGATCTCATATTAAATATGGAAATAAAAAAACTTAGAAGAAAGTTTTCATTTTTATGTTTATTTCTGTAAAGTGAAACTGAATTTGTTTGAATCAGCACATAGATACTTTGGGATAAGACAACAGATTATTGGGAAAGAACGTGCACCTGGCATTAAAAAATCAGCAGGGCGCTCTCGCTGGTATGGCTTGGTTGGGTGTCACCTGTGCACTGAAAAGTTGCTGGTTCAATTCCTGGTCAGAGCACATTTTTGGGTTTTGGGCTCAATCCAAAGGAGGCAGATGATCACATTGATATTTCTCTCTCTCTTTCCCCCTTCCTCTTTCTCTAAAAAATCAATAAAAATATTTTAAAAAATCAGCAGGGATATTGTATGATGTTTATTTTTAGGACATCATAATGGAACTATGAAGCACCTGTTAGGAAAAACTCACCCAGAATTCAACTTCCCTATAAATAGTGTTTTCATTTTCCCTGACTTTCTCCTATCCTTCTTTACCTAGGTACACTTTTGCATACGTGTGTTCATAACACACTTACATATATTTTGAGTTATGAAAGTTTCTATGTTGCTGTAATCTAGCATCTTTTCATTTCTAATGGTTGAGCAATATTTTTCCATTGGTTTACCACAGTGCAATTAATTATTCTTTTATAATTAATTATTTAGATTGTTTGTAATATTTGCTATCATCGTCAACAATGAAACGGACACTTATTTTTGATTTTAAAATTAAAAAGTATAATTCCTCAGTGCAGTCCCCTGAAGGGGGAGGCTGGCTTCATGGCAGGGATGCTGGACTTAGAGTCGGAGACATGGGATTGTTCTTTGATCTATTACCTGAGTGATCTTGGGCAAATTACCTCATGCCAGTGAGCTACAGTTTTCTCACCTGTAAACTTTTTTAAAGTTGAATTTATTGGGGTGACATTGATTAATGCAATTACATAGGTTTCAGGTATACAGTTCTCTAATACATTATCTTTATATTGTTTTATGTTCGCCACTCCAAGTCAAGTCTCTTTCTCTCATCTGTAAAGCTGATTTATACAATTTTATACCTTGCAGGATTTTTATGAGGATTAATGAGATATCATGTAGATATTAGCACATGGCATACTCGGCTGAGTGAGTTTCAGCTACAAAAGGATAGACCTTTTTATCCTGCTTCATCCATGTCACCAAACTCCTTCTCAGAAGATAGAATCACCAGGGACTTAATGAGAATATGCAGGTTTGAGGGCAAACTCAGCAGAGTGTATTTTATGATTTTTAGATCAATACAATAGACGTGAATGATATCAAAAGGTACTTAGGGACAGTCCAAATGTGCAGAAGAAATGCTTAGATAGTAAAAAGGAAAACAAAGATTATAGCAGCAGGCAAAGCTCAGCATGGCATGAGATGACTGAAATAAGAGAAAGAATCAAAGGGACTGGGGTGGGGAGAGGGCATTGGCAGGAAGCTGACTTTTCCTCTGCGCCCCTAACCTCTGTCAAGCTGGCGCATGGGTGGGCCGCCGGGAACATTCAGCATTTTCCTTTCTTCTGGATGGGCAGTGCACGGCTCTCTCCCTGGGCCCTGGCAGATGCTCCAACCCAGTTCTTCTCTGCCCTCCACCCTTAGGGGAACAGATGTAAGGCAGGGAGGGAACAATGCCCACATTGTGAGCCCAGCTGTCACACAGAACTCCCTGCTGCCCTCCCCACTAGGGAGGCTGCCCCCCATGCTGCCAGAACCTCCAGCCCACTTCTCTGCCCACTCGGGCCCAGCTCTGCCAGACAGCAGGGGGCAAACAATGCCTGGCTGTTCTCAGGCACACTGATCTCCAGGCAGAGCTGCCTGTGGCCCATCTCTGTCTCAGAAAGGAGGGGTTCACTCTCCACTGCTGGGCCCTTGGTGCTAGAGGAAGGGCCAACATACTGAAGTTCTGAGGGACCTGGTTGAAGTGACCTGGGTCTGTCTCATCATCATGAGGCTTAGAAGGTCTTGATCATGAACTGAACGGGAAGCATCAGAACAACTCTGGTGAGCTCCATGTTCCAGAGCTGCTCTTCTGGAAACTTCTCTGGTCTCTACAGCAATGGCCTGTACAGGGACTCACACCACGGGTGGGAAGAAACAGCCATGTCCGCATCAGGCACTTGTTTTGAAACCAAGTACAGTGGGGCCTTGACTTACAAGTTTAATTCGTTCTGAGACCGAGCTCGTTAAGGAGCTCGTTAACTCAAATTACTCTATCAACTCAATGCAAAAAATCGGCTGAGAGACAGCTGGTATCTCAAAAAACTCGTCAGTCGGGACACTCGTATGTCAAGGCCCCACTGTATGAGAAACGTTCTGAGGAGCAAGGAGGACTTCTTCCCCTTTAATGTGCTTGCCATTCCATCAAACCTTGTTCTCATCCGTTTCCTTTGAGGGAGGCAGAGCTGCAAATGGGAAACGGAGGCCCCTGGGTGGAGGGCAGTTACTGTGTATGGGACTGAGGCTCAAAATCTAGGTCATTGATCTCCTGGTCAAAGTTGTGTTTTTCTCGGGGAAAGCCACCTGGGACAGTGTGTGTGGAGTGCAAGCGCACAGGACTGGCTCTCAGCTTTCTCCTGCGTTTGGTTGACACTCCAGTTCCTTTGTGGCTTCCTGCAGTACTTACTCTCCCTGGGTTTCTTTGGCTTCTAGTAGGACTGAGAGGGCTGCTGTGAACTGAGTATGCCTAGGGCTTCTGATGCGTGAGCCTTTGTGAGCAACCATGGACTGGGGGCAGCTGCTCAGCACTGGACTTAAACAGCTGGTGGATCTCAGGTTACTTCAATTAGAGACTGAGTCTGTTTCTCCCTACTAGGCCATCCTATGCCTCTCATGGAGGGTGATTATTTTAAAATCCCCTTGCTCAATGATTTTAACGACTCTTACTCCCTTCCCTTCCCCCCACTTCCCCCCCCCCCACCCCTTTCCCGTTCTCTCTTTCTTTTTTCCTTGTATTTAATAAATTTTATTGGATGCCTACTGTATGCCAGGCAACATCCCAGAGTCTGGGAAAAGCGTTTGGTGAGAATAATGTGTATTTTGTTGTCTTTTCTTGCCCATGTCCCTGAGGGAACTTTGAATTTGTCTATATGACTTATCCTCAAATGACAGGCCCAGCAGATCCGGGGAGGTGGATAAAAAGGCCCTGGAAAGAAAAGGGTTTAGGCTGGGTCTGCCTCCCAGATCCCTCCCCACACACACAGCCCAGCAGGAAGTCTCCACTTGTGATATGAAAATGCCCCTTTCAACAGCACCCTTGTGGAAGCTCAGATGTTTGTAAGAGTTGCTCAATTTTAGAAATAGGGATATATTTTGCCAAGTTGTGATCCCACCGGGCTTTTGAGCAGTCTGAACTTGGAATGAAATCCAAACAATGGGGTCTTGAACTTTTGAAACTTAAAAAAAAAAAAAAAGTAGAGAGTCCAGGTTCAAAGGAAAAAGCATCACCAGGCTCTTGGATGAAAGAGCTGATCCCAAATACAATCATCCAAAAATAATATTCTGAAGATTTCCTTTAGAAAAATTAGATATCTACGGGTAAAACTTTCTTTTTAACCAAACCATATAAATAGGTAGAGTGTGGAGAATGGGTCTCCTTTCCATTACATTCAATCAAGAGTTGTTTTGTGATGTCAACTGCTCAGAGAAAATAAAATGCTTTAAAAATATTTTATTGATTTCAGAGAGGAGGGTAAGGGGAGAGAGAGAGATAGAAACATCAGTGATAAGAGAGAATAACTGATTGGCTTCCTGCACTCCCTACATTGGGAATGGAGCCCAAAACCTGGGCATGTGCCCTGACCAGGAATCGAACTATGACCTCCTGGTTCATAGGTTGATGCTCAACCACTGAGCCACATTGGCTGGGCTTCTTTTTTTGGCTAGGAAAGATCTTCTATGGCTAATCCTATATAATAAAAGCCTAATATGCTAAGTGTCCATTCAACCAATCAAAGTGTAATATGCTAATGATATGCTAAGGCTGCTCAAACACTTGTTATGACATGCACTGACCACCAGGAGGCAGACAGTTGACGGTTGACCAGTAGCTATGACTTGCACTGACTACCAGGGGGCAGACGCTCTGACCTGTAGGTTAGCTTGCTGCTGAGGTCCGGCCCATCAGGACTGAGCAAGATGGGCTGGACACGCCCTGGAGCCCTCCCACAGTCCCTTCCCAGCTGGCCAACCTCCCACATCCCTCCCCAACCCCGATCGTGCACCGGTGGGGTCCCTCGAACTGGCCTGCGCCCTCTCGCAATCTGGGCTGAGGGACACCCCTCCCCCCCAGCTCCCCGAGTGCATGACTTTCGTGCACTGGGCCTCTAGTGGATTTATAAGTTTGAATCCTATTTATATTGCTTGCTTCTGAAAGATGGAGTTCACAGTTATCCTCTTCGGGGGAGGTGAGGAACCCTTTAAATGTAAGACCATATATGCATAACCCATGGACACAGACAATAGAGTGGTGAAAGCCTGGGAAGGGTGGGTGCAGGGCAGAGGGGGTCAACGGGAAGCACACACACACAAAGGGGACATCTGTAATATTTTCAACAGTAAAGATAAATAAAATAAAAAAAGTTAGACCGAAGACTGTTAGCGTAGTTCAAAGCTGATTTGGCTGATCATAAACTGGGATTATGAAAGATAGTTATGATGATGGGATATTTCCTTCTCCTCCTTTGGGATGCACTGAAGATTTTAGCTCCTCTGTAAAGTGTTTCTGTACTTTCCCCCCTCAGCCTGTGTCCCTCCACTTTCCCTGGCCCATTTCCCTCCTAATATGGCCAGCTGCCTCCTGCCCCAGGTGTGTGGTCTGTCCCCCAGAGGCTGCTGGTCCCGCCCCCTACCCCAGTCTGCTGCCTTCAGGACCCACACCTTGGCCCCTCAAATGTCTGAGATCTTTAGGAGTAGAGTGCTGGTGGGGAATTGCAGCCATTTCTCCCTAGGAAACCACTCGGATCAGGGGTGTCTTACTCTACCTGCCTGCTTGCCAGGAGCATGAGGTGACAGAAGGGATACGTTCCCTGTACAGGTTCCTGGGAGAAATCCCTGGCTAGGGAGAGTTTGGAGGCACCAGAGGGAAGAAGTGCATGTGCAGAGTCTGTCCTGGGGGGTCAGACGTGGCTCACCAGCCTCACTGCTCCTGTAGCAAAGGAGGGCCGAGGGGTTGCAGGAGGCAGTTCGGCTGGCCCGGTGTCTACCGGGACCGTGCCTGTGGGGAGGCCTGGGCCTTAGGAAGGTCTGCTTGGGTGCTCAGCAGGGAGGCTGTGAACTTGTGGCTCAAGTTCATTGCATTGCATTAGCAGTTGGGCCCATGGTAGGATGGGAAAAGCTTCTGCAGGAGTAGGAACTAGGACCCTGGAGTTTCAGGGGTTGGCAGCTTAATGTGGGGCAAGAAGGGAGAAGCTCATGCATCTGAGCCAGGACCCCCTCTGCTTTGCGGCTCTGGATTCGAGGACCACAGGTAACTCCAAGGCAGGCCAATCTGTGGAGTCCTCTCCTCCAGGAAGCCGCTGCACCTGCCTGGGCTGAGCCAGAGGAGAAGGCACACTCCCTGGGCTGGGAAGAGTGGCTTCAGGAGAGGAATTTCTTTGGCATTCCACCCATCAAAAGGTGGAGTCTAAACGCCCCTTGAATATGGGCTGGCTGCAGGG
Source organism: Myotis daubentonii (assembly GCF_963259705.1). Taxonomy (NCBI): domain Eukaryota; kingdom Metazoa; phylum Chordata; class Mammalia; order Chiroptera; family Vespertilionidae; genus Myotis; species Myotis daubentonii. The sequence continues at coordinate 62,380,581 of NC_081850.1, read as the reverse complement.
ATTCACTTCTAACTAGTAGGATGTGCAGAGGGATGCTACCTGACTTCTGAGGGTAGGTTTGAGAAGGCAGTACAACCTTTTGGAACCCAACCCATCATGCTATGGGGAGGCGCAGGCCACAACAAGAAGCCACGTGTATGTGTTTTAGCCAACAGTGCCAGCTTCAATTGCTAGACCTTGACAGAGCCTTCAGATGCTTCCAGCCCCTAGCCAGTGACCCAGCCCAGCCGATGCCACTCTCCACTGTCACGCCAAATTGCAGATTCATGAATGAAATAAATGTTGCATTTTTTAATAAAGATTTTTATTGGCTTTTACAGAGAGAGGAAGGGAGAGGGAGAGAGAAAGAGAAAGAAAGGGAAAGGGAAACGGAAACATCCATGTGAGAACAATACATCAGTCAGCTGCCTCCTGCATGCCCCCTTTTGGTGGTGGAGCCCGAAACCTGGGAATCAAATTGTGACCTCTTGGTTCATAGGTCAATACTCAAGCACTGAGCCACACCAGCTGGACTTAAGTCACCAAGTGTTAAGAACACCAAATCCCTGGCTTCTCTCAGGTCTTTGACACGTAGGTATCCTGTCTTCTCTCCCCCAGCTGGACAATGAATGAAAAATATAAGCTAAGCACTGCATATATGATGGAATCCCAGTTTTGTTTGAAAAATATGTGCATACGAAAAGAACTAAAAGGAAACACACCTATATGACGAAGTGGCAGGATTATGATATTGAAAAAAATAATTTCTGTCCATTTCAAATATTCTATAATACACCTATGCTTGTTTAATAATGTGAAAAAATTGTTACATTAAAAAGGATGATCAGTCCAGTTCCTTTTCTCCCAATAAACATGGTGTCATTTTCTTATTCTTAATTTCCAGTTTCCAACTATGCATGAGGTGAGAATTCATATTCATTCCAGAAAACAGTTCCAAGTAGATAATAGTAATTGAAAAAACTGTCTTTTTTTCAAAACAAATATAAATTAAATGAGCTTTAGACTTTCAAAAAGTTCATCCTTTCAGTCCTTCCTCTCTCTCTCATTTTCCTCTAATGTAAACTTGACTCCGAGCCATATTTCATCTCATTGAGTGTCCAAGTCTTCTGGAAACTTCATGCTTTCTGGAACAGTCTCCTGGACCTGCCTCCTTGCCCTGCTCTGATTCCCATTTCCAAACTTATGATTTCTGGCTCCCTGAGGAGCAAGAAATACCTTTTCGGAACTGTTGTTAAAAGGCACATGCGCTATGCTAAATTAGCCTCCAGACCAAAGCTTTCTCTTTCTCTACAGCCCTAATTCAACTTGGTAATCCAGGAGATGGAAATGGAGTCCAAGAATGTTAGATTTGGGAGAAACCACATAGATTTTCTGATTCTACTCTGTCCTTCCAAAGGGAAGGAACTCAAGATCTAAAGTGTTTGAATGGCATTCCCAAGAACACTATAAGAACGTGACAAACCAGTATCGGGGCCAAGTCTTCCCCGACTGGGAACAGTGAGGGTGGTGTTGGTGCCAGACATTCTTGGGTTCAAGCCTTTGCTCTGCCAGTTATTGACTCTGTAAAATTGGGCAAAGTTACTTAATGCCTCCAAGTCTCAGTTTCCCCATCTATAAAATGAGGAGAATTGTGTTTCGTGAAAAAATGTTGTGATATTAGAAATACTTCGTCTTCCTTTCAGATGATCAAAGCAAACATTGTTCTTGCTGGGCTTTATTCAAGCACGTCATTTCTCCAGAGGAATCAATTCAAGAATCACTAATGGGGACAACTATACACCCAAGACATTTTCAAGATCCAGACTTTCAAGCACTTGAGTTAATGAATACCTTTTGAACACCACCCTCCTCTCCATCTGTCCATGTCACCTCTCACCAGTAGGTAGCTTGTCACTGCCCCTTCATCTTGTTCACACCCCCGGCTGAACACCCCATTCTCCTCCCTCTGTGCACTGTTTACTTTACTTTTGAATCCATCTATTAAAATAATTCCTTTCCTTCTTCTGTATCTTCTAACATATGTGAATTACCTCAGGAAAATCTCTCTTCTTTTTATATTAGCCATAAATTTCAAAGTTCCCCAAGTCCTGGAGGACACATATACCAGTAATGATGCTTTTGGTCACGATTCACTTGTATGCAGGAAAATGAAATCCACATGTGTTTTTAGTGTTATTAGATTGCAATAAAATATGATTAAAAGTTAAATAATACTTTTTGTCCATTAGAATGGAAAGAATAACAAAGGCATAATGTTAATTATTGATAAGGGTGAGGGGGAATTTGTATTATTATGCACTATTATGTTAACTATGAATTTATGATACATATGAGATACTATATTTGCATCAATAAGTAATTACTGATGCAGCCTTTTGGTAGAGCATTTTGACTATATCTATTAAAATTTAAAAATGTATTTATTATTTGAATACACATACAAAGAGGCATGTCCTAAAACACTTACTAAAGTATTATTTACACTATAAAAATTAGAAGCAAATTAAATGTTTCTAAATAGAGAAATGATTAAATGAATCATGGTTCATTCATTTTATGGAATACTCTGAAGCACTTAAAATAGATCTGTGCCCAGCTAGCGTGGCTCAGCTGTTGAGCATTGACCCATAAACCAGGAGGACAGAGTTTGATTCCCAATCAGGGCACATGCCTGGGTTTTGGGCTCAATCCCCAGTAGGGAATGTGCAGGAGGCAGCTGATCAATGATTCTCTCTCACCATTGATGTTTCTACCTTTCTATCTTTCCCTTCCTCTCTCTGAAATCAATAAAAACATTAAAAAATAGATCTGTGTTTGCCAACACGGAAAGATCCAGTTAGCACTTAAGAAAGAGGGGATCACACAATGGCATGAACACCAGGAGGGGGCAACCATTGAGAGCCATTTCAGATACTGCCACCAGAGAAACTATTGGCTTAGGAAATTAAGAACAAAATCTAAAAAGAAACTTATTTTTTGTCAAGCACCATCGTTCAATTTTAAATGTGCTTATTCAATTCACTTTTAATTATAATAATTACTTAAATATTTTACACCTTACTGCATTTCTTAATATCTCATATTGGTTAAATACACATTTGTGATGAGCCTGGTATCTCAGTCATCATTTAAGTCCGAGTTCCTACGGGGGAAAATACATTTTGAATTTTGTACAGTACCTCCCCAGATTGTGGGAACATCAAGCACTTGTAGACTCTGGGTATAGGAGCACTCATTTTAGAGATGAAAATGACCAACACATCTTCAACCTCTTTCTCACTTCAGAGTTTGCTTATAATGGGTGTCTGTTTTAGTCAGCATTGCTGTGTAAATACCACCTTGAAACTTAATGGCTCAGAATAACAACCATTTTATTATTGGTCATCGGGTGATGGGTGACTGGGCAGTTCTGTAGTCAGCTGACCAGTCCACTGGGGGGGTGGGGGGGTGCTGGGTGGTCTGGGATGACTTCACTCACCTGTCTGGTGGTTTTTCAGCTGGGACAGATCCTCTGTATTCCATGTGGTGTCTCATTCCCCAGTAGCTAGTCAGGGCTTCTGCATGTGGCGGTCTGAGGGCAAATCTTATTGGTCAGTGCAATTACATGGCCAAGTCTGGAGTCAGTATGGGAGCCCTGCTACACTAGGGGCTTTACTGAACATTACTACCAGAATCCTAAAGTTTTTAAGATGTTTTGTCACTTTCTTGTTCTGCATTATTTTGTTTAACATAGCCACCAAAAGGTACGAATCTTGTCAACCAGTAAAATAGGAGCTGGGTCTCACCAGAGAGTACATCTCAGTGAGGTGTGATCCAGCCCTTGTTCAAAGCTAGGCTAAGGCTGTTGCTACTTGAGGAAATGAATTTGAGAGACATTTTATCGATTCCTCTCTGTATTCTAAGCTCTAGCCTCATAGCAACTAAGACCAGCCAGCATCAACGAGCATACCTGGGTGGCACTAACTCAGCTACTTGCAGGAACAAAACATCCCTGGATAACAGCTTAATGTCATACCCTTAACTCATAGTCATGATCACTGTGAGAAATGACCATGGGAATAAATCTGTACACTTTTAGTAGAATCATTGTGGAGAATATTATCAGGAATGATTTTCAGTGTACCGCGAATGAGGTGCCAAGTGATAAATTCCTTTCAGAAATAGTATCAGGAAAGTGCTTGTTTCACCTTACAAAGGGTAATCAACCAATCTTCCTTTGGAAGACAAGAGTCTCTTTCTCTCTCCCCGCTATGGACGCTAGAAATACAAAGGTAAATTTTATATTTTGTTATAGTAACTCTGTTAGCCTGTTAGCTGTGGCTTTTGATACACTTATTTCCCTCTTTCTACTGTATGAGATCTCTGTTTTGATGATCTTAAATTTTGGGAAGTGTTAAGGGTTTAAAATTACAATACATGAACAAAACAATAAACATATTAAGCAATCTCAGTTCTTCTGCTAACAAGTTGTGTAATCATTTAACAAACAATCATACATAAGTTGCATCATCATTTAAAAAAATAATAATTTCCCCTTACGTATAAAGATGTTGAGATAAGTTGGCCCAAGTCCTCTTTAAAGTCCTTTTGGCTCTTAATAACTCCAAAACTGTTTCTCCTGTGACTCCTCCACTCAAACATTTTATACTTTATGACTTTTTCCAGCTATTAAATATCTTGAATGGCTTAGTAGAAAAAGAGATAAATTCAGACCTGTTTCAGTGTGGTATAAGACTTTTTCAGTTATTTTGTGTTTGGCAAAAAGTGAATTACTTGTTGTCTCTGTTGTGTCCCTTGTTGGTAAAACTCAGGTGTGTAGTATTTCCAGGGGAATGTAAAGTGTATGGCTTTCATTCATAGTACAACTCACCCACAGGTTCATTAAAACCCACTTTACACCCAAGAAACCTTTATGCCTGACATATAAAAGCTTTAAGTTTGATTTGCTTTTAAAAATAACTTAGATGGCGTTGGCTAGGTGGCTCAGTTGGTTGAAGCATCGTCCCATATACTAAAAGGTTGTCGGTTCGATTCCCAGTCAGGGCACATACCTAGGTTGTGGGTTTGATCCCTGGTTGGGGCATATATGGGAGGCAACCAAATGAAGTTTCTCTCTCTCCCTTCCTCTCTTTCTAATATCAATAAACATATTCCTGGGCGAGGAAAAAAGAACACACAAAACTTAGATGCTAGAAGTTTCCAAAAGGCAACCAGAGACTCTCAAGTGTTCTTAATTTCAGCCACTTTCCTAATGACAATTACAGGGTAATTTAGCTTTTAGATGTCACTTTGGGGTTCTGTTGTTTAGACTGGCTGCTTTGTCATACAGAAAACTCTTAAAAAAGAGACATTGGCCTGGACAATTTCTAGCTTTTGAATTTAAGTGAGAGACGTATGACTCTTTCATTGAACACTTAGAGGCTATTGCAGGGTTATTAATTGGCCCAATTTCTTTTAAAAAATATATTTTTATTGATTTTAGAGAGAAAGGGAGAGAGCGAGAGAGATAGAAACATTAATGATGACAGAGGATCATTGACTGGCTGCCTTCACACTGGGGATTGAGCCCGCAACCCGGGCATGTGCCCCAACCGGGAATTGAACCATGACCTCTTGGTTCATAGGTTGACGCTCAACCACTGAGCCATGCCAGCCAGGGTGGCCTAATTTTAATGTTGTAGTGCCTCAGGGAAAAGGGAGGCCTGAGGGAAAAAGAGAGATAAATGGGGGAAAGGCTGGTTGATGGAGCAGTTAAAACATACGATATTTATCCATTTGGTTTGCTGCCTTGTATGGGCACTGTTTGTGGTGCCCACAACAATTACAATAGTCACATCAAGGATCACTGATCACAGATCACCATAACAAGTGTTATAATAGTGAAAAAGTTTGAAATGTTGTGAGAATTAACAAAATGTAACACACAGATGTGAAGTGAACAAATGCTGTTGGAAAAATGGTGCGGATAGACTTGCTGGATGCCGGGTTACCCCAAACCTGGGCTTATATTCTGGTTCCTCTACTTTCCAGTTATGTTAGACTGAGCAAGTTTCTTCACCTCTCTGAACATTTTGAAAGCATATTGTAAATTTTTCTGCCACCCTGGCTGGTAGATGAAGAACAGGGCTCTTGATTCAGTCACCAACATAATTTGCCTTTTCATGACCAAGAAAGCAAGACTCTGATTGCAAGACCTGCACACCATAATGGTTCCTGCTGGCCCCACATGGGGCTCTCAGCTGGGAGGTGTTTGGAAGGCATTTGGGGTTGTTTTGACTGTCACAGCAACAAGGGATGTTGTCAGTAATTAGTAGGCAGGAAGCAGCAATCCCAATTGTCCGGCAGAGCATGAGGTCATCTTATACAGCGGAGAATTGTCCTGCCCCAAATACCAATGGCATCCACTTGAGGAAATGCTAGATTCAAGGGATCTGAGAAGGATCTCTGGCTCAGAGTCACAACATTCAGTCAAGGTGTGTTAGGTTACCTCCTAAGCGACTAAGGACGGCTTTGTGGGTGCCACTTTTCCCAAGATTTCACTACTAACTAGCATGGATACTGAGTCTTATCCTTACAGTGCCATACAAATATCACCAGCTTTCCTACTCACATGGCCTTCTTGCCGTTCTATGCCTGGCCACGCTCTCCTGTCAGAGCCTTTGCACTGGCTGCTACTTCTGCTTTGAGTGCTCCCTTTGGACAGCTCTACCTCACCATGTTCATGTCCTTTCTTAACAACACCTTCTCAGTGAGGCCTACTCTGACCACCCTATTTGAGATTGCACCGCCTCCAGCACTTCTGGTTCCCTCCTACTGTGCTCCCCCATAGTACTTGGCATCTTGTGAAATATTATATTACCTCTAGATTGATCATGTGTATTTTTGTCTCTCTACTAGAATGTAAATTACACAAGGGCAGTGGTGTGTGTGTGTGTGTGTGTGTGTGTGTGTGTGTGTGTGTGTGTGTGAGAGAGAGAGAGAGAGAGAGAGAGAGAGAGAGAGAGAGAGTTTAATTCACAAGTATGTTTTAAGCTCCTAGTCCAGTGCCTGGCACATAGCATAGTTGTTCCATAGATGAGTTGAGTGAATGAATATCAGCAGTAAGAGCTAGAAAATCTTATGGAGTTAGAAGGTCCCAATCAAAGCAATAAAAAACGATTTTAAAAAGAAATAAATTTGGGAAATGCACAGAGCCTGTGTGAAGAAAACTATAATATGTTACACTGAAGCATGATAGAGGACTGAGTTAAATCAAGAGATGTGTTGTGGGCTCTTGATTGGCAGATTTTGTATTGAAAAGAAAGCCATAACTTTAATGAAATTTCGATAAACGTTCTCATGAGTTTTTTTGAACTTGACCAAAATGGTCTCAATTCGTTGGGAGAATAAATAATAGAAAAGCCAAGAAACATATAAAAAAGAATAACAAGGAGAGGCACAGCTCCACTTTACTGAAACCAATTACAAAAATGAAATAGTTAGAACAGTGCCATACTGGTGCAAGAGTAATCAGACAGAGCAGCGGAACAGAATAAAAGCCTCAGAGGAAAACGCAGGTATATACGCAGATCTAGATGGGGTAGAGGTAGTATTTTAAATTAATAGGGAAAAGTACAAATAACTGGCATTTATTGAGCATTGCTACTGTTTATTTTATTTGCTTCTTACATCAGTCCTAGAAGGCATGAACTATCATTACTTATTTATTAGACGAGGGAATAAAATTCAGGTGCAGTCACTGCCCAGCTTGAAGTCACCCGGTTAGTACATTGCAGAGTTGGGATTAGAACCCAGATCTAACACCAAAGTTCATACCTTAACCTTCACCTTACATGAATAAAAAAGATGCTGAGATACTGGCTAAAGGTTTGGGAATATGTCACATACAGATTTAAATGTAAAAGATGAAATTGTAGCAAAGATTTAGCTTCAAAGATTTTTACAAAAATGTTTTTCTATTAAAAATTTGAAGCCACATGAGTTTCATATTCTATTTAAAAATAATTATATATTTTCAGATTAGATATATCTACAAATTAGAATTCTAGGCAATTGTCAAAAATGAGGTAGAGGAGTATTAAAGTATGTGAGAGCTTATTCAGAATTTGGGTGAAAAATATTTTACAAAAAAGTGTGAAGTATGATTTATTTCTATAAAAGTGTATGTATAAGCATCAACTAAAGCATAGGAAGGACCCCTTATCCCCCCTCTATAATACAGGGTGGGGCAAAAAGTAGGCGTACAGTTGTGAGTACGTGAAACACAGAGTTTATTCTTGTATTATCATTTATTAATTATTGTATTATTTTCCATAAAAACAACATACACCTACTTTTGCCTCACCCTGTATATGTTACATGTTTGGAAAAGAAGGCTGGCATGGGAAGAATTCTGTGGCTGTTTCTCTGTTGTGGGATGGTTTTGCTGCCGGGTCCAGACAGAAAATGGCTCCCTGGTGCCTTGCCAAATAGATACTCAGGTCTTCTTTGTCCACAGTCATTTCTTCACTTGTCACTCCTATCAGCCAGCCGAAACAGCAGCCTGACTTTCTTTGCTCAGAGTTCCCACCGGCTCCCCTACCTTCCTCACCCCGATATGTCAGACCTTGTAAAAGGCAGACTGGAAGCCTTGTTAACTCTCTTTTGAGTCTTCCTTGACTTGGGGTGCTTGAAGGTTTAGGCTGGTTAATGATGTCTGCTTTTACGGGTACTCAGCCCAGGGTCTAGTTCTTACCCAGGTGTCGGGCTGAAGGGAGGCCTTTCTCTAAGCCATGCCCACCGATGAGCAGAGGTTCGGGCACCAGCTCCCTGCTCCCCCGGGCCTCTGGTCAGGGCTACCGTGTGTGTGTGTGTGTGTGTGTGTGTGTGTGTGTGTGTGTGTGTGTGTGATTGAGACATTGACTGCACTCAGTTTCTGCCTCTGCTAACCGCGCTAGGACTCTGTGTTCTGGTTATTTCACATGAGTCGACCTGCCCAGTTAAAATATGTGCACACGGTAAGATGAAATGGCCCAGTAGAGGCTGGGTGTTACTCATCTCTGTGTCCTCAACATTTTGTACTCAGTGTGATGTGGAGGAAGGAGCCTGGACTCTGGGAATTCCCCAGACCTTGGTTGGAATCCTTACTAGCTTGGTAACTCTGATTTAAGCGTTTTCAGCTTCTCCTTTATCATCTATAAAATGTAGTCACCCAGTAAAAGCATTAGTGAAACGATGTATGTGAAGCCACATATCCCAGAGCCTGGCACATGGAAGGCTTTTAACTGTTGTCCGTTGACCACAGACAGGGCTAATGGCTCCAAGTGGGTGAAGATGAATCCTCCCCTGTAGTACTCCAGCTTTCCCAGTAGGAGGCGTAGGAGCTCCATGATTGATTTCCTTTCTCATTCAGTTAGTTTGCGAAATTCAACCTCTGTATCTTTAATTTTGATTTGTTATTTATGAGTCTTTGAATGGCCTGCCCTTGTATTCCTTTTCTATTCAAATTATTGTCATTAAAATTAAAAACAGTGTAGCCGGTCAGTAAAACATTGACTCCTTTTGTCTGTGGTTTTTTCTTTTTTCTTTTGCTGATCTCCATTCGGGGTACCAGAGCCTTGTTACTTCGGTACCTAAAGTTTAGCCTTCATTTTGTTCTGTGTGTACTTAACTCCCTGGGCTGACACCTGGTGTCTTGGTCTGGAAGTTTGAACTATTTGGGGGAGAGGTTATGAAGCCTGTCTTGATCCTTTGTCTTTTATAGAACCAAGAAGGGCCATCTCTGGCCCCCAAAGTGCTTAGAAGACACATTCTCAGCTCAGTTTTTGTTTATTGTCTCTGGTTGTGTTCCCTGTGCTCCAGCAGTCACTTCCGGTCTGAAGCTTGAGCCTTGATGGGGCCTCAGCCTCACAGAGGTTAGATTAGGAAGAGCCTTCAGGGAGGAGTGAGCCCATGATGCCCGCGGGTGGGGAGACTGCGGTGCCGATGGGAGTGGGGCTGGGACCTTGGGTCTCAGTTTCTTTGTGGGTAAAAAGGGGATGGGCTGAGTATTTTCTAAGACCATTCTAACTCAGACATTTCACACGTTCAAGCCCAGAGGCCAGGCGCACCTGAGGTGTGAATTCCGGTAATGAAGAGCAGAGAGGTATGTTGTAAGCCTTAGATTTATGGATGTTGTGGCAACCTAGCCCTCGGAGCCATGCCGGGACTTTCTCACAGTAGACATTATGCCTTGGAACAGGCTGTTCTGATGAGCAACACAAGGACACATCAAAGACTCCAGCGCCCGTGCTTGGCTCTGGGACCCAGGATTCTCCTTTTTATAGTCCTGTGACGTGGGGACAGCGTTAGCATTTACTTCTGTTTGCTAAGCAGGACAAAGTGCCACAGGAAGGCAATAGTTATGAATATTCTCAGGGAAGTCAGTTGAGCCAGGAGGAGAATTCAGTTTTCTGACATATGGTAGGCATTGGCATCGACTACAGTCAGAGTGCAGAGGAAAGAGCCCACGTCCCAGAACAGAGCCAGCTTGGGTTTAAATCCTGCTGTGTGACTTCAGGCAGGTAGCTAAACTTCTCTGAGGCTCACTTCCCTACCTGTAAAATGGGATAATAATACCACCCACTGTGTAGGATTGAGAAGAGGGTATTTCTGTAAGGTGCCCATGAAATATGAGGTTATTTTTATTTCTTTCATTTTGAAGCACAAGAACAATGAAACATGCGTTTACTCTCCTGAAATGGGAGTTCCGGTAGGGTTAAACTTGGGACAAAATAACTTGAAGGGACTTCAGTGAGCAGCAGCAGAGTCTGAATAGGAATAACTGAAAATTAAAAGAGTGATGGGAAAAACACACAAGCCCTGTGGACGGCCCTGAGCTTCTGAAAGAAGGGAAGCCAGGAATCTTGATTTATCGGGAATTCCAGAAGGGCCAGACTGCTGAGCGTCACATCGGCCTAGTGACCAGGGCTTCTTATCTTCTGGTATCAACTCCTGGAATACGTATCCTCTTTGTGACCCTCTGCCTCATCCGGCCATGCAAGCATCTCTTGAGCACACATCCCGAGCCAGGCTTGTGTCACTGCTGGGGACACTAGGAGGCCAAGGGTAGGTCCTGAACTCCACCGTCTGATAGGGAAGGCCCAGGTGAAGAGTCAAGTTCACTGTCCCTAGAGCAAAGGGCCTCAGTCGAGGTCCACTTGTCTCAGCAAGGAGGGAGGCATGGGGAGAGTCCAGCTCTGTCTTCCAGACACGGGCCAGGGAAGACCTGGCCGAGGAGGGAGTGCCTGGGCTGGAGGTGGGGGATAATGGGGACTGGCAAAGGTCACGAAGGGGCCAGAGAGGAGAGACCCAGCCCTGAGGAGAGGAGGGGGGCAGGGGAGGCGTGCTGCTGCTGCCTCCCAGGGTTGGGAGGAGGTGGTGGTAAGGATTGTTGGAGGAGGCTGCTCACTCTGTCTCCTTTCTGCTCATGCCCAAGGCAAGGGCCCAGGTTATCCCAAAGAGCAGACTGAAACTTGGTGGGAAAGCCTCCTTCTGAAGCCTTTAGTTCCAGGAAGACCACTTAAACCTACCCGTGTCCCATTTTAACTCTGACCCCCAGGCCTGACAGCATCGTCTCAGATACTGAAGGAAGTATCTGAGGGAGGATAAGACCAGCAGGGAGCAGGCACAGTAACATCCACAGCTTCTCTCGGGGGCTGTTGTGAACTAACTGAATCGGCAAATGTCTGGGGGGAAAAAGGGTTAACACTCAAAGCGGACGAGTTTCTGTTGAGAATGACTCGTTTGCGGTCTCTAGCAGCACGAACAATATGGCACATGTAGCAACAGCCGTGACGATGTGTCCCTAGGCTGCTCCTCGCCCTTAGTTCCATTCCGCTACCCCCGAAAGGAACTGAAGGAACCTGCCTCAAGGCAGCAGCTCCCCTGCGTGAGCCGCCTGGGCTGCTGGTGCACCTACTCCAGGGCTGTCATTCATGTGGACACGGGCAAAAACAGCGTCCCTTGAGTGGCATGCTGCTGCAGTCCTGGGAGCAGGGACGGTGTCTCGCTCACTGCTAGAATCCTGGGGGCCTGCATCTGGCACACTGTAGGCACTCAGTAAATGCTGCCCGACTCTGTGGCATGCGTAAGTGGCATGCCGACTCATGAGCCCACTGTCCAGAGATTTAAAATGATTACCATGACGATAACGCGTAAACTCACACTGAAACTTTAACCAGGAAAAAAGCAAGACTTAAATATCACTTCTGTGGTGTACTTACCATTATGCAAAATTGTATATGAATGCGAAAACAAGGCCTGGAATGGAATGGGCAAAAACGAAAAGAATTACATTGAGTGTGCTGAGATTATGGGCCATTGCTTTACAATTATAAGGTGTTTTCAAAATAAAGCAAAGTCACATATTTTTTGACCACACATTTAAGGTCGGTTTAAGAAAAACAAGGCCAGGCATTTTTAGTAGTGCAATTGGATTTAAATAACTACTTTATTTCACAACTTCTTTGCTCCCTTGGAGTTAATAAATATTCTTCAGGTATCTGTAATCCATACTTTGTAGCCTCAGTCCCAAGGCAGTAAACCAACTCAAAAGCCAAAGGACTGCCAGGATAGAAAAAGAGAAGAGGACTTTTGTTTTCATTATCTATAGTGAGAATGCATGCAAGCGAGCAATAGAGAACCACAGAGGGAAAAGCAAGCCCTGGTTTGTTGGAAGGCTTACATCCACTAATTATCCAGAGAGAGAACTTCCCTAATGAACTGAGGGTATAGTGAGGGTGAGCAAAGAGGTCCAAAGGTTCCTAAGGCAGAATCGGCTTTGCCGAAGAACATGCTATTAATTTGCCTGTCTGTGTTTCAGCCTCCATTCCTTCTTGCTGCAAAGGACGGATGAGTTTCACAGTGGGGATGGAACCTGAAGCGAAGCTTTCTGGGTTCACGTCCCACAATGGACTCTGCATCCTTTTCCATGTCTAATTTTCACAGTCTCTGGCCGGCTAGGAGTGCGAGTTGCCTCTCACTGCACAGAGATGCTGTCTACAGCAGAAGTTTTCTATGTCCGGGCACCGGAATCAACCGGAGAACTTGGTTCTCGGGTCCTGTCCCCAGAGATTCTGTCTCAGTAGGTCTGGGTGGCGCCTAAGAATGCGATTTCTAACCAGCCCAAGGTGGTGTTGATGCTGCCGGCGGGGACCACACTTTGCGTAGCACTGGTGTGCGGCTTTCCCACGTGGTCACTGGATGGTGTTCCAGGGGCATCTGGGTGAGGATTCACCTCCCCGGTGACAGTCCACAACCTGGAGCCCGGGCCCATCGGCACAGGATACAGTTACCAACACCTTTCCGGGAGCCAGCCAGGCTGCTGGGGTTCAGGGCCCTCTCCCTTTTTATTTTTATTTTTACTGGATTTAAAGTCAGGAGCAAGTTCCTTAACCATTTACAACCCAGTCACCTGGCCTGAAACCTGGGATGATGATGATGGTACTCACCTTAGGTGGGTTGTAGTGAGATTTAATGAGGGTGTCCTGTGAGGCATTAAGCACAGGGCCGGTATTCAGCAGGTGCTCAATACGGACTGTTGGAGGATTGGAAAGAAAAAAGGAAACTTTTCAAAATTTAAGCTTTATGCCAGCACCGTGCCCACACTGCACTGAGTACTTTCATTACCCTCACAGCCCTCTTTTACGGATGGAGAAGAAATTATGGCCTTGCCCAAAGTCACGTTGATCATAAATAGTGGGGTCAGGATTAGAACTCAGGTCTGAGTGATTCCATGGACTGCAGTCTACCTGGCCTCTCACTGTCATCCTAATGAAACCTCAGAGACCCAGCTCTGCTCTGTAGGTCCTGGTCCCTAGAAGCTGCGATCCCTGGTGGAGGGGCCACAGTTCTGTGCAGAATGAAGACAGCAGCCTCCTGGGCCAGCAGGGAAGGCTCCCTGTCCTGAAGGCTCCAGGCTCCATCTGTCTGTCACCGTCTCCAGCTGTCCATATGGTCTCCATCCATCCTTCCCAGTCTCCACCATGGTCTCCATCAGGTGACCCAAGTCATTCCAGTAAGCCCAGCACCTTTCCTCCCAGGGGATCTCAATTCTAGAAACAAGGACTCTAAGGCCCAGAGGACTGATGTGACCAGCTAGGAGGTCAAACAAAGGGGAGGAGGCAGAGTCCAAATTCAAACACAAACCAACCTGATTCCCAAATCCACAGTTTTGGCATCACATCAGGCTGAAGGATAGAAAACACTTGGTGTGGTGCATGGACGTCAGATTTGTTATTCTTTCAGTTTCATTTTGCATTGGTTTCAGGTGTACAGCCTAGTGGTTAGACAATCATATACTTCAGTTTATAGTGTCCTCCTCCATATTTCCAATACTGGCGCCATACATAGCTATCACAATATTATTGACTATATTTCCATGCTTTACATACATCTCCATGACTATTTTATAATGGCCAATTTGTGCTTCTTAATCCCTTCATCTCTTTCACCCAGTCCCGCCTCTCCCCTCTCATCTGGCAACCATCGGTCTGTTCTGTGTGTCTATGAGTCTGTTTCAATTTTGTTTGTTCATTTATTTTGTTCTTTAGGTTCCACATATAAGTGAAATCATATGGAATTGGTCTTTTTCTGACTGATCTCTCTGAGCATAATACCCTCTAGATCCATTCATGCCATCACAAATAAGATTTCATTCTTGTTTATGGTCCATTCCACAGCTTTTTTATCCACTCATCAATTCATGGGCACTTGGGTTGCTTTCATATCTTGGCTATTGTAAATAATGCTACAATAAACATCGGGGTGCATGTATTCTTTCGAATTAGTGTTTTGGGTTTCTGTAGATAAATCCCCGGGAGTGGAATTGCTGGGTCGTAAGATAGATTCATTTTTAATTTTTTGAGGAAACTCCACACTGTTTTCCATAGAGGCTGCACCAGTCTGCATTTAGGGACTTCAAAAGTTAATGAATAGAATTGGGTAGGGTAGGTAGGGTGGGCAGGGTGGGTAGAACAGTACAGTACAAAAATTAGGCTTAAAAGAGAAGTTGTGGTTTAATGAATTATATCAGTTTTTCTCCCTTTCCACTTCCCTTTCTAACCATGAAGGTGCTCTTATGAACCTCCCTCAACATGCTTAAAGAATTAATGGAATAGCGTTTTAGTATCTGTAGACTCTTAAAAGAAATCCTATTAAAACCATAATACCTATTATGAGCCAGGCACTGTGCTAGGTATTTTCCCAACATTGTCTCATCTACTCTTTGAAACACCTCTACTGGGAGGCAGCATTAGCCCCATTGTGGATGGGAAAACTGAGGCCCGGACAGGTTAGGTTTCCATGGCCAGGGCAGATTTTTGACCCTGGACCTAATTCTGAAGCTCTTGTTCTTCTCATTCAATCAGGAAATGAATGGGGTTCACGTTACAGCTAGGGAGTAGCTCCTTGGACTCCACTCTTTGATTCCAAGCCCAGATTCCTTTTTGCTTTTCAGTTCCTTAACCCAACCAAGTTCTCTTACATGGCTTCTGTCAGCCGTCCAGGCTCAGCTACAAACTCTCTTCAGAGGCCTCTCCTGATCCCTGTACCCGAGGAAGTTCCTCCCCGTCCTCTATCACCACACCACGTGTTTTTTCTTCTTAGTGCCTATGCTGTTCACAGCGACTTACTTGTCTCTTTTTCTGATCATTGTTTCTCACCTCTACTGGGCTGTAATCTCCATGAGGGCAGGGGCAACATTGTTTTATAAACTGCCTGTTCCCTGTCTTGTCAATTGCCTGGCAAAGATTTGTCTGAATGAATGAATGAATGAATGGCAGTTACGGTATAGACCATTGTTTCCTGCCGCCGCTCTCACTCACTAAATGACTGTAGTTACTCAGAGATTCAATTTCCTCGGCCATAAATATAGAGCCATGAACCCCACCTTGCAGAGATGTTGTGAAGATGAAATCACATAACAGACATGAAAGCTTTGCTATAAACCATATGATACTCCGCACATGTGAGGTGAAGAGGAAGTAGTTTCCTTTTCACTGTGGGACTTTGATGAATATCCAGATCAGCTCCACTGCTCCCCGCGAGCCTTCTTGAATTTTTCTTTTCCTATCTGATACATGTCTTGGCAGTGGGGAAAACTTAATGCCACCTTAATCATGGAACCTAATGACAGACCACTAAAGTAATTTTAAAGTCATTATGCCTGCAATGGTAACAGAAATTCTTTCCACTCTCTGTAAAAGCATTCGCTGCTTTGTCTTTTAGCTGCAGGGTCCTTGATTGATCAGACAGGCTGCTAAGGAGGAATGACCCTAGAAATTAAACTTCAGAGACCCAGGTTTCATTCTTGGCTCTGTCAGATGCTAGATCTTGGGCAACCTCTTCCCTTCAAGGTAGAGACAATATTAGGAAGGGAAGTTAGAGATCCTCTAGGCTAGGAAAGGCAAACCACAGGCCAGTGGGCCAAATTTGTCCCACCACCTGTTTTTGAAAATAAAGTTTTATTGGGACTCAACCATGCTCATTTGTTTACATATTGCCTGTGGTTGCTTTCTTGCTACAAAGACTGAGTAACTAGTTGTAACAGAAGACTATATGGCATGTGAAGCTGAAAATAATTATTTTCTTGCCATTTCAGAAAAAGCTTTTTGACTCCTGCTCTAGTCCAATATTGCCACCCCTTCCTTTTTAAATATGGAAAATTAATTCCAGAAAGAGAAAGGAACTTTCCCAAGATCACATAAAGAATGAGGAAAACCGGAAAGGCAAAAACTTAGGAAAAACTAATGTTAGTAAATATTCTGCCATAGTCCAGAGGCTAGACATATCAATTATTCTAAGATCATGAAGATATCTTTGAGGGGCTTTGCCCTCCCTCATTTTGTATCTGTCTAAATAAGACAAGTATTATCACATTTACATGGTTCCAAGGTAATAAGTGCTTTGGAGAGTCTTACAATGAAGGCGTTGCAGTGCGAATCCAACACATTCATCATAATGAATCTACAGCCAAAACATCCATTGGCGTTTTGTTTTTGTATAATCTCTCTGATGTCACGAGTCATCTGGACTTCACGAATTTGGAAGTTGTGCTAATTTGATAACATAAGCTCTGGTTAAGTTTATCTTTGCATATTGCCTGACAAAATGCTTTATTAAGCCAATTGATAGTGTAGATTAGAATTTTGGGGAGTGGTGTTTTTACATTACTTAGGAGGACAGGCGATTTTTAGCACTGCCAAATTATTTAGAAGTGTTTATTTGGAATAAATGATGACTGGGCAAATCACAAATCATTTTTATTTCATCAGTGCATGTTCAAGGTCCTTCTAATTGGAAAATATTCTGACAATGTTTCCGTTTGGACATTGAAAGTCATTTCTCTCAGGATAGTCTGCAAACTCATTTTCCCCCACTAATTGTGATCATCCTTTCTCTACAATAGCATCCAAATGGAATATTGGTGTGGGAGAAGACCTTAGAAATTATCAGTTATTTTCTAAACCATAGGACTATTGAGATATGGAATCCTGTAGTGCAAAGTTAACTTCCTTTTAACTTCTTTCAATTTTTAAAAAAAATGTTTTATTTATTTTTCATCACCATTTATTCCCCCTATACCCTCTTCCACCCTCTCCCTCAATTCTCAAATGGGTGCTGGTCCTTCTCAGCTCTTTACTGCTTACTAATCTCCTTGCCTGAAAAACAGAGAGCAGACCTCGGGGAGCCAGAGCTCAGCGAGTTTCCCAGAGATAATGAACAGCATTGTTCTGTTTCATTGCACTTACTTGTACGGCTGCCTTCTGTTCTGGCAAGTGATTGTGGTTTCCACTCATGGTAATTCTATCAAGTTTCCTTTGAAAATCAATTTCAAGAAGAAGAAGAAAAGTGAGGAAGCAAGGCAGTTTTAACCAAATATATTATGCAGACAGTGCAGATAATTTGTGGATGCAACACAGATCATAACGAGGTGAATGTTGATATGGAAAACATAGTGATGATGGGCTCGTGTGATGGAAGTTTGGGTTCAAATAAACTAGTCCAATTGCCTTACTTTATGGCAGAGGAAATCAGTGTCCAGAGAGGGATAGACACAGGTTAAGGTCACACAGCCCCGGTGTTAGAGCTGCGGTCAGCCCCCTGACCCTCAGCTCATACTCTTTCTGCCACTGACACCACCATCTTGCACCCTTTTTGGTGTTCCTGTCCAGATATAAGTAAATGTTTGGGAATGTGACCTGTTGTCTGAATGTGAGTGTCTTTCACCAACCCACCCTGCATCAAAATTTTTGCCTCAAACTAGCCTGCCCTGTAGTCTTAAAGAAAAGTTGGCTGGAATGATGATCAGTTGAATAGGATCAGGCCCACACCCTGTTGTGGTTCTAATTTCTTCTGTGACTTAACTCACACAGCATTGAGAGGCCACACAATGTTGTCTCTTTGAGAAGAAATGTGGTCTTCTCAGTAATATCCCAGGAAGTATTTGTGTTCCCCCCTCAGTGGGGAATTCACTACTTAATCACATGGCTATTCCATGAATGGTGGTGAAAACAGTCCTAAGGATCTTCTGGGGCTGAGGGGAATGGCTTGTAGCCCCAAGACTTCAGATGCCCCCTTCCTTAGAGCTAAACTAGCAGAGATCTTAGCACCCTGATGGGGACTGTGGGCTGCAGCAATGGCCTTCTCAGTTTCTGTTTCTCCTTGCAGTGGGCCTGGAGGCAGTCTTGCAGGGCGATAGGAAGGTGATGGCCCTCCTATTCCCCAAGCTCCTGGCCTCTGGACACAGCTGAGACATGGGTCCCTTCCAACATGGGGCCAAACCCATTGGTTGTGTCTCTCTGGCATCCCAGGCATGTGGAGCATGGACAGATGTCACCTCCTTTCTTTGAAAGTAAAGTGGCGAAGGGAACAAAGGCTCACTTCTCAGAGTATTGTGCCAGGAAACATATTTCCTATGCATTTTTCAGATGCCACTTGACCCGCCCGAGCCAATAATTGTTCTGAAACCACATACCAGCTCTATAGCACATGATGACATGGGTTTTCAACATTGGCCCTCTAAGTGACACAGTGATTGGCCAACCAGGAGATGAAAGGCCAGATGAGGAGGCCGGGTCCACGTTTGGGGGGATGACTGAAGAGAATTTAAGCAACAGTAATAAAATTCCTACCACCTACTGAGCAGCTGCTTTGTGCCAGGCACTATCCTAAGCACTTTATTTCTCTTGTCCTGTTGAATTCTCTGGAACACTTTAAAAAATCTATATTATAATTCTCACTTTTAGGTGAGAAAATGAGGCTCAAAGAGGTTAAAGTATGTGCCTAGGGCTAGGAGCCAGCATGAGGCAGAACTGGGATTCATCCCAGGTCTTTCTGATGTTGGAGCCCACAGTCTTTTCAAACTGCAGCAGCCTTTATAAAAACACTGGACTATTGGGACTCGCTGGTCTTGCTCAAATTATACTATTATCTATTTATCAGTGCCACATTCAATCAGAGTCTGTTCCATCATTCAGTGAGAAATACTGCTAAGGGGCCTGGGGAGGACTGATGTTAAAGAAGATTATTACTGGCTGGTGTGAATCCTCGAGGCAGCTGCCCCAGGGTCTCATCCGAGGGACTATGGGTGCTTCCGGTTAGGGACTGGTGCACAGCACAGGGCCTGGCACCCGGGGACTCCCCAGTGAATTGGATTTAGAATCACTTATATCCCTGAGCCCTGGAAGAAACACTCATTGGAGAGAGGGCAAGTCATCAGGAACAGGTGACATTACTATTTGAAAGGTGTTATTGGTAAGTGTCACATTTTTAGATACTACTTGTTTTCTCTCTAATGTTATGCTCTTTTTCCTTCCGATATGAGTCCTGACTAATTGAGTCATTTGAATGAGAATGTCATCTTACACCCAGGTTCCCTGCCTCTAGTTTCTTTTGCAATCCAGGCAACCTCTATGTTCCTGCTAGGACAGGGGCATCTTGCTCAAATGGGATCCTGATTCCATTCTCTTCACAAACCCCTCTGTTCTGCAGAGCCCCCCTTTACCCCCTTGGAGTAGAGAGCCCTTGTGATCACGTATTCTCTTTCTCGGGCTTAACAGTCCTTCATGGAGGGTATTCCCTCTTACTGAAATGTCTTTTCCTTTTCAAAAAAATTAAAACACATTCCCAGTCATTGCCGAGGCTGTCTTGGGTCAGGCTCCTTGAAGCAGGGCCTGAGATGAGGATAGTTTTGCATGTGGTTTATTGAGGGGATGCTCTCAGAGACAAACCTGGACGAGGCAGGATGAAGCCCATCAAAGAGGAGCTGTCAGCTGAAGCCTTGTCTCAGTCTGATCCCACGGGAGCTCTGTAGCATGAAGAGTACCCCTGAAGCAGGGGGCAGGCCTTCGCCTCTGAACCAGTCAGCCATTGACTGAGGCTTGCTTCTGTGTGGGTTTTTTCTTTTGGGGTGGCGGGGGCAGAAAAGTATATGACCTCTCAGGCCAGGTGGCTTCTGTTTCTGTAGAAAATTCTCTGGACAAGGGTGCAACTGCCAGCACTTAGCAGCCCACCCAGCTTCTAGGCAAATGGGCACCTGAACCAAGTAGAGACTGGCTGGGCTGGGGCCACCAATAGCATCCTGTGAAGACCAAGCTCAGATGTCACTTCCTCACCTGGCCAGTGTGGGTCAGTGGTTGAGCATTGACCTGTGAACCAGGAGGTCACAGTTTGATTCCCAATCAAGGCACATGCCAGGTTGTGGGCTCAATCCCCAGTGTGGGGCGCGCAGGAGGCAGCCAATCGATGATTCTTTCTCATCATTAATGTTTCTGTCTCTTTTTTCCTCTTCCTTCCTCTCTGAAATCAATAAAAATATATTTAAAAAATGTCACCTCCTCTGTGACTCAATGGGGGCAGGACTTCAAACATTATTGCTTTTGACAATCATGAACACAACCGGCTGCCTTGTTCAGCAGGTGAGTTGCTTGCCAGGGAATTAAACTGAGGTTTTGGAGCCAGATACATCCGGATTCTGGCTTTGCCCCTCAGTTCCTCTGGTGCCCTGAACATTGAATCACCTCTCTGAGCTCAGTTTCTGCCTCACAGAATTGTTGTGGCCCCACGTGAGTGACGGGCACACGGCACCTTTTTCCAGAGGAGACTCCAAAGAGTGGACCCAACCAATTAATGAATGAGCGACTTGTAATGAATTTCATGCTTCTCAAAGAGTTGTCAGCTTTCACCACTATAATTATCCCCCCTACACTGGTGAAGAAACAGAGTTGAGTGAGCTGGTCACTTGCGGAAGGCAGCAGTCAATAAATGGCGGGGCTGCGTCTTACCCTGGGACTCCACTGAGGAGAAAGAAGCGCAAGTGGTTTTTGCTCTGTTTTTCCCTGTAGTTATGACTTTCAGCTCTGAGGACACCCCAGTGATAAGTAGATTGAGCCACTTATGTCCGGTTGAGAAGGTGGACCAAGAATAGAACTAATATTTATTGGACAAACACTGGGGGAGGCATTTTTCATGCTTAAGCTCTTCCAGTCTTCATAACATAAATGGAAAATTTCGCTCCCACTTCACAGATGAGGAAAGCCACACGTTGACATCAAGCTGTCTTCAGAACTGGGCTGCCTTCCTCAGGGAAGGCGTGGTGGCTCCTGAATTCACCCTCTGCTGTGGTCTGATCTGACAGTGGCTTCCTATTCAGTCCTCATCACGTGCTGCCCCCTCCCTTGGTGTGTCTCCAGCCCAGCCCAGTGTGGCTGCGGATGGTATTTTTATTGCGGTGGACACAGACCTAGGCTTTTCCTGGGCAGCGCCATCTGCCTGCCCAGTGGACACTGGAGGCTCTTCCCAGCATATACCATCCAGGAGCACATTCCATGCCCTGCTCAAAGGCCCCTTGTGTGGGCCTACGTGTGTGTACTTGCCCAGGCATCCCTGCCCCCCTTCCCCTCGCCCCACCCCCCGAGAGGCCTCTGGCATCAGACAGTCTGTCAGAATGCCCCTCGGCAAAGAGGTTGGTGTGGCTGCCCCATTGTCTGTCCACAAGTCTGCCTGTGCAGTGCTCTGGTGCTGGGAGCCTTGCTGCTCCGTCCGTGTGCCCTGAGTGGCAATGCCATTCATGCGCTTGTCCACTCAGTCATACGTTCAGTTCAGTCCCCTCTTATTGGACACCTGCTGTGTGTCACTCAGCTCTGTCCCTAAGGAGCTCAGACTCTAATGGCAACACAAAGAAGGCAAAAGACCACTACAACCTAGTCCGTAGAGAGATGAAAATGGTCCATAATTTACTGTAGCTGCTGGTGCCTTCTCAGGGGCGTGGTGTATATCAGGGAGATCCTTCTAGTTCAAGGCTTTCCTCTCGTGTGGATTCTTCCTGCTGGGCTCAGGCTCTTGTCCCTTGTAGTCACACCCATGGTGGTAGATGTTACTTCTCTTGTAACTGTCACCATGCTTGTCACAATCTGCCATCAGACTATGAAGAGGACTGGTCCTTTGACTTGTAGGAGAAGTGTGGCTTTGGAAGCAGAGAAACCCAGACTTGAATCCCAGAGCTGCTAGTTATCCGTGCAGGGCCAGGACGAGGGTGAGGAGAGCAAACCACTAACGCTGGGTGAAGATTTAAAGCACCACCAACAAGCTAAGTAATCAAGTAAACAATATTTTAATTAAAAAAAATCAACATTAATGGAAAAAAAGCCAAAATGACCAAAATTTTAAAGACAGATCTGACCTAGAACTTGCATGATTTATCTCAGTTGCCTCTCTGTAATACTGCCCTGTCGTATTAAGTTTTCATTAAATTGGATTAATTTTTGCATTAATATTGACAAAAATACTGTCCTCATGGAGCTCACGTTCCAGTGGGGGAGGTAGCTGTATACACAAATGACAATCACACATGCCATAATGGAATGTAAAACATACCTGTGTGTAAGGCGCAATCCGTCTCCTAAGACTGCTGCTGCAGGTAGTGGGGTGGAAGTTGGAAAACATCACTGAGAAGTGGTGACATTTGACCTGGGTCTTGAAGGATAAGAGTTCAACAGCTGCTCGAGAGGTGGATGGTGGAAGGAAAGCAGTGGGAATTGTCTGAGGAGAAACAGAAAAGCATGGGAGTGCTGATGTGTCTGGGGAATGTCAAACAGATCGAGCTGTTAGATCTGGGGAGAGCTATTCTGTTGATAAGAGACATGATTATATCCGTTCCTGATGTGTTGTGTTTCCAAGGTCATTCAAGTGAAGTTTTCCCCTGCAGGCAGCTAGAGATCCTGGGAGTGAGACGTGAGGGACTTTGGAGTCAGAGGTTGGGGGAAAGGCATGAAAGAATGTTTCTTTGGGGAATTGTGTGGGCTATCTGGCCCTTGACAGAAAAAGTTAGCTGACCCTAGTCTAGTGCATAGCAGGTGCACATTTATTTTGTCATGTAATGATGTCGTTCCAGTCTCACAACAATCCTGTGTGATAGATTTTATTAGTTTATTATCTCTCATGTCAGAGATGAAGACCTTAGTGAGGTTAAATAACTCGTCCAAGATTACATAGTATGGGAGTCACTGGAATGTAGGAAAAGGATTGAAATCATGGGAAATTGCCAAGGGAGCGATTATGGAGACTAGATCATTTATTTCCAGACCTCTTCCAAAGAGGCCAGAAGCCTCTGGAAATCTGGTAAAAGCCAAGAACATCCCTCCCCATCTCCCATGCCAAGCATATATCTATACACACAGGCATGTGATATTGTGATTTATAATAAGAAATATATATTTGGTCTTTGTCCCTGTTTCTGGCACAGAGCTGTTAAAGCCCTTGGGTTTTCTAAATGATAAGATCCATAAAGGTGTCCTTATATTCATAACAAACTCCTCTCAGACACCCCTGAATTTGTCAATGAAGTGTCTTTTGGAAAGCAACCTGAGGTTGGGGGCTGATTGACATGAGAACCAACCAATCCCTAACCTGTAGGGAGCGGAGAGAAGCTGGAGGTTGACTAGGTCGCCAATGGCCAGTGATTTCATTGATCATGCCTGTGTAATGAAGCCTCATGAAAACCAGAAACGATAGAATGGTACTTTTTGTTGTTGTTGTTAAACCACGGATGAACCTACATTGACACATCATCATCCGTAGTTTACCTTAGGATTTGTTCCTGGTGTTGTTCATTCTATGGCAGCGGTTCTCAACCTGTGGGTCGCGACCCCTTTGGGGGTCAAAGGACCCTTTCACAGGGGTCGCCTAAGACCATCGGAAAACACATATATAATTACATATTGTTTTTGTGATCAACCACTATGCTTTAATTATGTTCAATTTGTAACAATGAAATTGGGGGTCACCACAACATGAAGAACTGTATTAAAGGGTCGCGGCATTAGGAAGGTTGAGAACCACTGTTCTATGGGTTTGAACAAATGTATAAGTGGCATATATTCATCATTATAATATTATACAGAGTTTTTTCACTGCCCTAAAAATCCTTTGCACTCTGCCTTTTTAATTCTCCTCTACCCCATCCCTGGCAATCCCTAATCTTTTTATTGCCTTCATAGTTTTACCTTTTCCAGAATGTCATATAGTTGAAATCATATGGTATATAGCTTTTTCAGATTGGTTTCTTTCATGAGTAATATGCTTTTAAGGCTTCTCCATGTCTTTTCGTGGTTCAATAGCTCATTGCTTTTTAGCACTGAATAATATTCCATTGTCTAGATGTACCACAGTTTGTTTATTTATTCACCTACTGAAGAACATTTGGTTGTTTCCAAGCTTTGGCAACTATGAATAAAGCTTCTATAAACATCTGGTTGCTGGGTTTTGTGTGAATGTGTGTTTTCAGTTCTTTTGTACAAATACCAATGATGGCAGTTGCTGGATTATCTCGTAAGAGTATGTTGAGATTTGTAAGAAACCACCAAACTGTCTTTCAAAGTGGCTGAGCCATTTTTCATTCCACCAGTGAAGTGTGAAAGTTCCTGTTGCTCCACATTCACTCATCAGCACTTGGTATTGTCAGTGTTCTGGATTTTGGCCATCCTTATAGGTGCATAGTAGTATCTCATTGTTTTAATTTTTATTTTCCTGATGACATATGATGAGGGGCATCTTTTCATATACCTATTTGCCACCTGTATATCTTCTTTGGTGAGGTGTTGTTAAAATCTTTGGCCCATTTTCAAATTTTTTTTTTCTTATTGTTGAGTTTTTATAGTTCTTTGTATATTTTTGACAACAGTCCTTTATAGATGTGTCTTATGCAAATATTTTCTTTAAATCTGTTACCCTATGACTGGGACCCTTGGGATTCTGGTCCATTACTGCTCCCCACAACTAGACTTAACAGTTCATTGAAAGTTTAGCTGGTTTCTCTTTTCTCTGTTTATGGCGAATACTTCATTTCTCCCCCAGGAAGAGTTTGCCACTTTCTGGAGTTTAGTTCATTTGGGTTTCTTTATGTCATCACCTCTGTAATGTGTTTCTGAAAAACTATGATGTTATAGCATAACTGTCTTGGTCTTATTGTTACAGTGGGAACAACAGTCTTCTAACTCTCTCTCTACCCTAACTAGAATGCATCAACTTTTAAACAAATATCCAGAACCACGAGTATTATTATTTTGGTTGAGTTCTTGCTGAAAAATCCTAAACTTTCATTAACTTCCGTGAGTTCTCATCCCCCATCCCTCCTTTCCACCCCATCACTCACTCCATTGCTGAGTCTCAAATGCTCATAGGACATGCCCGACTCAGCTTTTGTGTTGGATGCAGAGGTCTCTCCTCAGGAAAAATACTTTGGTTATTAAACAAAGGAGTCCAGGAAAGCGGATGCTGACATGATGGTCAGGACTGGGTGCCCTCTAATTTGTGGGCTTCATGTTTTGAGAAAGAATGAAAACTTCTAGCCTGTGACACACCCTGTCCAGGACTTGTTAGAGCAGCTAATGTTTATCAGCCATAATATTTCTCATGTTCTGTTGCAGGCTGCCTATAATCTGGTCCCCAGTAAGAGGACGGGTCACAGCAGAAGTGGGTAAAACAGGAGTAATAAAACCTACCCTACAGGGCTGGTAATGACAAAATGAGGTAATGTCTATGACGTGCATGGCATGTAATAGGTGCTTAATAAGTGCAACCTCTTATTACCTTTAGTTAGAAGAAAGGGGCTCTCAGAATTGAGGATGAGTTTCCTGTTTTCATGTAGAGACTGTATGGGACTGTTCAGAACTTGTTTAGCCAGGAACCCAATTTAAAGCTTGTCCCCCAGGATTCAAACCTGGATGGAGAGCTGGTAGGGTGTGCCCAACAGTAATCTATTTTCATCATCCACCATGGAGCCTCCTGTGAAAAGTTCATCCAAGGGAAGAAGGAGGCAGGCGCATAAGCTTGGGCCAGGCCTCCAGGGCAGGGGCCACTCTAATCCTGCTCCCACTTTGCTTTCTCTCCTGCTTCAGCGCTTGTGGATTCCTGCCTTCATCCTAGAGGAGAGGGTGCCATGTGTAAAAATTGCTCCTTTTTCTTTGGTCTAAAATCATTTTGTGTTGAAATCAGGATCTCAAAGAGATATCTGCATCCCAGATATTCATTGCGGTGTTTATTCACAACAGCCAAAATGTGAAAACAACCAAAAATGGATTGAAAGATGAAAGGATAAAGAAAATGTGGTATATATACATACAATGGACTATTATTCAGCCTTAAAAAAGAAGGAAATCTTAATGTTGGTGACAACATGGATGAACCTGGAGGACTTTATGTTAGGTGAAATAAGCCAGTCACAGAAGGACAATTATTGCATGGTTTCACTTACATGTGGTGTCTAAATTAGTCAAAGTCATAGAAATGGATGGTGGTTGCCAGGGGCAGAGGGGAGAAGAAGAAATGATGAGTTGTAGCTCCAGGGGTATAAAGCTTCAGTTATGTAAGATGAAGAAGTTCTAGAGATCTGCTATATAACACAGTGCCTATAGAAGAAGCACTGTACACTTACAATTTGTTAAGAGGGTAGAGCTTATGTTAAGCATTCTTGCCACACACACAGAAAGGGACACAGGAAACTTTTGGAGGTTATGCTGTGTTTATTACTTTGATATATTGACAGCATCACAGGTGTATGAATATGTCTAAACACATCAAATTGTATACATTAAGCATGCAGTTTTTCTTAGATATCAATCATACTTCCATAAGTCTGTTAAAATACAGAAGTTCTGTGGTTGTTGCTGAGTCCAGCACCACATAGCTTTAGGATCAGTGCAGTGGCATGTGGCGCGAGTGTGGGCGAGAAGAGGTACCCACTTGGCAGGGGCTGCACAAGACTCTGGGTATCTTAGCCAGGGTCCTGGCAGCGTGGCCAACATCAGTGGGTGGAGTCAGAATCTTCAGCTGCAGCCCCGTAGTGTCTTTTCAGGACCTGCCGAGCTTAGGGATGCCTTCTTCCTCTGGGGTTGACTCTTGTAGTTTTATTAACATTAATGGGATGGAAATTTTGGGGCCACTAGGGACAGAGATTGGTAAAGAGTCTCTCTCTCAGGTTTTGTTCACTATCAAATTCATACTCAAGCAATATCTTGCTTGACAGTGGAGGTGTTCAATTGCCTGAATGGTCCTGGCCCCCAGAGCTGATGGGGATGGTCCAAGGCAGAGGGGTTACCCTAATGGTAAAGTCTCTTATGGCCAGGATTGCCCTCCAGTAAAGATAAGGGCCTCCTCTGACCCTTTTCTTTTTTTGCTTTGGTGCAGACATTGTGGACTCCAGGAGAAATTCAATTAGACTGTTCTGCTTCACTGGAGACATGGGGACAAGGGTCTCTTTTGTAGTGGAGGCGAACGTTCAGAAGAGCACACACGGTTCTGACACCAGAGGAGTCTATGTGCGGGCTTAGTGGACAGCACCCTCTTCTCTTCAGGGCAGATACACAGGTGTCTTAGAGGAAAGGGGCTTACCGTAGGGGGCACAATCTTGTCAAGGCTGGTGCCAGGCGTTTTTAGCCCCATTGGGGATTTTCCTGAGGCCCCCTGGGGCAGTGTGGTACCTGCAGCTTTCTGAGATGGCAGCATCGGGGCACTTAATGGGGACTGACAGTTGCAGCAGAATTAGCAGCAGCAGGAGATGGGCCTGGTGGCTTTATGAGCATCAAGGGCAAAGCCTCTGCCATGGTTCACTGTGCCTGCTGGTGGGTGCTGGCTGCAGGGGGGCGGGAGGCACACTCACTTGACTTGCCACTCAGCAGAGGCCCAGGAGCCGATAAAGGATGCCACAGCAGGAGATAAGGAAACCGTGGACATTATATGGTGGAGGGCAGAACTTGCTTCTGTGCCCATGTGTGGTCACTCTGCAACTTAGAAAAGGGTTCCATTAATTTCCTAGGGCTGATGTAACGAATGACCACAACTGGGCTGCTTAAAGCCACAGGGAGATCGTTCTCCACAGTTCTGCAGGCCAGAAGTCGGAAATGAAGGTGTTGGCAGAGCTGCGCTTTCTCCAAAGGCTCTGGGGGACAATCTGTTCTTTCCCTCTTCCAGCTTCTGGTGGTTGTCGGCATTCCTTGTGGCTGCCTTCCTACAGCCTCTGCCTCCGTCTTCACAGCGCCTTCTCCTCTGTGTGTTTTAAATCTCCCTTTACCCTTTTCTTATAAGGATGTCATTGGCTTTCGGGCCCACCAGATAATCTTGAGGATGATCTCATCTCAAGATTCTTACTGCGATTATATCTGCAAAGTCCCTTTTCCCAAAGAGGCAACATTTACAGGTTCCAGGGATATGATGTGGCCATAGCTTTTTGGAGACCACCAATCCAACCCCCTGAGGAAGGTCAGGGTCAGAGGCTGTATGATCTGGCTGATGGGGTGCAGCAGGGTGAGGGGGATGGTCCTTCTCTTCCCCCCCCATGTGCCACATATGGCCTCATGCTGTATCCCCGTCTTCAACCAGACAACCATCTTGATCCTGAATGCCAGAGCCCCCTCTTGGCCCTGCCCTTCTCACGCAAATGTCCAATGATGTACCACCCTCTAAAGCCTTTCTTCATCTGTTGATCAAAGAACCATTTGCTGATTCTCAGGATGCCTCAAGTCCTGCCCATCTTTACCAGATGATTAATATATAACATGTACTTGTGTGTGTAACACGTACTTGTGTGTGTACTATTTGTGTGTTCCAAGATTGTCCTCTTGTAGCAAATCACTCGGGGGACCATGCCCACCGACTCACTGGCATTCTTCCTCCCTGAGCCTAGGCATCCTCTGACAACACTGGCACTTTCCTGCCTAGACCAGGAGCTGGTGGTGGAAGGATAGGAGGACAGCTCTGGAGTCAGGCCTGGATTCACTGTTGGCCGGGCCACTTGGCTCTGTTGGGGGATCTGGGCATGTCACCGAGCCTCGGTCTTGTCGCCTGGAGAACAGGGATACTAATTCCTATTTATAGGATTGTGGTGGGGATTAAAAGGAAAAGTGCACACGTGGCGCCTGGCACAGGGGAGGTGCTTAATAAGTTAGTTCCTTTTATCCCTCCGTCCCTCTCAGTTGGGTGTCTTGAGAAATCACCTTCTTGTCCCCCCAAAGACATCACTCACTTGTAGTATTTTAGCTCCAAGACAAACACACAAATTGTTCAGCAGCGACCAATTTTGCACCATGGCAACCTGCTGTTTTTAATTATCCGCCTTTACCCTGTAACAGCTGTGGGGCACTTGGCCTGACCAAATGTAATTGAGTCTTGTGACGTGCTCCAGATGTGGAGGTGTTCTGCCAGGTGTTTATTTGGAGGATATAATCTGGCCCTTTAGCACACGCAGTCTTTCTTTCCCCATCCCCTCCCCGCTTCACCCCAGATGTTCTTTCAGGAAAGAGGCGCTGGCCCCAGCTTCAGGCCTGGCCTTAGAGCCAGTGTTGTGAGTTTGGAGCCTTGTTATATAGACTTTCTCTCTCTTCCGGGGTCCCCCAGCTCCCCAGACTCACTCTGTTAATTAGGAAAGTCACTGCTACCCTTTGAGAAGGAGCCATGCAGTGCCTTGGGGAGTGCTGGTTCTGCCAGGGCCTGGGTCAAGTCTCTTGGGCTTCCACTTGGCTGGGCCAAGCCTTGTTTGGTGGCGTATCTTCCTGCGATGGAGACGGCACCCCCCGTCAGAATGTGGCTTAAACAATTAAACTATATTATTTAGGACCTAGGACGCCGGCTTGAGCCCAGTCCACAGGGCTCCCTCCAGCAGCACCGGACTGGAGCACGCGCTTTCTCACGCTGTAGCCACCTGGAGCCCTGCCTGGGCCTCAGTAAAAGTGGGGCAGCCGCTTTGAAAGTGGAAACGTGTTTCTGGAATTTTTTTCCCTTTTCCACAATCTTTGTAAATTTGGATTGCTGAAGTTTCCCCCCTCTTTTGCATTTGATCAAAACCTTTGGGGGTAATTTGTTGAAGGAATTGAGCAAATTTGGCTGATAGTGGCTGGTATGAAACTAGGTTTAGGCTATTTAATTCAGTTTCACTTTTAACCCAGTCTAGTCTACTTCAGCAATTATTTTTGGAGCACCTACCATATGCCAGGTACTCCTCTAAATACTGGGGAATTGACTATAAGCAAAACAAAACCCCCTCTCTCAAGGAGCTTACCATCTAATGGGGAGCAAAAGACAATAAGCCAATTAATTAATTATATGTGATTATGTTAGGTACTAGAGGCCTGGTGCATGAAAGTTCATGCATTGGAGCGGGGGGTGGGGGGGGGTCCCTCAACCTGGCCTGCCCCCTCCCTCTCACAGTCCGGGAGCCCTCAGGAGCGGGAGGCGACCTGGTGATCAGGGGAAGGTGACACCTTATCACACCTCTGCTGTTGCCACTGGGGGCAACACAAGCCTCAGCTGGCCCTGGTACCTGTGCCTTGGGCTGGCCCTAGGAGGCTGGGGGCTGAGGGGACTGGGGGTCTCCAGAGGCAGGCACACGGAGCCACCAGAGGGGCGGGCCTGGTTTTGCTATGCACCTGCCACCCCCGCAGGGCTGAGGGAACTGGGCGCAGCCATCTTTTAGGGCGGGGCATTCAATTAGCGTATTCCCACCTTATTGGCTGTGGGCACCGCCATCTTTGAGGGAGGGACAGTTAATTAGCATATTCCCTCCTTATTGGCTCTGGGTGCTGCCATCTTTGTGATGGTGTGAGGGTCAATTAGCATATTCACTCTTTATTAGATAGGATGTTAAGTACTAAATAAAAAGAAACCAGGGTGAAAGGATAGAGAATGAACATTTGTTCTTTTAGAAACCCCCAAAGAGTACATTGAATAAGGTATATGTATATTTTTTCAAGTAAAATTAAACAATCCATTGCTGCCAAGCTAGCTTCCAAGACCTAGTTCTTTATCCTTTTGTTCTACCATCCTCAATATGTGTGGATTGCATATCATGGCCACACATTGCTGCTTCAGCTCCAGCCATCATGTCTGCATTCTAGCAGGAAGAGGGAAAGGTTAAGTGGCCCACTCTAGGAAGATAGTTCTATACGTAACCTCTGTTTTCATCCCTTTGGCCAGATCCTAGTTACATGGCCACACCTAGCTCCAGGAGAGGCCAAGGAAATGTTTTCTCTATTCCAGATAGACACATATCTGGCTAAGAATCAGGGGTCTTTTTCATAGGAAAAATAGAATTGCTATTAGAGGATAACCATAGTTTGTGAGAGAAGACCTCTCTGAGTAGGCACTATTTGAATAAAAACCAGAATGACAAAGTTTTCATTTAATTCATTTAATTAATCAAATTACCTGAGTGCCCCCTCTGTGCCGGGAGCCGGTCCATGCTTGCTCTTTCAAGGGACCTGGCATATATGACATATGGTTCTTAATATGTTTGCTCACCTTCTTGGCGCTGTGTTTTAACCAAGGTCACCTCTCCGAGAAAGGTTGAATCCCCAGGTAGGGATTTTCCCCTGAAGTTAGGGAGGGAATAAAACCTCTTAACTAAGTGCCAGGAGGGTAATTAATCATTTTAACTACAAACAATCATGCTTAAGCTACATAATCTTTACTCCCTGGAATGGAGATAAGAAACGCCCTAACCTTTGGAATAGAGATTGATAGGATTGGAATCAACTGGTATAAATACAGATGCAACAAGACAACAAGACACAGAACTTAGAAGAGAGAACCTACAGACAGAACCTACACAGAACCTACAGACAGAAGAACTTCGCTGGAGAGAACATGGCAAAAGATCCTGGACTGAACCTGACTACAGAAATTGGCAAGAGAACCTGACTAGAACCTGGTGACTGAACCTGGCTGGAGAACCTGGACAGAACCTGGCTGAAGAACCTAGCGAGGGAACATGGCTACAGAACCTGGCTGGAGAACCTGGAGAACCTAGCAAGAGAACATGGACACAGAACCTGGCTGGAGATCCGAACCAGAACTTCGCTGGAGATCCAGACCAGAACTTGGCTGGAGATCCTGGCTAGAGATCCTGGCTAGGCTGCTGATCAACTGAACACTGCCTCCGTGTCATTCCTTCTTCACCGACTCCGTCCACACCTTTGGGGACCCCTGGACCTGCTGGGGTTGGACCCCGGCACCTCTGTGCTTGCTATCCTATATAATAAAAACCTAATATGCTAAGTGTCCAACCATTCATTTGAGCAGTTGCTATGATGTGCACTGACCACCAGGGGGCAGATGCTGGTAGGTTAGCTTGCTGCTGGGGTCTGGCTGAGTGGGATTGGGCGAGACAGGCCAGACTTGCACTGGAGCCCTCCTGCGTCCCTCTTCAGCCCGATCCCCGCAGGCCAGGCTGAGGGACCTCACTGATGCATGAATCTGTGCACTGGGTCTCTAGTTACCAATATCAAGATGAATAATAATATATGGTCTTGTCCTCAATGCTTGCAACCCAGAACACCAGTGGCAAATTGGTAGTATGAGGGCAGTGTCTAACCAGGTCTAATTTCTTTGGCTGATGTATTTTAACAATTAGGAAATTTCATATAAAAAGTCAGATTTCTTGCTTTTAATAAAACTTGGGAAAATTTGGTAATATAGGATCTGCATTTCCACATGGCTAGAGCTGAATAGCAGTTGACCCTTTAAGTTGCTCAGGAGCACTCTGGTTTGCCCCAGTCTCCACCATTCCCAGTTGTCACACACTGGCTTGTTTTCATCTTTTTCTTTCCTTTATGCTAAAAATCACTTTATTTTTTTCTTCACTATTGATTCCCATTCACTCTTATCTCCAATTAGTTGGCTTTTATTATTTTATGGTCCAATCTCCAGAATTCTACCTCAGTGTTCTTTTCACTCTCCCACACTGTGCCTCATCATCATTTGCAGACTATTAGCTTGTGAAGCCCCGAGTTACCTTGGAGATCTGAATTATTCCAATAAAAAAATGTTTTCCTCTTTTTCTTTACCTGCCTGGCCCCTGTAGGCATTTGAGTTAGCAGGAGAGAAAACAATAAATAAAATAATTAAAATAAAATGGGCTTTAGGATGTGGCTTGTTTTACTTACCATTGAGGATCCACTTCTACTTGTCTCTTCCTGAAACCTTGAGTGCTCAAGAGAATTATGGGTGTTCCACTGAGAATTAATTTTGATGTGTGTGTGTGTGTGTGTGTGTGTGTGTGTGTGTGTCGGGGGTGGGGGGCGGGGAAGCAGTACACTTTGAGTCAGAAGACCTGAGTTCAGGTTCTGCCCCCTATAGCTACCTGGGAAAGTAATCTTGGAGAAGTTCCCTTCCTTCTCGGGGCCTCAGTTTCCCTTTCTGTAAAAAAAGAGTGAGAGTGATCCTTCCTGGCCTACTGAACTTCCAGGAATTGGGAAAGAGCACACAAGCGGATGTAGGTGGAAGAGATTTGTAAAGTGAAGTGCATCGCTATGGCACGGAGAGAAATCTGTTCAGACTCTAGGCTCTGAAAGGACCCGAGGGGTAGCAGAGGCATGGAGCAAAGCCTCGCCCGTGGGAATCAGAGCAAGGAACTGGGAAGCCATTAGAAATGGAGGTGCTGCTTGCTTTCTTTCTCTCTCTGGGACCCCATGAGTTCTTTTCATTTTTTTCCTCCTGAGCTGGTCACCCTTTTCTTTCCAGACTGTTGTTTTTTTCTTATTATAAGAAAAAGGGTAGCTCCAACCCTAATGCTACATGACCTTTTACCATCAGTTAATGGCAGTCTCTGAGTTTCTTCCAAAACTCAAGCGAAAGATTCTTATCCGATACATTGGCCCAAGTCCAACTACCTGAGACCCTGGAAGCAGCGCCACACAGTTCAAAGGTAGCTGCATTCACAGGTGCTGAGTGGAGTTGTTCTGGGAGCAAGGGATGTGGCCGGTCAAGGACACCAAGCGTGTCTTCTGCGGCAGAGATGTTTAATGATACAGCTATGGTGGTTCTGCTTTCAATGGCTCTGCTGACAGCTCTGGGAAGTGGGGTGGAAAGCTTTTTGTAAAGAGACAAGCCACCTGAGACGACTGTAATGAAAACATGATCATTTCCAGGTATTGGACGTGTGTACCGGGGTCTTTAGTAAAACATGTCACCTTGCTGCTCTGTGCAACGTATTTAATCTATAGCTTCTGCTAACTTCTGGGCTCCAAGAGAAGAAACGGTGTGGAAAGAGACGGGGAGGAAAGTAGCAAAGGTTTCCATGGCTACAGGCTCGCGTGTGCATAAGACAAAAGTTTTTGAACGGCAAACATCAATTCATGCAAAATATTTTCTCTCTTCTATTTTACTTGTTTACTTGGTAAGCAGAGAAGCAGAGCAGGGAATGTTCTGGTACAAATACATAGCCTGAGGGATTCAGAAAATTTCCAGCTGCCAGGAACATCTCAAACAGAGCCTGGAGTGTTCAGAAAACTTTGGGGACACTCGGAACCTGCTTGGGTAAATGTGGAGACCAGGAGTTTGGGCCCTGGCTCTGCCCGTCAATAGCTGAGTGATGTTGGGTGAATGACTTTATGTCTCTTGAGTTTAAGTATCCTATCTGTAAAAGAAATAAGTGCCGATTGAATCTGAGCCCTGAATTGAGGGTAGTGCTAACAACCTACACGAGCTAAGGTTAGATCACCTGCATCTGAAGGAAACTCAAGAGTAATTTTAACACTTATGGTTTTATTTTTTTGAGTAAGAGGCAAGAATGGTGGGATGAAATCACCAAGGAGTCACTGCTTCCTGTTTTCCGATCCACCATTCCCTGGGCATGGCCCTCGTCTTCACTGGCCAGATGGCTGGGAGGATGCTAGTAATTATACCCGTGTTCAGGCAAGAGGAGGGAGGTTGGTTTAGTTCTGTAGTCCCCTCTTCGTGAGGGCGGGCTGGACCCAGTGACTTACTTCTAATGAACAGGAACAGCAAGAGGGATGCGATGTCACTCCTGAGATTAGGTTACAAAAAGACTGTAGCCTCTTTCCCCCCTCTTCTCCCTTTCTATTCCTCCCTCCCCTTTCTCTTCTCTTCCCCTCCCTGCCCCTCCCCCGCCTGTCCCCTTGGAGGCAGATTCTCCAGCCCCAGTTGCACCTTGAGACAATGACAGTCCTGGCCAGCAGCTTAAAGGGCAGCCTCATGAGCAACCTTGAACTGGCGGTATCCTACAACCCAGCACTCAAGATTCCTGACTCGCAGAAACTTTGGTAGAAGAAATGGTTTTCGTTTTTAGCTGCTAGGTTTAGCTGGAAGTTTGTTATGCAGCAACAGAAAACAAATTAACCCTGCAACTGCATTAGAGGCCTTCCGTGAGCTCTGGGTAAATAGAGGGTCCCCCAGAGATAGCCTAAGGAAAGCTGGACCTGGAGTCTCAGGTTCTCCCAGGCAGAGTCTGGGCCAAAGCTGTGCTCCATTTCCTATCACATGGACGTTTTCCTAAACTTTGCTTAGAGGAAAAGAATGAAACCACCACAAGCACCCATGCGTAGAGCGCACTGACCTAGCCCCCAGCCTCAGAGCCTGCTTTGTGCACGCCATGATCTGACCCTGTGCTTGGGGGCATGGGGCACAGATCTGGCAGCGATGTGGCACATGGGCGGCACGGACTGCTCACCCTCGCTGGCTCCAGGGTTGCTCAGAAGCAGGCCCTTTGGCTCCAGGGTCTCTGTGGCTAGCGTCAGCCCTGCTCACAGGCCAGCACACAGGGCGCTTTCGTGCAAATCATACAAGGGCTCCTTCCGTGGGGGTTGTAGCTGTGCCAGGAGGATTGGCCTGGAGCCTGGAGCAGGCTGGTGTTCACTCCCATGTGTCTGCCTGGCCTCTGCGGGGCACAGCTGTACCACTGTGGGTGACAACGCTCTCCCTGAGGACCAGGTTCATGCACCATAAAGAGGATGATACATAAACCACCTGGTTCTTTTCATAGGGCTGAGCTAAGCTCTGAAGAGCGGCCTCCTAAAAATAAAGTTTTCTTGATTTTTCATAGTGTATAACTTGAGTGGAAAAAAAAAGATCACACAGTAGCATTCATAGTATGATCCTAGTTATTAATAATTATATGTATACACATATAAACAAACAGATTTCTTGTAGTATTAGCAAGAAGTGCTAATAATTTATGGATAGTGGAAATTTGGATAGTGTTTACTTTCTTCTTTTTTTCCTGTAGTATTTTATTCTTTTTGATCATAACTATGTATTATTCTTTTAAACAGAAAATAATAACAAATCCTCTTTTCATTTTGAAAAAACACCCCTTTCTCTGTAATTTGTATAGTGTTTTCTCAATTCCCAGCTGTAGCAACTGAGGCTCAGGGAGGTGAAGGGATTGGCCTTTTCATGGAGAGAACTCTCCACCTTTTCTCCCTGCCCACCCAGGTGTCACCTGTCTAGAATTTTATCTGACACCATCAACCTATATACCTTACCAGTGGTCAGAAAACTCATTAGTCAACAGAGCCAAATATCAACAGCACTTCTTCAAAATAGACTCGCCCAGGTCAAAAACCGACTTCTGCGCATGGGCCACGAAGTTTCAATCGCACTGTACATGTGCCCACACGTGGTACCTTGTGGAAGAGCCACACTCAAGGGGCCAAAGAACTGCATGTGGCTCGCGAGCCGCAGTTTGCCGACCATGGCCTTAGGCTAGTCACATCCCTTTTCAGTTTTCTCATCTGTAAAAGAAGATTAATAATAGCATTTCCCTCATAGGGTCATTGTGGGGATTAAATGTGATACATAGTGTGTGTGGAGTGCTTAGCATAGTTCCTGGACCCTAGTAATGTTAGCGCTGGCTATTATTGCATTATTTCAGAGAAGACATTTCCCCTCTCTGAGTCTGTGCCTTGAAATTCAAAGTGTATGGGGTTGAACTTGATGATTATTGAAAATTCTGCATTTCAGTTCTCTGGTTCAAAAATTTTGTTGCTATGATTTCAAGAAGCAGTTGTCATCCATTCATTTCTTTGCTGAATTAGCTCAAAAATGATTTAAGTGCATGAACAATGAAAAAGGATCTGTGAGAAGGTTATTTCTGGCAGAAGACTAGCACATGCACACCCCCTGGAAAGACTGGGCAACCTGGAGGGAGTGATAGGGGACCGGGTGCTGGGGGCATAGGCTAGCAGCTCTTTTCAGAACCAGGTTCATTGCCACAGTCCCAGGAAAGGTGCCCTGCTTCTCAGTGAGCCCTCCATACCAGGTTGCCAGGCAGCTGAGGAATGTCATATGTAGGTGTTTTTAAAGGCACAGTATAATTCTCTTAGCACCAGCTTTAAGTATCTTCTTTTGGGCATTTGCTGGACTGGAGAACATGAGAAAAGTGTCAAGTCCATGCGTCTTCATAAATCAGAGGCCTAGCTGTGGCATTTCCATCTTTAACAAGTCCACTGGGACATCTGTGGGAATTCCCTGCCCTACCCAGATGATGGTGGGAGGTACAGTGGGCCAGGAAGCTGCTGGGCGGAGGCATTCTGCAATTCCTTCTTTGAAGCCAATTAGGGAGGTGCAGCTGCATAATTGGGAGCTTGGAAGCATCTGGGTCTTGGGGAAGTGGGGGTCCATCTAGAATAGGCAGCCAGCCATTGGCATGATCTCGCCAGAGAGCAGTGTCCTGGCTGTCATTAATGAGCTGAAGACACACCCTTTGCCATGGTGTCACTGCGCTCATCTGACATAAAGGACCGGTCAGCAACATTAACTGCAAGTGAAAAGAGTCATATTTACTCTGCTTTTTGAAGATGGGAATGAAATTAGAAGATAAAGAAAACAAAAGTAAAACAAACAAATGAACAACAAAACCCCAAACAGAATGGAGGGTTGCATACTAGTGAAGGATACTGCCCCCTCCCCATTCATTTCTCTCTCCTTGTTTTCGCCTCTCTGGCAAAACATTGATAAACTGCTTGCTGTCTGGAGAGGGTTGGAATAATGTGGTCTCTGGCTTTATCCCCCAACTCCTGGGGCAGCCTCTACTCACACAGTTCTTCTAGGGGCGTTGCCAGCACAGGGACCTGGTTACAGTGTTCTTTCATGGTTCCCTACTAGGTAAAGCACAGTGCCCAGATGATGTGCAAGGCTGTTTGTGATCTCTTGGTAACCCTCCCTTTCAGCCTCTTCTTGAAGGAATCCTATCCCCTCCATCTGGAATCTAGACGGTCAGAGTTGGAATGGATTTTGTTCTGTTTCTTGCTTAAAAAAGAGAAAGGTTTAAGAGAGAGAGAGAGAGAGAGAGAGAGAGAGAGAGAGAGAGAGAGTATTTTTTTTTAAAAATCTTATCTGGAACATCAAAAGAGCCAAGATTGTCTACCTAAAGGAGTTATGGTGGTGGTGGGACTCAGAGGCTCACCCATATTTGCACTCTTCATATCTTCTTCCAAAAACCTGAGTGGCCTCTGAATTTATGAAGGGACTGTAGGGCTTGGTGGAGATGCTTGAAAATCATGGATTTTGTTACAGTCTCTCCTAGTACATAGAGGTCGGGTTGCTTGCCCAGGGTTTCTGAGCTGGTATATGGCAGACTCAGCTCTCTGAGATTCCTGGTAGTGCCCTTGCCTACACATCTTCCCATTCCCATCCCCAGTGTTCCTGCTGTGATTTAGGTTGTAAATTCCTTTGAAGTGTTGTTTAATTGCATCTCCAGGCAAAGTTCTTTCCACAAGAAGCAGCTAAAGGAAGGTGCCAAGTAACCTTGGCCATCTATGTCTTTCCTGGTCACTTGGTCTTTAGGATCTTGAGGATGTGAGCAGCCCAATAGCCAGATTGCTTTGCAATGTCACCGAAACCCATAAAATCAAAACAGGGAGCCTCTTCTCTTTTTGAGGGTTTGTTGATGAGCCCCTTGAAATATTGTCCTACTCTCAGGGAATATTTTCTTCCCAAAGAGAGTTCTTGACACAGGATCAGATTTACCTTTAGCATTCCATCTCTGCTGGCTTACTTAGCTTTCACATCATTGAGGAATCCTACTCCAGCATCTAGGAATCATAAAGCTGGGAAGGTGCTCGTTTTCCTCATGTCACACAATGGCCTTCGGCATCTCTGGCCTATCCAGTTTCTGGGGGAAGTTGGTCAGAACTGACTGTATCTGTTCCACTCAACCATGCTGGATGGGAGGACTCAGATCCTGGGTGGTAACAGCAAGTGTTCCATTCGTGACCAGCTGATTATGATGGTGTAATAAACAAGACGGGTGGCTCTACGTGGCTGGGAGTAAATCTGATACTCAACTTGAACCTCTGGAAATGGCCTTCGTGATGAGATGATGGCGTTGATGATGATGATAACAGCTGATAATAATTTTGCATTGATTATATGTCAGGCTTTATGCTAAGTCATTTATATACATGATCTTTTAAATAAGTTCTTATACAGACCCATGAAGCAGATTCATTTTACAGGTGAAAAAAATGGAAGCTCAAAGAGGCTAGGTCATTGCTCATGGTTGCACAACCAGAAAATGGTGTCACCACCAAAGGAAGGCACTTGATGATAACTCTATGTATGACGGCATTTCCATGATAAAGTCAAGGAAGTAGCACATGCAATGAAAGAAAGTGACAGCTGAAGGTTGTGTCACAGCCTAAAGAAGAGTGTGGTTACCTGAGAACCCTACTGTACCCCAATTCTTTGGATATGGCCTCTGGGGCCATCATTGGTACCAGATGACCCTCACTCCTGGCTGGAGCTGATTGGTCCAGAGCTGGATACCTGGCCACGGGTGGTCAGTTCATTGCCTGATAAGTAACTTATCAGACGCCCTGTGCAAATTTGAAATAAGTGTGGGAACTGCACTAAGTTGGTCTTGGGCTGTTGGCCCAAATGATGAGTCAGAGTGGAAAAGAAAACTGAAGT
The DNA here is from genome assembly GCF_963259705.1 of Myotis daubentonii. Lineage (NCBI taxonomy): Eukaryota > Metazoa > Chordata > Mammalia > Chiroptera > Vespertilionidae > Myotis > Myotis daubentonii. The sequence continues at coordinate 62,340,366 of NC_081850.1, read as the reverse complement.
TGGTTTCGCTATGTGCTTCCTTCCTTCTTGTCAGACTGCTCTCTTGTTCTGAGACCTGGATGGGACATGGAAAGGAGAGCAGGCTCTGAAACAGAGAAAAGAGACTGTGGAACTTGTATGTTATCCCAGAGTCTCTATGATTTTGCCGTGACCTTGGAGAGACTCAGGAAACTGAAACCCAGAGAAGCTGTGACTTGGTTTCCCAACCAGGGGGTGGCAGCAATGGACCTAGAGCCCAAGTTCTACTTCCCAGCCAGGCAGAGGGACACCAGGAAAAGAGGAAGGAAGGTTGTATTTCACATTTGCACCAGGCATTTAGAAGGGAACAATCTGCTTCAAAAAGATAAACCTGGATAATAGATTGCCTGGATCACATGAAAGAAAGTTCTTAGATCTACTCTAAGTGTGAATATTTCATAGTTATCATTACATTTTTGTCTGATTTACCTGTAGTGCTAGGGATATGCATATCTGGGTTTATAAGCAAATTTATCAGGGTTTTTTTTTTTTTTTTTTTTTAAGAGTTCATAAAGCTATACTTCTCCCAAAACCTGGGTGGAGAGGAAAATAAGGAGGCTGAGACAAAGCAATGATTTCAAGCTGAGCTGAAAGAGATTTCCTTGTGTGTTTGGCATGAATTGCACATCCACCCTGAGAATGGCACTTTGTCCAGTTACAAGTTATTTTTCTCCGTCATTGATGATGTTGGATACCAGCAACTCTGTTTATAATGCACTGTGGGATCACTTACTCTCTGTGTAACAGTCATCATTAAACACCATCATTAAACTCTGGCTTCAGGAAAGCTGGAATCGTTGTTTTGATTGTGGTTGCCAAGACGACAAGTGGCCCATTGGTCCTGAGTCTCGTGTGTGACGCTCAGAGTGTGTCCTCGTTTGTTCTTCTGTTATATCGTTATGTACAGGTAGTGAATTACGTTTCCAATAGCTCACGTCAGAATTGTAACATGCCCAGACATAGTCAGGGAAAGGCTGTGAGGGAGAGGAGAGCCTCCTCAGGGAGAGGGGAAGGGTGAGGCTGGATGGCTGCTGTCCTCAGGCTGAGAATGCCCTGTGAGGCCAAACAGACCGTGTCCCTGCCCCGCCTCAGCTTCGCTACCTCCTCCCAAGCCAGACTCACTGACCTTCCATCTTCCAACTGTTCTTGGCTCAGGTGTTAGATCCCTTCGGATTTGAGTCAACAGCCCCAGCTTCTTGGGCATTTCCTTTTGTCTTTCACTATGGTTCCAATCAAATGTCTGGTCCTGAAGACCTTTTGCAACGTCTGGAACCTTGGTCCGGCCTGGGATCCAGTTTCCTCCTGGGGACAGGGACTGGTGACCTCTCACTGCCACTTCTGCCAAACAGTCTCACCTGCTGCAGCCTGGGCTTTCAGGTGTCTCCTGCCCCATATCTCTTTCTGCCCCTTACTGACACACTGTATGTGGTAGGGACTCCCACCATCTACCGAGCCTTTCTCCGGTGGGCACTGTGCTTCGCCTAATAGCTGGAATGTCCGCTGTCACCTGGGCCTTTCCCCTCCAGAATCTTCCCTAGTCATTATGGGCTGGCCTGGAACCCAGCTCTGGCTTTTCTCTGCCACTGGTCTTTCAGCTCCTTTCAGACACAACTTGTTTATCTTCTCTGAAATATGACAACAGACCAGTGGGACAGCTATTGAGTCACCTTAGCTGTGAAAATATATCTCCTTTCATTGGAGGTTTCTGCTGGCTTTTAAAGAAGAATGCACAAATAATGCCAACCCAGCCACGGGTGAGAGCTACAGAGGGGCAAATACCTGCCCTCTCTCTGTCTGAGGATTTTGGAGAATCAAGTGTTTGTTCTGAAAACATACTGTTTTCTCTTTGGTTTCTAAAATAAAGTCCATCTCCCTAGACTTGTCTTCAGCTTCCTCTGCAGCTGGTGGAACTGGTTTATAGGATGACTAAATGCAGTTTGGTCCGTTCAGGAAATGGTTGTATTTTCTCCCAACAGCGCCTCTGTCCGTGCTCCTGCTCCCACCCTGCGTAACAATGGGGGCAGATCCCACTGCCAGCTCATCACTTTCAGCCTTCAGTGATGTCTCCTTTTCCAGTTTTAAAAGCCCAAATTTCGTGCTGGTCTCCAGGCCATGCCACACCAGGATGGAGAGTGTCTTATTTTGTTTGGGCTGCTAAACTAGAACACCATAGACTGGGTGGTTCATAAACACCAGGCATTTTATTTCTTATAGTTCTGGAGGCTGGAAGTATAAGATCAAGGCATGGGTGGATCTGGCGTCAGGGGAGGATGTGTTTCCTGGTTCATAGATGACCATCTTCTCATTGTGTCCTGAATGGTGGAAGAGGCAAGAATGCTCTCTGCAGTCTCTTTTCTAAGTGCACTAATCCCATCCATGAGGGTTCCACCCTTATAACCTGATCATCTCCCAAAGATCCCACCTCCAAGTACCTGCATATCGGGCATTAGGATTTAATGTGTGAAACTGAGGGGGAGGAGGGGGTACACATTCCATCTCTGGCAGATTGACTTCTCTGCCAATACACAGGAGCCTGCACTGTACGACATTGGGGCATCGGCTGCTCTGCTTGCAGGGTGGTGCTGAGGCCTGCAGAGAAGCTTGCAGGGTGGTGCTGAGGCCTGCAGAGAAATGTACTCTAGCCTCTCCTCTGGGAGCTGGCTGAAGGGTACTTTTCAGAAAAAACTTCATGCTGCTCACCCCTGAGAGGAAATGAAAATCACTGAGAGTGGTTTCCTCGTTCATTAGCATGTTGCTCTCTTGTCCAGTGGTAAATCAGGTCCTCCCAGCAAATGCTTTTGTTTCTAACCTGGCTCAGAGGAGAGGCCTGAGCATCACCAACAGGCTGTCAGTTTCCCTGGGCTCATGTTTGCTCAACTGACAAGTCCCTCACACTCCTCACCAGCTGAAATATGCCTGACCTTTATTCTCGGGCTGTCTAATTGTCAGATGATACAAGGCGAGCCTCCAGAAGGAGCTGCTTTATAGCTAGCAATTTGGCCTTTGAAGGAGGTACAATATGCAAAAGAAATTATGTGAGAAAAAAATCTAACACCTTCTCTACTGAGTTACTACACAAGGTCCAGCTATAAGTCTTGTAAAATGAAATCTAAGGTCATAAGCATGCTTTGCACATCTGGAATCTTGCACGTGACAGATATTATAAAACTTGAGATGCCATATTAAAGGAAGGAAAAGAGTGTTTATTGAATACCTACTAAGTGTCAGGCTTTTTTACACTTTATCTCATTACAGCAGTGATTTTCCACCCTTTCCATCTTAGGGCACAAAAAACTAGTTACTAAAATTCTGTGGCACACCAAAAATATATTATTTTGCCAATCTGACCAAAAAATAGGTATAATTTTGATTCATTCATACCTGTTGTCACTTTATTTATTTATTTATTTATTTATTTATTTATTTATTACTTAATCCTCACCTGAGGATATGTTTATTGATTTTAGAGAGAGAGATAAAAACATTGATGTGAGAAATATTGACCAGTTACCTCCCGTATGTGCCAGATCAGGGACTGAACCCACAACATAGGTATGTGCCCTGACCGTAATTGAACCCACAACCTTTTGATGCTCCAACCAAATGAGCCACCCTGTCAGGGCTGTTGTCATTTTTTTAATTTGGCAATCTAAAGAAGAGGTCAGTGCCCCAGGTGTTTCATGCTTTAAAAATTCTTGCAGCACACTAGTTGAAAATTGCTGCATTACAGCAACTTGTGAGCTGAGGTTATCCTCCATTTACATATAAATAACTTGAGTGAAGATTCAAACTCTAGCTTTCTGACACAGATTCTAAGTGCATTTCTGCCACTATAAGCCAAGCACATCAAAGAATTTTCCGAGAACACCTAATATTTCCAGCTGGGGCAGAGGAAGGATTCTGGTTCTTCAACATTCTGTGCGGTGGATGGTGGAGAGCTCTGAGCTGAGGGTGGGAACTGGGGTTTAGAATAATGCTCTGCATTCAGTGGACACTTTTACATTGAACATTGCCTGACTGGCTATTTATAACTCAGTTCTTGATTTGGGTTTTGACTTTGCATTCTCTTCTGATATCCTTTTTTACTTCTGTGCTGGAAGATGAAGAAAACCAGGATTTTTTAATCTGCTACTTAACTAAGAAGCAGTCTTCTTTCACATGTTATTAGAAATCAGAGAAATGATTTCTTCCTTTTCTAGATGGATTCCTTACATTTCTGCCTACATCCTCCTGTCAGCTTCTTCGTTGGGATGGCCTTGTTCAGTAGATAGTGGTGCCTTTCTCACTGCTGAGCATGAGTGTTCAGTAGCCCTGGTGCTCATGAGTGCCCCTCGAGACGTCTCTGTGGTTCTCCAACTTTCCAGCCCCTGTGGGTAGGTGGGATATGTGGCCAGTTCTGGCCAATGGTTTTTGTTGGGAGTGATGTTTGTTACTGATGTCTCAGCATTTAACTGCTCCTGTCTTCAGCTAGCTAGTTAACCCTTTCAATGCTAAGAGTCTCTAGAACTTCCTCTTCTTTCTGGAGCATTGATGGCCATGCCAGTGTTCTAGAAGATTCTTGCTTCTTGCTTCAGCATGGGTCCCTGATTTGAACAGAGAGCTTTTCTGACATCCTGTGATCAACTTGTACTATGAACCAGAAAGAAACATTTATTATTGTAGGACACAGAGGTTCTGGTGTTTTGGTCATCATGATATAATCTAGACTACCTTGGCAGCTACAGAATTATTTACTGAATGGATTAATCCATTCCTAGTTTCTATTCTCACCATTGTAAGTCCTAACAAATGTGACTACATTGTAAATTCGAATAGGTTTTTCTTCAGTTCTTTTTTTTTTTAATAAGTTTTTTTTAAAAAAATAGATTTTATTGATTTTTTACAGAGAAGAAGGAAGAGGGATAGAGAGCCAGAAACATCGATGAGAAAGATTGATCAGCTGCCTCCTGCACGCCCCGCAGTGGGGATGCGCCCGCAACCAAGGTACATGCCCTTGACCGGAATCAAACCCGGGACCCCCGAGTCCGCAGGCCGACGCTCTGTCCACTGAGCCAAACCTGTTCGGCTTTCTTCAGTTCTTATTCGTTTGTATAATTCATTTGTACATTGCCGTTAGTTGCTAACGTTTAGGGCCCTATTTTTTTCACCCTCCACTTTTTATTTATTTTTTAGCAAATTCGTTTGCTTATATGATTTTAACTACTATGTATATTTGTAGCAAACAGCATGCTGTGTGTGAAAGAATACTCGGTTTGGAGATAGATAGGCCTGGGTTCCGGTTCTGACTCTGCCACTTCACAGACACGGGGTAAACTGCTCCCTGCAGTCTCAGCTCTGGCATCTGTGACAGTGGAGCTGTGTGACTGCCATGCGTGTGTCCCCAGGTCACCTGTGAGAATCAGATGAGAGAGCAACTTTTATAAACTGTAAAGATTATTCACACGGGAGGAGGTATTTTAGAGCAGCGGTTGCCAAACTTTCGGAACTCAGGGACCACCGGTTGGCGACTGCTGCTCCAAAGGTTTCCTTAAACCAGTGGTCGCCAACCTTTCGGACCTCAGGGACCACCGGTGGTTCGCGGACCACCAGTTGACCACCGCTATTTTAGAGAGACTGAGCCTCTGTGCCAGCAAAGTTCTGCTCTGAACTCCCTCAGGTTCAAGGTCCAGCTTGCCTGGCTGCCTCCCTGCCTCAACATTGGTGCTCATGCACTTTGTTGTGGCTGCATTTCATCACCAGCCCTGTGTCCCCAGGGCTTACCCCACGCTCTTCCCCCACGGCTGGCCACCTTTTTATTTCTGGATCACTTTTTCCTGATGATTCTCCTCCAACAGGCTTCCTGGATCTCACATGTTTCAACCTGGCCACCGTCTCCAGGCTGTACCCCAAAGATCTTATGACAGCTTGTTTCAATGTGCATCTTCTCCTTTTCAGGCTCTCACTCCTTTGACCTAACTTCCTCTCAGCAGTGAAAAGAAATTGCCCCAAGCCTCACTTAGCTTGCCTCACTCCACTGCTCAGAGTTAAACACTGACTCCCAGTTGCCTCTTCAAAATAAGATACACATGCATGCACACACAATTTTGGTGGTTATTACAAAAGCAGCTCGTGCTTGGTGTGCCAAAATAGCAAAATACAGAAAAGCAAATGGAAAAATAAACAGATTGCTATTATCCTCCTATCACTTTAAGATAATCACTGTAAGCATTTTCATTTTTTTGTATTTTATAAAAATGCTATCAAACAGTGCACGTTGTTTCATACCTAGTTTTTCCCCTTAGTAATACTATATTCTGAATAATTTTTCAGGTCATTAGTTAGACTAATTCAAGGAATCAATGGCTTCATTGCAGTCCATTGAATAGACTTACCATATTTGACTCATTTAATTCCATATTACAAAACATTGTTTTCTATTATAAATAACTATGAAATATATTCCTATCATGTATCTTGTGCACATATATATTGTATACTTTTTTTTTAGGAGAGGGTAATGAATCTGTATGACTGAAGAGTACACAAACTTTAAGATTTCTGAGATATATTGCAATTGCCTTTCTAAGAGTATTTACCACTTTATGTTCTGAGCAGTGTGGAAGAGTGTCAGTATCCACACATTCTCAGCAAGTTAGTCTTTGCTAATTTTATGGGAAACAAATCCCATCATGAATCTTTAATTTGAAGGTTTTGATTAATAGTAAAGATGAATTTTTGTTCATATATTTATTGACTATATTCTCTTGGAAACTGACTCCATGTAGTATCCCGTTTTTATAATGCAGGGCTAATCTTCTCATTATATTATAAAATCTCTTTAATGTATTAAAGATATTCCTTACCTATCCTATATGCTGTATTTAAATTTTCTAGTTTGCCATTTGCTCTTGTTCTCTACATTGCAAACATTTTTTACTTTTACCTTTTAAGTTTTCTGACTTTGTTGTTATATTTAGAAGGAATATATATATATTTTAAAACATTAGCTATTAAATCTAACTGTAGTTTATTTTGGACTGCTGTAAGTAAATGTGTGATTAACTTACTTTCACATAGTTAATCCATTAGTTTACTAAAATTTCCCATGGAACATAAAAGCTGTCTTTGTCATTGATAAATTCTTGCATAGTTGTTCTTGAGACTATTTCTGATCTTTTTATTCTGCTTCTTTGATCTATGTTTCTCTTCTGGCAGCTGTATAGCAATATTTTATTTATTATAGGTTTATAGTATATTTTAAAACCTGGTAGATCAAGTTTATCTACATTCTTCTTCTTTTTCAATATTTTCTTGAAGGTTCTCATGCATTTATTTTTTAAGCTGAACTTAGAAATTACTTTTGAAAGTTTCGGGAATGCTATTGTAATTTTGATTTTAAAAGGATTAAATATGTAAATTGATGTGAATGCTTACCACCTTTACTAAGTCTGACTTCCCATCTGGGAGCATGGAATTTTCTCCATTTATTTAAATCTTTGTCTATGCCTCATTGTAAAATTCTGAAGTTTAACAAATACGACTTAAGTTTGTTGGTATTTTAATGATTTTGGTTTTTTAGTTTAAATGAAATCTTTTTAAAAAATATTATTTCCTGTCATTGTTGAGTCCATTGAACTCTTTTTAGTGATTCTAAAATAAATTATCATGGAATTTTCTAGGAGGAAAATCTTAACATCTGAAAATAATTATAATTTGATTCCTCTTTTCCAATATTTTTTTTTTACCTCTTATTTATTTTTCCTGTCTTATTGCATTGATTAAAAGTTCTAAAACAAGGTTAAAAGTAAGAGTGAGGGTTGGCAGTTTTTTTCTTATATCAAGTGTGTCCCAGTTAAGTAGATTACCAGCTGGTGCTTTCAGATAGTTATCCTTTCTCGTGTTAAACAAGTAAATTTTAGTTCCCAGTTTGTTTTATCTTTAGAATTTTGAATGACTTCAATTTTATCAAATGTCTTTTTGGCATCCTTTACAATGATCATATGGTTTTTCTCCTTTGACCTATTGATGTGATGAATTATGTTAATAGATTTCTTCATATTGAACTATCCTATGTTCCTGGAATAAACTCTGCTTACTCATTCTGTATTATTCTTCAAATGCACGGCTGGATTTGATTTGATAATATTTTATTTAGGAGTTTCGCTTCTATGCTTTTGAGATTGGCTTATAGAGGTTTTTTTGAGAGGAGTATCTGTGCCAGGTTTTGATTTCAAGGTTTTTCTAACTTTCAAACATATAAGATGATCATCTTGAAATAATTAAAGGACATTTCTAACATAAACATATTGGCCCTCAGGATGGTGTGATGGGAAGAACACAGGACTGGTAGAAGACCAAGGTTCAATTCCTGCCTCTGTCCCATTAGCTTTATAAGTTTGGACAAATTATTTTTACCTCACTAAACTTCAGTTTACTTGTCTTTAAGTGGAGATTACACTGAATTTCTGCCCCAGGTCTTTTGTAGGGTTGTTGTGAAAGTCCAGGGAGCTAATGAGGGTTGAAACACTTTGCAGAGGAGAGAAACATTTACAGTCAAACCTCAGTTCTCAAATGTTTCCCATCTCGATCAATTCGGTTCTTGATCAAGTTGCTCACAGAAAAATAAATGCCTTGGTTGTTGATAAAAACTTTTCATGCTGATACCTGAGCTTGACAAAAAGCAACAAAGGAGATAATGCTTTTGTTGCTGGCAGAAATAATGTTTAGCGCAATTTTAAAACATAAAGAGGTCATTAAGAGTGCTAATGTTGGTAAGTGTATGAAAGTGCTCACAAAACAACAATCACAGGCAATTGAATAGGTAGAAAAACTGTTGTTGATTGTATAAATGAAAAGCAGTTAGCTGGTGATAGCATTTCTGAGGCGGTGATATATGAAAAATTTGGTTAAGGCTAGGTAGACATGTACTGTATTTAAGAAAGGTTAAAATAGGGAATCATTTGGGGGTCTGGAGCAGATTAATTCAATTTATGTTATTTCTAATGAGAAAAATGATTAGATTTTCGAACAAATCACTTCTCAAACAGCCTTTGGGAACAAATTAAGTTTGGGAAATGAGGTTCCACTGTATTGCGCTAATGCATCATGCAAGGTGCTGTGTGTAGCATCCTATATAATAAAAGGCTAATATGCAAATCGACCAAACAGCAGATCGACCAGTTGCTATGACATGCACAGACCACCAGGGGGCAGATACTCGACACAGGAGCTGTCCCATGGTGATCACTGCACTCCCCACGGGGAGCGGGCAAACCATCAGTTGGCCATCTTCCGAGGGCTCCCGGACTGTGAGAGAGCGCAGGTTGGGCTGAGGGACCCCCTCAAGTGTATGAAAATTGTGCACCCGGCCTCTAGTGTTACATAAATGTCATTACTGAGAATCCTTACTGTAAACCTCACAGCTGCAGCCACAGTGAGGACTCCTAGAGCCTCGCAGCAGTGGGGTGTGGGCCAACATCACCAGCATTATCCGGGCATGTTTAGAAGTCCTGACTCTCCAGCCTTACCACTGACGTTTAGGTTTGAGAAGCGCTGATGGCTCCCATGTTGTCATAGTGCAGATTCCTCAGCATTAGACTAGAAATACAGATGTAGCGTTTAGAAACAATTCCAACGATGACTCTCTTGTTCATGTTTCTGATATTCTGGATCAGATGGCTGCACTCTGAGACTGTAAATGTTAGTCATTTGGAGCAAATATGAATATGCACACTAATTTCCTATCCAACGTTGACTGTCTTTGGAATCTGAGTAAAACTGACTCATCCATTGTGAGTTATTTTCTAACAAGTACAAAATTAAAAAGTAGTTTCAGAGCCTGCAGATGTACTCTTCTCTGGGGAGACTCAATATGCTGCCTTCCCATCAGTCAATCCGAAGGAATTTCAGCTGATCCTCTGAGCAACCACAGACCTTTCACTGGGGTGAGGATTACTGTGTCATTTTCATCTCGGAGATTACACTAGTCACTCCTCAAGCATGTTTTGACTTCCACCAAGAGCAAAGGGCAGCATGCACTGAGCCTCAGCACACACATTAATATACGTACATGCATGCACACACACGTTTAGAGAACATCTATGATCATGTGGGAACCGAAACCATGGCAACCAAAAGATCAACAAGGATTCCCTCCCTGGGAGTTCTGCAGTGATGTGTAATGCAGTCAAGGTAACTGTTTGTAGGTTGTGGCTGGCAGTTGCCATGGAGACTAGCAGTTGGATGAGGGAAACCCTTCTCAGTGACGTGGCCAGCAGCTGTTTTCTTCCTTTGGTTCTTGCACGCAAGCACTTCTTTTATACCCTATGTGGGAGGGAAGCACAGGTGTGTCTTTTGGTAAGCTAGGGAAGCAGAGGAGAAAATCAGTGTAAAAATATTCTCAATCATGGCATTATTCCATGATGGAGAAACTATTTCTCTTGGTCAGAGTTTAAATAGACATTTTAAAAAAGTGAATGCCTATAGTGTCAAGGATACTATCATTTTAACCCAAACTGTAGAAGTTTCTGTGAATGTGAAATAATTTTACTGTGTTAGAACCTCCTTGCCCATTCAGATATTGTATCTACATGGCTTTCTCCAACTCCCTAGGGCAGAAATAATTGCTTCTGTGGCTGCACACACTCAAAAATTTGTTTATAAGTCTATTATAGCAATTTATAAGTTATATTGTAGTTTAGGTATAACCATCATCTCCATGTAACTAGTTTACCTCCCACTGTCCCCACATAGGACTTGTTCTATAGCCTAACCAAGTTAATATGAGCACTGTGTCTACAACAGTGCCCCAAACAAAGCATATTAATGACTGCATTAATTAGGTATTGCTGTGTAACAAATTACCGCAATCTTAGCAATATACATTTATTATATTAACAGTATACGTTTATTATCTCACAATAACTCTCTCGCCTGTATGACCGTGGGCTAGCTAGTTCCTCTGCTCAGAGTCTCATAAAGCTGTGATCAAGATATGGGATGGGCTGCATTCTCATCTGCCAGCTCAACTGGACAAGAATTTTCTTCCAAGATCATCAAGTTATTGACAAAATTTATTTCCTTATTTCCTGTAGGAATTGAGGGCCTCAGTTTTACAGGCTGTCCATAGTTCCCTACCACATGGCCCTCTCCATAGGAGGTTCACAGCATAGCAGCTTCCTTCTGTAATGCTAACAGGCGAGCAAGAGTGACTCTAGAAAGAGTGTAATGTAATGTAATGTAATTATTGGAGTGACATCTCATCACTTTTGCCATGTTCTGTCAGTGAGAACCAAGTCACAAATCCTCCTCACACTCAGGGAGGGAATTATACAAGAGTGTGAATACTAGGAGTTGGGGATTACTTTAGGGTCATTCTACCATAAAAACCTTTTGCAATGTGTCCAATAAACTGGCCATTTAGGTGCACCAGAAACATGAGTACTCCATTTGAGTTTTTTAGAATGGGAAAGGAGACACATGCCCATCACAGAACTCTGTTATTTTTGTGAGAATTGAGTTTTATCACATACAGTTTTCAGGCATCCTCCATGCTTAGTCTGTGACTCTTATAAAAAGCTCTATTTTATTATATTGGCCACTTTTTTTTATTTAGAAAAAAGTTGCAAAAATGTTGAATGATGTTGGAGATGAAACAAGTGTTTCAGAAGAGTTTTAATTGTCTTTATCCAATTTTGTACAAATTTGCCATGGAAGCCATAAGAGTGCACCTCTTTGACTATAAGGGGTATGATTGATTAAGGCCCCAGCTGCTCTGAAGCTCATCACTGCGTTCAACTCAAAGCAAGACTTACCACTGGGACCTCTCGGCCAGTGAGGAGCCTGGTAGAGATACTGAAGGAGGCCTGCTCCTGCACTGATGGGGTACTTGCAGATGGGCCTGCAATGGCTGGCCAGACTTTCCTTAGGCCTGAATGGCAGTCTGAGATACTTCTACTCAGTCTTCTTTTGTCCCTTTCTCCATGCTATCCTTCATTCAGGGTCAGACCTGCATCATGGCCAGATAGCTCTCCCAGACTCCCTTGCCTTTTTGTTTTTTTCTCACAGCTATTTCTCAGGATACATATCTGGCATGTTTATTCCCATTTTGATATCTGCTTCTCAGATGACCCAGAGCAACACAGTCACTATCATTTGCACAAGTCTACAATATCATTCAGTGCTATATTATTGAATAAGGTCCCGCCCTCTCATCTGACTCCAGCAATGGCATGGGGGGTTGGAAAGAACATGGACATCACATCCGGAAGTTCTTGGTATTGTTCTGGATGACCTTGGGCAAGTCAAGTCTGAGGCTCATTTATCTCATCTGTAAAAGGGAACAATACTAATAATAATACATTTATGGTAGCGTTCAACTGAAATTGTGCCTTACAATTTAATGCTTAAAACAGAGTAAGTGATTAAAAAGTACTGTGTTGATATTTTGCAAGACATAGTAAAACAGTGATACTTTTTATGAATCGAGAGACTGCATTACCATGAGATGCATCTTTCATAAATCTCACTAGAGATTACAAGGTGATCTCTCAGTAGGACGAGGGATATAGGAAGCACGGGACTTTTTCCAGGGCATTTCTATGGACAAGAACATTAAAAAGACCAACTAAGTTAACATCTTCTTATGACACATGCCTTCTCGTCACTCCCTTCTCTAGTTTAACCTCCACTGTACTTCCAGGTGGAATTGATGGCTAGATCTAGTGAAATTTCAATGGTTTTCTTGAGTTCCCTCACCTCTTTCCCTCTTCTCATACCTTTACCAGGAAACAGTTCTTTCTTCCACCCTTAGTTATAACCAGCTAAAAGCGGAGAGGCCTTTGGGAAAGCACGTGACCCAGTTACAGAACTAGTGCACATGCATGTGTTGCAGATGTAGGTTTTGGAAGCAGGTCTGGCATCCAGTCCTGTGCTGCTCTTCCTGTTTGACCCTTGGCAAGCCTCCCATCCTTTCTGAGTCTGATTCTCCCCATCTTTAAAATGGGGTAAGCATCTCTTTCCCTTGTGTGTGAGGACATACAGGGCTGGCACATGGGGTGGGCTCAATAAGTTGGCTCCTTCCTTGTATACGATGTTGTTTAAAATGGCTTTTCCAAAAGAGGAAAAAGAAAAAAAAGAAAATGGCTTTTCCAGTCATCCTAATAGCAATTTTGGTTCCTGATAGCAATATATAAAAAAAATGCACAAGGGTTTACACATGTTTTCCTAGATTGTGGCCTTTTAGTTCTGGACAGTGAGAAATGCAGATGACCGTGTCTAACAGTGAAGAGTAAACCGCCTTGGCCCTCCTCACAGAAGCTGGCCTAAAGAGAAACATACCACTCTTAAAGAGTCAGGTAGGAAGCAAAAGCCTTTCTATGCATACATGTTAGGGCCATCCTGCCAGTGTGGGCCAATGAGCTTCTTTAAGTCACAGGAAAGACAATTAAGGGGAAAAGGTAGGCAGAAGCCTTCTAGCTAGAACCTTCCCACCTCATGTCTCTTACTTTGCCTGGAAAGGGAAGCAACATGCTAGTCCTGCGGGGTCCCTCTCCTCCAATGAGAACAGCCATTGGAGGCAGAGCGAGGGCTAATATCTACAATGTGACCTTCTAGGCGCTGTGGGGACTGTGTGGGGACGTGGAAAGTTACCAGATCTGAAAACCTGGGCTCCCCTCTGCAATTGACCACGTACTCACTGCGTGATGGGGGACAAGCCACTTCATCCCTCCTAACTTCAGTTTCACTGTCTGTAAAATGGATATAACAAAATACATCCTAACACAGGACTGTTGTGAGGCTCAAGCAGAATAATGAACGCATGCGATAGCTTGTAAATGACCGTGTAGATGTTTGCTATTTATTGAATCGCTGTGTCCTATTACAACCCACCTGAGTTAGAGCCTCCCTATAGTTATCATGGAAAGGTAGTCTCTAAATCAGAAAGTCATGAGAATTCAGAATAACTGCGTGCAGCATACAGTGGATGATGACGAGGAGGAGGAGGGTGACAACATTTGCATAAGTCGAAGTGACAGCTGCCATTTAGGAGGAATTGAGGAAAGCAGTTTGGTTGGAAGTGGATGCTGAGAGCCTGTTTGGAAGCTGCCCTTGCATAGCACATGCACTGTTTTTTGTTTTTTGTTTTTGTTTTTTGGAATATATTTTTATTGATTTCAGAGAGGAATGGAGAGGGAGAGAGAGATAGAAACATCAATGATGAGAGAGAATCATTGATTGGCTGCCTCCTGCATGCCCCACACTGGGGATCGAGCCCGCAACCTGGGCATGTGCACTTGACCAGAATTGAACCCGGGACCCTTCAGTCCGCAGAATGATGCTCCATCCACTGAATCAAATCAGCTAGGGCCACGTGCACTATTTTTACTTATAGCATGCATTTGTTCATTTGAGGCAGCTGGGGAAATGGCAGTGAAATCAGGAAGGGGGAACTGGGGTCAGGGGAAAGTTGAGTCTAAATGTTTATAAACTTTTTAATCAGGAGTTTTGGATCCTGGGTTTCTTCGGAGCCTCACACCTACTCTTCTGTTCCTTTCCTCATTTTGCAAGGAAACTGAAATTCAGAAAGGTTAGTTAAGTGGAGTAAGGCCACACAGCCTCACAGGTTGGAGCTGCGGCTCCATGCCAGGCCCTGAGCCAGTTCATGTGGCAGGGCTTTGCGAGCAGTAGAGTCTCACGGAGATGGATAGCATCGCCTCTGTTGCATTTAAACAAAGAAGGCAGCTGAAGCCTAGAGCAGTGTATGGGTTTGCTGAAGCCCACACAGCTTGCAAGCAAGAGAGGGGTCTAGAAGCTGGGTTTCCATTCTCAGAACAAGGCCTGTTCCACCCTGGCTGCTCCTGAAGAGTGTAGTCCTGCCCCCACCCCACCCCCACCCCACCCCACCCCACCCCCTTTTCTTTTTTAAAAAGTTAATAAAAGGCAACCAAGCACTGGCTAATGGGTTCATGAGAGGTTAGGAAACATACTTGTGGGGCCATCACAAGATTGCTTTCAGCGAAACACATGATCTTGGTAACAAAAGGAATCCAGAAACTTCTTTGAATCCTCTTCAACCTGATCAGTCCTGATGCTGCTAAACTGTTCCTGAAACCCTCTGGTCCTCCCTCTGAAGACCCAAATAAAGCATAATGAAATAAGCTGTAAGCATTTGGGGGTTCTTCAAGTCTCAGAAGTGCTTGAGGATGCAATTTGTAGGCAAGATGTTAAGGAATTAAAAAAAAAAAAGCTGGCTGATGCCAAGGCGCATTGTACCAATTTCTCCATGGCCCTGTTGCATGTTAGGTATGCATATGGTCCACACATTTTTCAAAAGCATACCCCCAGGTGTCAGGGTCTGTGCTTTAGAACATATCAACTAAATATGGAGAGACGGGTGTGCTGAGGAAATGAAAAATAAAACCCCAGCTGCTCCCTAGAGCAGTGCTGTGATTTGGGAGTTTGGCGCAGGCTGCAGTGTTCTTGTTGAGAGTCCCACAGATGCAGTGCCCTGAAAGGTGAGCCCCTCTGGGGCAGAGCCCAGGGCCCAGCATGGGGCCCGGTGCAGAGGAGGGGGAAGAAATGAATAAGCAGGGGAGCTAGCAATTAAATTGGTGCAAGGGGAGAAAAGGCCCTTTAGATGAAACTAATTAGAATAAACCATGATCTCTACCCCACCACCCCCTTAGCCAACTCCTGCCAAAAAACCTACCACCATTTTAAAGAATTGGCTACATGCGATCGACTCTCATATTGATGTTTCTCTTTCTCCCCCTCCCTTCCTCTCTCTCTAAAAATCAATAAAAATATTCAGTGGGGAAAAAAAAAAGAATTGGCTGCATGGTGCAAAAAGGGACGAGGAATGAAGTGGAAGACTTGGGTTATGACCAGTGGGGTTGCATGTGACCCCCTTTCTTTTCTAATGAGATAGTTGTATAGCACCCAGAGCAATGTGGGGTCCCCGTTAGACATACATTTCATTCATTCAGCATCCACGCAGCAACCTACAAGGCACCGTCCTGATGCTACGAGCTGGAGGTGGAAAAGTCACTACCCTCAAGGAGCTCAGAATTGAGTGGCTGTGGGGACTTCCTTATCATCACTGAGTTCCCTGGCTAACCCCTCTGAGGCAGAGGTTGTGTCTCCTCCTGGAGTGATAAGGAAGTCAGACTTCAGAGACGCTCCCTGGCCTGCCCCAGTGTTATAGCCCTCAGCGTGGGCACCTCATGTGCAGCTAGCTTAGCATCGAAGGTCAGCTCACAGCTCGGTGTGGCCTCACACATGTTTCGTTTGGGTTGCCTCTTGTGTGTAGAGGAGGACATACGGAGTGGGCATCATTTAGACACGGCGCATGCTTCCCAGTTCAGTGTGGTCCCTCTACTGCTGAGGTCTAACCTGCGGGTGGCTGAGTGCGTAATCCCAGCTCAAATCCACTGTCTCCACAGCCAGTGCTCTTCCCAGGGCCTCCAGGCAGGTTACAGTGCACCCAGGCAGGGTACAGCGCACCCAGGCAGGATACAGTGCACCCAGGCAGGGTACAGCGCACCCGGGCAGGGTACAGCGCACCCGGGCAGGGTACAGTGTACCCGGGCAGGGTACAGTGCACCCAGGCAGGGTCTGTTCCTGCCTCCAGCAGGGCCTATGCCTGCACCACTGATCCCTCTGGGTCTGTCTGACAGCATTGATGGCCACCACTATCCCAGTCACTGTTGGTTCAACCTCATGGAATGACTCAGTTTTGGATCAAAAGACTCAAATCACTAGTGGCATGCACAGATTTTTGTGTAGTTCTTGGACTTTTTGGGGACAGGGATGATGGTAGTGGCGATGATAGTGGAATGTTGTACAGCACAGACTTGGCCCATACTAGATGCTTGGTCAGTGTTTCCCAAATAAACAGAAAGTAATCTGAAGCTAGCCTCCTCCAATAGCCCCAATTAAACAAGTTTTTCTTTTCTTCTTTTAAAACAGAGGAGCATTCCTAGCGCTATATTCAGTTCACTTTTCTCAGTTTTCTCACGGAAAGGGCAGGCAGCTGGTATTACATCCCCTAAAATGTTTCCATGCTGAGGTCATCTCTTCTACTTAATGCAGGTTGTGCAGCTTTGGGGTCTCCATCAATCACTGGGAAGTGAGCCGGAGAAAAATGCACATTTCCTTCCAGAAAGTCACACTGGCCTTGGGTGCCCACGCTAGGCGCCCCTTGGGCTGCCTTGGCATGGGCAGGAGCAGAATCTGGCCTGGAAGTGTCCTCGGAGGAGGCAGGGCCTCCTGGGATCAGGAGGAAGGGAGCCCGCTGACTGTGCTGTGTCAGTCACACAGCCTGTCTGCCCGTTCCCACTTGGGTGACTGGTAAGGAGGTGGGTGAGTTCCAGCACATGTTCAGAGCTCACCGAATACGTACGGTGCCCACTGTGCTGTTGAGGTGGAGTAGCCTTGTGCAGGAGTGAGGATTCAAAGTCAGGTGGGGTTAGAATCCTGGCTGCACACTTTTAAGCTCTAAGACTGCAGGCATGTTAATGTCTCTGTCCTTCAGTTTCCCTACCTGCAAACTGGGGATAATAACTGCACCTACCATGTAGGGTGTTTTTTGAGGATTTCATTAGCTAACACAGGGAAATGGCTCAGAACAGTGCCCGGCACATTATAAACACTCAGTGTGTGTAGCTATATTATCAATCTTTCAAGCTCCCCTCCAGCCCACCTGTGAACTAGGTCTGACCTGCAGAAAGCAACCAGCTTTTCCTGACCAACTTTACTGTGCTCCCTTGAGGTGGTAGCATTTCTGTTCCTTTATAAGTGGCACTTGGTGACAGCTTCGTTATCCATATAGTGCACGCTCAGAAAGATATCTGACTCTGTCCATGAATATGTTTGTACTAGAGGCCCAGTGCACAAAATTTGTGCACTGGAGGAGGGTGTCCCTCAGCCCAGCCTGCACCCTCTCCAATCTGGGACATCCCTCTCACAATACGGGACTTGCCTGCCTGCTTGCCTGATTGCCCCTAACCGCTTCTGCCTGTCAGCCTGATCATCCCCTAACCACTCCCCTGCCAGCCTGATCGATGGCCTAACTGCTCCCCTGCTGGCCCGATTGCTCCCGACTGCCCTCCCCCGCAGGCCTGGTCCCCCCAAAATGCCCTCCCCTGCCGGCCATCTTGTGTCCACATGGGGGTGGCCATCTTGTGTGAGGGTATGACGGTCAATTTGCATATTACCGCTTTATTATATAGGATTCTGTCTACCAAAAATAAGTGGTGTTACTGTATTATTTATGTACTAGGGGCCCGGTGCACGAAATTCGTGCACTGGGTGTGGAGCAGGGGGGAGTGTCCCTCAGCCCAGCCTGCCCCCTCTCACATACTGGGAACCCTCAGGCGTTGACCCCCATCACCCTCCAATCGCAGGATCGGCCCCTTGCCCAGGCCTGACGCCTCTGACAGAGGCGTCAGGCCTGGGCAGGGGACCCTCATTTCCCCCCATCACTGGTTCTGCCCCCAGCCCAGGCCTGATGCCTCTGGCCTAGGCGTCCGGCCCGGGCAGCGGGGACCCGCAGCTGCAGCGGCCCCGCGATCGTGGGCTCTGCTTTAGGCCCAGGCAAGGGGCCCCTAGCTTCTGGGACTGCCAGCTTTGACCGTGCCCAGCTCCCATCGCTGGCTCCACCCCTACTTCCTGCTATCACTGGCCAGGGCGGCAAAGGCGCCTGATTCTCCGATCATGGCTGGGGGGCAGGGCAAAGGCGGCCCCAGGGCCGCCTTTGCCCTGCCCCCCACCTCTTAGCTCCCGCCTGGGTTTCCGATCACTGTCAGTGGCAGGGGGCTTCTTCCTGCTTTCCCTTTCGCCTCCCTGCATTGTGCCTACATATGCAAATTAGCTGCCATCTTGTTGGCAGTTAACTGCCAATCTTAGTTGGCAGTTAATTTGCATATAGCCCTGATTAGCCAATGAAAAGGGTATCGTCGTACGCCAATTACCATTTTTCTCTTTTATTAGTGTAGATGTTTTCTGCCTTAACTGCCAGGAAATCTAGAACATTGCCCACTGCTTATTTTGAGTGCCCCCAAGGATCTATTTCTTTCATTTCCTTCAAATGTAATATTTTTACCAAACTAGCATTTAATTTTTTCTTGGAACCACTAAGAACAGCCAAGTATAGTGACTGAGGGGAATTTGGAGATTATAGTCTTAAGAAGAGCCCATTATATATTTATGTGTGCTTTCATATTCAGTTAGTGTTTTGAATTGTTAATTTTCAAGTAGAACTGATGTGTCGGGAAGGTGCTCCTCTGAATTTGTGACTCCTTATGATAGGCATTAGCACTATTCATAAAGTATTTCTGGTTCTTCCCCTTTCAGGCACGTAGTAGGGTTTATGTTCCTGTCCACCTAAAATCAGGTGTGATCACGTGACTAACTTGGCCAAGGGAAGTTCATCAGTCTGGCCAGTGTGCAGGTGGCTATGCCGCCTTGCTGTGGTGAGGTAGAAGCTTGGGCTGAGAGGAAGCCTCCATCTGCTGGGTCCCTGCCCACCAAATGTCTAAGTGAGAAAGCTGCTATGCCAGTCTGCATAGAAAACTGGCCATTCCAGGCTCTAGGATAGGAGGAAGATAAGCAAGAGATGTGGGAAAGGCAAGAGCCCCAGAAACATCATCATCCGGCTGCTATGGTTATCTATTCCATTATAGCAAACCACCCCCAAACTTAGTGCTTTTAAAGAACAGTATCTTATTATCTTTCTCAGCCTGTGGGTGCCTTGACTCAACTGGGTGCCTTTTTGTTTGGTTTTGTTAATCCTTACCCTAGGATATTTTTCCACTGATTTTTAGAGAGAGTGGAAAGGAGGGGGAGAGACACAGAGAGAAACATCAATGTGTGTGAGAGATACATCTATTGGGTGCCTCCTGCACATGCCCTGACTGGGGCTGGGGATCGAGGTACCTGCCCCTGATTGGGAATTATACCCATGACCCTTCAGTCAGCAGGCTAACAGTCTAGCTACTGAACCAAACCAGCTAGGGCTCACTTGGCGTCTCATGTGGCTCTGATAGCACTGGGGCTGGAGTGAGCTGAATGCATGAGCAGCTAGCTTCAGAGCTGACTTTTCACACACACATCTGGCACCTCAGCTGCATAGCTAGAATAGTCAGTGGCTGGCCAGTTACTCTCTCACATGACTAGCTTGGACTTCCTCGTCGCTTGGCAGTCTCAGGGGAGTAGGACTCCTTACGTGGCATCTGGCTTCCCTTAGGGCAGGGTTTCTCAACCTTGGTATTATTGACATTTTGGGCCACTCTTTTGTTGGGTAGTTGTCCTGTGCACTGTAGGATGTTTAGCAGCACCCCTGGCCTCTATCCATCAGATGCTAGTAGCACCTTCCCCCAACACCCTCCAAGTTATGACAACCAAAAATGTCCCCAGATATTCCCAGATGTTGCCTGGGAAGTGAAATTGCCTCGTGCTGGGACCCCCTGCCTTAGAGGATTGCAAGAAACCCAGGTGGAATTTGCAGGGCTCCTGATGACCTAGCCTTGGAAGTTAGGCGGGGCACTGTCTCTGCCCTCTGCTGGCCCAATGCGAGTCCCAGAACAGCCCAGGTTCAAGGGGAGATGACTATTCAAGGACATCAATATAGGGAGATATGGCTCATCAGTGGGGGAGAGTCACCTTTGGAGGCCAAGGGTTTGTTAAGAGGCTACTCATGGAAGCGGTGTTCTAGGATTCTTTTTATGCTTATTGTCAGCTCCTTTCAATACCTCTCTGCCATATGCCCACTTTGTCCTCACTTCTGTGACAGGCATTGGATAAAGTGGCACCCAAGTCATGTTTCCTGTTCTTGAGGCTCTTGAAGGCCATTTGGGGAGATGGATTAAAAAACAGAAGTTTTTGATGTGATGTAATAAATTATGAGACACAGAGAGCAAAAGGTGTACAAAGAGCACAGCGAAAGGGTGCTTATTCTAACACAGGTGTTCACACACAGCTTCCTGGAGGAACTGACACCTGAGTCAAGATTGAAGGATGAGCCCAGCTGGTATGGCTCTGGTTGAGTGTCAACCTATGAACCAGGAGGTCACGGTTTGATTCCTGGTCAGGGTACATACCCGGGTTGTGGGCTCAGTCCCCAGTGTGGGGCGTGCAGAAGGCAACCAATCAATGATTCTCTCTCATCATTGATGTTTGTATCTCTCTCTCCCTCTCCCTTCCTCTCTGAAATCAATAAAAGTATATTTAAAAAAAAGACTCACCCCGGTGGTGTGGCTCAGTGGTTGAGCGTCAACCTATGAACCGGAGTTCATGGATCAATTCCGGATCAGGACACATGCCTGGGTTGTGGGCTTGATCCCCAGTAGGTGACATGCCGGAGGCAGCTTATCATTGATTCTCACTCATTATTGGTGTTCTATCTCTCTCTCCCTCTCCCTTCCTCTCTGAAATCAATAAAAAAAATATATACAAAAAGACTTGAAGGATGAGTGAATCAATCCAGCTGAGATGAGGTGGGAAGAGCATTCCCAGGAGAAAGCACAGTGGAGTGGAACAAGAGGGCACATGGGCACATGCAGCACTTGCAAGCCCCAGGTGTGGAAGAAGGGGGGTGGGGTGGGGTGGGAGCTGGCACTGCTCAGAGGGGAAGAGGACCAGGCCAAAGAGTGGCGACTTGATGCCATATCTATTTCCTGGTAATTGATTTTCTTAGAAACGACACTTCACTGTCTTGTAGAGTGAACAGCAGTGAGCTTTTTCTCTTAGGGCACCTGCAACCTGAGGTTATAGGGAGGCACTGTAAGCCAGGAGTGACATGGCTCTCTATCAGAAGGGGATGGGGAAGCCAAAGGGGCACCCAGTGTGTCAGATGCCTTCTGAGCGCCAGGCTCTGTGACAGGGGCTTGGAGACCTCCTGTCCCTTAGTTCCCATAACAGCTGTATGGATGCATTATCATCTGTAGATGGTGTCACTGGGAGTCACAGACTTTAAGTGACTTGATCGATGTCTCATAGTGACTTGGAGAGTAGGATTGTATTAAGATTTTTTGATGGACATATACTCTCTATTTAGAGGTTGAACATTGTCTAAAAAGAGAAAAAGAAAACTGAGCAATCTTGTGGGTTTTGTGTTTTATGGGTGAAGTTTTAGAAAATGTTGACTTTCGGTTACTGTTTCAATTTATTAGGTGTCTGGGAGTGTCCACATGTCCCTCTCAGCAGTGGTTCTCAACCTTCCTAATGCTGCGACCCTTTAATACAGTTCCTCATGTTGTGGTGACCCCCAACCATAAAATTATTTTCGTTGCTACTTCATAACTGTAATTTTGCTACTGTTATGAATTGTAATGTAAATATCTGATACGCTATATGTGTTTTCCGATGGTCGCGACCCACAGGTAGAGAACCGCTGTTAGAGCCTCTGCTTCTTGCTCTGTGCATCTGCCGCCGACTCGAAGTTTCGGAGGAGCAGCAGCAGGGATGGTCTAATACCTCTGAAGGATAAGGTGGAGGATTTGGGCTCTCGTGTAAATGGGGCTTCTGGGTAGGAGATATCAGGACTCTAGGCAGAGAGCTACCCAGCTAGACTTTGATTGACATCCTCATGCATTCACTCCCTGGCCTAGGCCACAAGCTACCACGGTGAACACATTTACTGTTAGAAAGAGAAGTCTCAACTTAGGGAAATCTAAGAGACAATGTTTTTAATTGAGAAAGTATGTCTCCATGGATCTACCCATGGCAAGCCCACACTAATCAATCCACCCATTGTTCCCAGGATCGAGTTCCCACTTATTTGCGTGGCATCCTGAGCGTTTCCCAATATGAACCCAGCTTCCTTCTCAAGCCTTATCTGCTGCCTTATCTCAATGCCGCACCCAGACTGGAATACTTGTCCTTCCCCCAAAGTCCCATTCATCCAGTTTGTCATCATGGCACCCTCTTCCGGTAAAGCGCCTCCTTTCTCTTTTTTGTCTAGCGACTCCTACTCAGTCTTTGAGGTCTTGATTGTTTATTTGCCAGACATCTAAGAGCACCTCCGATGAGCAAAACCCTGTGCCATATGCCTGGGGGCCATAGCGATGAATAGGACACAGTCCCTGACCTCAAAGAGACCACAAGTATTGCTTTCTCTGTGAAAATATCTTTAATCCCTTTGGTAATTCCCAAAGCATGCTCTTAGGGTCTCTGTTATATCACCGATTGATTACAATATGTTGCAGTTATTTGTGTGTGTCTAACTTCCTCATCGTTTTGGGAGGGCAGAGACCACACCTGACTTTTCATTGTTGCTCATGTTCACAATACTCAGCTAGTGTCTGGATCCCAGTCAACATATATATTTTAAAATTAACTAATAAATGAATGAGTGAATGGGTAAGTAAATGCAGCTTCTAGGCGCTTAAGAATATGGAGCTTTGCCAGTATGTACCTCACAACAGTGGGTTGGGAGAATGACTATTCTATATGGAAGTTGTATGTGAAGATTTCTATATATGTGCTTCACCTCTGAAATCTCTTAGTAGAAGAACAGGTTTTGGACACACAGCCAGCAAACCTGACAGAGTCAGGTTGCTTTCTTTAAGAAGATTAATGAACAAGGACTTAAGAGAAGGGATGGGTGAACTGGTTACTAACAAGTAAGAACCAGCCATAAGCTCAACCCTATTTCGGGAACAAACCAAACCAGGATCTTTAAGGTTGAGCTTGGCTTAATTCAATTAATCCCTCTCCTTCTCTTTGTGGCTTCACGGCTCCCACGCCCACTGCGGCCTCTCACTCATCCTTGTTGAATCATGAATCACGAGCCGGCAGCACCTCCACGCTCTGCTGTCTGTTGGGTCTGGCGTTTTCTCCACTTTGCTGTCCTCTGAGGACAGAGGACCGGGGGTGGAGGGAGAGTCTTAGATAAATAAGCCATTTTGAGTCTTTCAGAGTGAAGGAAGGTCTGAATGGGCCTCGTGATTCATGGTGAAAGGAAGAAGTGGAGGAGGGAGGAGGCATGGGTTGGGTGGGAATCAGAGGGGAAGAAAGGGAGGTTGTGCCATCTTATGGGGATGGGTGGGAATGGTGAGCCACAGAGTCAGATAAGGAATGGAAGGTTCGCAGCAGGTGGGCGAGGGATTGCAGGCTGAGTAGGGACATGATGGGTACATTTTACCTCTTCTCCACGGGAGGTTCCTAGTCAACGTTCAGTATCCAACCGGACCACCCTTCCTTGTGAAGCCTTCTCTGCCTTTGCTGGTGTGCTCCCAATGGCTGGCATCCTTCCATCCCCTCCTCCCCCCATTTCATCCCACACACTGGTTCCGCCTTCTCTTTTAGAGTGGGAGCACCTGCAGGACACACACTTACACTGACTGTCTTTTCCTAACCCCAAACTGAGTCATGTGTCCACCACATGGTCTAAGCAAGGCACAGAGCCTCTGAAGTGAGGACCATTGTGGAACATCTGGTACATATGCTGTAAGGGGCTGAAGACACCTTTTGCACCAGGAATCCATGGAATTTCATAGTTTTCAATTTATTGCTTCCCCCCAAAATTCCTGGGGTTTCTGCCTTCCCTAATATGAAGATGCATTTTGCTGAAATGATTCATTTTACAAAATTCCTGCAGGCCCCAAGCAAGAAGAGGCATGCGCGTAGGTTTCAAATGGAAACACATCGTCTGGAAATCTAGGGGTTTGGTTCCAGTTAAGTTTATCAGTTCAACTAGTATGAAATCTCGTTTTCGAACTAGGCTCTCTGATAGGAAAGTGAGGAGTGTCAGAAAGCTCAGCATGCAATTATCAAGCCCCTACTACTGTATGCCAGACCCTTTTGCTTATGTTATTCCATTTAGAATCAACCTAGGACACAGGTAGGTATCAGCCACATAAATAGGCACATGAGGAAACTGCTTGACTCCTTGAGGGGCAGATGTGAGCTCTGTGAGAACCATTCTGAGGCTAACCACCCACATCACAACCCAGGCAGTCAATAAAAACTCAACAGAGCCCTTGTTTGTTGAGAACGTGGGGACAGCAGATGCTCTTGCTGCCTTCATGATGGGCTAAAGTCCCTCCTCTGGGACACTGGGGGGCAGTGTGGTACAATGGTTTGAGCTGGGGGATTTGGTGTAATAAGAGGATTTGAATGTGGATTTGAAAGCTGTGTGGCCTCAAGCAAATAGGCATCCTCTCTGAGTCTCGATTTCTTTGTCAAAAAGTGGGGATAATCACTGTAATTCCCACCTCACTGGGAGCATCAGATGAGAAATGGGTATGGGAAACTGTGAAGAGCTCAATGCATTATTCTAATGCTATTGAAAATGCATAATGGGGGGGGGTGTCCTAAGACCCTTCTGACTAAAAATCATTGTTTCCTCTTTGGGTTCCAATACACCCTACAGGAGACCATTGCTCAAATAAACAAGTATTCCCTGAGATGGAGGTGGGGAGGGGCAACCCAGGTGTAAATGGAGGGCACATTTAATAGTTTCATCTTGTCTTGTAACAGGAAAGCAGGTGGCTCAGGGTCCAGGACAGGTGTATTTGGCTGGAGGGGGAGAGGAAGGGAAGGTGCCAGACTGGCTGTTCAGGGAGGCCAGGTGAACACTGGGGCTCTGAGGATTCCAGCCTTGGGGCCTGCACGTTGCTGGAAGAAGAAAGGCTGAAATCAAGTGATCTCTGTTGGAGGGTGGGATTACAGATCAGAGAATCTTGGAATCTGGAGGCGGGGAGGAACGGGCTCACCAATGGCATGGACAGAGCCATGCTTATGGTGGTATTGTGTGTGCGCCCAGGAAATATTAGTCAAATGAATGAATAATCAGATTTCATAGCCTGCAATTCATTGACCTTCTGACCATCCCTTAAAGTGCCTGATAAAAGTCATCTGATTTGGGTGGTGGGCATATGGTCCTATATACAGATTTTGTAAATTTGTAATCCACGCATGTAACCTATATGTTCATGTTGATTAATGTCACCCCGATAAAATTTAAAATAATTAAAAAAACTCAGATGTAGTGGTCTCCAACCCCCCCCCCCCCAGAGCTATTTGGGTATCTAGTAGAGAGAACACTGTATTAGTTTGCCAAGGGTGCTGTAACAGAGTATCATAAACTGGTCAGCTTAATGAACAGGAATATATTGCCTCACAGTTCTGGAGACTAGAAGTCAGAGACAAAGGTGTTGGCAGGGTTGGTTCCTCCTAAGGGCTGTGAGAGAGAATCTATTCCCTGCCTCTCTTCTAGCTTCTGGTGGTTTTCTTGCAACCTTTGCATTCCTTGGCTTGTAGAAGCATCATCTTCATCTCTGCCTTCATCTTCACATGGTATTCTCCATGTGTGTGTATCTGTGTCCAAATTTTCCCTTTTTCTAGGATGCTAGTCATACTGGATTAGAGCCCACCCTCTAATGACCTCATTTTAACTTGATTACCTCTATACAGACCCTATCTCCAAATAAGGTCACTTGGAGGTATTGAGGGTTAGGACTTCAACATATGATTTTTTTGTGGGACACAATTAAACTCGTAACAAATTCCAAGTTCTTGGGAATATGGCCATAAAGTGGTCCACCCCCTGCATTTCAAGTAACAACCTGGCACTGAACATAGTTATTACAGTATGCCTCTCGGAGAGCCCCTATCCACACCTATAGAAGGGGAGACCAAACTAGCTGGATAAACCCTGAGGTCCTCTTTTTTTTTTTTTAATTAAATCTTTATTGTTCAGATTATTACATTTGTTCCTCTTTTTTCCCCCCCCCCCATAACTCCCCTCCTCCCAGTTCCCGCCCCACCCTCCGCCCTCACTCCCCACCCACTGTCCTCATCCATAGGTGCACGATTTTTGTCCAGTCTCTTCCCACATCTCCCACCCCCCTTTCCCCCCCAAGAATAGTCAGTCCATTCCCTTTCTATGTCCCTGATTCTATTATAATCAACAGTTCATTCTGTTCATCAGATTATTTATTCACTTGATTCTTAGATTCACTTGTTGATAGATGCATATTTGTTGTTCATAATTTGTATCTTTACCTTTTTCTTCCTCTTCCTCTTCTTAAAGGATACCTTTCAGCATTTCATATAATCCTGGTTTGGTGGTGATGAACTCCTTTAGCTTTTCCTTATCTGTGAAGCTCTTTATCTGACCTTCAATTCTGAATGATAGCTTTGCTGGATAAAGTAATCTTGGTTGTAGGTTCTTGGTATTCATCACTTTGAATATTTCTTGCCACTCCCTTCTGGCCTGCAAAGTTTCTGTTGAGAAATCAGCTGACAGTCGTATGGGTATTCCCTTGTAGGTAACTGACTGTCTTTCTCTTGCTGTTTTTAAGATTCTCTCTTTATCTTTTGCTCTTGGCATTTTAATTATGATGTGTCTTGGTGTGGTCCTCTTTGGATTCCTTTTGTTTGGGGTTCTCCGCGCTTCTTGGACCTGTAAGTCCATTTCTTTCACCAGGTGGGGGAAGTTTTCTGTCATTATTTCTTCAAATAGGTTTTCAATATCTTGGTCTCTCTCATCTTCTGGCACCCCTATAATTCTGATGTTGGTACGCTTGAAGCTGTCCCAGAGGCTCCTTACACTATCCTCGCATTTTTGGATTCTTTTTTCATTTTGCTTTTCCGGTTGGATGTTTTTTGCTTCCTCGCATTTCAAATCATTGACTTGATTCTTGCGCTCCTCTGGTCTGCTGTCGGGCGTCTGTATAATATTCGTTATTTCAGTCCGTGTATGCTTAATTTCTAGTTGGTTCCCCAATATAAGATCGAGGGTCTTATTAGTTTTCGTGTAGATCTCATTAAGTTTATCGGCAGCTTCTAAACAGTTCTTGAGAGACCTTAAAAGTGTGGTTCTGAACTCTATATCTTCCATTGACAATTTTGTCCTGTTTCTTTGTCTCCGCATTTTGTTATGCTTCCTTGGTGCACCCCCTAGTGGTCTTTGTTCGCAGTCTTATAGTTAAATCTTGATTGTTGTAGCAAAAAACCAGGGAGGGTTTGACCTCCAGGCCAAGTGGCTATGAGGATCAGCTGTGTCTGCAGAGAGAGAACTTCTGTCCTCTAGGGAGGTGCTAATCTAGCCTTTGCCTGAGGCTATCCGGCAAAGGCCTCTGTGCAGGGCTTGGGCAGGGCGGGTCGCACAGGATCAACAGGGTGGGCCGGAGAGAGCAGTTATGGCGGCTCTCAGTCCTGTCCCCAGGGGCTCTGCCTCTCTGAGTCCCAGCACCCGCTGCAAAGCTTGGAGAGAAAGCTGCACTCGCTCTGACCGAAGCCAGACAGTCCCGCTTCTCCCGTTTGAGTCTGGGTCCCTAAAGACTCGCCCGGATCTGGTGCTCAGAGTCTGCGACTCCCTCCTGATTGAAAACAACAACCGCGCCCTCCGCCGCCAGCCAGCTCCGCGCACTCCGCACCTCAGAATTTGACTTCAGCACTGCGCCTCCTCTGAGTGTCCGTGTGCGTTTCTCTTTCCTCCTAGTTGTAGGACTTCCACTCAGCCAGCGTTCCTGTGGTTCTGGGTGATGTCCCTTCCGTTTTTTGGTTTCACTTTTGAAGTAGTTGTTCAAAGCAGCAAACTCTGGCGTTAACCTATGCCGCCATCTTGGTTCTCCCCCTGAGGTCCTCTTTTTAAAAAAATATATTTTTATTGATTTCAGAGAGGAAGGGAGAGAGAGAAAGAGATAGAAACCTCAGTGATGAGAGAGAACCATTGATAGGCTGCCTCCTGCATGCCCCCCTACTGGGGATCGAGCTCACAACTCCAGCATGTGCCCTTAACTGGAATCAAACCCAGGACCCTTCAGTCCGCAGGTCGATGCTCTATCCACTGAGCCAAACCAGCCAGGGCATGAGGCCCTCTTTATAATTTGTTCTTTTTCACTTTGGAAAGTCCAGTGGTAACTTTCTTTTCCTTCATTTGTTTAACAGTTATTTATTGAGTACTTATGTGCCAGGCGCTTAGAGTTATGTTCTATAAGCAGAGTTCTCTCAAATGGTCTGTGCCCTCCGGCTGAATGACACATAGTGAAGTGTCCATGACGTATCTGTGGTCGGCATCTTCAATGGACCCGTGTCATTCGATTTGATCTGCCTCATCAGCTATTTGAATATTGGTTTCACAATCTGAAGAATAGACTCGTGGCTGCCAAATTTAAATCTTAGGCATAATCTGGTTATGAAATGTGTTTGGAAATACTATGAGTAAGCTGTTTTGCCCACCATTCTCCAGTCCTACGTTTGTGGCTCCGGGAGGCTCAGGTGCCCTCTGTTGTAAAGGAAGTAGTAGCACACACCTACAGGGCGGGCCTGCTTTGTTCATACCTGGACTTCCTTCTAGTTTTTTATTTTACTTTATTTTTTATTTTTCAGTTGCAGTTTACATTCTGGGTTATTTTGTATTAGTTTCAGGTGTTCAACATAGTGGTTAGACAATCATATACTTTACAAAGTGGCCCTCCCCCGATATTTCAAGTAACCACTTGGCACTGAACATAGTTATCACAATATTATCGATGTTATTCCCTATTTTCAATGCACAGAGCATAGCCAGGTATCTGCAGAGCAGGGACTGGGCACTTCCCGGGGCTGTCGGTGAGCCAGATCTCCTGGGATTGTTCTCTGTGGTCTTCCTCTCCCCTCACTGTGCCCACCAGAACTGTGCACCTTGTTTAAACAGCTTCCATGGAGCCCTTGCTCACCATGTACTCCAGGCGCTGCGCTAAGAAGCTGAAGGGTTTTGTCTCATTTAATCTTTGCTACAGCCTTGTAAGATAGGAACTATTATTATGACCATTTTATAATGAGAAGTGGGAATTGCTGAATCTTAACCAACTTGCCCGAGGTCTTACAGTTAATAAGAACTGCCTTCTCTTCACGCATGGATCTGATCACACCACTCTCTTATTAAAAACAATCTATAGCTCCCTATTGCCTCCAGTGAGGGCACTTGTATCGGTGCCTAGAGATCTGAGAACACCCTGATAGAAATGCGGAATTTTGTATGTGTGTGAATGTGAGCGGACCCAGAGCTGACCAGCTTCTCACAGTGTCCCGGACCTCAAAGGCTAAAAGTGCACCTGCCTTAAAGGGGCAGTCGAGACCCTTCTCAGTCAGATCTTCACATTTCTCATTGGGGTTATTTCTTGCTCCTTCTCCTCTGTACAGTTCCGTAGTTCTGAACTTCTAACAACTTTCTAGAAGGTTCCTTGCATTTCACACCTCCAGGCCTGCACTCCTGTGGTGTCCTTTACTGGTACTGCCTGCTATCCTCTTCCCTACCAGGGACACGTTAGCTCATCCTCCATGGTCAGCTCACTTTCCGCAACCTGCCCAGGCAACACTGGTCACTCCCCTTACTCGGTGCTCCCATAGGCTTTTCTCTGTTCTGTGGGTGGAGCTCATTGCATTGACTGGGGACTGTGCAGGTGGTGGTTGAGCCACTGGAGAGCCCAGTGTCCCCTTCATTCTTCTGTGCTGCCGGGTACAGGTTCTGGCCTAGGGTGAGCACGCAGCAACTGTCCGTTGAATGGAATTTAAAAGACATTAGGAGTCACTTAACTTTCTCTAGGTCTCATGTCCAAGGGACACATTTTTAGAGTCTAGCCTTGGAGGGCAGGGCTAAAGCCCACCTTGCAGGCTACATGTGTCCTTCCAAGTTCTTGCTAGGAAGGCTGGGCAGGGGACAGCACTTCCCTTTGTTCCACCCCACCCCACCCCACCCACCTCAGGCTCATTTCTAATTTTTCCCTCTGGGAAGGGGAAACTCTCCAGGGAGGCCCATCTCTCCCACTGCTGCAGGGGCTTCCAGAAAGATTTGATTTCCTTGAAGGAAGCTCTGCTCCACAGCCCTCTAGATGGGGACCCGGCTTGTGAAGACAGGGTCCTGTTTGCAGACATGCAAGTTATCGATCTGCAGGGGGACCCTTTCCTGGCCTGGGAGCAGGCAGCAGGCTGCTGGGGTTCTCGGACACAGAGGGCACTGGGAAACCACCCAGGCTAATGGGGGTAGTTCCAGGTACCACGCTGAGCCCTTCTCAAGGGGTTCAGCAAGAAAAAATAGAAGTGGAAATAAGCAACTGAGTGCAGACCTAAGGCAGGGAGGCAGGGGGCTGTAAAAGGACAGAGTCGGAATGGCCCAATTCTCACTCATTGTTTCTGTCATTTTCTTCCGATGCCTACTACATGTTTGTTCTCGGTTAGCATTCTCACACTTACGATGTGATACGACTCTACTTACATATCTGTCCAGCGTTTGCTTTTAATTCCTTCCTGGGTTTCTCATCAAAAGTGTCCCCCATTCCCATTGCTCCCCAGAAGAGAATTTAAATTCTGCAAGAACAAAAATCATTTTTATTCACTACTATCAACCCAGCATCTAGTACAGGGGTGGGCAAACTTTTTTACTCAAGGGCCACAATGGGTTCTTAAACTGGACCGGAGGGCCGGAACAAAAGCATGGATGGAGTGTTTGTGTGAACTAATATAAATTCAAAGTAAATATCATTACATAAAAGGGTACAGTCTTTTTTTTTTTTTTAGTTTTATTCATTTCAAATGGGCCAGATCCGGCCCGCGGGCCGTACTTTGCCCACGGCTGATCTAGTAGCAAGTTTATGAAAAGGTAAATGCTCAGTAAATATTTGTTGAATGAATTAATAAAAGGGATGGGAGAAACTAAGATGGCGGCATAGATAAACACCGGGAAATTGCTGCTTCCCACAACAATTGATAAATGCATCAAAAACACAAGCCGGACTCATCCAGAACTACAGGAGAGCTGGCTGAGTGTAAATTCTACAACTAGAAGGAAAGAAAAGCACACTGAGAGCCAGAGGAGCTGCAGAGGTGGAGTGCAGAGGTACGGGGGCTTGCATGCGCGGAAAGGGTCTGGCACCTGAGGACGCGGCTGTCTTTTTGAATCCGGAGGGAGACACAAGCTCCCCACGGCTCTGAAATCCGGTTCCGGGAAGTCTCTGGGGACCCAGCACTCATACGGGGAGAAACTGGTCTCTCTGGCAGCGGGCGAGCTTGAGGGCAACTTTCCCTCAGAGGTGCTTGCAGCCATTGCCGGGACACTGGGACTCTCGACTCCTTAGGGCGGGGCTGAGGCTCCGCCATAGCTGCTTCCTCCGCCCTTTGATTCCTTGAGACCCCGCCCCACCCAGGCTACAGCAGAGGCTTTTGCATATGAATGCCCCGGCCATTTGCAACCTGTAACTACCTAACCGCAGCCGGCCAGATAGACCCAGAGCTTCCAAGAGAAGGCCCAAGGCTCCACAGCGGCTTGCATTGCTACACAGCTGAGCATCATCAGGGCACTTCCAAACTCCAAAAAAAGGAAGGGGAATCTGCAGTTCTCTTCATAGTTCCTGCTGTGTAACCTCAGGCAGAGGCTAAATTAGCACATCCTTAGATCCAAGAGCCACTGTACCCAGTGGTCAGAGGGGGACCATCCAGATCACAACTCCTCAGATCCATAAGGGACACACTCAGGGGGCAGACTCAGTGAGCACCAAAGCCCCACTGAAGCAAGTCTTGCCCCAGAAGGGTGTCTTCAGCACAGAAGTTCTCCCACCATAGACACAGCTGATTCTCACTGCCAATTGCCCTGGAGGTCAATTCCTCCCAGTGAGCCTACAACAACCAAGGCATAGCTACAACAAGACTGTGCACAAAGCCCATAAGGGGGTGCACCAAGAGTGTCCACCTCAGGTAACTGGGGAGGCTGAGCCACTGGGCCCTACAGGACACCTAGCACACAAAGCCATTCTATCAACACAGGGAAGCAGCCAAAATGCAGAGACAAAGAAACAGGTCACAAATGGCAGAAACGGAGGAAAGCAAACGACTGGATATAGAGTTCAAGGCCACGTTTATAAGGTTTTTCAAGAATTTTATGGAAACCGCGGATAAATTTAATGAGTCCCTCAATAAGTATAGTGAGACCATGGAGGACATGAAAAAGGACCAACTAGAAATTAAGCATACACTGACTGAAATAAAGAATAATTTACAGAGATCCAATAGCAGATAAGAGGATCCCAAGAATCAAGTCAAAGATTTGAAATACAAAGAAACAAAAAATACCCAACTGAAAAAGAAAAAAGAAAAGAGATTCCAAAAATATGAAGATAGTGTAAGGAGCCTCTGGGACAACTTCAAGCGTACCAACATCAGAATTATAGGGGTACCAGAAGAAGAGAGAGGGCAAGATATTGAAAACCTATTTGAAGAAATAATGACAGAAAACTTCCCCCACCTGGTGAAAGAAATACACTTACAAGTCCAGGAAGCGCAGAGAACCCCAAACAAAAGGAATCCAAAGAGGACCACACCAAGACACATCATAATTAAAATGCCAAGAGCAAAAGATAAAGAGAGAATCTTAAAAACAGCAAGAGAAAGACAGTCAGTTACCTACAAGGGAGTACCCATATGACTGTCAGCTGATTTCTCAACAGAAACCATGCAGGCCAGAAGAGAGTGGCAAGAAATATTCAAAGTGATGAATAGCAAGAACCTGCAACCAAGATTACTTTATCCAGCAAAGCTATCATTCAGAATAGAAGGTCAGATAAAGAGCTTCACGGATAAGAAAAAGCTAAAGGAGTTCATCACCACCAAACCAGGATTATATGAAATGCTGAAAGGTATTCTTTAAGAAGAGGAAGAAGAAAAAGGAACTCTTACCATTTGCCACAGCATGGATGGAACTGGAGAGCGGATAAATACCACATGATCTCACTCATTTGTGGAATATAATGAACAACATAAACTGATGAACAAGGACTGATCCAGAGACGGAGAGGCATTGATTGGACTGTCGGGCTTTGGAGGGAGGGTAGGGGAGGGTGGTGGAAAGGGGGAAAGATCAACCAAAGGACTTAGATGCAGGCA
The DNA here is from genome assembly GCF_963259705.1 of Myotis daubentonii. Classification (NCBI taxonomy): domain Eukaryota; kingdom Metazoa; phylum Chordata; class Mammalia; order Chiroptera; family Vespertilionidae; genus Myotis; species Myotis daubentonii. Next base: position 62,306,505 of record NC_081850.1, on the reverse strand, counting down.
TATAGGCCTAACCAATGGACACGGACAACAGGGGGGGGGTGAGGGCACGAGCGGGGCGGGGGGGGGGGGTAGAGGGTAACGTGGGGACAAGGACACATATGTAATATCTTAATCAATAAAAATATATTAAAAAAAATAAAAGGGATGGTGAAGGGAAGATGGTCTATGATACTGGTTCTCAAACTTTAACAGAAGAATAATGTGAAGAGCTGGTTAAAATATCTATAGATTCTGATCTCGTAGGTCTGGGGTAGAGCCTGGCATTTCTAACAGGCTCTCAGGCCATGCTGCTATTGCTGGTCTAAGCGCCACACTGTGCACAGCGCTGGCCTAGGGTGTACTCTTTCCTCCCAGAGATCACAGACAAGAAGTGGCACTGGATGCTGTTCTCGAAGGATTGCTGTGGGTTTTGATCCTCCCCACCTTCTAAGCAGGGGCCCGGGGCTGTCACGCAGGACAGGTCCAAGCAGTTGGGGTTCTGACAGGTGCACGATGACACAGTGTGTGTGATGCAGGTGCTGAGCCGGCCAGTGAGAATATGAATGTGTGCCTTCAGCAGCCAGCTCATTAAGTGAAATATGGGGCTATTAAAATACATCTGCTTGTGAAACCCTTTTGTCTGTCGTGAGGATCATGGTCTCTTCTTATGCAATCAGCTCCTTCAAGGAAAAGGACCTGCTCTTGGGGCAATTTGGGTTTTTACTTACTCATCCTCAAGGCCTATTCATGCTGAGTAAGTTTTAATCGTCTTTGAAATTGAACAAAGGGCCCAGTGCTGATGACCTCTCTTGCCAAACTGCTCCAGGCAGGGGGCAGCTTCCAACTAAACCACTGTGTGCTTCTGAATGAAGAGACCTGACTCCGTCCCACCGAGACCATGTGGTTTCTTCCCTTGCCACAGACATGGGAAACCGGTGGGTCTGCCTATACTTACTGTAGACCTCTTGCTTCAGAGGCACATCTGCAGTCCCTGTCAAAAGCTGCGTGTCTTTTGTTTGATGAAATAAGCAGCGTGGTGAGGTGAGAAGAGCTTTGGAGTCTTTCAGCGTCCATTCGTGCACTGCCTTCCCTGTGACGTGGGCTGATTCAGGTGCTTCAGTCACCTCAGAACTGCTCCCATGGCCCACAGCGGTGTCACTGACTGCCAGGCCATGGGCCTCTGTCACTGGGTTTGGGGTGCCTTGAGCACAGGGGTGTCTCTTGCTTCCTCTTTAGCCACAGAGCCTTCTGCACCATAGCAGCTCACTTGGTGGCTGTTGAGAGCATGAGGACCCGTGTGGGCCTCGCTCACATCCTAGCTGGGCTGCTTGCTGGTTGTGTGATCTCACAGCCACTTCTCTGAGCCTTACTTTCCGTTTCTGAGAAATGAGGAGGAGAATAGGTATCTGAGCATTGTCATTCCTGAGCCCAGGCCTGTTCTGCATGCTGCTTCTTGTGTGATGTCTCATTTCATCCTCCTGACCACCCTGAGAGTGGGTACTGACATTAACTCTGTTTTCAGTTAAGAACATTGAGGAGTAGAGAGGTTAGGGAATTTTCTCAGGCTACCTGATTCATGGGGCAAGGGGATCAGGAATTGATTTCTGGTTGTCTGATTCCAGAACCTCCAAAATTAGCCATTATAGTAGTGGTTCTTTCTTTCTTTCATTTTTTTTTTTTTTAATAAATCCTCACCTGAATACATTATCATTGTTTTATTGGTTTTTTTTTTTTTTTTTTTTTTTTTTTGAGAAAGAGAGAGAGAAAATATTGATGTGAGAAACATCAATTGACTGCTTCCTGCACTTGCTCTGACCAGGACCGGGAATCGAACCCACAACCTAGGTATGTGCCTTTCCCGGGGATCAAACCTGTGACCCTTCGGTACACTGGAGGATACTCCTACCCGCTGAGCGACAATGGTCAGGGCTGTAATAGTGGTTCATAATGTGGGGTGATTCCGCCTCCCCAGGGACATCTGGCAATGTCTGGAGACCATCTGGGATGTCACAGGTGGCAAGGCGGTGCCGCTGGCGTCTGGTGTGTGGAGGCCAGGGATGATGCTAAACCTCAGTGCACTGGGCAGCCCCCACCACAAATGATCTGGTCGGAAAGCCAGCAGTGCCCTGGTTCAGAAAGCTTGCACTGCCCTGCCCGCCTCACTGAAATCTCCTGTGCGAAGAGCCAGGTCCTCAGCAGGCCCACGATACAGGCACTTCGTTCCCAAAGTCCAGGGTTACAGCCCAGAGAAGATGAATCACTCATTCTCCAGTTTCCTTCAGCAGCTCAAGTTTTCTCCTTAATGGTTCCCGGCTGCTTGGCATCTCTATCCCGGGAGTTCCTGTCTTTGTGAAACGTGCTGACAGTTATCAAGAGTCAGGGCAGAACTCTTCTTGGGAGAAGTCCAGCTTCCCTGAGACCTGACAGGCTGAGCCATTCCACGCAGACTGCATGCCTTCGCGGGGACCCTCCTGGCCTCTGACCTCATGCCATGCAAGACTCTGGAGATGGCAGGGTTTGGGGCAGTAAGTTTCTCCTCTCATAGAAGGCCTTGTAGGGTGCTTTCCACCATCAGTGAGGATTCCCCCTGATTGCTGGCATGTTCTGGCCCTTGAAAATGCATGAGCCACAGGGAAGCATGACAAATGACTTGCCAGTCGGGGTGGTGAAAACACTGCGTGCTGGACACTTTGGATGGGAAACTGGGAGGCCGTGGTTTCACCCTGACCCACTAGGTAACCTTGGGCAGTGCTGGGATCTGTCTTTTTTCACTGTCAGCACGAGGGCCTCCTTCCTGCCTTAAAGTTGAATGACCTTTGGGTGACCTGGCATCAGGGATCTTATTATGGAGAAAAGAGAACTAGAAGCAGGAAGGTAATGGCAGCTGTGCACAACAGAGGGTACAGTGGGTTAGCATTAGGGGTTTCATATTCCTGTAAGTTCACATCCTTTCATGCTTCAGCAATGTAGAGTAAAGTTAGAATAGTGTTTTGAGCAGTAAAGGTCTGTTGAATTTTTGTTGAAAGCTTGCTCACAGCCTTGCCTGGGTTTTGATACCCAGTGCAACATTTTCTAGCCATGAGCTCAAGGAAGTTTTACTTAAAATATTGGCCAACGGTAGGCAGCATAAATGGACTCTGAAGAACCATGGCACCCACCCTGGCATCGGAGCAGAAACAACAGGCTGCTCTGGGGCCTAAAGAAAACAGTGCTTTCAGGGTGGATGTTGCCTGGGATTTATGAGCCGAGGAGGATTTGCTCCTTCTTAAAGCTGATATGCCTGTGTACATACCTCCAAACTCAGCAAGTTCCATGTGTTAAGTATGCATGACTTTTTGTACGTCAGTCAGACCTCAATAAAGTGGCTAGAACAGAAAGCTGGCAGAAGGCTCCAGATGGGAGAGCCCATTGCCCTCTGGGAGTGGGATGGTGCGGATCCGCAAGCGGACTTTCACTGCCCATGCTTCCCACAATGTGAGGAGACCTGAGGAACTCCGAAGAACTGGTGGTGTACTTCTCAGCAGCACTGGCTTTGAATTCCATGGATAGAGTTGACACCTTGGCTAGAATGTCCTGCTGGTATCGCAGGGTGTGACTGTTGCCTCCTTGTTGCAAATCTGGAAACTTCTTGGGTAAGATGTCAGAGGGCAGTAGAACCAGTGATAACCTCCTTCTATGGGTCTCCTTTTCTGAGCCAGGTTTGTCACCGAAATTGATCCCAAAAAGCCATCTTTATACCACAGAGATGAAAGGAGCAGCTTCCAACTGAAGCACAGACTGCAGGCAGAGGGCACCTGCCCACTGCAGGGCATCAGTGGGTGCAGACCCGCCCTCCATCGCTCAGGTGTGCAGGCCTCCCGTCCCATTCTGGCTGCAGATTTGACATGCAAAGCGCTAAACTGAAAGGCTGTAGGTGTTCAAAAGCTAGATGAAGTCCAGGACCAGCTAATAGGACGCATATCATGTTCCATCAGATGAACTTGACTGCTCATAGGGCAGGAGTGGGCAACCCCTGGCACGCGTGCCAAACATGGCACGCCAGTAACTTTTGCTGGCACACGAAACCCTCTCTTATAATCTTCCATTTACAATCTTTTTCTTAATATCAACTTTTTATTTTTCAGATAAATTCAGTGTAGGTGCATCTTAGATAAATAATTTTACATAACAAGTTATGTTAAAGACCATAGACATGGATTGATGAGAGAGGGGAAGAGCAATTTCTATGCCTCTGCCTTAACTCTCCCTGCCTTCCTAGATCTGACCAGTGTTTTGGTTTCATCCACATACGCTTGTGAATCTTTGTTCTCAGTGATGCATTTTGTTAAGTCTCGTAATAGGAGTAGCCTGACGGATGAAAGTAGTAGCTCGTGCATATCTCTGAAGGTCACGAAATATAAACCTGATGTAAAATCTCTGTCATCAGTGTTGCAGCAGCAAAAGTCCCACAGATAATATCAAACGGAGTCATAAAGTTTTCTGTTGGACTATCAGTGTACATGTATACATTAAAAAATAAATGTATTTTTCATCATCATATACTTTGTTGAAGTCGCTCGAATGAATTTTATTACTTCTTCAAGGTTCTTCACATACGTACACCTTAAGAGATATCAAGTAGGTGTAACATGTTCTCAAAAAATTAGGGTTGGCACGCAGAAGAATTTTGAGTCAGAGATTTTGCTGGTTTTGGCATGCACTCACAAAAAGGTTGCCCACCCCTGTCACAGGGTGTTGGAGCCTGAGAATTCTAAGATTTAGAGTGCTATGTTGGATGGCTCAGCCTGCTGTGGTATTGGTAGCAGGTCTTATCAGTGGCCTGGAATAAGGTTACAATAAAAAGTAGCAATTATAGCACTCACTGTGTACCTGCACCATCTAAGGGCCTTTATAATCTTTTTAACAAACTTAAAATTTGATATTAAATGCTCTTTTTGATGTGAGAAAAACAAGGCCTAGGGTAGTTAACTGACTTCATGTTAGTTACTGGTAAAGCTAGAATTAGAACTTAGGTCTGAATATCTTTTTAAAAAAGCATGCTTTCTGTCTTATCTTCAGATGAAACTGTTAGAGTCAGGGAAAGGCTCAGCTGTAACACAGTCACCCGAATGCAAAGTGGATTCTCTAAGATAGAAGCGTATTTCTCTTTCACAGCACAGTCCTGTTGGAGACGGGTGGCCTAGGATGGCTTGGCAGCTCTGTGAGGTCACTCAGGGACCCAGGTCCCTCCTTTATTGCTGCTCCACCATCTCCTAGAATGTTTTTCTCATCTTCCTATGTTCTTACCAACAACGTGACCATGTTCTCACCCTTGGGAGGGGAGAAAGAAAGTGATTGGAAAGTAAGTAATTTATTGTGAAGAAAAGGACTTGAAATTGTGCACATCACTTTCTACATACACACCATTGGGGGAATGTAGTCACATGGCCACTCCTAGCGGCAAAGCAGTCTGGGAAATGTGTTTCTGGTGGAGTGGGTATGTGTTCTGCTAACCTCAGGGTTTTAGCAGACATGTGTGATCCAATACTAAGTAGGAAAAGGTAAGAATGGATTTGGGGGGATATTTAACAAAATTTAAAACAACTTTCCCTGTATAGAAAAAAGTGACCCATTTGGTCCTGGCTGGTTTTGCTCAGTGGATAGAGCATCACCCTATGGACTAAAGGGTCCCGGGTTCGATTCTGGTGAAGGTAGGGGGCGTGCAGGAGGCAGCCAGTCAATGATTCTCTCTCATCACTGATGTTTCTATCTCTCTCTTTTTCCCTCTCCCTCCCTCTCTGAAATCAATAAAAATATATATAAAAGAAAAAAAAAGTGGCACATGTGAAAATTCCATCTGACAAGGCACCCTTGACCCAGTCATGCCTACTCATTGAGTTGATGTGAATATTAATGTGATGTGAGACTTTGGGGCACTGGCCTGGGCTGAAGGAGTGACATTAAGCATTGCTGCTTGCTGATCTTTCCTGGGGGAAGGTTTCAGTAAACCCTGACCTTGGCCAGATTTGTCAGAAGCTGGTCACTGATCCCTCTCAGCAAATACCGGACCATCACTCAGTACTCAGGATCACCCGAAGTTGAGCATGTTCTGTTTGGAATTCCTACTGCTTCTGGCAGATTTCCCACTATGGACTCTTGGCTGGGATGGTGGTATCAGCTTAGGAAAATGGTGCTCAGAGTTGTCTGGATATTCCGTTTACTTCATTCCCTCTCCTTTTCCAGTGAATACAAAGGAATTAAACAATTCCAGTATCACTTCCACCTGAGAGTGATGGAATGACCTGGAATCTCTTATGGGATTCTGTTGTAGGAGCAATCATGTACTTGAGGTTGGGGTACATTTCCCATCTACATGCCTTCCTTTTTGCTCTTTTCTCCAGTTGCACTGTGTGAACAAAATACCTTTGGTTCCAAGAAATCTGAGCTTGTTTTATGCCACTTTTTCTTTTCATATTTATTCCCTCTACTTGGGGTCTTCTAACCTCCTCTGCCCTGACCTTTGGTTCCCGCAGACCTCCCTGCAGGATCTAACTGACTTCTCATCTGTTAAACCTCTTTGCAACCTCTCTTCCTCGGGGGGCACCTTTCCTCCTGTCCCAGTCTGATTTAGGGGCTTCTTGCCTGCGGTCCTGAGAACCTTTGTACTTTCTTTCTTCGTAGTGTGTAGTGCAGTTGTCAAAAACTGAGTTTGAGTCAGGGCTTTGCCACTTACCATCTGAACAAGCTGGGAAGGTCAATGAGATAGTGCAGGGAAGTTGCTCGACTCAGTGTCTGGAACACGGGATGCCCTCAGTAAACGTTTGGCTGCCTGTCATCTGAAACCCATCCTTATATTTGGAGGATTCCCTCAGGCTGAGTCCTGGAAGGACTGCATCCACCTTCAAAGCTGAAAGGCCGGCTGCAGCTTTCCCCTCCCATTGAGATGCGGGGCTTGGGCTCGACTCATCAGATGCCCCAGCCTCAGAGTCTATGTCCTATGCCCCTGCACTACGTGGGGTGGGGGTGGGATGTCTCCTGTTGGACTTGGCAGCAGCAAGAACAGCCTGTTTTCTACAGTAGCCGTGGAAACAGGACCACTTACAATGTCCTCACCTCATCTTCCCTGTGGTGGGATTTTGGCTGTGGTCCTGCTGTGTGGCCTCTCTTAGTTTCTGCCCATTTTTGGCATCTAGTTCTCTAAGCTTCCCAGAAATTCTGTGAGCAGTCGCTGTCCTCCCCACCCCCAATAAATTCCTTTTCTGCTTAAATAAGCGAGTTGGTATCTGCTGCTTACAACCAGAGCCTGGCCAGCAGGTTAACTTGTTGGGCTTGTTATTGCCCTCGTCCCAGTGTACTACAATCACTGACTGACTTACCCATCTTCCCTCCTGCACAGCGCTGAGCTCAGAATAGACCTATTGAATGAGTGTATGATGTTTAGTGATGGGTGGGAAATGAATGTATGATTGACAAATGCCTTATTTTATCCTGATTGTAGCAGGAGCTCCCCGGGAATAACCATGACCAGTGATATGACGTTTTGCCCTTTATGAGGTGTGGGAATGCATATATTCCTTTACTTAATCCTCACAAAAATGCTGATTGATGGGTATTATTCTCCCCACTTTACAGATGAGGAAACAGTCTCAAAGAGGTTAAGTAGATTATAGAAGATGACTCACCCAGGAAATAACAGAGCTACGTCTGAAACTAGGTCCTAATCTCCAAATGCTGTGCTGCTATTTCACTTCTCCTCCAAGGGAGTAGTTAACAGTCAAAGAGGGTTATTTATCGAGTGCTTTTTTAAAGGAGGAAGTGAAATTGTTCTTGTAGAAGGCACTACTTACATTATCTTGGGCACTTTGTTGGCAGCACAGTACAAAGATTTACATATGTCATAGCCCAGAAACTATGCTTGATGTTTTGAGATTTATTCTGGTCATTAGAAAACCATAGAAGGTTGTAGTACATTATGATTTGTAATGTAATCAACCAAACCAAACTAATTTTTGGTGGTAATAAACCAAGAAGCCTTGGCCAAGAATCCACATGAATTTTGTAGGACACTTCCCCAAGATGTTCTTGAATGGTATGTGTCTCCCTCTCATATTGGCTCAGAGTGCCTCTAGTTTTACTTCTGGCATTAGCAGTACCTACATCTCTGTGTTCCTTGTAGGAGACATGCAAACTCTGGACCCATCATGCCTGATAATAATGGGCTTTTATCACAGTGCAGCTATGGAACTTGCAGACAGGAACTTCTTCAGAACTCTCCTGATTTTACCCATAGCCTTGGGGTGGTGGGCCACCTGAGAGGAGGTGTAAATAGCCAAGAATGTCTTGCAGAGGATTGTCGGATGAAATTGCACACCTCCAGTGTGCACGGTGCTTCGGCATTAATACCCACTCTGTGTTGGTAATAGGAAGCATTTACCTTGGACCCTGGATCATCTATCTCTGGCGGAAGAACAAGTTGGATGGCATTATACAGATTCCATTTTATGTTTTGTTGAGAAAAATACAAACTTTTAAATAGTGCAAATGACAATTTTGTTTGTTCACGTAGTCATCATTCGAATGTATTTCTTTTTTTAAAATATATTTTATTGATTTTTTACAGAGAGGAAGGGAGAGGGATAGAGAGTTAGAAACATCGATGAGAGAGAAACATCGATCAGCTGCCTCCTGCACACTCCCCACTGGGGATGTGCCCGCAACCAAGGTACATGCCTTTGACCGGAATCAAACCTGGGACCCTTGAGTCCGCAGGCTGACGCTCTATCCGCTGAGCCAAACCGGTTAGGGCTCGAATGTATTTAAACATTCTTCAGAGCACCTGTCACTATGTGATGGCTCCATGTTGATGTATTTGTTTACCTGTCCTCCTTCTCCTCTGTCTATAATGTGAACTCCCAAAGAGCAGAGCCCTTCTCTTTTCTGTGTAACAGTGTTCACAGCACCTGTTAGAGCCGCTGGCACCTGGCACAGACTTGATAGATATTGGTTGAATGAATGAACTAATGAAATAAGTAAATTATTAGATGGGACTGGGGTCTTGATACCCAAACTCAATATTCTGGTTGAGATATTGAAAGAAATACTAAAAACAGATTAGGAGAATATGGAAAGATGATTAAATGAGCAAAATGAATTCTAAATCTTTTATCATCTTCATCAGAGCCATGTTTCCTTCTCTGTAAATGGGGAATAATGCTAGTTACCTGGCCGGTTATTTTTCAGGATTAAAGTTGACTCGTGTGCATGTGGGTGGCATGAAGGTTGATGCTCAATGAGTTAACAGGGAAGGCGTGAGGATTATCAATGCATAGAGGGAATATGACATTTTCATAGGAATTCTGCCTCAAGTTTTATTTAATTTGTACTTGCATATTTCGTCATGGCTTATAGAGCTCTCTCTCCCTACTGTATTTCACATAACTCACTCACCATAATATTTTCTTAAAATATATTTTTATTGATTTTAGAGAGGAAAGGAGAGGGAGGGAGGGAGGGAGGGAGAGAGAGAGAGAGAGAGAGAAAGAGAGAGAGAGAGAGGGAGGGAGAGGCATCAGTGATGAGAGAGAATCATCAATCTCTGCCTCCTGCAAGCCCCACACTGGGGATAGAGCCCCAAACCCAGGCATGTTGCCTGGCAGGGAATCAAATTATGACCTCCTGGTTCATAGATCGACACTCAATCACTGAGCCACGCTGGCAGGGCTAACTCACCGTAATCTTGCCAGTGATTACAATTAGTTCTGTTTCCCCTGGGGCTCAGAGGTAGGGCCCAGAATTAAGAGGAGAGATTCCCAGGCTTCTCCTTCAGGAGCAGATCCTGAGCTCTCCGAGGGGGCTTCTCTGGTCATGAGCATCTCCTCTTGCCTACTTGGCTGGGCTTGCCTTTCCAGCCCAGTTTTGCATTGTTTTTGTGGAATTCAGACCAGGAGCCCCTGGAGGGCAGGGACTGTTTCTCTGTTATTTGGAAAACCCCAGAAGCGATGTGATTACTTATGTGTTTACTAACAACAGGGTTGTGGAAAGATGGTGCACACCTGGTTTGTTTTTGTTCAGTTTAAGCAAATACATAGGCACTTTCATTTCTCTCTCCCCCCTTCATTCCCTGCCCCTTCCCCTCACAATCTGAGCATCTTCAGTGCCAACCAGTGGACTCTGGGAAAGGAAAACAGGTAGAAGCCAGCTTAAAGGAAGGATGGGAACGTCGCTCCTGGTCCCCTGTCTCCTGTATCTCCCCTGGCTTTTGTGTCTTCCCTGCATCTCAGTTAACAAAATACCAGAGTTAAGCCTAGCCTGTACATATGGAATTATCAAAAAGGCATTGCTATCAATTATATATTAAAAATGCAAGTAGCAAGGACTAGAGAAGCTTCCAGTTGAAAGGGTCCAAAGGGATCTAAATAGATGGAACTCCTGCCTTTCTCAGTTTAACCAATGTTTATTGAACCCTGTGATGGATGAGGTACTTGTTCTGCTATTCCCTCTCTAGTTTGCTGGACTGATGGTCATTTGTACCATTTCTGGATACAAACGTATCTGTGAGTGGCAGCTCACTCAGGAAGAGAGTTCAGGATGGTAGTTAAGGGCATCTTTCTCCTCCCTCCCTCCCTCCCTCCCTCCCTCCCTCCCTCCCTCCCTCCCTCCCTCCCTCCCTCTTTCCTCCCTTTCCCTCACTCCCTCCTTCCCTTCCATTCTCTCTCCTTCCTTCCTTCTTTCTTTTTGAGGGACTAGCATGTGCAGAAAGCATAGAGTATAGAAAATACATGGGCTGTGTGCTCAAGTCACAAAGATGGGATGTCTCTTCCTCCAAACCATATAATCTAAGATTGTATATTGCGCTGAGCAAAACAAATGTCATGCTTACAGATTATTTCCCCAGATGATTCAAGAATAAACTCCAAGTAGTATACGCAGATGCTAGGGTAAGACTCATTTGATGACAGAAGAACATTTAGAAACAAAGCAGAGCCAAAAATATGTTCTTGGTAGAATTAGGAAGTTGGTGTAGGTATGTTTCCAAAAGTGATGCAGTGACTGAGAAATGCTATGGAATTACCATTAATGATCAAAGGAGGGAATTCACACAATATAAGAGATTATTGTAAGAGTTACTGAGATTAGGGTAACACCCGGAGTTGCCACTGCTAATGAGATAGCTTCAGTTGAACATACCTGCTGTCAGCACCTTCTATAAGCAAAGAAGTGCTAAAACAGCACCCGCACAACCCACAAGGGAAATTTTTTCTTACCAGAATGGTGACTGGGAATCTTCGTGATTGGAAGCCATCAGAAACCTTCCGAGGACTTCAACTGCGAGAGCACTAAGAGAATAGCTAATTCAATCCCTTGTTTTACAGATGAGCAAGCTGAGTTTCATAGTGTGTGGGTTTTAGAGCCAGAAAGACTTGGATTCAAATCCTCAATTTCTAAATTGACAATACTGTCTCTGTGTTCCTAGCTAAACGACAGGCAAATTAGGTAATTTCTGTAACCATCTGTTTCCCCATCTCTACCACCAATATAGAATAACTAGTGGCCCTGTGAACGAATTCGTGCACATTGAAAGGAAATTAATTAGAAAAAATATGTTAATATCGCTATTCACCCTTTCTCTATAATAGAAGTGTCAACCAAATTCATGATTGACAATGACAGATTGAAACATATGCATGCGATTGGCGTGCCAGTGAGAGCTTTATATGTATTGCACATGCATGAGTCAACTTAGCCTTTTATAGATATAGAATAAACTTGCTGAATTAGACCTGCTTTCTGATGTAGCTAAACTTTTTCCAGCCCAGTAAAGCACCCCAACTTTTCTTTCAGGTAATTGTCAGCAACACAGCAGTAAATATCAACACAAAGCAGATTATTATTGTAGATCATGCAGGGAGAACAAAGGGTAAAATATTTAACTGCAGCAGTGTTTGACTATATTCTGTGCAGTGAGAAAACCTGACGTCATTTTCAAGGTCCACCATTTCTTACTTCTTTTCAGTCCGGTCAAGTTTCTAAGCTTTCTAAATCTCCGTTTTCTGACTAAAGAAAAGAAGATAGGATTCCGTCGAGTCTCCTATCTACCTACTCCAGGACTTCTGTGAGGATCAAATGAGATGAGGCACGGGAAAATGCTTCACAGACATTTGGTTAAACTGTAAAATGTTTCCACCTGGCCATAAAGCAAGTGGTGTTCCTGGGCTGAAGAAACTACAAAGAGCCTAGTCGCTAGGGAGAGGAAGCCAGGCATTGCTATGCGACGCCATTACTTGGCGCCCACAGCAACCGTTTCCAGGCCAGGCTGGGCTGTGCTGGGGGCCGCATTTTGCACCATGGGGTCTTGGTAGCATTGGCTGCGATTTGGTGGGCTGTCACTCCAGGGTGGTGGCAGCCCACTCGGGGGAAGCCAAGTGTTGCTTTGTGGGCACCAGGTCCAGAGTGCCGTTTCTCTGTAAATGGCCAGTGCGCATCACAACAGCTCATGCATTGAGTGTCTTCCCCCTGGTGGTCAGTGTGTGTCATAGTGACCGGTTGGATGGTATTACACTTAGCATATTAGTTATATATATATATATATATATATATATATATATATATATATATATATATATATATATATACACACACACACACACACACACACACACACACACACACACACTAGTAGCCCGGTGCACAAAAATTTGTGCACTGGGGGCGGGGTGTCCCTCAGTTATTAAACATTTATTGGCACAACACTGACCACATTGGTAGTGGTGGTGGTCTTGTCAGAATGTGTTATATTATGCAGATGAAAATCTATTTAAACAGATTTGATATAGATATTTTCAAAAATGGAAGAATTGTCCCTGTCAACTATTTTAGTTGATTCATATCTTTACTAATTGTCATCATTGCAAAGTTTTCAGTCCCCATATGGATTGCTGGATATAATAGGTCATGCACTGTCCCTGTCCTTTGTAGCCTTTGTTACCTTAAGGACTCTAGTTTTCCATTTATATGTTTAAGTACCAACCTTACCAGCTTAAAAATGTAAGCTTTTAACACTGCTCTCTCTGTTCTATATCCTTCTGATGAAAAGTGGAGTTGGGTTGCAGCACAGGAGAGAAATCAGAAAGGGAATATTGAAGTAATGACTGCAGTAGGAGAAGAGGGAACCTATTTCCCTGGCCACAGGTGCTGGTGCCCTGGACCACAGGGCTGGCAGCTTCTCCAGGTGGCTGCAGCCCGGGACCTTGGGCGGGTGGCTTGTCCATCTCCTGGGCTGCAGCCAGCTGCAGGCGCTGGCACCTGGACCAAAGGTGGGCGGCTTCTTCTTTTGGTGGCTTCTTCTTCTGTGCTTCCAGGGAGGGCAGTCAGTTACGTGTACAGTGGGGCCTTGACTTATGAGTTTAATTCGTTCTGTGATGGAGCTCGTAACTCAAATTACACGTATGTCAAATCAATTTCGAACGAGTGAGACACGTGATGCTGGGCTGATGTTGTGGCATTCACTGTGACGTTCGCTGTGCCAACTAGCGGTGGGGTATCTGAAGCTGGCTCATAACCCGAATTTTAGCTCACAACTCAAAGCAAAAAATCGGCCGAGAGACGGCTCGTATCTCGAAAACTCATTAGTTGGGACACTTGTAAGTCAAGGCCCCACTGTATATGTGTGTGCATGCAAACATAGTCATGTACACGTGTGTATGTGGAAATCTGCTGGGCAAGTCAAAACCATAGAAGAGTTGCCCCCTATCTCTTGAATCTTCCAGAGATATCCCCCACTTTTTTATTCTATCACTACTGGAGAGTCAGTATTTGCAGCCAGCCAGTCAGTGACTCTCTCAGTGTCTATTTCTGACTTCTTTCCCTGTCTGTCTTCCAACCCCTAATCATATTTCCACCTGGATGCATCATTTTTACTCCCAATATGCTGTATAGAGAAGGAGTCAGGATGCTGTCTTCCCATGAATAGTACTCAGTAAAAAACCAATTGCATTTTAGTTGGGCAATGCCCCTACCCACCCTTCAAATCCCTTCCACCATGCATTTCTGTTTCCCTTTTTGTTTGTTGGATTGTTCTGCTGTTCCGTCTCCTCACCCCACCACCCTTGGATCGTAATGTAAAATTCTTTTACCATGTCAAGAAATTATTTAAAAATACAGGTACTTTGAAAAAAAAATACAGGTACTTCTCTGAACACTGGCCGGGGGAGGGCGTGCAGGGAAGAGGTGGATGCTGTTGGCCGCCTCTTCCCTGCCCCCGCCCGGCTTCTCTGATCACCGGCCGGGGGGCGGGCAAAGGCAGCCCTGGTTCTCCGATCACATGAGTCAACTTAGCCTTTTATAGATATAGAAGATATCTATAAACCCACCCGGCTCTTGCCTGCCGCCTGGGTTTCTGATCACCATCAGTGGCAGGTGGCTTCTTCCATCCTTCCCCTTTCGCCTCCCAGCATTGCGCCTACATATGCAAATTAACCGCCATCTTTGTTGGCAGTTAATTTGCATATAGCCCTGATTAGTTAATGGGAAGCGTAGTGAAGGTACAGTCAATTACCATGTTTGTCTATTATTAGATAGGATATGCCTTTCTCCTTTCTCTTAAGTTCCAGTGAGGGTTACATTGAATGCCACTCTTGAATCCTTCAGAGTAGAACCTGTGCATCCCATACCTCCAGTATAAAGGAGAGAAACTCTATCTTCTAGGGCTAACCAGTCCATTAAAAAAATAGTTTTCATTGTCAGAATTGTTTTGAGCCATAAAAATGCTTATCTACTTTGACCTAGTAATCTGTAAAATGGGGATAATTGTACTTTGTTTAAAGAGTGAATGAAAAGTTATAAGCAATAAGAAGCTTGTGGCACTACTGTTTATAATAAGACTATTTTGTAATTCCATTATAAAAAGAACTATCTGTCAATTTTGAGGAATATTATATGTCCATTATTTTAAAATAGTAAAATTCATGAAGGAAGATGAATAAAACTTATATTAGATTTAACATGATGAATCCAAAATTACATTTACATCATATTTATTAAAACATAAACATATTATACTCTGGGCAAGAGCTGGTAGGCAAAACAGAAAAATGTAAAGGACTTTTTGGTGACAGATGAAATTCTGGGTGTATTTTGTAATTTTTGTTACCATCGCTCTAGGATTATTTATGTAAAAAATAGTTACATACAATGTTTTTTTAAATAAATAGCATTTAAAAAAATCCTCAAGGAGGATATTGTTTTTATTGATTTTAGAAAGAGAGGAGGAGGGGAGAGAAAAACATTGATGTGAGTGAGAAACATTGATCTATTGCCTCCTGTCTAGAACCCACAACCTGTGAGTATGTGCCCTGACAGGGAATCAAACTCATAACCTCTTGGTGTATGGGAAGATGCTCCAACCAACTGAGCCATCTGGCCAGGGCTAAAATGTTATTTTAAAGAAAGAAAATCTTTCTTTTCACTTCAATAAGGTGGTGATCTCTGACTGAAGCTTTACTCTTTACCTCCTGAAGATCCGCCTTATATTTTATGCTCTGCAGGACATTGTCTAAGTCAGCACTACCCTAACAAGATCATTTTGGTTGTTAGAAAATGACTTGGCATATTTGGGAAGGTCGAGAGCAGAAATTCTCTGTCTTGTGTTTTCTTTGCATGTGAGCAAAGAAATAAGCAGAGAAAAGCAAGGATGAGTTAACAAAGTCCAGTTTTATAGAAATATGCCTTTGACCACAAGCCTTCTCTTCTGCATGGACAAGTTAGATTACAAGGTGGTGACTAGGATAGTGAGAAACTACATCATACATCACACGAGGACTGGATAAGAATTGGGTCAATCTACTGTGAAATGCTTGCTGCATAGTTTTGAAGGTAGGTCAGATGAAACAGAGACTAGACTTGCTCTGTGGAGCCTCACAGAGTTCAGCTCACCATGAGGGAGAATTTTTAAAATAGTCACAGATGTCCCAAAATAGGATGTTTCAGCTCAGGAGGTGGTGAGCTCACCATTCTTGGAGGTATTGCCAGTGAAGGCTGAGGGCTGTCGTGGGGACAGCACATTAGCTGGGGCGGGCACGGAAAGTAGGAGCTAGTCTTTGAGGTGTCTTTTACCCTGAGATCCTGTGACTCTTCCTGGAGCCCAGTTGGTGACAGCCAGTCTCAGGGATCCACCCTCACCTCCCTTCTTGTCACTCACCCAGAGGCACTCAAGGGAATTACTCCATCACCACTTCCAAAGTGGGGAAGTTAATGACCTATTAACTGGCTCAGTTTACCAAAGGGATTAATAAAGATTAGTAAAGAATTGTCAAGAGATTAAATTTCCCTAAGGATAAAATACTATCATTTGGCTGCAGTTTAGGTGAATCATTTTAGGAGAAAGAGCTACAGATGACAAAATTCTCTGACTCAGTATAAATAATACTTATTACTTTGCAACCACATTCATTCCTGAAATATTTATTGAGCCCATATAAACACTAGACATTTTCTCTAACTTACATGGCATACATCTATGGTACTGAATCATGAACAAAAATAATTTAAGCACAATTGCACCCCCACTTCCAATCTTCCTGTCTTAATTAGAATTATTTAAAATCTCTTCTTATTCCTGTTTTTTCCATCTCCTCTTCAATTTATAGCCCATTTAGTATTTTATTTCAGGCTGTATTTTCAGAGGGGTTCTTGGATATGTTCAACATTTGGAAAAAGATATTAAAGATGATTTTGCTTTTCACTAAATAAACAGTGACTCACGATTTCCCCACCTTTCCAGACTATGTTTGTAGTTTATGCACATAATTTCCAAGTAAGAGGGCATGAAACAAGTAACAGAACTAACACAGACAGGAAGAAGGTAGGTTGTCACTCTAGTGTTCACAGTGAGCAGCTTTTGCTCATTGGAGCACAGGAAGCCACCTTAAAGCCAGGTTTACTGCATAGCAGGTGGGTCTGCAAGGTACCCGAGGCCAGGAACTCCTGCTTCCTCCTCAGAGCAGGGAGGTCTTCATGGGGCTGCATGTCGGTGAACTGCTTTTTCTACCATGTGGAGATTGGCACAGGTTTAAAGAACGAGGAGGAAACAGTGTGAGTGAGCTCAGATAATACAGAGTGAGCACAAAGGTGACTGGAGATTGAGAGCCCTCTTTGGCACTGACTGGCCAAGGGAGGTGTCAGCCTTGGATGCAATGATATGAGGCAGATTGTTCACAGAAATTTTAAAAATAAAAATAACTGAAAGTTGGTTTGTATTTTATTATCGCCTGCACTTTCAATTCTCAACAATGTCAGTGATACGTACACCTTGAGAAGATCTTTTGGTCTGAGTTTTAAATGATTACTAGGGTAAATATTAATAATATACATGTAAGCTCCACAGTAGCACATTTTTATATTTATGCTTTAATGAGTATTGTCTTCTACATGGAAGTTAATTCAGAAAACTCCAAGTTAAGTAAGTAGTTGGTGCTCTGCACACAGGAACTCAGCTTCGTGTGTTGGTTTTGGAATCTACTTCTCATTTTGTATGTGCTTCTTGTCTCTAGTTCTTGTGCCCCACCTATTCCCGTGTTTAAGCTGAAGATTTGAAATAAACAATGACAGCACACTGATTATGAATACAAAGAAACAGGATTTCAGTTAAACCATTCTGTGAGTCCGTATGGCCACTTAGAGGTTATTTGTGCTTAACATTTAAAACAGTGAGACCACATATGAACTGTGAGGATGATCTTTTGTTTGGTTAGTGCAAGTCTCAGTGCATGTGAAATGTTCTGCTGACCTTGAATGACATGTTTAAAATGGAAATGTATTCTTCTTTGAATTAATTGTTTTGAAATTAAAGAATAAAGGAAATCATGATTATTTTAAGATAATTACTGAAAATAATTCTGTTGTATAGAAGTGAAAAATTTAAAAAATGGTGGTTTAGGTGTGGAATTTTCTAGTTCTACCACTGTCTTTAGAATTGGGCAGCTTTGTTTGGGTCAAATCCTCTGAGGTACAGAATCATCCTAAACCTTTGCTTTCTCATGAATGAAATAACTATCTCCTTTGTAGAGTTATTGTGAGAGTAAGTGAAATGATGCATATATGTACCTACTATAATATTAGGAACATTGTAAATGCTCAAGAAATGATAATTTAGTAATAATACCAGAAATAGTTGTTGAATTTTTTGAAATGCATTGCAGACAGGCTTTGTATATTAAAGAGATCCAAGCCCAGCTGGTGTGGCTCAGTGGTTGATCATCGCCCTATGAACCAAGAGGTCACAGTTAGGGCATAAGCCCAGGTTGCAGGCTCCATCCCCAGTTGGGGTGTGCAGGAGGCAGCCGATCAATAATTCTCTCTCATCGTTGATGTTTCTATCTCTCTCGCCCTCTCCCTTCCTTTCTGAAATAAATAAAAATGTATTTTTTAAAAAGATAATCAGTGATTGCAAGGCAGGGCACAGAATGCCTGTGGGAGCAGGGAGTCAGGGTGTGGGGTGGGGGCTCAGGAAATGTTTCCACAGTTGTTCTTTTTTATTATTGATGTCTCTTTCTTTCCCTCTCCCTTCCTCTCGGAAATCAATAAAAAATATTTTTTAAAAAAAGAGGTCCAAGATGACATTCAAACAATTAGAGACATTGAGAAGTCACTGGAAATAATCTACCATCGTTGTTACAAGGAAGTAACTAGTCTCATTCATTCATTCATTCATTCATTCATTCAAAAACTTATTTTGTGGGGGGGGTGGAAATGCAGGTACCATTTTAGGTGATATATATATATATATATATATATATATATATATATATATATATGATATATATGGCATTAAATAAGACAGACAAGGTCTTTATTCTCAAGGAGCTACTAATGGAATCTTAGTGGAATTCAAAGCCTCTTTAGGTATCATTACTTGAACTGTATAGACACAAGCTTTATATATGGGTAATATTGTGGTGCCCAGAGCAACTGAGGAATAAGTAGAATCCCAGAGCGTCAGTGTGGTTCATTTGAAAGAATATGCGCTGTACAGTCAGACTGGGTTGAAGTCCAGCTTCTCTGTGCATGAGCTGTGTGACCTTGGGCAGGTCATTTCACATCTCTGTGATGTAGGTTCCCCATCTCTAAAATGGTGATAACAGTGTCTGCCTCACAGGGCTTAAGTGACATAGACTAAGTACCTGTTTGTTTCTGACAAAGTGCACATGTGAACTTCTTAGGCCAAGTCAGTTAATTACATGAGGAGTAGATCAGCTTTAAATACTCTTGGTCATTGTTACATTCTTTACCAGCTATGGAGAAAGTTAGAAAGAACAAACTAAAGAGTTTTAGCTTTTATTGACTTTTTCTTAAACTTCACTCCATGGAAAGGAATTGCTAATGAGAGAAAATCTGTGTTCCATATAGACTAAATTTCATAGAGAACCTGAGGGAGGAGGCGTTTTTCAGCAGGGGAAGCCATATATCCCACTGCCCCATTTTTATAAACTTGTATAGTAATAATGCATCATTGCATTTGGATGAGATGGTCATATGCTTTGTATGTCATTTGACAGAGAGAATAACAATATGCTGACCTCATCATGATTTTTATTGTTTCAAACTAAGAATAATACCTCAATAGACAAACCAATGCTGTCATCTAATGCCTGCCAGAAAGAGGTCGCCTAAGATCAACTAGTCCAAAACCAGTTTCCTGAATTTGGGTGAACGTCTTCTAACTGTTAACTATTGTAGAGTTAAGAATTGGATACAGTTGTCATCTTATTTGTTTACTTTCACTTACATTTTGCAGCTAGTTTATCTTAAGAGAGTTCATAAGGAAATGATACTTCCTAACATCTGATGTCATTTGGAGGCTCTATTGATTCTTTTATGATCATAGTAGGCATTTCGGAACAACAGCTATAAATGTTTTCTTGGCATATGACATAGAACTGGGCATCTTGATCCTTCATTGTCTGTGCACTGGACAGATACATGAGTTTAGAAACTTGAACCTATAATAGTATCTACCTTCATTTACCTCTGGCTTGTAGTGGGTTGGCCTTTAATCCAGGGATAATTCTATGTAAGAAGACGTCAATTTCCTGTGGTAGATTCTGATGGTCTCCTTTATCCACTGTTCCACTCTTCCTGAAAGTAATATAATCTTGAGATTAGGTAGATATGAGACTGACAGGAAGAGATTTCATTCCCCAGTATTTTTTCCATTTTACTAGATTTTGGGCAATGAAGATGCAAACAGAATTGATATTATGACTTTTAGATCACTCTTTTTTTTTTTTAACGAGGAAGCTGTTTCCCTCCCTCCTTCCCCTCCCTCCCTCCCTCCCTCCCTCCCTCCCTCCCTCCCTCCCTCCCTCTCTTCCTCCCTCCCTCTCTTCCTCCCTCCATTCCTCTGTAAAATGGAGCCCACCAGAGCAGCTGCCTGGACTCGGAGGAAGTTGCTTGGTGAGGATGGCAGGGCTTGCTGCCAACCTGGGTCCCTAGATGACTTGTAGGACAGAGCTGCCCACCTGCCCTGAACAACCTTCCTACACCTGGACTGTTAATGAGCAGAAATAGACTTTAGTTTTATCTAGGTCTCTGTATTGTGGGGTCTCTTTGTTACAGCAGCTGACCCTGCACTTTAGCTAATATACCCTTCCCCAGGTCATCTGACTGATAAGTCATATGGAACTCTGGTAGTTCCCCAGCATTGACTGAACTCCAATGCTTGTTGCTTTCAATTCACTGTTACTTAATACTTACTAGAGGTTTTTGTGTGGGAAGTAACATTCACAGAGCCCAGCATGTGAAGGGTGTGCTGCTAAAGGATTCCTCCAGAATCTCCAGATGTCCTTTTTGGATTAAGACAGACGATCAGAGAATCACACACCTGGGCTGTCTTGATTTGGCTCCTTGGAGAATTGCTCCCTGGATCTAAGCCTTGGCCTCATGCCATCAGCCCACACTGAGGAGTGCTAGCAAACATCCCTCTGCGCCCCACTGCTGCATGTCCCAGAGGATGTGATTGAGGATGTGGTTTGCTACCCTTTGTGAGGACCCCAGGGAGAAGTTTCTTTCAGATCTCGTACCAGGAATAGTCGTGCTTCTCCTGGGCAACTGGCTTGTTTTGTTTTTGTGGACGCTCTAAATTGTGTAACCGTCTGTGTCCTTCAAAGCCACCTCAAATCCTTTGGGAGCAAGACAGAGTATAAAGTCAAGCTATTCGGAGTCAAGACCAAGCTCCCTATTTAACTCATTATATTGTTTTTGAAAAAGTCATTTCATTTGGCTTTACTTTCTTGGCTTGTAAGTTAGAGATAATGACTTCTTCCTGTGACCAGGGTGTAAATTAATATAAAGCACGTAGAGTTTCCTTAGCGCAAGTCATTAAGGAAACTAACAGTAAATGTTTAATTTCTATGACTCTGCTGTTTTGTGCTTCCTACTCTCTTTATGTCCTTCCTGAAGTTTGCTTGTTCATTCATTTATTCAGCACATTTGAGGACATAATGGTACACCAAACACCCTTGAAGGGTACAATTTAATCAGCCTGCATCCTTGCTCTCAAGTAGCATGAGTTGTTGAGGATGTAGTTTCCACTAAAATCAAGATTTAAATAACAAACAAACGAATGGGTACATAAGTACCTTAATTATACAATTCTGAGGTTGGATGAAGCAGAGGAATAGAGAACAGTGGGAGAGAGTAATGATGGCTCTAGAGTGGAGATGGAAGGCACCTCTAAGAAGACAACCTTCAAGCAAAGACTTGGGGAATAAAAGGAGCAACTCTGCTAAGAGCTGAGGAAATAAGTCTTAAGGCATGAAAGGGTTTAGATGGTTATGGATCTGAACACAGATCATGACAGTAAGCAAGGGCAAAAGGGATATTTTAGAGAGGTTAGGTACCGGCCATTGAGGGCCGTGGAGGTCAGAGCATGGAACCTGGGTCTTCTCTTACCTTCCATAGGATGCCTCTTGAAGCACTTTATGGGCCAGAGTGATGTGGTAAGGATGATGTTTTGAGGAGACAATTTTGTTTGTATGTCTATTGTGAGATAATATAATAAGGGAGACGCTGGAGTGAGGTGAGCACTGGGGTAAGGATTGGAGCGCACAGAGGAGGGGCTCTCAGGCTGGGTGTTGAGTGAGATTCCTAAAGTACATGGTGGCTGAGCTCAGTGGTTGAGGAATGAAGAAGAGTCACCCAGAGGAAGGAAGGGTGAGCTAGATCGTAAACTGCACGACTGAATGTCCAGAGGCGAGTGACAGCACAGTAGGGATGCTGTTGTATTTAAACATCAAGTAAAACGGAGCATGGGGGGAGCCGGAGCTGGAGAGGAGGCTAAGAATGGGATCATGGAGAACCTTGAGTGCCTAATGTCTTCTTCCCCGTTTCTAGGGTGTTAGGTGGTAGGGAGCTGGGTTTCATCTCTTAATAATTTTAGAATAATTACTTGGGAAGATGTTTGTTGGCGATATCTTAAATAAAAAACTCACTTTTAAAAATACTTTTTTTTTTTTTTAATTAGGACCTTTGGACTACAGGTGGCCACGAGCGACTCTTCTGCAACCTGAGCTAAAGCCTTTGGGAGGAGGTCAGTCATCCTCATTCTTGCCTGAACCTCGTCTGCTTCTATCTCCCTCTGCTTCTTTCTCTAGCTCTTGTCTTCTCCAGACCTCGGCAGGGGGGTGCTGCTGAGTGCCCATCCCCCTTCCTAATGCACGTGGAAGTGCTTAGTAAACTGCTCCACAGATTGGAGGTATTATGATTTGTGCTAAGAGCACTGATTTAGAGTCAGGGGCTGGTTCTGGATCTTTCCTTAGTTGGTGAGTGATCTTGAACAGGTTGTTTAACTTCCTGAAGTGCTTTCCTCACATATATAAAGGAGAAAGGACCTACCTTCTCGAGCTGTTGAGAGGATTACATGAAAAATTGAATATATACAAAATGCTTACATAGTGCCTGTTTAATAAATTGTAGGTGCTTTTATTATTCATAATAGGAAAGTAATAATCAAACAAAAAAGCAAATTCAAAGTTCTATTTCCTAAACACTGAGCATGGAAGACCAAGAAATGGAAAAGCTACTGAAACAAAAAGAGCTAATTAATCTTGGCTGTGTCACTTAAACCCATTTCTTCATCCAAACAGTGGGAACTCCAATTTTCCTTTTGTGTAATTTATTGGATATTTATAAGGAATGGATGTGATTATAGATGCAAAAAGTTCTTTGGAGACTGAGTGCTTTATTTTTTGTTTTATTTACAATATTAGGCTGAATCCACCAAGAAAGAGATGCTAAGGATTTTATTAGGGGAAATACTTGTGAGAGAAAATGGGGTGGGAGCTGGAGAAGCTAGCAGGGCTGGCAGACCTCGATGGGGGTCTGACCTGAGGGAAGGAGAGAGGTAGGGACAATGGGTGGAAGCATCTTACATGGACGTGACATTGTTTGAAGACATGGCAAGGGGCGATAACCTTGAACCACAGCCACCCAATAGAGCATTTCTGCATGCCCCATATTTCAGGAATGGGGCACCCAAGCTCTCCCTGCTGAGCTCAGTAATTGGCTATGAAAAGCTCATGGGAGGTTCGGCCTTAGAATAAAGAAGTGATGGATTTCAGAGCAGCATCTGGGTGCATTGGTAATTTTACTCCCTATAGTTGGTATATTCTCATCACTACCACATTTATCGTGATGAACAATACATTTTAACAGTACAATACACTTTTTGCAACCCAAACTACTTATTCTGAATCCCCTTGATGTGTAAGAGAACTCTTTCCAGAATGTCCAATGCCACTGTTCTCCCAGTGAAGGTCAACAAATAGCATGCAGTGCTCTGATGATGAGCTCAAGGAGCTTGTGAACGTGAGCACTGCTTATATCAAAAGTGGGTCCTTTTTTTGAGGTAACATTGGTTTATAATATTGTATAAGTTTTAGATGTACAACATTTAATTATATATATTACACACCACGATACAGTTTCCTCTTTTTTTTTTTTTTAAATATATTTTATTGATTTTTTACAGAGAGGAAGGGAGAGAGATAGAGAGTTAGAAACATCGATGAGCAAGAAACATCGATCAGCTGCCTCCTGCACATCCCCTACTGGGGATGTGCCCGCAGCCCAGGTACATGCCCTTGACCGGAATCGAACCTGGGACCTTTCAGTCTGCAGGCTGATGCTCTATCCACTGAGCCAAACCGGTTTTGGCCAGTTTCCTCTTTTACCAAACAATTGACCCCCTTTATACATTTTGCCCTCCCTCAACCCCCTTCCCTTCTAGTAACCATCAACTTGTTGTCTATATCTGTGAGTTTATTTTTGTTTTATCTGTTCAGTTTTTTGTTTTATATTCCACATGAATCAAATAATAGTTTTTGTGCTCTGTTGGTTTATTTCATATAGCATAATACCCCCAAGGTCCATCTATGATGTTACAAATGGCAAGATTTCATCTTTTTTATGGCTGAGTAGTATTCCATTATATGTAGGTACCACATCCTTTCTTTTTTTTTTAAATTTTGTTTTATTGCTTAAAGTATTACAAAGAGTATTACGTATGTCTCCTTCTCCCCCCCCCCCTTGACATTCCCCTGGCCTCCCCTACCCCCCAGTGTCTTATGTCCATTGGTTATGCTTATGTGCATGCATACAAGTCCTTTGGTTGATCTCTTACCCCCCTCCCACCCCCAACCCTCCCCAGACTTCCCGCTATAGTTTGACAGTCTGTTCGATGCTGCTCTGCCTCTGTACCTATTTTTGTTCATCAGTTTATAATGGTCTTTATTATCCATAAATGAGTGAGATCATGTGGTATTTTTCTTTCATTGACTGGCTTATTTCACTTAGCATAATACTTTCCAGTTCCATCCATGCTGTTGCAAATGGTAAGAATTCCTTCTTTTTTATAGCAGCATAGTACTCCATTGTGTAGATGTACCATAGTTTTCTAATCCATTCATCTGCTGATGGGCACTTAGGCTGTTTCCAGATCTTTGCTATGGTAAATTGTGCTGCTATGAACATAGGGATGCATATATCCTTTCTGATTGGTGTTTCTGGTTTCTTGGGATATATTCCTAGGAGTGGGATCACTGGGTCAAATGGGAATTCCATTTTTAACATCCTTTCTTTTTTTAAATCAGTTCATCTGCTGATGGACACATAAGTGGATCCCTGAAAGAGCTAATGGGAATGGTGTTACTGTTCTTCCTTAGAGCTGGTGCCTTTTGCTTCTTGATACAAAATAGAATTTATCAATAATGACCTTTGCATCCATTGACTTTTTAAAGAGAAACGAAAAGCACTCTCTAAACCATTACTTCACATTTTATGTATTTTCATATATATTTTCTCACGTGATTGTCACAAAAATCTTGAGGGGCAAAACTCCCATGTTAGAGGCATCAAAGTGAGGACCAGAAGGTTAAACGATGTGTCTAAATTACAGGGCTTGTAAATGACTACGTTCTTTGGAAACTGCGTGTCATCATATTTTCAGCTTTTGTCACTGCAGCCCAGCATTTTCAAACGCTCTAATTTAATGAATAATAAATGTTCTGAATCTTTCTTCTCGTCGCTCCCAGTCTGAATGTCCTCGTTGCATAAATAATGGGAAAGATCTGGAGAGGCTCCATAGAAAGCACCAGGCGTTTTAAAGGGGCCCTTGGAGGAGTGCTGAAGGGCCTTGGAGCCACTCACTTTGGAAAAGAGAAAGCTGAGGGTTGACTTCATTACTCACCTTACAGCTGAAAGGAGTCACTGTGAGCTACAGATGGACACATTGCTCCCCGTCCCCAGGAACATCAGATGTCAGGAAATAGGGATTAAGGAGGCAGAAGCTCTTTCTGAGTTGCCAGGGCAATTAAACAAGTATACCATGAAAACCATGCAAACTGGTGGAATAGATTTGCAGATAAGAGCGAGTGCGGCTGCCTCGCTGGTTCCCTCCCTGCCCTCCGTGCCATGTGGGACCTGTACTTCTTAGGCATCTGAGTCTACTTGTTAGCATCGGAATGTGATGACTTGAATCATGTGAGAAGCATGGCATAGCTCGGTCAGCCCTTATGTTGGTGTTATAAAAAGCTCACTGTCATTTTGTCTGTTCTTTCCTGCAACAAATGTTTATTGAGTGGCTACTACTTTCTAGGCACTATTCTAGGTGTTAAGGATCTATATAGTGGTGAGCAGACAAGGTCCCTGGCTTTATGGTTCTTATATGTTAGTGGGTAGAGACGGACAATTAACAAATAACCAAGTAAATAACCAATTCAGATAGTGATAAGTGCTATGGAAACAATAAAGCACTGTAGTGTGACAGAGAGATGCCGCGGTCTGGGAAAGTCTATTTGAATAGGTGCCATTTGACCTGAGACCTCGGAAATGAGACCTCAACCCTGCAGAGATTTAGAGGATGAGCGTTGGAGGCAGAGGGGCATCAGTGTGAGGTAACATCTGGGCTGAGCCTGGAAGATAGAGATATAGTGGAGGGAACACAGCAGGGAGGAGAAAAGCCAAGAGTCAAAGTATGTTGACTAATGAAGCACTTCCTGGGAATGGTGACTGTTGCACTTTGCCTGGAGGTGGATTTGGTGTAGAGCCGTCATTCTCACACTTGCGTGTGCTTCCGAGTCACGAGGAGGCCTGGTTACAACCCAAACTGCCATGCCTCACCCAGAGTTAATGATTCAGTTAGTCTTCCGTGAGGCCTGGGCATTTGCGTTTCTAGTGAGTTCCCTGGTGATGTCAATGCTACCTCTCTGGGGATTATGCTTTGAGAATCACTGGAAAGATCCATTACCATTTTGTATCCAATTAACTTCCTAATATTAATAAGAAAAACTAACATTTGCTAAGCCATTACTGTATGTCTGTTATTGCATGGGCTCTCTTTTGGAATCCATAGAACAGCCCCATGAAATAGGAACTATGATTACCCCATCTCTCTCAGCAGAGAGAGATCAAATAACGTGCTAAAACTCATAAAGTTCCTCACAAAGCAAGACAGTGGTAGAATGGGGGTGGGTGGGTGGATGGGGTGGTGGTGAATCATGACCATGGGGTTCCAGACCGCCTCACCTCCAACTATAATTCAACTACAAGCCAGAGACATGGAGAGGCAGCAACTGGCTGGGTAATTGAGTCAATGTGGAATGAAGCAATCTTATAAGGAAAGGGCAGTATGTGTGTTTTGGGTCTGGTTGGTTCCCTACTCAGCATGCCTTCCCCATTGCTCCTTCCTGGCTTTATTCAGGTACCATTTCGCCTTCCCAGCTCTAAGTGAAACTTAGCTACTCTGAGTTTGTCTGTCAGCACATAGCATTTTCCTGGTAACTTGTCGGATCTGGGTAGACTGTGTGTTCTGAATTGGTCACACCAGACTAACTGGGAGGAAGCCTGTACTCCATGGGTGGGAGAGCGACTTTCTCTTCTTTCCTTAGGCATGAGTATGGAGATGTGTTTCCCTGGCTGCTGTTGGCAGCCAGTTTTCAACCGTGCAAACAGGCGCTCTGTGCAGAAAGCTGATAAACTGAGGTTGCAGAGCAGGAAGATGGGAGGAAGCTCCTGAGGACATCATTGAACCAAGACCTCTGCAGCCTGTTGGACTTCTGGACATTGTTAGTGAGATCACCAATTTCCATGTTGCTTGAGTCAGGGTCACAGGCAGCTGAGAGCTTCTTAGCTGATAGAACAAGCGCAATATGAAGGAGACTGTTATAAATGTCACATAACAATGAGGAGGAGATGTTCTAAGTGTGTGGGGGGCTGGGGGACTTAATCTGGGTGCTGTCTGGGAAGAGGAGGTATAGGGAGAGAGAAGGGGAGGAGTGAGATGGTGGAGACTTCTCTGTATTGGCCGTGGTCCCCCACACCCTCCGAATGCTTTCAGTAGTTCTGGACAGCTGTAAAGCAACAGTGGCCTCAGCATGTCTCTCTCTTCTTTCCCTCTTCTCGCTCTTTTATCTTGGTCTCTGTGTCCCTTCTCAAAATGAGGGTGGAAGTCATACTTCAGGATCCTGGGTGATATGGTTGAAAGCATTTTGGCTAAAGCAGTTTGGTGAAAAAGTATTGGACAGCACAGTGATGTGGCTAAGGAGGACTCATTTTTGTTTAAGTTGATCGTTGCTTGACATTCACATTTCTAGTGATGTGAATTATGGAAGCAAAAGTGAGGTAGAAGGGAAAACGTTAAAAGACAGAAAGATTAAATCTGTGGCAGGATTTCTTTGTGTGTGTGTGTGTGTGTGTGTGTGTGTGTATTATTCTTTCATAAAATGAGGTGGGATTTTCTGAAAGATTTTATATCAGAGATTTCCTAGTACTTAAATTAACTTTATATTCATATATATGATATTATGATATATATTATTATATATAATATTATAACTAATCTTGTGCTCTTTATATTCTTTGTAAGTGAAGGGCTTGAAGTATTTCAAGAAATTAATTGATGTGAGTTGAACTCCTACTATGTGCACACATGTGGTAGAGATGGAAAAAGGCGAGTTCCTCATCTGAGGGCTCTGTGGTCTGGGAGTGTGGGGATGGGGTGGCAGAGTGGCGGGTGAGGACAAAGTCGAGGGAGGCCAACACGTAGGCACATGCATATCAGAGGGAGAGTGCTAACTAGATCAGGACTGTTTCTCAGAGCTTCTGTGAATGAGACAGAATTTCCTAACTTTTAGGAAGCAAAGAAGACCGTGTATGGATCTATATCCTAGTGAGAAATCATACCCATAATCACGTGGGGATCTGTGGGCACGTGAGCTGCCTGAGCATGAGAAATGGCTTCTTTGGCTTCAATTGAAAAACACTCAAGCACTGAGACATAGGACAGGCATTTTCTGAAATGTCACTCTATAGAAATAGCTGGAACATCATGAAATTATCGGGCTGTCTTATGTGTGATTTTAGTGATTAGGCCTGAGTAAAAAGTCACGTTCCTGGGGTTGGTATGTCAGGCCAACTCCCTAATTCCCATCAAGTTGGGTCCTGTGGAGGTGAAGTTTGCTTTCGAGTTTGGGTTGAGTCACTGTCCTGATGACTCTCCATCAAGAACTGTGGCATTTTTGGGGCCGCAGAGTCAGAAGAAAGTGTGAGCTGGTATCTGTGAGATTTTCTAACGAGAAACAGTGTCTGAAGTGGGTAAATAGAGAGGGGAGAGAATTTGGACAAGAGACAGCACTGGGCGGAATGGCAGAACCACACTGAGCTGTGTTCTGAGAATGGACTAGGGGTTAGAGGAGGGCTAATGGGTAGGCTTTATTAGAGAAAAATCTTTAAAAAGCCATGAAAGTCAAAAGGCAGCCTTACAGAAAGAATCAGCATTGTGCTTAAGGTATAAATCTACTAATTATGCAGTGGAAGGTTGACTCTCTGTCCGGAGTTATGTGTTAGAGGTAGCACTGTGAATCACAGGGGATATGGTTGTCACAACCAGAAAAACCAGAGTGGGTTCCAGGAGCAGATTCCTTTAGGATTAGCAGAGACCCTCCTAAAAATAGCTTAAACACCACCCTGGACGGTGTGGCTCAGTTGGTTGAGTGTTGTCCAATGTGCCAGAAGGTTGCTGATTCGATTCCAGGGCACATGCCCGGATTGTGGGCTCAGTCCCCAGTAGGAGGCATGCAGGAGGCAGCTGATGGATGTTTCTCACTCTTCCTTCCTCTCTCTCTACAATAAATAAAAATATATTTAAACAATAGTGTAAACACCAAGGGTTGACTTTCTTAAATGAAGTCAGGGAGTCTGGGAATAGGCTGGCCAGCATTGATATGGCAGCACAGAGTCATCAATGGTTGTTTAAAAATGAAAACAAACTTTTATTAGAAGAGAATGACGGATCTGTGAGACTGGAATTTCCTTTTTCTATCCCTTTTGGTTACTGATAATAACATTTTATAGGACCTATGTATTGTTATAGCTTATTGAATAATTTTACATGCATTATATTCTTTGTCAAGCAGAATTGGATCCTCTGAGCTCCTTTTTAAGATGAAGATGCCGAGGATCAGAGAGGCAAAGTGATGTGTTTAATTTCACACATCAAGCAAGTGACAGAGCCTAATGCACTTTCCCACTAGTATTTGTACTGTAGGTATTGTTCCCATTTTACAGGTGGCAAAAGAGAGGCCCACAGGGGCTAACTAACTTGCCTTGGGTACCATAATGAATGGAGTTATCAGAATTCAAATAGGTCTGCTTGAGACGAGAACCCTGTCCTCTTTACTTCAACACACCGACCATCTTACAGGAAAAAAGATGGATCGTTGGATCCTTGGCAGTGAGGGCTTTGGTAACGAAGATTGTGTCTTCACTTTTATATTCCCCAGTCACAGTGCCTGGCACCAAGCCCAGTGTCTGGCATGATAAATGCGAGCCAAACTAAATGGAACTGGCCTCTTATTGGCCATCTCCCTTCCTTGTAGCCAGGTAAGGAGATGCGTGTTTAGAAGCCTGGCCCTTGGCTCAGCTGCAGCGTGGTGCCAGGTCTGTATTAAATGTAGTTCCTAAAATTGTTTAGTTTCTTCTCCATCATGAGATATCATCAGATATCACTTCCTCCGTAATATTTTTGGCCCTTCACTGGGAAACTGCTCAATGTTATGATTTCGCTTGTCCATAGCAGAACAAGGGCTCAAAAATGCAATGATAATTGAATTGTTAATGAAAACAGGCTTTGATGAAATGGAAATCTCAGTTCCTTGCCAGTTGGGAACATTCAGAACCAGGGCTATGGGGAACATGATGGATCATTCAGCTGTGTTAGCAACAATTAGAAAGAGGAGAGGTGGGATAGACAGTTTTTGGAGGGGAATGAGACTGTAAACCTAAAATAAACAATCCTTTGGCACTGGGTAGACAAAGGGCCTGGAAGGCAATGACTTAGGTGGATTGTGCCCAAAGGGAGGGTTGAGCTCCCTCACTCTTGTATTCATCCTCAATCCTGCAGATGAGGATGCTGACTTTAACACAACAGTGGTCAATATAAAGTCATAAAGCAATTTGGTAGCAAGACCAAGCCTAGGGTCCAGGCTCTTCATTCTCCATCTAGGGCTCTTTTTATGCCAGATTCCTGCTTGATTAGCTGTGGAGAGAATACCCTAAGGATGACCCTCGTGCTCTGGCAGTAATGTTGGGGGAAGGAGGGAAAGAAATAAGCCAGGGTGTTGTGTTTGACAAGTTTACTCATGTGACTAGTAAGGTTGGTTGCTGTTGTCGGACTATTGGTGACCCAATGATGATGTTTCATTGGAGTCTGTGGGTAGCCATATTGTAAAGGACTGAGGGCAGAAGGGAATTGAGTGGTAGAGACAACTATACAGATTACACTTTCAATATGATCGGTGAAGGGAAAAACCGAGAAGTAAGATGGGAGCTGGAAGGGGAAAATAAGTTTGTTTTTTAAGGATTTCCAAGACTTGAGCTTGTTTGCAGGCTGAGGGGGAGAAGCCAGATGGGTAGTAGAAGGGATAGCCAATGGAGCACAGTCTTGGAAGATGATGGAGGGGGAGAAATCAGGTCCACAGAGTGATGGGCTAGCTCAGGAGGTGAGGAAGGACATGGAAGAGAAGGAAATTATAAGGCATGAGTGGTGTTATATTTAAATTTAGAGGAGAAAGGCCATATGGTACCAGTGTTGAAAGTCATATTCTCTGTAAAGTAGAAAATATTCATGGATAAATTGGGTTGGACTTTAATAAGTTTGCATCGTTCATAGGGGAGTCAAGATCAGATCACACTTTCACTTCAGAACATAAAGATAAAGGAATAATGTATGAGTTAGACAAATTACCATTCCTCTTTTGGAAATGAAGCATGAACAGAAGGGATAGCGCCTGGCTTTGCTAATTGTTTTGTCTCATTTGGGAACAGAAGCAGGCAGTTGATCTTTTGCCAGGATACTTAAGATGTGTACACCTAACTGATGTTTTCGCATGCTTGTTAAACCTTCCAGAAAACGGAAACTGCCTCCTGCCAGACCGTTACCATTCCCTGACCAACCCTGGGCTTCTAATCAGTCTAGAGACCACTGCAGTGAGTTCTGGCTCTCTCCCCATTCTCTGCTGAAATGCAGCCACTCCAAGATGGAGCGTGAAACTGATTATGACAGAGCCAGGAAATTGTCACCTCCTGGAAAAGATGAGGCTGGTGAAACTGGTGTGTCTAGGCTGGATTCTCTGTCTCCCCCAGGATAGAGAAGAGTGTGGACCAAATGTGTCCTTATCTCAGCCTTCTGCCCCACTGTCACATGATTTCAGCCACATGTCACAATGTGTCCAGTCAGATTTAAGGTCCCACTGTGAGGCTCACAAAGCCTGAGTGTTGCATTATGGTTTTAGTTTGGAGACAGATGGCCTGGGTTGAAGTCCTGGCTCAATCACATATATCACATATGACATCACATGTGATCTCTTTGAGTGTCAGCATGCTTCCCAGTAAAAGGAGATGATAATGTCTTCTGTGGTATCTACAACAGTTTGTTGAGAAGAATCCATAGGCCAGTGAAAATAAAATGTGATAGATAAAATAAGTGCTTTAATTAAGAAGCAGGGGAAGGAACTATTACGTATTGAATACCATTTGTGTGCCAGGCTCTCTGTGCGCTCACTAGGTGTTTTGTTTTCAAGATGAACATGACACAAATCCCTTCATCAGGAAGCTTACAATCCGAATGGCAGATGCAGTGGACTCAGATGCAAGGCTAAACGTGCAGAGTTTAAGGGAGTAGTCAGGGATGTATCACTGGGATTTGGAGAGAGAGACTACTTCCTGCATAGGGTAACTTGGGGAAGTTACTTTTAGGAGGTGGTCTTAGGGCTAACTTTGAAGATCTGGTAGGATGTGAACCCCACAAAGGAAGGGAAAGGGCTGTCATGCAGATGTATCACCAAATGCAAGGCAGGGGATCTTAAAATCAGGTGCCAGGAGCAACTTAATTTTATTAAAATGAAGATTGTAGAAAAGGGAGTTGGGGTGTGTGCGTCAGAAAGTTTGGTTGGGTTTATACCATGGATGGTATGCATTCTGGACTAGAAATGTTTAAATTTTAATCTGTTCGTGGTGGATATAAAGGAAAGGTAGGTCATTCAATTAATTAGTTTATTTGTTGCTCTATCTATTTTGAAGCAGAAGGGTGAAATGATCAAATCTGGTAGTTCAGTAGAGATGGATTCAGGTTAAGTGTGTTGTCTAAACAAGAAAAGCTATCTACAGAAGAGAATGATAAAACTAACCCAATTCCAATATTTTGCAGGTTATTACAATTTTGTTTACATACACATGGACATGAAATTTTAGGCATGGCGTGCTTAAGCTTATTGGCTGCTGGAGAGATGCTTAGTGGAGTGCCCAGGAAATATCGTGGAGCTGTAAATGAGGATCTTTTCCAATTCAGACTCAAAGTAGGAAGGCACTTTTTGAACCAAAAAGGGGATTAAGCTCTCAACATCATCCACAGCATAAAGGACACCAATCAGGGCAGAGAGATGGCAGCTGCTAAAGGGAGCATGAATATAGAATTCTCAGGACAAAGAGACAGCCATTCTGATTGACAGCAGAACAGTGGTTCTCAAAAATTTTACACCAATAGTAAGGACGTCATGATAATAGTCAAAATGGTAGCAATGCAGTTGGTTTCTCAGGAACCAAACAAACAGCAGAAATAAAACCTAACTGTAATTCTATAGATCTACTTGGTAAATCAAGAGCAGAGAACTCAAGATCAGAGTCAACTTAAGACTGTCATGCTAAAGCTCCGGAAACAATGCATTCTTTCTGAAAATTGTTAGAATTCCAACCATTTGAGTTTGCGCACAGAAAGAACTCTGTCTTTTGTAGAAATAGCCAGACTTGTTTGGTAACCACTGAATTAGAGTTCAGCACATTTTAGCAATGTACTAATTTTAACACATTCTAATCCCCAATTTTAGAAATCATTCATAGCTCAGTAGGTAACCAGTAAGTGGTCCTAGATATACGTGGATATGAAAATTTGTGGAATAGTTTAGTATTTGCCAAGTAGAAACAGTTCATTGCTCATTAGGGGCCACTTTGGAGTGAAACCTGCTAAAGCATTTTTACAGCAAGTTAGAGGCAAGTGCTGCCTCCATGGAAATGAATTGTGAAGAATCAATCATTTGATCAAGAGTGTAAGCAAAGAGTAAGACAGGAATCAGAGTCCTAGATATTGAGAAAAACAACAACAAACAACAAAACTCACCCAATCTGACCAAATGCTGTGAGAGATAGAATAAGTGTCAGACATACAAAAGCGCATCTGAATCTGCAGGGCACAGCGATGCCCCTGCAGCCAGTCTGAGTGTGGGTCTTCCCCAGGTTCTCTGCAAAGGCTTGAAGATTTGAACCTATAATATGTCCCATAAGGGACAGAGTAACCAAATACAGCTTTCTTTCAGATCATGGGCTTGACCATGTTCAGCAATATTTTGCCATTTTCATAAAGTTATAATCTTAAAAATACCAAGATAACTCTGCTCTCTTAATACAGTAGAAATCTTCTTATCAGATAAGAGGATTTCTCCCTCTCCCCCTCCCCCACCCCTCCCCCCTCCCCTCCCCTCCCCCCATCCCCTCCCCCTCCCCATCTCTCTCCTTTTCCCTCTCCCTCTCCCTCTCTCCCTTCCCACTCTATCCCTCTCAATTAAAAAACACATATTTTAAAAAAGTGCCATAGATTTTTTTAAAAAGAGAAGTTGGTTAAAGTGGGGATAAAATGATACACACATACCATAAGCCATTTTATTTTAATGTAGGGAATATACAGATACATGCTTCTGCCAGTCTTTTGCTGTTAGGCCAAAGCTTTTCTTTGGGCATGGTTCACTGACTGTAGTCATTCTTCTTTCATAAACCACAACCAGGATGCACAATATAGTTTCTAGTTCTTCTTTCTTTAACATGGAATCTGTAATAATAAAAGCATAATATGCTAATTAGACTGGACGTCCTTCTGGACGACCTTCTAGATGAAGCTGGGGCTGCGGGGGAAGCCCGAGTCCTGGGTGCCGGAGGGAAGCTGGTGCCGGCAGCCGGGGGAAGGAAGGCCTACTCGTGGCATGAATTTTGTGCATTGGGCCTCTAGTAAGAATATAAAAACTTTTGTGAAGCAAAGTGGCCATAGAATCCTGGACTTTCATGACCCGCCCCCATTATTGACAGTCATCTCACACACATCTATTTCCAAAGCATTTACTTAGTGATTCCTCCTTATGGAGGCTTTTCAAAGTATTGAAATTATTTCTCATAGACATAACTCTTACTGCATTCATATTTTATTGGATTCCCAAAATACATAAATTATATCATTTTACTAGTAAGTACAATTTGAATAAACATATTTGGATTGAATATAGGTGACTCTCAGTAAGCCAACAACAGACTGGTGTAGTGTTCTGGGGAGTAACCTGTTGTGTGTTCTGTGTGCTTTGGATGTCTGTCCGTATGTTTGACAGAAAGATTGGAGAGTGTGATGAACTCAGCAAGGAGGTTAGATGGAGGGTCTCAGGGCAGGCATATAGTTCTCGGTACTTGAGATGTTCCTCTGCCTAAAACATTAAAGATACTAGTCCCTAGAGTGGGCAACCTGGATGAATACCTTGTACCACCTTATAGAATTATATGTGATTGGGGATTATTCCTGTCTGGGTGAGTGGTGTGTCATAATGATTATGATTTTTAAATGCCAAGTGGAAAGTTTCTTGGGGCCTTAATATTCCTTTTATATTCTTAGCTCCTAAGTGAAGGCTCTGTAAATTGTAGGTTCTTATCACATATTAATTTGATGATTGAGTGACTTCCAAATATCTCCTGCTTTCATGAAATTTTCTAAGCTATTTCCATACCTTTCAGAATTGGAGTGAAGGTGTAATTATTCCAGCGTTACAGGTAAAGTAACAGAGACGGAAGTATCAAGAGACTTACCCAAGATCACTAGGCAGGGTAAGTGGAGGAGGTGGAATGGCTTCTGTTAATTGCCACACCAGTGTCTTTTAGCAACACATCTCTCAGTAGCTTACTCTGGGGTTGAACCTGGCACTGTCAGTTACTAGCTGTGTGACTTGGGCAAGTAACAAGCTGTAAGTGTTTCTGAACTTCACTTTATCTACATGTAAACTAAGGACAAGAATACCACTTATGCACAGTGTTGTAGGACTAAATGTCAGCAATGTAGATAAAGTAGGTAAAATGTTCAGCACACTGCCTTGGCACAGAATAGATATTCATTAAGGGGTCATTTTTTGTCATTAATAAACAACACAGTGTTTTAGTGCTGACCTAAAAGGAAGGGACTTTATGTTAACAGTGACTAGCAAGTCTTTTGAGAGACTTCGGTGTTTCAGTGGACCACAGACCATTGTCCCTCTCCATCACTTTCAAAGGTCATTCCAGAGTTGTACTGTTTTTGACTGAACTATGCATAGATCTCCTTCTGTTCTACACTTTGCAAAGAGCTGGAACCCTTCTTTCTTTTTGAGCCACTGGAGCCTTCTTGGTGGCCCCTAACAGGTCTGAAAATATGATAGTACCTACCAGAACACCAGAGTTACCTGTTGCATGGAAAGGTTAGGTTGAAGTACTTTTTCGGGCTGAGTAAAGAAAGACTGCAGCTGAATGAAACTTTGTTATTTATGTTTTTCTGAGACAGAGTGAATATAGAAACCAAGAATGTTGTGCAATGAGAAAATATAAGCATGAAGCTGAAGCAGGAAGTTAAAGACAATGAAAACATCAGCTCTCATTCCCATTGCTGGGAAAACAAACAAGCAACAAACATTTCAACCACCACTGGAAAGTTCTGGAGTGTACCTGAGAGAAATATTTGCCTTTGGACAAAAGCCCAACCCCTTCAGAACTATACATCAGGCTCCTTTAGGATTTGGCCCTAGCCCCAGTCCTGTTCCATTATTAGCCCTCCCTCTTCACTCTACCTCCTTCCCAAGTATCCAGTGCTTCAACCAAACCAATCTAATCCAATCCAAACCAAATCAAATGGAACCAAACCAAACTAAAATAAGCCAAGCCAAGCCAAGCCAAGCCAAACCAAACCAAACCAAACCAAACCTAACCAAACCAAACCAAACCAAACCAAACCAAACCAAACCAAACCAAACCAAACCAAACCAAACCAAACCTAACTAAACCAAACCAAACCAAACCAAACCTAACTAAACCAAACCAAACCAAACCGAGCCAAACCAAACCGAGCCAAACCAAACCAAACCAAACCAAACCAAACCAAACCGAGCCAAACCAATCCAAATCATTATCCTAAAAATCCACTGTGTGCTTTCAAGCTTCCACGAGGTTGAGACTTCTATTCCAAAGTCTCTTTTCCCCCATTTTTCATCGGATGAACACCCCTCACTCTTTAAATGAAATCTTCACTCTGCATCTTTTTCTAAACATCTTCATCCTGACCCTCAAACATTTGAATAAAAGTTTGAATTCACATGGTTGACAATTGATAGCTTATTATATATGCACTTATAATCATACTAGCCACATTCTGTTCTTTCTCCTCTCTTTCCTTCCCTTAATACTTTTCTTTTTGAAATATCTGTCTTTTATTCTAGAGCTGTGCTATATGTGAGCCCTATGTGGCTATTTAACTTTAATTTAATTAAAATTAAATACAGTTAAAAGCTTCCATCCCCAGCCACATTTCAAATGTTCAATAGCCACAGGTAGCTAGTGGCTACCACATTAGTGTGAGAGAGAATATTTCAATTACTGCACAGAGTTACACTGAATGAAGCTGTGATTGAGTATGTGCTCCCTGAGGGTAGGAACTGTGTCAAATTTTCTTCTCCAATTGCAGAAATGAGCAAAATGTGGAGTTTAGAGAAGGCTTTAGACCAGGGGTGGGCAAACTTTTTGACTCGAGGACCACAATGGGTTCTTAAACTGGACTGGAGGGCCGGAACAAAAGCATGGATGGAGTGTTTGTGTGAACTAATATAAATTCAAAGTAAACATCATTACATAAAAGGGTACGGTCTTTTTTTTTTTTTTTTTTTTTTTTTTTTTTTTAGTTTTATTCATTTCAAACGAGCCGGATCCGGCCTGCGGGCCGTAGTTTGCCCACAGCTGCTTTAGACAATAAATGAAACTTAGCTGAAACCTTGAGCCCTGACTAGTCGGTTTGAATTATAGTTCCTGGGCTTTTCAAGAAAAATATCAACTTCCAATTCCCTTCCAACATCCCAAAATGTATCAATTCTACAAATTTCCAGTACAGAAGCAGAAAAAAAGTGATTTGACTAGGTTCTTGCATTCCTACTTCCATAATGCTTCTTAAATTCATTTTCCAAAGGTGATAGAATCTTGGACACAATAAGAGTGACAGGAAGGAAAATGAAGGCAGGTTTTTACCTTAGATGGATGTCATGTGTAATCCCACATCTGTTCTAAAAGGCTCATTTGTGGGGAGAAGCTTTTGAAATCCCGAAACCTTGTTTTGACAGTTGGTCATTGAGGTGGCTAAGTTTATCTTTGCCAACATTCTCATCATTTTTGAGGAAAGTGAAATATGCCTTCATTCCCCGAAGGGAAGCAAACATTAAACGAATTCATTGTAAGCTTTGGAGACAAGAGCTTTAGAAATCCTTTGCAGAGGTAGTGAGATTAGGATCCATGTAGCACATGCTATCTTTAAGAACCAGCTTTCATGTAAGCTCATAGTAGGCCATGTAAATGTGTTGGTCCTCTCTCCAAGATGATGCCAAAGTCATGGAACTTATATCACACAACTCACCAGGGTCCTAGAGCTGATTGGCCATAGAGTCTGGTTGGAACCTGGGTTTTCTAACTCCAAGTCCAAGGCTTTTTTTCATTATAGTAAAAATTTTCTAAACTCACCTGAATCACCTGGGATCTCTTGTTAAAAATAGCCAGACTTACTGCATCAACATTTCAAGACTGCGAGTCTGAGAATTGTATTTTTACCAAGTGCTCAAGGTGGATCAATATAATTAAAATATAATGTGTCAATTTACCTTTGGGATTAAAAACTTATTTTAACATATGTGGATCTTGCTATAAGATATCTATTTAATCACCTGGTGGGGATTTAGAGTTGAGTCAGGTTATTTCACATTGGTATAGGATCACAGACTGAGTTGAGAGGGATGTGGAGTTCGTTTATTCTCATTCTCACTGGACACAGAAATTATTACTACCGCCTTCCTGGCAGAGGGTCATGTAACTGCTGATTGATTAGTTCCATTACTCTAGGGAAACACTTTCATTGATGGCTGTCCCTCTTATTGGAAAGCACTTCCTTCTCGTGAGCTACAATCTTCCTCCCTCTTGGTCTGGTTAAGGCTTCCATAACAAGGAAGTGATTTAGTTCTTAAGGAGCTGGCTGTCCTGGCCGGTGGGACCTCAGAGGTCAGATCACATGGTTGAATCCCTTCATTGTTCAGACGAGGAAACTGATTGTATATTCTTTCAACATTTAACAAATTCTTATGGTTCATTTACATAGGGACAAAAGTGGACCTGGAATCTGCTGTCCTGGAGGTTACAGCCTGTGAGGGAAGGAGACAAATCCTGGTTAAATCATCACAGAAGGATGTTATTGTCAGGTACCAATAAATGCTGTGGGGAAATAAAGAGTGGGCATTGAGAATGTCCAACGGGAGTCTGTCTGATCTGGGGGACAGGGAAGGCTTCCCCAACAAAGCAACCCTTGAGGTGGTCATTAGGAAGAGAAAGAGTTGAAGAGTTGATGAAGGAAGGGAAGAGCCTTTTAGGCTGAGGGACAACATCTGCAAAGGCTATGGTAGGGAAGGAGTTTGAGAAATTGAAAGGCTGGCTCTCAGGGAATAGTGGGGAGAGAGGTGGGGTGTAACTGGAGTGAGGGTAGAGGTATTGTGTGCATGTTAAGAATTTGTTTTTTTACCCTAAAAATAAATGATGAGCCATGATAAGCATGTGTGTGTGTGTGTGTGTGTGTGTGTGTGTGTGTGAGAGAGAGAGAGAGAGAGAGAGAGAGAGAGAGAGAGAGAGAGAGAGGCTCAGTGTGGTTGTAGTACAAATCTTGGATTGGACCCCAGTCTGAATGGGTGTTAGAACACTAGTGCTGAGTTAAGAACTTACTGCATTACTGCACAAGGTCAGGTCAGAGATGGATTGAACTAGGGATTTGGTAGTGGAGGTGGAGAGAGGAATGTTTGTATTTGAGGCAAACTCAAGAGGTAGAAGAAGTAAAACTTGTGGTGGATTGGATATCTAGGGTAAGAGAGGGTTTTAGGGAAGGATAGAGGGGAAATGACTTATTTAAGACCACATAGCTAGCCAATTCAGAGCTGAAGAAAGAGATCTAGACCAATGATCCCAAAGTCAGATGTGGTCAGGGTGCTGCAATGCCAACAGACTAGACTTTGGCAATAGGCCAACCAATATTGACCATTGGCCTTGCTACTGATAAGCTCTGTGATTTGAGTAGTTTCCTTTACCTCATTGAGATGGGGATGAGGATGATAAACATACCTCTTTCATAGAGGACTTGTGGGGAATTAAATGAGCTTTAGTATTATGCCTATCACACACAAGGCACCCAAATAGTAACCTAGCTGAGGTTATTGTTTGTATTATTAAGAACTATTATATCTTCCTTGAGTCTTCTTCAGAACCATTTCCTTGACCTCTGTTTCATATGTAATAACTTCCAGAAGCATTTCACTTCACATTAGACATCCTGCGAGGCTCCAGTTACGTAAGATTTAAAACCTTGCAGTGCTTACAAGTGAAACCAGTATGAGGCTGAGTTGTGCAATAACTTGGATGAGATGTAGCCACTGATTCTTCCTCCAATGGCCAGGAAAGACTTCCTAAGCTGATGTTTAGCTCGCCTCAAAGGATGAGTAGATATTTTCCAGGTGAAGGAGAGGCTGGAGATGGTGGTAGTGGTGGTGAAGGTGGTGGTTGTGAGGGGCATCTTATTCAGAAGGAGCACTGAGTAGAAAAACACAGAGGCATGAGAAAGCCTCCTTCTCTGAGGACCTGCAGGAAGTTCGGCATGGCTGAAGTGACAGAATTTGTTGTTGGAAATATAGGCAGGGGCTAGGCTGTAAAAGGATTTGTAGGTCAAGATGCAGATCTTAAACCTGAATCTGTACATAATTGAGATCCTGAAGCTTTTTAAGATGAGTGGTATAATCAGAATTGTGTGTAAAGGGGTGTTTTTCAAGAGATTGAGTTTGTAAGTTTGTATTTTTTTTTTCTCTAGTGAGTCATTGCAAGTAGTCTCTTTAGAAGGGTTGATGCTGGAATTACTAGGGAAATATTGCTTAGAAGGAGGCAGTCTTCCTCATAAAGGTCTCTGGGAAAAGAGAATATAATGTGATTTCCTGTATTGTGTAATATTTAATGAAAAGGCTGCCCTCTCCCGTGGGGTTGATCTCTGGGAAATGGGATGATGGGACGATGGGTGTGGTTTCCTATGGGTTCTGGGACTAGTACTAACCAATTAACATGGATTCAAGCAGTTAAGTGGGGACATGCAATGTGACTACATTTGTACCAAAGCTTGTGGATAAGCACACACGGGTACAGGTATTTACCAAGCTCAAGATCATCTGATACATTTCCCAGCAATCTAGGAAGAACAGGAGTGAATGTAAACGTCAAACTGCTTGTAGCATCTGAAGTAAGGGATGTTTATCCCACTTGATTTTCCTTCTTGAAACAGAACCTATTAGACTAATTTAAAAATAAGAGTTTTCTTAAGAGGGTGTTTTATAATGTGTTTTCTCTTTCTAGTTTTGTTCTTTTCTGAGCACTGAAATCTTGACGATTATAGCCAGGTGTGTTTTATTCATAGCAAAGGGGTGCTTTATGGAGAAGACAAAAAGATTTGTTGATAATGACTTAACTTCCATTCTGAAAGTAAGGACAGGATGTGCTTTTGTTCATGTTTAGTATTGATTTAGAGGTCTCATTTTGCTTGGTAAATTATCTTACGAATTGGGCATAACCGTTTATGCCACCCAACTTCCAAATGCTGGAACTAGTTCTGGTTCACCTACCTCATCTGTTTAGGAACTTTGTGTCCTGTCATTTCCATCCTGGTCATGAAACATGATGCTCAAGTATGTGAAAGAAGCAAAGGGACGGACCATCTTGTTCTTTTTTTTTTTTTTAATTTCTTTATTGATTAAGGTATTACATATGTGTCCTTATCCCCTCATTACTCCCCCACTCATGCCCTCACCCCCCTGTTGTCTGTGTACATTGGTTAGGCTTATATGCATGCATACAAATCCTTTGGTTGATCTCTCCCCCTTACCCCCACCCTCCCTTACCTCACCTCTGAGGTTTGACGTTCTGATCAATGATTCTCTGTCTCTGGATCCGTTTTTGTTCATTAGTTTATGTTGTTCATTATATTCCATAAATGAGTGGGATCATGTGATATTTATCTTTCTCTGACTGGCTTATTTCACTTAGCACAATGCTCTCCAGTTCCATCCATGCTGTTGCAAATGGTAAGAACTCTTTCTTTTTTATCGCAGCATAGTATTCCATTGTGTAGATGTACCACAGTCTTTTAATCCACTCATCTGCTGATGGGCACTTACTTAGGCTGTTTCCAAATCTTAGCTATGGTGAATTGTGCTGCTATGAACATAGGGGTGCATATATCCTTTCTGATTGGTGTTTCTAGTTTCTTGGGATATATTCTTAGAAGTGGGATCACTGGGTCAAATGGGAGTTCCATTTTTAGTTTTTTTGAGGAAAATCCATATTGTTCTCCACAGTGGCTGCATCAGTCTGCATTCCCACCAGCAGTGCACGAGGGTTTCTTTTTCTCTGCATCCTTGCCAGCACTTGTCATTTGTTGATTTGTTGATGATAGCCATTCTTGACAGATGTGAGATGGTACCACATTGTCGTTTTGTTTTGCATCTCTCGGATAATTAGTGACTTTGAGCATGTTTTCATATGTCTCTGGCCTTCCTTCTGTCTTCTTTCAAAAAGTATCTATTTAGGTCCGTTGCCCATTTTTTGATTGGGTTGTTTACCTTCCTTTTGATATGTTGTATGAGTTCCCTGTAAATGTTAGAGATTAAACCCTTATCGGTGATAACATTAGCAAATATGTTCTCCCATGCAGTGGGCTTTCTTGTTTTGTTGATTGTTTCTTTTTCTGTGCAAAAGCTTTTTATTTTGATGTAGTCCCATTTGTTTATTTTCTCTTTAGTTTCCAATGCCCTAGGAGCAGTATCAGTGAAGAAATTGCTTCGGATCATCTTGTTCTTAACCATTACTTCTTTTACTACGTGAGACCTGAAGTCTCCAAATAATGAACTCTCTTACAAAATAAGGGAAAACAGAGGAGATAGACCCTAACTTTACAAATCCACACATTACGCACAAACCAGGAATGCGTTCTTTATGGATAGTTTAAAATTTCTATTTAAACAGAAATGATGGAAAAAAACATAAACAGCAATGATGAAACTGACATTTTCTAGATAAGCTATATACCAGTGGTAGAGGGCATTGATTGAAATTTGCAGGGAAAGGAATGTTTCATTGTACATTCAGCAAGCATGAGTTTTGTTGTTGTTGTTATTTTATTTTTTTGGTACACATTTTGGGAAGCACCCTGGTAAGGATGGTCAAACACCCGTCAGTGTTGGGAGCCATATTATGTAATCCTCCGCTCATTTACAGTCCACTTTCTCTATGATCCAGTGCTCTTTAGCCTTACATTCCTGCTGCTTCTTTATGATCAGATTTGATACTTGTATTTGGTCCATGGTTATCAGGTTTGCCATATTCTCTCCAGGGTTCTTATAATTTCTGGGTATCCAATGCAAAGTTTGAGAGGAGAAGGGACTAAAATAGGAGTAAAGAAAGGGAAAATGTTCTTAATGGAAGGTGGGCACCTGAAGCAAACAGAAGGGATATTCAAAGTGAGATGAAATGAAAAACAAAAATCTAAAAATATTGGTTGACAGTAACCTTCAGTTAACTAAAAGATCAATTAACCAGACTCTTCATCCCTCAAATATTTCCATTAACTTTGAAAAAATTCTAAACAAAGTCATTAAAAAACAAAACAGATGGATGAGGTCTGGGACTTCAAAAGAGGCAAAGTTTAATACAAGATTTTAATGGGACCCACCTGACAAAACAAAGACAGGACTTGAACTTGTACTGTTGGAAATAAAGAGACAAAATAGAAGCACACAGGATAATGTCTATTGGGCTGCAAGAGCTTAAGTTAAGCTTTAGTGCAATTTATAAAGCACCAAAGCATGCACAGGACCTAGAAGACCTGCTTAGAATTAACTTCTGATGTTGCTCACTTCAAAGTCAGTCAGGATATAGACCCGAAAGAGGCAAATCTTCCCACAATGCTGTTGGGAGGCATACTTCATGGCCAGGGACCCAGCAAAAGAGTTCATCGATATAGATCAGACAAGGAAAATGAGCGATTTCTCTGCATTATAGAAGGCAATTTTCCAAATTATTTGCCAGGTCCTAAGCAGAACATTTAAACCCCATATGCTAGACCTTAGGGTCAGAGGCCATAGAAGGAAAGTGATGTCATTACTAAAAGGCATAGCCAAATTACCTGGATTTTTATTGCCTTTTCTCAGTTAGTAAACCTTACTGCTTAACCAGTTATTGCACAATTGACTCCAATACATAAATGGAACCTCAATTGGTAGAAGATTCAGGCTTTGGTTTGAATCATAACTAGACTGTAGGATTGATCCAAAACACAGTACCTAAGAATACTTTAAACTAGCTTCCATCTGGGCTAGGATAGACAGCCAAATGTATTCAGCCTGGTAGCAGAGCTTGACAGCAAGACAGAGCTGGCCAAAGTTAGGCAGGGTGTCAAGGCCACAGACCACTAGTTAGTGTTAAGAGCAGGACTCCACTCTATAAAATGAGTATGAACTAAAAATTGGGACTCAGAGAAGACACTCAGCTAGCTAGGTTTAATAAT
This sequence comes from Myotis daubentonii, assembly GCF_963259705.1. Classification (NCBI taxonomy): domain Eukaryota; kingdom Metazoa; phylum Chordata; class Mammalia; order Chiroptera; family Vespertilionidae; genus Myotis; species Myotis daubentonii. The sequence goes on along the minus strand of NC_081850.1, from coordinate 62,261,558 downwards.
TATGTAAGAATTGTGATAGGGAGCAGCCCCTATTATATAATTGACCTAGGTAGCTAGTCTAATTCCAGAACTTTCTGAGTGTACTATACTAACATACTGTTTTGGTTAGCACTGGCTCAGTGACCAAGTAGGCTCTTCAGTAGCAGCTGCGCGCTAAGCCTGGGAAGGGTGGTGGGGGGTTGCCCCAGTCCTAGACATGGCACAGACAGGCTTAGACAAGCTGGGCTGCTTTGCACCCACCTGGAGCTCGGGCAGTGGGACTCGGAGGTGTTGGCCACACAATCTGTGTTTTAAACCTAGCACTCATGGCTCTAATGTAGAGAGGGCATATGCCAGGGTGTTGAGCTGGATATTATTCTCTCTGTGTGTCTCAATACATCGAACACCTTCTTCACCCTGCTCTGTGCTCAGGGAGCTGAACTCAATGGACCATATCAACCCAGCTACCTTGCCCTTTGCCTGCTGGCTGGGTTCTGCTGTTGGGAAGCCAGAGCAGTCAGAGAGCAGGTGGAAAAAGATGGCCAGTTCTCCCCTCCCCCACTTGGCTCTCTTCCTACTGGGTTATGGTTTGCGAATGGCTGTCTTTCTCATTCAAGGCCACATTCCCTGTACCATTTCTCCTCTTTCTACCAAAGCCCTCATTGGGTTCCAGTAGCCCTTTGCCTGGTTAACTGTGGCTTCCCTGCTCTTTCTGGCTTCATCCCTTTTTATCTCACCATCTTGGTTGGTTTCCCTTAAACCTACTGCTACCTTTGTAAATGCTCTTCATGAAACTACTTTTGCATCTACCTTCCTGTCCCTGATCTGACTAATACAGGGGCGTAACCAAATTTAAGTATGAGGACTTTTTAGTTTTGTTACTTATACTAAAAAAAAATTGGTAACAAACCAAATTTTCATTGATGGAGGATTAGTTAAATTAGTTATGATATATTCATATCATAAGGTGTTATTTAGCCTATAAAAATGTTATTAAAATATTTAATGCCATGAGATAATAGTCAATATATAATGTTAAAGAGAAAAATTGGTATAAAATGGTATGTACATAATGGTGTCATATACTCCAAAATACATATATTTAGTGTAACAAGTAGAAATCAACAGGGATAAAATATAGGCAATTATTAAAAGTGATCTCTGGTATAGTTGAAGGGAATTTTTTGTTTTGTTCTTTTTTCACATTTTTTTAAAACACACTACAATGGAAATGTATTCCTTTATAATTAGAAGAAACATTATAAAAATCAAAATAGGAGAACTACCAGGGGGTAATGTCATATTTTAAGGGTTGTCATAGTGTACTTGGTATACATTCAGGTGAATCATCACTGTCAGTCAGGGTTATCAGTCCTTTCTATGAAGTGACTGGATGGATGTCCCTTCTCCCATCAAATCCAATGGAGACATGTTATCTTCCTATAATATTTATCTTGTTCAGCCCTTTAAAGATAAAGTGAGTCTGAATGTGTGACATGACTAAAATTTCCCAGGGAAAATGCTTGCCCTAACTCAATAGTCTTTGTGCTGTAGTACAAAGGAGCAAAGTTACCACATTGGATGACAAATTAACAACAAGGAAGCAGGAGGCAAGGGACACATTTTTATATGAAAGCAGAGAAAAAAAATAAATTATCATCAGTGTTTGAGTGTGTTCTTTCTATTTCTGCTCTTTTTTTTAAAAAAAATATATATTTTATTGATTTTTTACAGAGAGGAAGGGAGAGGGGATAGAGAGTCAGAAACATCGATCAGCTGCCTCCTGCACACCCTGCACTAGGTATGTGCCCGCAACTAAGGTACATGCCCTTGACCAGAATCAAACCCGGGACCCTCAGTCCACACGCTGACTCTCTATCTACTGAGCCAAACCGGTTAGGGCTCTATTTCTGCTCTTTTGAAATGTTGGTAATCAATTGATTATGGGATGCGCCCTCACCTGGAAATGTCCAGTAGGTGCCTCGTGTTTAACAGGTCTTGTATCAAACAGATTAATTTTTGTTTCCATTGTTACTCTTTCTCTATCTTGGTGAATGTTACTGTTATCAACCATGTCACAATGTTTTCAGGATGATACACAGAGTTAAAAATTCAAATCTGATTATTTCAAATTCCTGAGTTGGCTCAGACATGATCTCTCAAGGCACTGAACTAGAACTTCTAAGGCTTGACATTTATATTTGTGCTCTTCTTGGGTGGCTCAGCAGCCTTAAATATTGTGAAATCATCTATAATGGGAAGATGGCACCCCAAAACTAGTGGGTTAAGGATATCGGTGTGGTTCTCTGTCATGCCATTAAATCCCATGTGAATCACACCTTCATTAATTACATTGTTATCAATTCCATCAGTTCTTTCTTCTTAACAGGTACTGACTTCGGTCCAAGAAGGAAGAGTCCTAAGTGGTTAATTTATAAGTGAGATTGAAAAAGCATTTCTCCTCAATATTCTGGACATAAATAATCCCATGCATAATTATCGACTTGTGTTTTCATTAAATGGACGGTAGGACAATGGAAAGCATCTGTGGGTGTATGATAGTGGTGTTCATATAAGTGATACCTTTTTATCTTTGGATCTTTCTTCTCACTGTGGACATCTTGCCTCCAGGAAGATGGCTGGGCTGCCTGGAGCGCTCTGCTAGGACATCCTCAGTCCCCTTTAAGCCTCCTCCAGGTCCTGCATTGGAATTCACACTTTGCTGCTTTCCAAGTGAGGCTCATCTATAACATTTTAATGAGTGGGGCAATTACTCATGTGCATGAGAAAATCTCTTATAATGCTCACTTGAGTCCTTTCCAAGTTTGAGGTAAGAGATAATTGTGCCTCTGGTTGGGAACTCCATACTCTGTTTATGGTATTTGGGCTTTGTTTGTCTTTCAGTAACCGTGATTTCCCTCCCTCCTTCCCAACTTTTATGGAAATGATCTTCCTGCTGCCTGAAGTGTGTCATTCTACATCTTGCCAAGAAGAAACCCTCTCCATAGAGAAAATGACCCATCTCTTCCCCTCTGCAGCCATCTGACTTAATTATGCACTGTGCTTGGCCCCTGGAGAGCCCAGCGAGGAACATGAGGAAGTCCTGGCAGGATCGCCAAGCCCTAGGGTCTTTGTCAATTATCATCTGGCACCCACGAGTCTGGCCAAATTTACAGGCATGTCTGTCTCTCAAAACATGTCAGGCCTGAAGAGTGAATCACTTTTTTATTTTTTTTTTTGGAGCCACTATAAGTAGAACAATCTTTTCCATTAAAACCCACTTTACTCTCTTCTCAACACCCCGGAGCCTCTTGAACACACCTCTACTCCACGTGCGATGCCTGGGAGACTGCAGTTGAACAACATGACTCGTTTCCCAGGACTCCTGGCACGCACAGAGGCGTTGCAGTCCAGAGGGAGGGACATGGGCTGTGGGGCCAGACGGTGGTGGGTTGGAGAAGCCCATTCCTCCCGGGGCTGGTTGTGAGCCCTTAAAAGACCCACTTACCTCTCCGAGCCTCCATTTTCTCACCAGTACAATGGAGATAACAGTATGCACTCCCTAGAGATGTTGTAAAGCAAAATGAAGATAATGCATGCCAAGGTAATTTGAAAAGTAAAACACAATAAAAATTTAATGAATTTAATGAAGACTAAGAACAGCAGCACTCATTAACCATATTCCTTTATCCCTCCCCACTCTGCTCTCTAAGGGAAAAAGAAAATAGCTGTGTTCCCTTCTCTTTTTATTAAGATTTCATACCGTAGATTGCAAGAATCCCTTCTAAGGCATGTTTTCTTGACAAGTTTTGAGGCCTGGATTTGCAGTGCTGAACATAAAATGTCATACATGTTGAGATGCCTCTTTTGACCCTGATTTCCAACATTTCAAGTGAATGAATGATTTCCCCACATGACTTTGAATGTTTTCATCTTTTTTGAGGGGGCCATAGCACCAGTCTGCTCCCCTGCCTGTCATACTCTCTTGGCATCATTGGCCAGTCTCCTCCACTAGCTCTGAGGTGAGATAAGGCCAATATCCCTGGTCCCAGCATAGGGGCTGGTGCAAAGCAGGAGGTCAGCATGTGACTGTGGGAAGAGGAAAGAAGGAAGGAAGGCAAGACGGGAGAAGGAAAGGAAGGAACAAATCCAGACTTGGTATTCTTACAAGTATAATCAAGGGACACTCGGAACGTACTATGAAAGCAACCATACTGGGAAAACCTATTATTACACCTTGGCTTCGAGTGTTGTTTTTATATTTGGGAGGAAATGCATTATTTGTGTTTTGGACTAGCCCCATCACTCTGCTCTCTCCGTCCCTGTCCCAGACTTCCCCTGGAGTTGTGTGGGCAGAAGGAGGAGGTCCCTGGTCTGAATCGGTAACTCAAGGCTAATGAATGTTTTCCTGCTCGGAGCCTGTGACTTGCAGTTGCTGATGAGATGAGGAGGAAAGTTCTCCAAGTCAGAATTCTTGGGCTTCTGCCTTATCCTCAGCTCTGCGTGTAGCTGCCTGTGTTATGGGAAGACTGGGAATTTGAAGATGATGGCCAGATACTGCTCTAAATGGGTTCATATATTTTTTTTAAATGTTATGTTGGTTTGATGTCAAGTATCTACTTTGATACATTTCCCCATTGAAGTGAAATAGTTGAGCATTTTGCCTTAATTTTCATACATATCAGAGGCCACTTCTGCCTGTCTTAAATAACCTCAGCTAAAATGTGCCACCAAACCAGCCACATGGCAGTGATGGGAAAGGGCTCTGGGCTCAGTCTCAGGGGAGTTGGGTTCGAATTCCAGTCTGTCACTTACTGGCCATGTGACTCTAAGCAACCCACTAAACTTCTCTGAGACTCAGTTCTTTTCTCTGCAAAGCTGGGTCAGTAGTACCTATTATTCTAGCTTGGGAGGTTTAAACGATTTAATGTACATAAAGCACAGTGTTCGGCCCACAGTGGATCCTCAGTATGTGGTGCAGGGGAGTAGGGTGAAAGGGTGATGACCTCTTTGCCATCTTTCAAGGCCTACAGGTGGCCTTGAAGCTGGAATGGGCTGCAGGTCTCTAATCCTGTAGGAGAGACTGACAGGCTCCAGGTGGCTACAGAGCAGGAGCAGCCTCAGGCGGACTCCAGGTTGGCTGGCTCATGGCTGGAGTCATCTGTCTTGTCCTTTACCATACACCAGCGGGGGTATTTTTTTCTTTCTCCCAATGACGGAAACAAATAAGCAACCAGAAGAACAAGCTTAAAATTTCTTTTCCCTGATCAATCACCCGACCACGTATTTTCAGATTCCCTCCCAACCCTGATCCACATGTAGACATGTGTTTTATCCATTGGTGAAACCAGAATGCAGAAACTTGTCGAAATTCTTCTTTTTAAGCTAACTCATCTGCTGAACTGACTGATAGCCTGACGTCTGGGCAGGGCAGGGCAGGTAAAGGGCCAGACCCTCTGCATCGCTCCTGGGGTGAGAACAAAACAGCCAATGAGTGGCTCTCTACATCAGCGGTTCTCACCTGGGGCAGTTGTAGCAGCATCTGGGGATGTTTGCAGTCCTCACAACTGGTGGACGGTGGGTGGGCCACTGGCATCTAGTGTGCGGAGGCTAGGGATGCTGCTGAACATCCTTGCATACACGGGGCAGATCCCCACAACAAATACTTATTAATCCAAAATGCCGGTATTGCTGAGGTTGAAGAATCCTGCTCTAGAGAAAAAACTGGAGGCAATGAAGTCAAAGAACCCCTGAGAGTGTATACAAAACTTGTGTACATGGATTTCAGAGAGAGCCTGAAGCTTCTATGAAACTCTCAAAGAGCCTGCCCTAGTGTGAGCAAATGGCTTCCAGGCCTGTGAAATTTGGCTACAACGAAATGGCTGGCACTGCATGTATGCGCCCAAGAGAGGAGGTGGTGGTCAGTGTGGGGCATAGAAAACCAAGTCAGAGAGGCGAACTTGGGCTCTCTCCAGGGAATCTGTGCTCTGACAAGCAAACAGCTCTTTACAATCTTCCTGCCAGGTCTGTCTCTCGGGTAGAGACCGACATCTGTATCTGTCAGGGCTTGGCGTTATTAAACATTCAGATCACGTTTACTATGCTGGCTGTGGGTCTGTGCTCAATAGGGATTTTCATTTTTTAAAATCTAAGTCTGATTATGATGTTATTGTAAATGCATCACTAGGCACCTATGGGACAGGAGCTGGGTATTATCTATTTGTATTCACATTGCTTGGAAATAACTGCCATGGTGTTAATGGTCGATAATTGTGTGCTATAGCGAGCGAAAGAATTGAACAGATTTGTCAACACAAACATGTTACTCCACATTACAGGGATGTTTCTTCTTATAAATGAGCATATCGGTTTTCAGCCTAATGCTTCAAGGTTCTATAAGCTTGGTTAGTGTGAGTTATCCTCCCCAAATCTGACTGCTTTGGGGACAGTGACGAGCCTGAGTTTCAGAGTCTGCAAGGCTGATAGGCAGATAAAGTTATGCTGTGTGTCCATTGGGACAGTGTTGCCTTGTGGGATATCTTGGGAGAGGGAGGGCCGCATGGCCTTTTCCTAGTAACAACCTTACAACTCTGCATACTTGCATAACACTAACATTGGCTACCCCAGGAAGATTCAGTGAGGCTGATATGCCAAACCTTGGCTTATCTGTTTGCTCTCAGATCTAGTCTTGTCCCTCGCCTGCTCTGCTCAATATCACGGGGAGGCTGACCCTGAATTCTGTGTTTCCCAGGCTCTCATGCCAGCTGGCTTGTGCCTGGGGTTGGCCAGTGGGAAGTACTGGCAGTAAATTGGAAGGTGGACAGAAGGGAGAAGCCTGGGGATTTCTCCTCTTCTTAGCTTTGGCGACATCTGCAGCAGTGGTAATGTTTTCCCTATGGTTTGTGGAGGACCCAGGTTTTGTGAAGACTAAAGCTGATGTAATTTGGGGTCCCTTTTAAGGAAAGCGAATACAAAATTAGATCTAAGGCCTTAGAAGAGGCCCAGGAAGGCAAGGAGCCCCAAAGCTTAAATCTCATTAGCGTTGTGGTGAATCTCCCCTGCCAACAAGGTTCTAGCCTTTATCAGGTCGCTCTTCCTTCCTTTGTCCTTCCAGCCTGGAAGTGGTAGCAGCTTTCTGTGCCCTGAGTTACCTCTCCATCATCTGCTTAAATATCACAGCTTCTCATCGCTTGGATTATTAAGCAATCAATTATTTGTTATTGAATTCCATCTGTATTAAGTAGAGTGATTTCTTGTGTTTCTAGTTGGACCCTGACTTATAAAACAAGCTAAATCAAAGTAAAAAAATTTGAAATGATTTTTGTACCCACAATACATGATGAAAAGACTATTTGCCTAATGTGAATAAATAACCAGTTAAAAGCAGCTCAGTGCCATAGAAATTAAGATAGGGCATTCATCATTACTAAACATTTTGGAATGTTTTGGTAGACTTCACATAACTGCTCTGAAGGAGCCCTTCACCCTCAGGTGATCACAGAAGGGCATTTTGATTTCAGAGAGCAGGGCTGGGTAAGCTGGGTATTGAGTGCCTCTGTGTGACACGCAGCCACTGAGGAACAGTTGCAGTCACTAAGGAACTTATGACCCAGGAGGAGAGACAGACTCCAAGGCATGTTCCCCTCCATTGTGGAGTGTTGGATGCCATGCTAAGAAGATGGTGTAGGGACAGACAGGGCTTTTGATCTGAAGGTATTATTCTCAGTGCTGTAGAAAGCCAGTAACGAGGAGGAGTCTTTGACAAGGCGAGAGAAGCAATCAGGAAGACTGGTTATGAAGTGATGGCAAAAGCTCAAGCGAGAGTTTGGCCAGGAGCTGGGGTCAGGGAGGGTGGAGGGAAGGGACAGATTCAAATTAGAAATATGGGGTGAAATAGAAGGAGAGTCAGAATGCTTGAGCTTTCCACTTCAGGTGGAGAGGATGATGGTGCCACCAACCGAGGCAGCAAGCATAAGCCGATGAGTAGGTTCTGATGGTGAAGTGGATACTTTGGATTTGGAAAGCTGTGTTTGTGGTCAGTGTAGGACAGGCAGGGATGGGTTCCCACTAGGGGGCTGGCTTTGCTATTTTAGACTTAGGAGAGAGAGAGAGTTGAGCTAGTCGGAGAAGGTTCTGTATTCTTGTGGGAGTAGGTCGTCTCTGGAACCAGAGAGGGCAGCTGTGGTATCTCCTAGGAGGAGGCTTATGAAAAGAAAAGGGGCCCTAGAAACAAAGCTCCAGAAGGCCTACATGCATAGATAGACAGGGGAGAGGGGTCATCTGGTGGGGGAAGGAGTCTCAGGAAGCCAAGAAAGGGGCAGCTTTCCAGAAGTGGCAAGTGGTCAAAGTGGAGAATGCCGAAGTGGGGCAGACAGGGTGAGACCCTGTGAGATTTGGAAAGGTCACTAGTGACTGGCTCAGAACCTTTCAGTCTCATGGGGGCAGCAGAAAGAGATTTCCAGGGGCTGAAGGGTGACTCTCAGGGGAGAAGCAGCAGGTACGGGGTATTCTGAGCAACATACAGTGGTGGAAGGAAGGAGGCTGTTGGTGCGTGAATTGGACCATGAGAACTTTCCAGAATGTTTGCAAGTGAGAGGATAAAAGTCAAAAGATAAGAGGAGAGATAATAGTTGGCACTGAACAACGTCTTCATCCATGATTACCCTCACTTTCCAAGCAAGTGGTTTGGAGCAGGAATCTCAATCCTTTCTGAACGGGGGCTATCAGAACATTTGCAACCATGAACCCTAATTCTAGAACGAAAACGGATCCCACACAATAAATTAGCTGTGCTGTCTGTGGAAGCTATATAGAGTCAGAGCTTTGGCCCACAAAGGTGGTGCTGTTGCTATCTTAAAGAAGAAATTTGGCCTCTAGGTGAGATAGGAAGTAAAAAAGTTGATGCATATGTGCATAAAACATATATCAATGCCTCTATTCTGCAACACAATTGCCCTCCTAGAGAAAGAAAAATTGTCAAAGAATCCTGGGGCCTTGTAGATTCTGATTGGAAGCTGGGCACTGGGCCAGCGCAGCTTGTCAAACCAGGTTATGTGGGAATGTGCCCAGGGCTGCTGAGAATAGGCAGCTCTGATCGGTGTGTACGGGCTTGTTAGACTCAGGCTGGTTTTTGCTTTCTTTCAAAGGGACACCTGAGCCTCTCTGTAGGTAATAACTCTGGGTTTGTCCCCATTCTGTTTGCTTTGGTTACTGGTGCTCAGCAGAGGAAGCCTCTGTCATGGTGAATGGATTTTTCTGAGAGCATTCTTGGCAAAAGAAGGCTTTCGCACTGTAATAATGGTGGCTACCACTTATAGCGGACCTACTCAGTGCTGTGCCAGGGGGACCTGTGCGTATCTCTTGCTCACCTCCTGACTGCCATCTTACACCAGATGGCTCCACCAGGTGGCTGAGTTTCCCAGTGTCATACAACTGATGAGTTGCAGAGCTGAGGTTTGTGTTCAATTTTTCTCCCTCTAAGACCATTTGGTGCTGCCTGTGCCTCACTCAGCACTGTGTCCTGACTCTACAACGTGCATCCACTTACCTGGTGGTAAACAGCCTCCACAATAGCCCACGTGGAAGTTTATTAAGCCACATGACTTAATCCTCTATTGTTCCTCCTAGAACAGATGTGCTACACAAAAAGAGCAATAAAACTCCTCCGAACTTGCCTCCTTGCCTCCAGTCTCTCCCCCGACAATCTGCCTTCTCAGTGCCCCACAGGGAGCCCTCTTAAAGTCCACGTCACTCCTGTCTGAAAGCTCTCAGTGGCTCCCCATGGCTATTGGGTAAAGTCCAAGCTCCTTGCCTTGGCACACAGGGGAGCTCTTTTTTGACTCGGCTCTCACCCACACCTTTAGCCGCAGCCTTCAGAATCTCTGCCTCCACACAACTCACTGTTTCGCTTTTTTCAAGCTAGAAACTGAGTAGATTCCCATGTTTCTTTATCCCGCTGAGCCTTTACTCAAGATATTACTTCTTCCTGACATGTTCTTACCCACTTCTCTGCTTGCTAACCCAAATGACACTCCCTCTGTAACACTGATTGCTCCAGAAGGAACTGTTGTAGAACATTCCATATTGCATTTTCCTTGATCACATGTCTGACGTCCCTAATGTTGGTGAGCAAAGGAGCCAAGTCCTGCATACCATGCTCTACTTGAGGTGAGCTCTGGCCTGACATGCAATTGGTATTGGGTAGATACACAGGATACAATGTATTTACAGATAGATGCCTTGGAGGCTGATGAGTCCCAAGGGGGTTCCCTTCAGCATGACGTTTAAAACTGAAACGGGCTGGACATGGCTAGGGTGAAGAGAGGGCATCTATCTAACCTTTAAGCTGGACTAGGCTCAATTTATTCAGGAAGAACTACAATACCTTTTCTATTTCTCGTCTACCTCCAAAGATGCCTTAGGAATCATACTGAGAAAGTTTTACAGAGGGAGCATTTTGTGGTCCCCTGAAGTAAGTTAGCAGATACTTAATTATACGACCTTAATTAAGGCTCTTAATTTCATGGCTGATCATTGTTCTTATGGAGGTGGGGCCACAGTGTCATTTTCCCCCTCTCTCTTTTGAACCTTACCATGGTATTACACACGTGTCACATCAAATAGCTTACTCTCTATTTTAGGTAGGCGCTTCCTAAATTTTCACTAAATTGCAAAGCTCTGTTCCTTCAAAGAAGTGAATAATCTTATTCCTAGCTAGGAATGAGGGAATTGAGGTTGAATTCAATTTTCTAAGATCTTATCCTTTGTAGATAAAGCATTATTTTTCATTTTTCCACTTGTAGTGTTGACTTTTATCATAGCTGAAGTCCATCAAATGACCATCACATGTCACTGTCCTGATGTGTCACTTCCAGGAAACAGAGATGGCTTCCCCGCGCTTTACGACCTCTGGTCTTTACTTTAGGAGCTATGTAGCTCTCTGTGAGGGTGGGGGCTGTGCTGATCCCTCTTGACTTTCATTTATGAATGTTAGTGTCTGACATATATTAAGTGTTCTGTACTGTTTCTCTTTCTTCCAGAGCTGCTTCACCTGCCCCCTTTGTTGGGTTCCTAATTTAAAATATATTTTTTTTCAAGCTAGCTTCTAGGATTTTAAATCTGCTAATGGCCAGACTTGGAAAAACCCTTCAAGCCCAGCTGGCATGGCTCAGTGGTTGAGCATCAACCTGTGAACCAGGAGGTCACATGCCCAGGTTGCAAGCTCGATCTCCAGCAGGGGGCATGCAGGAGGCAGCTGATCAATGATTCTCATCATTGATGGTCCTATCTCTCTCTCCCGTTCTCTCTGAAATCAATTAAAAAATATATTTTTTTTAAAAGAAAAATCCTTGCCCTAGCTGGTTTGGCTCAGTGGATGGACGTCAGCCTGTGGACTGAAGGGTCCAAGGTTTAATTCCAGTCAAGGGCACATGCCCAGGTTGCAGGCTCGATCCCAGTAGAGGGTGTGCAGGAGGCAGCCAATCAATGATTCTCTCTCATCATTGATATTTCTATCTCTCCCTCTCCCTTCCTCCCTGAAATCAATTAAAAATATCCTATCTAATAAAAGAGAAACATGGTAATTGGTGTATGACCGCTACCCTTCCCATTGGCTAATCAGCGAGATATGCAAATTAACTGCCAGCCAAGATGGCGGCCGGCAGCCAGGAAGCTTAAAGCGAACATGAATGAGGCTTGCTTGCTTCAGCGACGGAGGAAACCAACGTTCCCCGCCTGCCTTGCCGGCCTCTGAGCTGGCAGTTTGAAACATTGTAACAAATATAGAAGCTAAACAAAACCCCAGAAACCTGCTTTCAGCGAGCCGGGATCTCAGAGCTGGAGTTGATACAGAGTTTCGATTATAGAACACAAACAAACCAGATACCTGCTTTCAGCAGCAGAAGCCTCAGAGCTGGAGCCAGAGCTAAAGCTGGCCCAGAATAAAAAAAAAAATAGAAAAAAAGGAGCAGTTGGGAGCTTCAGTCATCCGCCAGCCTGAAAACAGCCCTCAGCCCCTCACCCAGACTGGCCAGGCTCCCCAGTGGGGACCTGCACCCTGATCCAGGACACCCTTCAGGGCAAACCAGCCGGCCCCCACCTGTGCACCAGGTCTCTATGCTATATAGTAAAAGGGTAATATGCCTCCCAGCACCGGGATCAGCAGAGCCGCGAGGCCTCCCGGCACTGGGATCAGCGTGACAGGGGGCAGCGCCCAAACCCCCTGATCAGCCCTGCTCTGTGTTTGATAGGGTATGGTGCCCCAACCCCCCCCCCCCCACGGGCCCTGCTCTGTGGGTGATAGAGGGCGGCACCCCAACCCCCCCCCCCCCACGGCCCTGCTCTGTGTGTGACGATGGGGTAGAGCCATAACCTCCCCGTCGGCCCTGCCCTGAGTGTGACAGTGGCGGCGCCCCAACCCCCTGATTGGCCCTGCTCTGTGGGTGATAGAGGGTGGTGCCCCAACCCCCTGATCCGCCCTGCTCTGTGTGTGACAGAGGGCGGGGCCCCAACTCCCCTATCGGCCCTACTCTGTGAGTGACAGGGGGGAGCTCCCCAACCCCCTGGTGGGCCCTGCTCTGTGCGTGACAGGGGGCAATGCCCCAACCCCCTGATTGGCCCTGCTCGGTGCGTGACAGGGGGTGGCGCCGCAACCTCCCCATCGACCCTGCCTTGAGTGTGACAAGGGGCGGTGCCCCAACTCCCCTATCGGCCCTACTCTGTGAGTGGCAGGGGGGAGCTCCCCAAACCCCCTGATCGGCCCTGCTCTGTGCATGACAGGGGGAGCTCCCCAACCCCCTGATGGGCCCTGCTCTGTGCGTGACAGCGGGGAGCTCCCCAACCCCCTGTCGACCCCGCTCTGTGAGTGACAGGGTACGGAGCCCCAATCCCCCTGATGGGCCCTGCTCTGTGAGTGACAGGGGGCAGCGCCCCAACCCCCTGATCGGCCCTGCTCTGTACATGACAGGGGGAGCTCCCCAACCCCCTGATGGGCCCTGCTCTGTGCGTGACAGGGGATGGCGCCGCAACCTCCCCATTGACCCTCCTTGAGTGTGACAGGGGGCGGTGCCCCAACCCCCCAATCAGCCCTACCCTGAGCGTGACTGAGGGTGGCATCTCAACCTCCCGATCCGCCCTGCTCTGTTCATGACAGGGGGCAGCGCCCCAACTCCCCAATCGGCCCTGCTCTGAGCCTGACCAGGGGCTGCACCTAGGGATTGGACCTGCCCTCTGCCACCCGGGAGCAGGCCTAAGCCAGCAGGTCGTTATCTCCCAAGGGGTCCCAGACTGCGAGAGGGCACAGGCTGGGCTGAGGGGCCCCCCCTCCCCCCCCAGTGCACAAATTTTTGTGCACCGGGCCTCTAGTATATAAATAAAAGGAAAACCCTTCAATTACACATTCTGATGAGTATTTGGAACAAGTTGGAGAATGTACATTCCGTACTGAAAGGAACATTCCAAAGTGGCAACGCTTTGAGTGGCTCCAATGCCGCCTGTTCTCTTCTCTGGCCATTATGCAAATTAGGTAATATAGCATTACTTTTTGGCTCATCCACTGTCACTATTGCTGCTCATCTCTGCATGGATGGTCTTTCAGTATCACCTGACTTAGTGCCATTCAGCTCTCAGAGTCCCACCGTGGAAATGGTGTTGTTTTGTCCACTCATAGACTATCCAGCCTGGGAGGGCCCCTAGAGGCCATCAGGTCCAGTGCTCCTCATTTCCCAGAGGTAGCTCAGTGAAGCCTGGATGGGAGGGAGACTCCGCAAGGTACATGGGGGATAGAGCACAGTCATCAGTGGGTATTCCTCCTCATCCCGAGCCTGACACTGCTGCTGTTAGTATTCTTTCTACTTTTCCTGACTTTAGATTTATTATTCCCTTGTTAATGTCAACCTCTGATGAATTCCACAGGGAGTGAGCATCCCTGTTGTGTCACTTCACCTTCAGGGAATTCTGTGCATGTCCAGCTCCCGCATTGACATCGCTGCCTGTCTTTGATTCTGGCAAAAAGAAAACATGATTTCTTTCAGTCATGGGATGGAGGTGTAGTAATGAGTGATGGGGGAGGCTGGTCTGCTCTGCTGAATTGGAAAGGAATAAACTGAAGATATACAGTTTGATTGAGGGCCCTTCCAAAATCTTGATGCTAACTGCAGTGTGGATTCGGATGGCTGCCTCTCTGCCATGATTGTGTTGGTACCAACACTGAAGCATGTGGCATTGACAACAAACAAAAAGCTGCTTTCTCTCAGGTCCAGTGAGACCTGTGTGCATATAATGTTTTCTAAAGAACACAACCAGAGAATTAGTCTCAAGAATCACTGGTCTTGATAGATATTACTTGGAAAAGGAGCTCTTAGGTTTCAAAAATGTGGCCCGCATGGGGTAGGTAGAACCCTGTTAAATGAGAGAATGGGAAAAAGATTCACAGAGCTAAAACTCGATCCTAAGCTTTCACTGAAAGTGAAACACATCTGCTTAAAAAAAATCACTAAAGGAAAAAGAAAAAGTGAAAAAGATTTTGATTGACTTTTGTTTTTCATTATTTTCCCATTTCACTCATTTCTATACTTCTAGCTTCCAACTGTGACTAGGGAAAGTGCCAAAATATCAGGCGAGGTAGTCCCCCTGGAATTCAAGTCTGACCAAAGGCTGAAAGTATGAAAACTCCACCAAATGAAAGAACCAAAATGCCAGGCCTGTTGTGCACACCATGAGTTTAGGGGCATTTTTCTCAGATTTTTAAAAGGTTATTACATTTTTATGTTTCACCAAACTTAAGTATTTGAACATTTTCTAGTTCATTGACAGGTCTTAAAGGAGGGAAATTGGTCATCAAAAGAAGTGTGGGGAGGCATGAGGAAGGACCACTATTTTTTAGCCCTTGTTATATATTATTTCATAGAATAACATATATAATATCATTCTACATATATTATTTCATAGAATCCTCATAAAGTTTTATGAGGATTTTGTAAGTGGGGAAGTTGAATGTGAGTTTCCTCATTGAGAGTGAGTCTCCTATGGTTGTACAACTAATAGGAGGCAGAACTGGGATTCAGAACTGTTTGATTCCCAAAACCCATGCTCTTTCCAGTTCCTATTTCCTGGTCACCTATTTGGAAAGAACACAAAACGGCAGTGCTCTTTCCTTCTTTGCTATTCTTGGTAAGCCCCGAGCTCTGGTTAATTCAGTTTGGTTTCTTAAATTAATAGTAACTAATTTACTCTAGTAAATAAAAAACATTGGCCAAGACCTGAGATTCTTAATCATTCAGATGCTAAATTAATACATTTAGATGTTGAACTGGGATCAGAGTTATGGCATTTTTTTTCTGTGATTTAACATGATTTCCCTTTAAAATCATGATATCAAATATTTTGGAGCTACCGTAACCTAGGCAGTCCGGTGTGGGTGGATAAGCATTGACTTTATGGTCAGAAAGCCTAGTTCAAATCCCAGCTTTGCTATGAACTTGTTGGGTGACCTTAGGAGAATTTCTTTCTCTTCTCTGGATCTGAGTTTCTCTACCTAAACAATGAGAGGGATGAACTGTAGGGTCTGCAGGGTAACTCTGACACTGACAGGCTGGGATTTTGCCCCCCTGATTTAAATGGAAGTGTCATGAAGCCAGGGACTTTGTTTATTCACTGCTGTGTCCATGTATGCTAGCACATAGTTGGCATTTAGTATACACTTACTAAGTACATGAACGAATCTGCTTTCTTTATGTACTCAGTATAGATTAGTCAACTATTATTTGTTGAGCACTTATTATGTGCAGGTGACTAGACACCCTTGAATCTGTTTTTTACATGGCTCACATTATATACTATATATATATATATTTTTTTTTTGATTTTTTTAATTATAGTCAACATTCAATATTATTTAAGTTTCAGGTGTATGCCATAGTGGTTAGATGTTTATATAATTTATGAAGTGATCCTTCTGATAAGTCTAAACCCACCTGACACCGTACATAGTTATGACAGTATTATTAACTATATTCCCTATGCTGTGCTTTACACGCCTGTGACTCTTTTGTAACTGCCAATTTGTACTTATTAATAAAAAATATTTTTATTGATTTCAGAGAGGAAGGGAGAGGGAGAGAGAGATAGAAACATCAATGATGAGAGAGAATCATTGATTGGCTGCCTCCTGCACACCCCCTACTGGGGATTAAGCCAGCAACCCCGGTATGTGCCCTTGACCAGAATTCAACCGTAACCCTTCAGTCCGCAGGCCAACGCTCTATCCATTGAGCCAAACCTTTTTTACCCAGTCCCCCAACCTCCCTCCTGTCTGGCATAACTTTTTTTGCATTATCTGTCAAGTACTGTTTTCCTTTTAGGTCATAAAAGTGGTCTCTAAACACTGTCAATATTTAGTTTCAGTATTACTTGAACATACACTGTTCTGTAATAAAAAAAAATCTTGGGAAACATTGGGCTAATTAAAAATAAACAGTTGATTAATAAAAACTTTTAAAAGATGTCTGTTCTATAGGGACTTCTTAGAGCCTCTAATATCCTAATATGTGTTAGGATTCTCTAAGAGGGAGCTACAGAACGAAGCCTGGACATTGTGAGAGTCATCAAAAGAAGTGTGGGGAGGCATAAGGAATGATGAGCTCTGGAACTGTTGAACTTAATAAAATGTAGTGGTTCCATTGGAGAATAACTGACATCATTAAATCTTAAAATTTCTGTGGTATATAATTGGAGACACTGAAACCCAGCAGTGGTAATGGGAGAGGTCATGGGTTAGGTCTTGGTTACTGAGTGGGGTGACAGGGAGGATGTTTCTAAGTCTTTAGTTGTCATCTTTGCATCATCTGTCTCTTACAAATTGCAAACAACTCATGATGCAGAGCCATCTATTATTAGAGGACAAGTCACCTAACTGCTCAAACTCCTTATCTGCAAAGTGGTTAAGGGGAGCCCACAATTATTTTCCGGCTCAAATGGTTGGCGATTTTGCCATTTGCTTTCTGGTTACTCACCAGGAGCAGGCCCAACCTTGAATGCCTATGGGAATTAATCATGTCATGGGGAAATGAAACAATATTTGTTTTCATTATGCACTGTTAATTAGGTAAGGTTCACGCTGACCCTGGCTGAGTGATGCAGGCAGGGGCTTGTAATGTGAGAAATGGATCCAAATGGGAATGTATTAATTGAGCAGAGAGTAGGATGCACTTAAGTTCAAATCTTTTGAATAGGGATATGACTAGGACAGTTTCTGGAAGGGTGAAACCAACCCTGGTGATGTATAGGACTGCTAAGCTGGTGCTTGTAGCTTGCCTATTTTTGTGTATATCATGGTCTCTGCCATCCACTTTTGTTTAATGCAGTGCAAATAATAAAACCAATATTGTTGCTATAATTTTTAGAGTCCTCCCCTACCCCCACTACATGTTTTCCTTCTATTTATTTTTCTTTTCATGCTGCAAATAAAAATGCTTGGGCTGTGGATCTCATCCATCCATCCATCCATCAAGTGTATATTAAATACCTATGGCATACTAGGATTTGTTCCAAGCAATAGAGAAAGAGCTGCAAATGAAAGATGACAATATCATCTCTTTTCTTTGCAAAATTTTCATTTGTTAGCAGGAGATGAATAATAAATGAGTCTGAGATATGTTAGGTGATGATACATGTTTAGAAGAAAAATAAAGTTTGATAAGAGACAGAGTAATGAGGTGACTTTAGATAATTCATTAGGGCAGTACTCTTTCATACTTAAGCACAGCCCTGGAAGAATCCATGTGGATATCTGGAGGAAGAGCATGCCATGGACAGGGAAAGTAGGTATGAAGACCTGGAGGTAGTAATGTGTCTCATATATTAGAGAGCAGTAGTAATTCTGTGTGACTGGAGTAGAGGGAACAAGGGAGAGCATGGCAGGAAATGATGTTGCAGTTAGCTGTGGCTGTGTAACAAAATATAATGAAGTAGATTGACTGGGATTGGCTGGCTGGTCTTTCCTTGGGGCCTGTCCTGTGGCTATACTCAAGTATTTGGGGATGGAGATATCTGAAGACTTACTGGACTGGGAGTACAAGATGACTTTCTTATATAGCTGTGCTCGATAATGTTAACTGGGGACTCAGTTATGGTTATTGACTAGAGGGCCTACCCATGGCCATGTTGCTACCATGTTGTCTGGGTTTCTAACAGCATGGTGGCCTGAGGGCATTAGCTTCTTACATGGGGCTTAGTACTCCCAGACACTATACTGCCAGTCAAAGCTACTCAGCCTGGAACTGGTATAGTGTCACCTCCATCATATTCTTTGTCATAATGTACTCAGATTCAAGGCAGGGAAAATAGATTCCACCTCTCAGTGTGAGGAGTAGCAAAGTGGCCAGCTTTCATCCATCACAGAAGGGATTAGAAAAGCAGCGAGGGGTCCTATTATATTGGGCTTTGCAGGCCATGGGGGGATTGTGGAAGATGCTTCTCTGAGTGTGATAGGAAGCCACTGAAGGGTCTTGACGGAAGAATCACATGTCCTAATTTAGGTTTTACACATATCACTTTGGCTGCTATGCAGACATCAGGCTATAGAACAATGAAAGTGGAAATAAGGAGGCCAGTTAGGAGGCTTTTGCAAGAGTCCAGTGAGAGATAATGCTGGCTTGGATCTGAATACAGTGGGATCCAATTTGGCATATAACCTGAAGATGGAAACATCAGGATCTGGTGGGTTAGATTGAATGATGGGAGAAATAGGGGAGTCAAAAAATGCCTCTTCTCTGGTTGTTTTGGCCTGTATGGAGGGAAGACTGGAATTACTCTTTTCTTTCAAAAATATATTTTTATTGATTTCAGAGAGGAAGGGAGAGGGAGTGAGAGATAGAAACTTCAATGATGAGCTCTCTCATCTGAGGCCAAAGCCCTGTATGTTCACAGTTTGCGAAGATGAGATTCCAGCAAATGTGTAGCTAGTGAGATAGGGTGGCCAAGAGAGACTGAAGTGCGAAGCTCTTTCAAAGAGGAGGGATTTGCTGTGTCCAGTGCTACTGAGAATTGACCATTGGTTTTTGGCAACATATCGCCAGAGTTTGTCTGAACCCCAACTCTGCATGACCTTGAACAATTTATTCACCTTCTCTTCTGAAAATGAAGATGATAGTACTGATCTTACAGAGTGATAACCATTAAATGAAATAAGATAACATATATATAATACATATACATACATACATATTTCTATGTAACTGAGGATGTTATCAAGGCTCCTGACATGTTGCAGTGGAATAGTGCTCAAAACGATCAGTGTCCACCAATTTCCCCTTTATAAAACCCCTAAGTGATATTAGTTTGAACCACAGGAAATTGCCAATTTTGAATCATTTTTACTTATGAATCACAATTTCATTTGGTTCAACTCAGTAACTGAATTAGAATTCTGTCTTCCCAAAAGGGCAGACTTTAACTAGCCTATTCTCTCGTATTAAGATTTCTAAATGCACATTTCCCACTTAATAAATTCTCCAGGAGAAAACTCTCATACTAAGAGTTTCTAAACTGCTTTCCAATTCTACCCTTGTTGCATATTCATTTTTATGTTGGCACCACATCAAGGCTACCACAGGGCCCAGCTTCCTCCACAAATAGCACTTAGCGATTAGAACACAGATGTGTGAACTCAACCCTCCTTATCCACGTCCTTCGGGCTGGTTGTGATGCTCATCCTTTTTTTGGAAGCTCTGGGTACTCTTCTCACACTATGGGGAAGTTGCCACCAAGTGGACCACGCTTTCAACTCTAGGAGTGACCCCATCCACTAACATGTTGTTCTGCTGGAGGGGTTCTCTCCTCTGGTGCAAGGTCATTGACACCTGTGGGTTTCCCTACTCACTAATGCTCATGGATCTGATGAACTAGCTGCCCAGTTTCTTCTCACATCTTAGCTCAGGAGAAACATAGCAAAACAAAATGAAACTATTTTCTACTCTCCAAAATTTGGCAGAAACTAGAAGAGAAAGTGATTAAGGTCTATCGACAGCATGATTTCCCAATGATCTACTTTTTCCTGGCTACCTCTCTTTATCTTAACTCCTTGCCCTGGAAACTTGGGTTTACTAATTAGCTTCCATACTTTTAAGCGAACTCATTAAGGCCCGAGTTGGCCACTGGCCTTGCCACTCACTCTAAAGGGCCCCCTCTAAATGGGCTGTATTCCTTTCCCACAAAAGAGCATGTGAATTCATTTTAAAAACAAGCCTAAGGGGTTCAATGAAAAAAATCCAGTGAAAAAAATCTATCATTCCAGTGATATGAAAAAGATTTCTAAGACTTCAGCAAGAAAGAGTGAAAACTTTTAAATAAACTATTCTATTTGGTGTATAGAGTCATCCAGAGTTCTGGGAAAGAATACATATTAAGAAAGAACTTGCAAACATGTTCTGAGATTCCCATTCTTAAACATGTACAACCATACAAAGGAAGTGGAAAGATGAAAGACATAATGGGAGGGAAGGGAAAAGCAGCTTATAATTACTGCACTTTTCTATGTGCCAGTTTATATCTTAGACCAGTGGTTCTCAACCTTCTGGCCCTTTAAATACAGTTCCTCATGTTGTGACCCAACCATAAAATTATTTTCGTTGCTACTTCATAACTGTAATGTTGCTACTGTTATGAATTGTAATGTAAATATCTGATATGCAGGATGGTCTTAGGCGACCCCTTGTGAAAGGGTCCTTTGACCGCCAAAGGGGTCACAACCCACAGGTTCAGAACTGCTATCTTAGACAATCCTGAGGGCAGGTAACATATACATCTCATAGATAAGAAGATGAGGCTCACATGAGTTCATTGGCTTGTTAACAGCTGGTAAGCAGCAAAGTCAGAATTTGAACACTGGTCTGTGGTGGGACCCAGAATCCTGCTACTTTCTTGAAAGCATTAAAACAGTGGAAGAGTCTAAAAGCAGATTCTAGAGGCTCTTTGGATTTTTTATAAGGGGTGCATTACGATGAGAAGAGTTTTGATTTTCAAGCACCTATCTGTAAATGGCTTGAGTCTCCAAGAGAGCCAGACAGAAGCAACATTTGCCATTGCCCACCTAAGACAAACGGCACAGTGTTTAAGAGCATGGACTCTGGAATGGAGCTGAATTGCTATGCTAGGTGAGCTTGGGCAAATCATTTAATTTCTCTGATCTGCGGTTTCCTCATCTGTGAAATGGGGATGGTAATTGGTCTCATCTTCATAGAGTTTTTTGTGTGAGCATTAAATGAATATAAAACGTTTGGTCCCAGTATCAGGCAGTAGTCAGCCCTTTAGTTATTAGTGCAGTCTGTGGTCAAGATAGCAATGCTACCTAGCTCTGGTTATGCATAGGGTTCAGGGGACAAGGTCTCTTGCACAATTATTGAACAAGTTTTAATGTTTATACGTGTCTCCTGGTCTCCTTTTGTTTCAGGAACTCAGGATAACCAAGTGCTTTAGGAAGCAAATCTTTTTATTTTATTTTATTATTTTTTAAAAAAAGTTATTTTAGAGAGAGAAGAAAGGAAAGGGGAAGAGAGCACATGAGAGAAAATCAATTGGCTGCCCCCCACATGCACCCTGAAGGGGTATTGAGACTGTAACCTGGGCATGTGCCCTTACTGGAATCAAAATGGCAACCTTTCAGCGCACTGGACAATACTCAACCAACTGAGCCACACCAGCCAGGGCTAGGAA
The DNA here is from genome assembly GCF_963259705.1 of Myotis daubentonii. NCBI lineage: Eukaryota > Metazoa > Chordata > Mammalia > Chiroptera > Vespertilionidae > Myotis > Myotis daubentonii. The sequence continues at coordinate 62,239,871 of NC_081850.1, read as the reverse complement.
GCAAATCTTTTAAGTAAATTTTAGCCTACTCAACTTAGCATACCTAAGAGGAGGAAAATCCCTATATGTGAACAGACTCCCCAATTCATCTCCAGTAGATGTGGATGAAGAAACACTTAGCCTTGGGTGTTGTAGACAGACATCTTGCAACCATGATGGAGGCTGGCCTTAGCACAAAGTTGACCATGCAGATGGAAGAGGGGGAAGATAGGAGAAGTCAGGCTCTTGGCCATCATTGTCTCATCAAGCTACCTTGAATCCAGCCAGCACCATTTCTTGAATTTTCTGTTATAGAAGTCAAACTTTTATTTTTAATGTTAAAACTTTGCAAATGAAGGAAAAAAGCAAACAGACAAAAAACAAAAACAATTTCCAACTGACCTAATTGGAGGGAAGTAGCCTGTGTTGTGGGGCTTGTTCTACAAGATTTGTAACATCTCCATTTCCAAATCTGTAAATTGGGAATTAAATGAGATTATGGATGTGAACATTTTTAAATGTTAGTTGTTGTTATGATAATTAGTGTTATATGTTGACATCATAAAGGATGATTCTGTGTTTCTTTCCTATCAAAGCCTTGCGTTGGCAGCTTGGGTTGACCCCAAACTCTGGCAAGCTCCCATGACTGGCATTTGTTGCATTTCATCCTTGCAGGTTTTGGTAGGTGATGGGGGCCAGTGGATTTCATAGAGAACCTGAAGGTTTGTCACATCACCACGAATTGGCTTAGTTTTGACAATAATAAATATGGTCCGCATCAAGCCAGTGGTTTCCTATTCTTTAATTTTGTGCCACCTGGATTTTGAAATTTAAAGTTGCAGTTCTCTCTATTAAGGGTTAAATCAATGTGATGAAACCAGTGATAGTTATAAAGCATCCAAAAAATTCAGCAAAAGGAAGTCAAATATCTTTGACCTGAAAACCAAGAACAATGACAAGTGATCATTTTGTAGCATTATCAAGAGGATTTTCTTGGTGTGAGAAAGCAATGAGAAGGAAAGTTAAGTTCACTGAGTATTCACCATATGCCCAGCACTGTGAAAGTCCTTTCCTATGACATCGAAATTAACCTGGTAATGAGCCTTTTATCCCACAGTAAGGAGCTTTTTCTAATCCTCAGACAATATAGTCAAGAGAAAGAACTGTCAGATTTGTGATATTCGTGATCCAATGTGGAGGCAAGATGGAAAGATGACCAGTGCCGTACTCAGAAGCCCTGGTTCCATTCATTTCACTTCCTGGAGCCTCAAATTTTCATCTGGCAAATGGGCATAATAAGCATACTACTGCCCACTTCATAGGCCTTTGTGAGGATTACTAGTAAGTGGGGCCACATTTATTAGACACTGTGATATGCTACACATTATTATAATTTTTATTAATGTCAGGTAATAGTAAACCTCTTAAGCAAGCAGCTGTCCCAGTCAGACCCTGCAGTTGTTCCTGGGTGCCTCTTCAGCTGGTCCATCACCAGGATTTGATTCTGTCTACCATTCTGCTTTTAGTCATCTCTCACCTGCACTTCCCTTGTTGTCTTCTTAATACCTCGTCACAGAGCATTTTCCTTTGAGCCTTAAGATTTTATAAAAGGGCCTCAGATACCATTGTGGGGCTGAGAGAAGGCCAAATAGGCACGGCCCCGGTCCTGGATTCCTACTTCTACCAAAGCAGCTCTGCTTTTATGTTTCAATTAACAAGATCCCACTTTGACTTGAGAGATTCTTCTGAATAAAAAAATGAGGAAAAGCATTCCCCCACCCCCCTGGCTTTCCAGCTTCTAGGTTTTTCTCCTTTTGTGCCATATTCCAAATACACACAAGAGATCTTTCCAAAGTGAAAAATCTGACCATGTCCTATTCAAGTTTAAAACATTTCCTTGAATCCCCACTGTCTACAGGGTAAAGGTCAGCTTCCATATTGGGACTTTTATGATGTGACCCTTGCCTGTCCTTCACCTTTCTCTAATACTGCCCGCTTCTGCTTCCCGCTCATAGTCAGATAATTTTCAAGTCCCCAGAATTTTCAAGCATTTGATCTCACAATTTCCTCTCTTGGGAATTCCACCCAGCTGCCATTGACCTGGTAAATGCCAGTTTCTCTTTTAAGACTTGGTTCAAAAATTGCCTCTTGCACTGGCTGGGTGGCTCAGTCAGTTGGAGCATTGTCCTGTATGCTAGAAGGTGGCAGGCTCAATTCCCGGAGTTTCTCTCTCTCTCTCTCTCTCTCTCTCTCTCTCTCTCTCTCTCTCTCTCTCTCTCATCAATAAAAAAATTGAATACTTAAAAAAAAATGAATCGCTTCTTCTCCGAAGCGCTCCTGGTTGCATAATTAGAAATGGTGAGTCCCACCTTTTCCTATTTTCTGTGCGTTGTATACAAGTACCTGAAACATGTAGTGCTCTGAATTGTGTACTTGTCTCTCTCCTCCATTCCACCATGAGCAGGAAACATGATCATCTTGGTTGTATTTGTATGCCCAGTGACCAGCACAGGGCTGGCTCTACAATAGGTGCTCATTAAATGAGTAGTTACAAGGAGTGAAGCTGTGCAGATGCGGTGCTAAGCCCCTTGTGAGAGGCTCTAGGTGATATTTTTTCTATAACTTTTCCATGTTGGAAATAGAATATATGGCAAGCAGCAGACAATCTGATGCTCCGTATTAGTTTATAAATACCTTTTTTTCTATGAGGCCAAAACAATCAAATCAGCTTCTGTCCAGTCTCTCTGGATTTGATTTTTGGATAACATCTTTTAGTACCAAAAATGTGATAAAAATATTATTTGTCCTGAACTTTGTAACTACAAACTGTTTTACTTACATTATCTCGTTTGATATTTACAACCATCCCATAGGTTGAGAAGGGCAGATATTACTCCCATTTTATAAACATATGGAACCAGATGTTCAGATGTCAAATGACTTGTCCAAAGTCACACAGCTGGTAGTGAATAGAGCCAGATATTTAAGTCTTATTTAAAGGTCAGTTGACATCTGTTTGGGGGTCACACTGCAAGGAGCACCCTCCTGTTTCCTTGAACATGATAAATGGGTCACTGGGGTCAGACAAAAAAAGTTCTTGTTGACACACCTGTCTGTTAGTGGGTCATCTGCAAATGGGGTTTTCCACCATCTTATTTATTTGTACCCCCAGTCTTTCCCCCGAGGCTCTCCCGTGTCAGGTTGCCAAGACTGCAATGGTCTCTGACATTTGTTGACAAATAACAAAGATGCTCCTTGTCTTGCTGTCAATTTTACATCCTCTGGGTTTGCCAAGTGAGCCTGACATGCCAGGAAGGGCTTTGTTGTGGTCTCTGACTCACTGCGCTCACTTCTCTGCCGCTCCCTGGGTGCAGGCGATTACAATCTGCCCATTGCACAACTTCAGAACATCTCTGCGTGAAGCGGAGGGTGTAAAAAGAAATCCAACAGACCAAGGACTCAGCCACAGCTCCATGAGTCAAAAGGCATTCTACATATTAGAGCTGCTCTAATCTCATCTACAAATTGCTCTGTCATCATCTGGAAATTCAGCGGAGGCATTCCCCACTAGAGGGAAATGCTTTCTCCTAGGACCTAGGTGGTTCTATCAACAGGGACTTGGAATACCCTTTGGAATAAGGGATGTGAGTAGGAGAAAGGGCCCCTCTCACTATCAGAAGTAGTTCATTCCAAGTCCTGTTGATGAGAAGTGTGGTTCACACAGCTTGCTGAGAGATAACCCCCTGTGCTCACAGTTTAGGTTCTTCTCAACAAGTCCTTAGAGCAGCGGTTCTCAACCTGTGGGTTGCAACCCCTTTAGGGGTCAAACGACCCTTTCACAGGGGTCGCCTAGCCATTGGAAAACACATATATAATTACATATTGTTTTTGTGATTAATCACTATGCTTTAATTATGTTCAATTTGTAACAATGAAATTGGGGGTCACCACGATGTGAGGAACTGTATTAAAGGGTCGCGGCATTAGGAAGGTTGAGGACCACTGCCTTAGAGTGTCATCAGGGTGGAGAGAAGTCACATAATCAGTATAGCAAAAGGATCATTTGTGAACTGAAATTCCAATATGAAATGAAGCAATTTAGTTTCCCCATGAATAATATATTTGGAATAAATCATCAATTGTATATAGGTGGGCAAGAGTTTACTTTCATTGCCAATGTTAATTGCTACTTTGCCTTTAAAGGTCTTTAGTAAAACTCTTAGGCTGAGAGGTAAAGTGAGTTAGTATTTGGACCTGGTGAGTATCTTCTCCTTTCATCATCTGTTTTATGAATTCACTCATTGGTTGTTGGTTAGGGTGTTGCCCTATGCCATGCTCTAGAAGTCTGGGGTCCACAGTGGTGAATAAGGCACAGTCCACATTCTCAAGAAGCTCCTCATGTGGTGAGAGTGACAGACGAAGTATAGGTAATTGTGATACACTGGGCTAAGTGCACAGGTTGAGAGTAAAGAGGGACAACGTCTAGCTTGGGGAATCTGGGAAAGCTTTTTAAGGGAGGTGATGATACTTGAAATGAGTCTTAAGCAGAAATGCCCTTGGATTTGTGCAAGGAGGGCCCCTGCTCTGGGTTCCAAGCTTTAGAGGGCCCCTCTCTGGCTTCCTTTCAGCTCCCCATGGATATTCTGAACTCTGAATTTTATGTCTAAACAACCCAGAGCTTGCTTCTAGATCCTATGTCTCCCCTCTCTCAGGGCATTCTCCCTTGAGCTTACTGCATCACTAAGTGAACTCCTAGGCCTGAATGGTGGTCAGAGAGTGGTTGTTTGTGGAGGGCATGGATGGTGTTTGGACATGTGGGCTGAGGCAGCCACTAGTGTGCATGAGGAAGGGCCTCCTACTTCTAGTGCAGATCCCTGAGGAGTCCTAGAAGTCTACACTTGAACTTGGCCTTCCAGATTGTTGAGGGTATATTTTTCAAGGTCAGAGGATATTTTATTTAACAGGAAGCTGGCTTGACTTATAACTTTTCAGTAGTTAAGACATCTACTATTGGGGACTCTGTTGTATTCTTGACTTGGGCCCTGCCGGCCTGATCTCATGACTGAGTGTGGTGTCTCTGGGATGCACATTGATTTAGATGAAGGAGACCCTAAGCCTCAAGGGGCCCTGTTCATTGGGGATACAGGCAAATGTCTAATCACAGTAACAGTCTGAAAATCACAATAACAGATGCTGAGAGGTCTGTACATAAGTCATAGAAGAGAGATCAATTCTACTGGAGTGATGGGAATTATGAGCCTTTTGACCTGAGCCTTGAAAGACAAGTGTGTGAGTCTAGTGTGAGATGAGGGAAGTAGGGAAACAGACATGAAACTTTAGGGAAAAAGAAATAGTGCAACATAGAAAATAAGCAGGAAGAGGAAGGCAGAGGCTGGATCATGAGAGACTAAGGACGCTTCTATCTCAAGGGTTCTAAACAGGGACTTGGGGAGGGGGGATATTCCCCTTTTAGAAAGACTCCTCTGGCAACTGAGTGGGAGCTGATTGTAGGGTCCAATCTTGGGTCTCAACCTCTCTGCTCAAAGTTGCTCAAAGTCTATTTGTGTCCAGTTTTCACCCATCATATTTCTATTGCACTAGCTCAGTGGTTTGCATCCCAGCCATTCATTGCAATCACTTGGAGGATCATTTAAAAAGTACTAGTACCCGGCCCTGATCCTACACCAATTAAATGAAAATTGTTGGGGTTTGGTTATGTGTAATTTTTAGATTCATCCCAGGTGATATCTGATGCACACTGAGGATTTATAACCATTGTGAACTATATTCGCCACCATATGGATTAGTGTGAGCTAATTATACTTAGGAGGTGAGCACTAACCCTGCTCCTGCCCCGACTATGCAAATTCTTGTGCTTTGGTGATTGGAGGGATATTACTAACATCTCTGATTTTACTGGAGGAAAACCAACTTCTGGGTTTAGGGTTATATGACATGCCTTCCATCACAATCGAGCTCTTTCCTTAATGGGTACTTCCCATCTCTCACTTGCAAATGTCTCTCTAAGCTACAGAAGCTGGGAGTGAAAATTGCCTACTTGGAATTCTTTTGAGATTTTGCAATTTAACTGTTTCACACCCACCCATCAATAGGCTCTCTTCAAAATTGGATGCCTCATTTCTTAAAGGAGTGCTTTGCCCTTTGGGTTTAATGGAATGTCCTTGCATGCCAAAGCACATGGAAACACTGTGGTGGCAAACTCCCTTCCACCTACCTGTACATGAGTGAGTAATGTGTGAGGCTGGTTACAGGGGAGTGTCCCAATCCCATCAGAACTGAGCTGGAACTCAAGGGAAATTGAGTGGTTGCCCCCATGGCCATGGCATCAGGGACATGACCACTGTGTCAGATGCTCCCATAGGCACTGTGGTTCTCTGTAGGTTACACTCGAATCGCTATCACCCTTGGGTGCTAGGTCCTGGAAAAAGGTTCTTCCAGAAAAACTTTAACTCTGTTCCATGTCCGAGCAGAGACAAGTGTTTTAGAGGGGAGCCAGAGGAACCAGAGAAGGTGACGGCAGGGGCTGAGTCCACCATGTTTAACACTTTGCATATATTAGGAAAGTGAATGTTTGCAATACATATCCAGGGTACTTGGCCACCTCCTGGCACAGGCTGGTTCCATTAGTGCACAACCCTGACATCTACTTTCCTTCCTGTCCCCAAGGTTCCATCCTGTCCCCAAGGATGTTGACCAGTGAAGGACCAGGTCAGCATTTCCCATGTAGCTGGAGCAACAGAGGCCTCTGCAAGATCAGAGTCTAACTAGAGTGTTTAATGCAGTATTTACTGCCTAGAAATCTCCAGTTTCAAGATTCCACAGCTCTCTGAGTACACATCAAGGGAATTCCTTTGGCCTCCCTCCTACATGTTCCGAATGTGAGCTTTTGTCTTATTCATGCCAGGAGGCCCGTATCCTTGTGTTTTTCCTCCATCCTGTTGAATCTACTTCTTCCAACATGGGGATGGGTTAGTTCCTACTTTTCATTTTATTTTAAAACATATTTTTCGGATTATAAAGTAGTGAATCTCAAATATGGAAAACAGTGGTAAACAGGGAGAGTATAAAGAAAACAAATTAAAATTTCCCATAAACCCACTGACAGATTATGTTGTTATTCATATTTCCTTTTAGTCTTTTTTCTATGGATGTAAGTATACCAAAACAAAATCAAGATTTATATAAAAGTTTGTATTCTGCCTTTTAAATGCACTGTATCATATTTTCCCCATGTCATCAGTTATTTTTGAAATGGTTAAAATATATTAGCTATATTATTAATGCATGTTACCTACAGAAAAATAGGGAAATAAAGATAAACAAAAAGATAAAAATATAATGTTAACAGCCAGTGGTAATTACTATTAGTTTTTAAATTTTTTTGTCAATCCTTACCTGAGGATATTTTTTTCCATTGATTTTCAGTGAGAGTGGAAGGGAGGGGAGGAGGGAGGGAGGGAGGGAGGGAGGGAGGGAGGGAGAGAGAGAGAGAGAGAGAGAGAGAGAGAGAGAGAGAGAGAGAGAGGGAGCAACATCAATGTGAGAGAAACATCACGATTAGTTGCCTCTTGCACATGCTCCAACCAGGACCAGGGATAGAACCTACAACCCAGGTACGTGCCCTTGACTGGGAATCGAACCCAAGACCCTTTGGTACATGATCCAATGCGCTAACCACTGAGAAAACCGACCAAGGTGGTTTTTTAGGATCTGTATATATATATTTCTATGAGCAATTGAGCTTGTATGTACACATAGTAATAAATGCACATGGGAAAAATTCAGGCACTACAGAACACTATAAAATGATGAATTTCCCTTCCCGCTATAAGTTATCTCACACACACACACACACACACACACACACACACACAGACACATATCTAGGAATTGCTTTGAAAGTGATGTTTTCAAATGTATTGTCCTTCCACTCCGTAAGATATTACTATTTTTCTAATTAATAAATATACTATAATATCTTTCAAGTGACTCTATTATATTCTATTAGACAGACATAGCATAATTTTTTCAACTAATTCCCTTTTGTTGGACATTTAGATGTACCCCTTTGTCTTCCTCCTTCCCTCCCTTTCTTTTTTCTTTCCTTATTTCATTTATTTTCCTTCCTCTTTCTCTCCCTCCCTACTTTTATTTCTATGGTTAAATTTCGGGAAATAGATTTCTGAGGGCAAATATATTTATTTACTTATCCTCACCCAAGGATATTGTTCCATTAATTTTTAGAGTGGAAGGGAGGTGGAGAGACAGAGAGCCATCTCTGTGAGAGAGAAACATCGATATGAGAGAGACACATCGATTGGTTGCCTCCTATATGTGCCCTGAGGAGGGCCAGGGATCAAGCCTGCAACACAGGTATCTGCCCTTGATGGGAATTGAACCTGGGACCCTCAGTCTGATGCTCTAACTACTGAGAAAACCCAGCTAGGGCAAATATTTTTAATTTTTACTATATAAATAGCCAAATTGCAATTGGGAAAAGCCATACTAATTTAAACTTCTGCCATCAGTATATAATCATGCTCATTTCTTTATAGTCTCACATCTCCAAGTTTAATGCTCTTTATACTTTCTAATTTTACAGTTGATAACCATGGTGTTTTGCATTGCATTTATTTATTTAATTAGTAGTGATAAACTTTTGTGTGTGTTTTTTGATATTTGTATTTTATATTTTGGACTTGTTTGCTCTTCTCTGCTCATTTTAAAATGCAGATTCCTATTGATTTGTAAGATCTGTATTTTATGGATAGTTATGATGTCATGTGTATTGAAGATAATTTATCCCAGACATCAGTTGTCTTTTAACCTGTGATAGTTTTTAATAGAGTGGAATTCCACCCAGCTACCATTGATTCTGTCTACCATTCTGCTCTTAGTCATCCCTCTAAGTTAGATTGAATAGAAATTTAAAAATTTTCAGTCAGTTTTATCCTTCAGGTTGTGCTTTGAGTGCTGTGTTTAGGCATGTCCTTCCCTCTCTAAGTTAATACATATATAAATATGTTTTAGTCACAGTTAAACCTTTAATCTATCCAATACTTGTTTGTGTACATTTTCCCAATTTATTATCCAGTTAATGACATTTATTAAAATTTTTTCACTTCTGATTTGAAAGCCTGTTGATTAAAGATCAGGTCTAAAACAAACTTGAATCTGTTTTTGAGCTATTGATTGCTTTTTATTGATCTGCCTTGTTTTTTCTGCATCATCACTACCCATTTATTGTCCCAGTGGGAAATGTTTTAACATTTCATTGGACAGGTTCCCTTCTCAGTCTTTTTTGTATGTGGACCAAGAGGTAAAATTATAACCAGGGAGTGGAAGTGTCAGGCAGAGAGCTTAGGCTCATATAATTGCTTCATAACAGAGTTGATAAAAGAGAGTCTGAGTTGTTAAGGGGAAAGGAGGAGGGGGGATTATAAAAAATGAAAAGAGCCATGAAAGACACAGTAGCACCAAACTATGAGTTTCCTTTTGAATAATTAAAACGTTGAAAATATTTGCAAAGGGAGTAATCTCACTCTGTAAGAATATGGGATGAAATTTAAGTAATCTGCCTGGAATCGTCCCTCGCAACTGCTGTTAGTACCTGTTCCTCACCTGGGGAGACGAGGTGGCTCATAGAATAATTGTGAGGATTAATGAAGATTAATTACTTATGTGACCTTCTGGCACATTACAGGTGCTCAGTATATGGTAATTACTAAAGATGAATAGGTAAATTCAGAAGGAGGCGGTCTCCCCCTCCCTTCCCATTTCCTGGTGATGTTTCAGGAGTGTAGCAGGGAAGCCTTTCTCAGGCCTGAGTGTGCACAGAAATCACCTGGGGTTCTTGTTCACGCAGTTTTTGATTCAGTAGGTCTGGGGTGGAGTCTGAGGTTCTGCATCTCTGACGAGCTCCCAGGTGATGCTGTTGCTGCTGGTCCATGTGTTTTAGTGACATGACTGTAGGGGGGATTCAAGAGTGACAGTGGAGGCTGGACTAGGTGATGTAAGACCCCTTTTGGTCTCCAGATCTTTTGAATCTGTGCCTAGACAGACCATTCCTGGTTTCACAAATTGGAACATCAGCAGGGAGAGGTGGTACATATCCTTAAAAACTACATTGGCATTATTTTTTATAGATGGTGTGTATGCTACAAAACCCTCGTTTCCTAGCCACCCTGATAGTTTCTTACAGAAGCATTCATATTACTGGTTATTTTTGTGTATTGTTTTTTTTTCTAGAGGTAATTAATGCATGTACTATTACATATATATATGGATATATATATGGGTATATATATATATATATATATATCCATATATATATATATATGATACTTTTTCTTATTACTTTTTAAACCTTGCTTTTTACCCAAAATATACCATATAAATTATTTGATATGAATACAGATGGAACTGCTGTAACTAAAAATAACAGTATGTGGATATACTAGAATTTAATCTCTATTTGATCAGTATTGTTTCCAAATTTTGCTAGCACAAACAATGTTGCAGTGAACACATCTCATTTCAGACAAGTAGAATAAATTCTTGGAAGTGGAACGGCTGGATCAAAGGGCCGATGTGTTTCAGGTTTCGGTGGATAGTGCCACATTGTTCTCCGTAGGTGCCTTGACAGTCCACGGCCCCACCAGCCATGTATGTGTCGCTGCTTCTCCCACATGCTGGCCCACAGGTTATGCTGCCAAACGTTTTGATCTTTGCCACAATGATAGGTGATAAGGGATATCTCATTGTGGTTTTAATTTGCATTGCATATTATGAGTGATATTGAGACATCTTCACTACTATATATGAGGCATTCACATTCCTTTCTAAGACCTGTGTATTCATCTTCTTTCTGATTAATTTCTAGCTCTTTATAAATGAAAGGAAATTAGTCATTTATTTGTGACATGAGTTCCACCCAGCTTCCCCACATTATTTTTCTTTTGATGTAAAAAAAAAACCCCAGATATAACCATTTTTGTGTAAACTCATTCATCAGGGTTTTTTTTAAATTTTATTTTCTATCACACTTAGAATCACCCTATCCTCCACTTTAAGACATAAAGAACAATTCTATTGTTTAGTTTTATTCTTTCATGTTTAAATCTTTGATATATCTAGAATTTATCTTCATGTACGATGTGAAGTATGGAATCAACTTTATTTTTTTTCCAGATGACTACCCAGTTGACAAAATGTTATTTATTGAATATTTTTCCTCCTACTTATTGATTTAAAATGCTACCTGTTCCTACATGTATTATAACGTACATTTCTCTCTATTACTGAACTTTCTACTCCATTCCATTGATCTATCTGTTCTTGAGCCTATCTCAAACTATTTTTTAAAAAATCCTCACCTGAGGATTTTTTCCCAATTGATTTTTTAGAGAGAGTGGAAGGGAGGGAAGAAGGGGGAGAAAGGGAGAGGAGGAGGAAAAAGGAGAGGGAGAGATTGAGTTTGAGAAGAGAGAGAGAGAGAGAGAGAGAGAGAGAGAGAGAGAGAGAGAGAGAGAGAAAGAGAAAGAGAAACATCCATGTGGGAGAGACACATTGATTGGTTGCCTCTGGCACATTTAATACTGGGGTTGGGAATTGAACCTGCAACCAGTTATGTGCCCTGACTGGAAATCGAACCAGCAACCTTTTGGTGTATGGGATGATGCTCCAAACCAACTGGAGGAACTCAAACTATTTTAATGTTTAATAGCTTTCAAACATTAAATATCTGGTGGGACAGGTTTATACTGATTACTCTTCTCTTTTCACTTCCTCCCCACCAGCCCTAACATTTTCTTTTTATTACTCTTACTTGTTTATTTCTTATGTAAAATTTTAGAGTATGCTTGTCTATGCTTGCTTGGTTAAAAAAGAATCCGATTGTTTTTTTTTTTATTGGAAGTGTGCTAACTGTATTGATTGATTTAAGGTGACTGATGTTTTTATGATACTCAGTGTTCTTATCAAAGAACAAAGCATGCTTTCCGTTTGCTTGCCTTTTTGGTCTCTGAGTAGCATTTTAAAGTTTTCTGTATATAGATGTTATAGACCCATTTTCTTTATCTAGATCATATTTATTCGTAGGTCTTTTATCTTTTTGTGTCTACTGTAAATGATTTTTTCCTTGTATTTTCCAATGTACTACTGTTTGTATATATATTGATTTGGTATCCATCTACCTTAATGAATTTCTCTCATTTCTAAATATTTGTCAATTGTTTTTCTTGGATTTCCTAAGCAAATCATAATATTATCTGCAAGTACTCATAACTCTATCACCTCTTTCCCAAGTTTTATACTTTTTACTTCTTTATTTTACCTATCGTGTTGGCTAGTATTTTTTTTTAAAATATATTTTATTGATTTTTTATAGAGAGGAAGGGAGAGAGAGAGAGAGAGTTAGAAACATCGATGAGAGAGAAACATCGACCAGCTGCCTCCTGCACATCTCCTACTGGGGATATGCCCGCAACCCAGGTACATGCCCTTGACCGGAATCGAACCTGGGACCTTTCAGTCCGCAGGCCGACGCTCTATCCACTGAGCCAAACCGGTTTCGGCGGCTAGTATTTTCTAAATAAATTTAAATATCAGTGGTGACAAAGAACTTCCTTGTCTTCTAACTTCAATGGAAAAGCTTCTTGTACTAGTTCACTGATAAGCATGCTGGATTTTTGGTTGAGATAGATATTTTCTAATGTTGTATGAGCAGCCTTCTGTGTGGCGATAGCCAGAGGGAAAGGGGAGTTGGGGGGTAGGTGGAGGTGGGCAAAGGAGGGGAAATGGGAATGGAAAGAGACTTTGCTTGGGGTGATGGGCGCATAATGCAGGGTGCAGATAATGCTTTATTGAATTGTACACTTGAAACCTGTATGGTTTTGAGAACCAGTGTCACCCCAATACATTGAAAAAAGAATGTTGTGTTAACAATTAATCAAGAATGGATTTTGAACTTTTCAAACACCTCTCCAGTGTTCATAGGGATCAGCATATGGTTTTCCTCTTTGACCTGTTATTATGATAGCTTATATTAAACTGTGAGTATTTGAAATCATCTTCCTGATACCTAGTATGTGAAGGATTTCCCCTACAAACCTCAGAGTCATTTTCATTATACTACCAGGTAGCTTTCTTTGAGGCTCAGAGGCGGATTATCCAGAGTTATGTCTCTGTGGTTATATTATTTTTTGCTCTTTCAATTCTGAGGTTTCCGAATGCCCCTAAATGGGACCTTTAGGTCAAGCCACATGTGTGGCGTAATCGTGATTTCTCCTCCTAGAGCAATTCATTTTCTGTGGCCCTTTGCAAACCCTTGTCTCTTCAATACTCAGGTAGAGAGAGGTGGAGGGTGAAGAGCCACTTCTTGAATTCCTGTTTCTGACAACCCAGAGCTGCCGGGCTTCCTCCAGACTTCCCTGGCAGGAGGTGCTCCATAGCAGCTTTACACATGTGCCTGATCAGTTACCTTACCACCAGTCAGTCATCAGCACCCAGACTCCCAACACTGCCTGGGGCACCCACTGATTCATCCAGCTCGGCCTGGAGATGTGGACTCAGCCACCAGGCTGGTCTGACATGCGCCCTCAGCAGTTTTGCCGAGTGCCGAGTCAGCCCAGGTGCTGGTCTTCCGTGAGGCCCGTGATCCTTTGGTATCAAGTCGAGTCTCCTCAAGTCCTTTTATCTCCCCATCTCATGTATAGACCCCAGGGCCATGATGGTTTTCCAGAGGCAGCAACATGATACCCTGGGAAGTATCATTCTTACAATGGGAGAAAGTGTCAATTCAGTATAATCCAACCAATAGTCATTAGCTTGTATGTATCTGCTCAATGTTGGGTGCAGAGGGGAAAGATAGAAGGGTAAATATGGCCACCTTTGCTTTCGACAAGTTCTCAACTTTTAACTGGGAGACCTGTGTATGGTATATAACTAGAACAAATAAGTGTTCATTGAATGCTACGGACTAACCTTCTTGCCTCCAGTCTCCCCCTTTACTCTTCCTTTCACCCGGCTTCCAGAGAGATCTTTCTAACTTAAACTCAGCAATACCAACTCTGTGCTTAAATATCTCGTCTTTGCTTCCAAGATAAACTTCAGAGTTAACCTGACACATGAGGCCCTTCAGAACCTGGTTTCAATCATGTTGAACTGCCTCATTGTCCTCTTTTACCCTTTCGTCTGAACACAGCACACCCTCTCACCTCTGTGTTTTTGGATAAGCTATCTTTCTTGTGTGGAATGCCCCCTCCCCTTTCTTGTCTGATGATCTCCTGCTCATTTTTCAAGACTCAGGCCAAATTCCCTTCCTCTGATGTCCCTTTCCAACATTTAGTTCCTCTTTTCTTTCTAAACTATGTTCATTTTTCTCCTTAGCACCTTTCATAGCATTCCTCAAAACTCCTATTCCAATGATTTCCAAAGTTGGATAGGAAAGAATAGAATGGAACTCCCATCTTTGTGTTTTGTATGCTTTGTAATGTGCCTGAGGTGTTGGTACAGTAGTATACATATAAACTTCATGATTAAATAATATACCTATATTATGGTTGTGTGTTCAAAAGTTGTTTTACTGATAGGGGTTAATTATCTGTAAAGTTAGATGTTGGAGGCCATGAACCCTATCATATTTGTAGGAGCTCAATACAAATTTTTAAATAAGTGAACGGCCTGTATTATGATTGAAATAATGATAAATGCTTCAAATGAGATAACAAACAAGATGCCAAGGGTAGAAAGAGTAGAAACATGATTGTGTATTAGCTTAGGAGTCAGAGAGCCTGGCTTCTAATTATTTCTTTAAGAAGAATTCAAATGCCTGCTATACTATCTTAGGCATGTTGCTCATCCTTCTAGACCAGGTTGACAAAGTTTCTGCAAAGAGCCGGGTAGGAAATATGCAGCTTTGTGGGCTATACAGTTTCTGCAGCTACTCAAGTCTGCCACGGTCAAAGGCAATAGGTAAACAAGTGGCTGTGGCTGTATGCTAATAAAGCTTTCTTTATAAAAACCAATGACTGCCTGGTTGGCCCCGTGTGGACTTCTGTTCTAGACAATGATTCCTAGCTTGTGTAATCATTGTATTATATGAGATACCTTTGCATCATGCCCAGCCCATGATTAGTTGTTAAATAAATGCTCAAAAATGTCGGCAATGATTAGTTCTTATTTGGTGTCTTGCAAGAAAAAAGATGGTTGAGTTGTCTTTAGATCTGAGTCTCTCTTATAGGGGAGACACGTGGAGGCAGGGATAGAAAGGGAGTAGTCAGTCTGGGGAAGAGCAGTCGTGAAGGCCTTGATGTCCCTGGAGGGGACCCTGGACTGCTGCAGCATTCCCTGGTGATGGTATGGCAGACACAGCAAGGGGTGGACTGTGTACCTTCATGGCAAAATGGAGATAATAGCAACCTTTCTCCCTTAGTTAGAATCAGAGAAATTGCATGTCACATACCCAGTGCTCAGCTATGTCTTGTGACCTTATGCCGGGCATCTTTTGATACTGACCTCCACCAACTGTTTAATGCCACAACTGTTGGCTATTCTGCTTTGCTGAACTGGACTTCCTGTTCATATGTTTAGGGCAATTTGCTCCCATTTTGAACTTGAACCTGTCATAGTACTTCATGCCCCACCCCAGTGAATAAAGATCAGTATCACTCTAACATCTGAAGTCTGGGAGAAAAGGAGCTTCTTGACCTGGATTTCTCAAGGTGCTGTCTATGGAGCACCTGGACAGTGGCCATTAAAATGGGGTGTCTTGGCCCGGCCTAGAGGTCTGGAATCGAATCTCTGCTCTAGGGCCCATTTTAACTAGCATCCAGGTGATTTGTACAAACGCCAGAATTGGAGACCTGCTGTTCCAACCAAAACATTAAAAAAATCATTTTCCAAGTCCTCCCTTTATAAACTTTTCTTACTCCAATGCTTAGCTCTTTGAATCCAGTGTAACCAGGGAAAGATAGGAAATTAAGTCAACCACTAGTTTGCCTGATTTTTCCTCCATAAAATTTATTTTTAAAATAATTGTACAACGAATAAGTTTCCGTCTATGTGGGTCTCAAAGTTGCAGGACTCTTCGAAGGTGCCGCTTATTAATCAGCCCCGCGCGTCCCAGGTAGAAGCTGCGCACAGAACTTCCCTGGTTAGATAGCTCCTGTGAGACTTCTCTTTCCGACTTCTGAGTTGCTTTCACATGTGGTCTCCCTGGATGGAGATTTCACCTTGGATTTTCCTGATTAGAACTGTCATGGGCAGATTTCCTGGTTAGCACCCCCCAGGGAGCCTCTGATGAGGCTTAGGTGATCATTCAGTCCAGCTAGTGTGCCTCCACTAGAATCCAGTGGGATGTGAATTGTATCCATCACGTTAAAAAAGGCACAGCCACCCGTTTGAAAGGTAATATTGTTATCTTCAAGATTATAGGATTAGCTCCCAGATATTTAATCAATGACTTATTATTGATTATTCCATGTATGACAGGTGTCAGAACCTGCATAACAATGAATACCTCTATATCTGTGTGTGTACATATGTATGTATGCACATTTATTTTAATGATTATGGATATTTGGAACCCACTTGCACATTAATAACTTACTCCTTAATTGTAAAAATTTCCTGGACATGGCTGGGGCAGGTTATTCTTTATGTCTTTCAAATGAGCAAACTGAAGCACCAGGAAGTGAAATGTTGTTTCTACGGGCATATGGCTGCCACCCTGCTGACCCAGGCTCCCTGGAGATTCTTAAACCTGCAAAGCCATCATCCTGCTTCTCAGATTGGGCCTGGACTCTCTATCCAAATCAAGTCGAGGACTTATAGACGCGCTGGGAGAAGAAATCATGGGACATTTTGCAAGTTAAGTTGGTCCAAATAAGAAAACGTCTTGGGATTCTGGCACCCTGTGAAATCTCTGGGCTACCTCTGAGGCACAGTTGGGACAGACCTCTGGAAAAAGCCACAGCAACCACTAGATGGCAGTATGTGAGCATTAACAGGAAGAAAGGATACCACTCTTGATTTTGAATACCTTGGGACTGTCATGGGGAAAGCCTTGGCAGGGATATTTCATTGGAACTCATCTTCCAAGAACAATGAATTCGACGATCATTGTGACTTTGAGCTCCAGCCTGAGGCAGGGTGGCTGTGCTTTGGTTCTGTGAGAAGTTAGGTGAGCAGTTCTTAGCCCAACTTGCACATTAGAATCCTCTGGCATTCTGATTGCACTCGGTCTGGGTTGGGGGCCCAGGCATGGATATTTTTTTGTTAAAGTTCCCCAGAAACCACAGTGTGCTCCCATTGTCGATAATCTAGGCTGTACGGAGGCCACCTGCCCCTGGGTTTTAAGAACCCAATGAAAGCAGCACAGCGTCAGCTCCTTCATGATGTTCTGGGCCCAGGGCAGGCCACAGAGACTGCAGAAACAAATGAAATGTTAAAATGTGGTCTCTATATTCAGAAAGCCATAATTCCAAGGGGACTGAGATTTAAAATTTCAACTAGTACCCAGGTGTGTGGTGACATAATCCTGCAGTGCAGTCCCTGATCTGCCCAGCCTGATTCTAAGGCACTCGGCCACTCCATGGCTCACTTTTATCAATGGGTTTGAAGAAACTCCTCACTGGGGAAATGAGAATGATGAGCGAGGTGCCTCCAAGGATCCATGGAGCTATGTTCCTAAGGGCAGTGTCTCCTCTCAGTCAAGGTCTGTGTGTATCCAGGAGTAATCTGGCTGCTTTGGAGAGGGATGGAGTCCCTCAGCCTGGCCTTAACTCGGCATCTCAGGCAGGACAGAGTTGCTGCTTTGGGAACTGATTGTTCTTATTTGCCAGTGGTAGCATTTTAGTTCATTGCAGAAGAAATTAGTTGTCAACGATTAAGCATTTAAAAACACAGAACTTCCATGTGCTTGTTTTCCAGCTGTGTGTTCCAGACCAGCTAGGACTGGGGATAGGAGAGGGCATCTCAAACCATAGAGAAGCCCTCTCCCCCATTCCTACTCTCATCTCCCCATCTCTATTCCTAGCTTAAACACACTGCTGGAGTTTCTCCTAGGATGACCTTTAGGAGCTTGCTTCATAATCTCTCCCTTTCGTGGGGGGTTGATAGGGCATATTTAAGAATTGGGACGAATCAACAGTGATAGCCTGCGAGTCCTGATCTGCAGTTTATGTTTAAGAAAGACTTGAAGAACACAGACTAGATCTTACTCATTCTACTCATTTTAATACCTGGCACAAGGCCTGGTACAGAGTAGATGAGAGTGAATGTTTGTTGAATTAAGGTTTCTGTAGTTTGAAGTATTTAACTATGTCAAGCTGATATTAAATAGTCAGATCTGTGCATCAGAAATAGCTTTGATGCTATTTGTGTCTTATACACAGAAAATTATGAAATAGATTGTTTTTCCCTCTTTGCACTGGTTGCCAGGAGGCTCAGAGATATATTGGTGGCCCACCTCTAGCAAATAATTAAGAAAGACCTTATGGTACATATGTGATTATATGATCAATTAGATGGTGATATGCGATTATATAACAAGACCTTATGCAATGTATGTGGTTATTAATTAATTAAATGATTATATGATGCCTGGTTTCGCTTTATTTTTCTCAAAGTTGTACTGAATTATTTTTGCAATCTGCCTCTAATTCTCTTTGGAACAAGGAATGGTGAAACTCATTAAATCTCAGAAAATGTCCGAGACAATTCCTGGTACCTGGTAGGAGCACAGAATATTGACTAGATGAAGGAATCATATTTTTATCTGAATCTTAAGATTGAATTCAGTATTTAAAGAAACCTGTCAATCAACCTGAAAGTCATAGTATGTTAAAATAAATGGGAATAAATGGGAAGATCTTCTGGGCATTAGACCCAGAAAGGCAGAGTGACCTGCCTGACATGACACAAAAATCTAGTAGCTCTGAGTTAAGCTCGGTTATTTTTCACTCTTGATCTAGAGCACATTCTATCACCCTAAAAACATTTCCTTTGACCTTCAAAGAGAGAGAAGCATCCTCAATGCCTTCAGAAATGAAATGGAAGATGCTCATCTGGTTGCCCCTCAGGTAAAACTGGTGATAGAACAAGGAGCAGTGCCACCTGTGTTTGATGGACTAGATTATTCTGCTTCTTGTTTTTCCTTTGACCAAGCCTCGGCAGCTCATTTAGTGACCCATGATGCGATTTCCTTTCTGAGCTTCAGAAGGAGAAAAAGTTAGGGAATGCTGGTAGCCCCATTCAGCTGTCTCCCGGGAGAGTGTGAAGGGATAGTTTTACTGACAATGTTTATCCTGGACAGAAGCCAGCAGCAAGGCCTGCTGGCCTGAAGCATAAGCTGCTTCGTCTTGTCAAGCATCTTTGTCCAAAACGTGCTCAAAGGAGAAGTGAGGCAGCTGAATTTTGATGGATATTTGTCTCTTACGGATGCATTCAGTGTTTCTGTGGAGAGCAAGAGAAGGCATGCTGCTATATAACAGCCTGACTGTCTACTTTCACAGCATTTTCCAAACGACTTCCCTTCAACTCCACCATTTTTACTACTTCATAGCCACAGAGAAAGTCTCTGCCCAGCAAACTCTTTTAAAAAAATACTCCTTAACGAAGAGAAGATGTCTTTTCTTCGCTCTCTTTTTTTTAAAAAAATATTTTATTGATTTCAGAGAGGAAGGGAAAGGGAGAGAGAGAGAATGAGAGAATGAGAGAGAGAGAGAGAGAGAGAGAGAGAGAGAGAGAGAGAGAGAGACATAAATGTTGAGAGAGAATCATTGATCAGTTGCCTCCTGCTGGGGATCGAGCCCGCAACCCTGGCATGTGCCCTGACCTGGAATCTAACTTCGACCTCCTGGTTTATTGGATGATGCTCAACCAGTGAGCCACACTGGCTGGGCTTTATTCTCTATCTTATTCACTTCCCCTGTGTATTCATATAGACATGGATAGGTGTATATACTTTTTTCTAAAACCAAATCTATATCTTCAGGGCAATCAGTTTTCACCAGTATTACACCAATAGAAGGCATTAAGTTTGCCTCCCAAAACACTTTTGGTTTGGGGATTATCATTTATAGATGTTTTATTTTTGCTTCATTCTCTAAGTGAGCCTCAATTCTTTTATTACTCTAAATAACTGCAACAAATGTCTTGCCTCCTATCTTTGCTCAGGCTTTTCCCTCTGACTGGCATCCCGTTTCCTTTCTGATCAACCGGAAGCTCTAGCTCAGATGACAGCCATGTCCATGAGAGCTCCCCACAAATCACTTACTGCTCTCTTCTCTGTGCTCCTGCAATGGACCCGTCTCCATGATGGGATCACCACATCACGTTCTCACGGGACCTTATGTATCTGTTTTTCCCAATGCACTGTGAGCTTCTCAAAGGCAGAAGCCATCTCTCCTCCATCCGTGAGTCTCCTGAGCTCACCCCAGGCCCAGGGTGTGGTGGGTGCCCACGTGTATATTTACTCATCCTATTGTTGATTCATTGTGGTTGCTCCTGTTGTCTAATCAGCTTTCTTGCCTTCCCCATGAGGAGCGGACTCTTTAGAAATTTTGTCCAGAAAGCAATCTGATGTGCTAGTCAGAGCAGCTCACCTGTTGGCTCGCTGGTGTGAATGTGATGTGACAGTCACAGAGTCCAAAGGCCTAGGCTCTGTTCACGGGCACAGAAACATCCTCTGAGTCATGCTGGGCCCCAGTTAGTCCAGGGAGAGACTCCTGCCTGCAGTCTCTTCTGCAGATTTCAGCTGCCATTTCTTAATTCCTGACCTTAGCTTTCCCTGGAGATTCTTCCAGTTTGGCTCAGGCTTCCTCTCCATTTGGGATGAGACTTCTGAGGCAGATACATTTGGGAGAGGAGAATTTGTCCTTTTTGAGTCTGTATTTAATCCAGGGTGAGAGTATGAATTCTCAGCTGCAACTCAGGCCTACCAGGCCAGCCTCAGAGCTTTCTCAGGCCAGAGATGTAGCGGACTGTGGAAAATGTGACTGTCACCATGGCAGAGACAAACCGTGTCTGGGACAAAGTCTTTTTTTGTTTGTTTGTTTGTTTGTTTGTTTTATTGCTTAAAGTATTACAAAGGGTATTACATATGTGTCCTTTTTTCCCCCCCGCCCTTGACTATCCCATGGCCTCCCCTACCCCCCAATGTCTTATGTCCATTGATTATGCTTATATGCATGCATACAAGTCCTTCTGTTGATCTCTTACCCCCCTCCCTCCTGCCCCCCAACCCTCCCTGGCCTTCCTGCTGCAATTTGACAATCAGTTTGAGGCAGCTCTGCCTCTGTATCTATTATTGTTCATAAGTTTATAATGGTCTTTATTATCCCTGAATGAGTGAGATCATGTGGTATTTTTCCTTCATTGACTGGCTTATTTCACTTAGCATAATGCTCTCCAGTTCCATCCATGCTGTTTCAAATGGTAAGAGTTCCTTCTTTTTTACAGCAGCATAGTATTCCATCATGTAGATGTACCACAGTTTTCTAATCCATTTATCTACTGATGGGCACTTAGGCTGTTTCCAGATCTTAGCTATGGTGAATTGTGCTGCTATGAACATAGGGGTGCATATATCCTTTCTGATTGGTGTTTCTGGTTTCTTGGGATATATTCCTAGAAGTGGGATCACAGGGTCAAATGGGAGTTCCATTTGTAGTTTTTTGAGGAAACTCCATACTGTCTTCCATAGTGGCTGCACCAGTCTGCATTCCCACCAGCAGTGCACGAGTGTTCCTTTTTCTCCACATCCTCTCCAGCACTTGTCGTTTGTTGATTTGTTGATGATAGCCAGTCTGACAGGTGTGAGATGGTACCTCATTGTTGTTTTGATTTGCATCTCTCGGATGATTAGTGACTTTGAGCATGTTTTCATATGTCTCTTGGCTTTCTGAATGTGGGACAAAGTCTTAAGGCAGGGGAATTGAGAAGACAAACCAGGGGATAGTTGCAATTTTGACTATTTTTCGTTTGAGAGAACAGAGAGGAAATCTTTGATTTAGCAAAAAAGAAATCCAGGGAAGGTAGAGGCTGAGGACTCTATTTGGAAAAATGCCTTTGGCATTTGAAGGTTGGTGTTGGGTATCTATTGGCCTTCAAGCCATGGGCTCTTCAACATTTAGATGCTACCCCTCCCCCTCTTTATCCTAATTTTTGTATCTATTAGGATCATTAAACCAAGACCCATGCCATAACCTGGCTCCCTCTGGCTTGAATTGTCCCTGTGAATTGGTTCTTCAAACTGCATTGAGACACTCTCTTTGGCAGGCTACCCCCACCCCCTCTCTCTTCCTCTTTCAAGTCTAGGAAGCCCATTCTTTACACAGCACTGTTATTTAAGAAAGAAGTTTCTCCTAATACTGAGCAGACTTCTGTCTCTGCTGTCGTTCCTACAGATTGTTTCAATTCTACCTTTCAGGGCCACATATAACAAATAAGTCCCTGCAGCCCCTTCCCCTAAGTCTGGTGCTCTTTTAGCCGAAGAGCCATTTCTTTAAGTTTTCCTGCAGCACCACCTCGGGACTTTCACCAGCTGAGCCACTCTTCTTTGAACACCCTTCAGCACGCCCTTTTGAAGTGCATGTAACCCAGACCAAGCAGAAGGGCTCATGCCACACTCAAAGAAGCCCTTGTCAACAACCAGAAGTGATTGAGAAGAGATTGAGATCTTTAACAAAATTATATGAAAACCCCAAAGAGTTCATTTCTTGACTCACATCAAAACATGAAATTCACATTTCCCCTCTCTCTAGTGCTCTCTGCTTCTCCTTTAGTCTTTCATCTTCTTCTATGAAAATTCAGAGACAGCTCCCCAAATCATGTTATTGGGGCGGGAGGTGGGAGGGTGAGATAGATGGGAGGGGTTGCAAACACATAATTAAAAAAATTTTTTTGTATGTATGAATTTAGAATTCGTCAGAGTAAATGATTTGAAGTGAAGCCCGATCTAGGCAGAGCAGAGCAAACCCACCTACCTCCTGTCTTCTTGACACCCCACCTCTAGTAACAGAGCTCCCAATGTCCTTGGCTTTTGGGGCATTCCAGTTCTCATAGTAAAAGTCCCATGAGAAGTCTTTCAGAGCTTCTCTAGGACCTGGGTTTGAGGTGGCATAGATCCTATAGATTCCTGGTTGAAGTTTTCTGGAACAGGTATGAAGGAGAAAGGTTAGATTCTTATAGTTTTATTTTGTTAAATTTAAGGTCCAGTTACTTGGAAAAGACAAAATACTAAGCAAAGAATTATTTGTGTATGACTGGAGGGCAGAAGTAACTCTGGTGACTCCCAATAGGCCCCCCTCCCCCCATCCCCTGCCAACCTCAGCCCCATCTTGATTGCTTGGACCATTGTAGTTCCCAGAAGTGGTTTGTGGGTTTGAGGCCCTGTGCTGTTAAAGGCCCTGTGTTCTGTATTTGTCTTGGGTGATGGGCTGGTCAGCAGTGTCCTCAAATGGCCATATGTGCCCTATATCTGGCAGAAATTCCTTATATGTTTTGGTCAATCAATAGCACCATTCCTGAGATATTTTCTTATTTTTAAAATGTCTCAGTCATTTCACATGAATTTGGGAATGAGAAGGATATAATTCACGTACACAAATGGGTATCTTGAACTAGATCTATTCAAAGTTCCATTTCGACTACACTGGGTGAGGCAGGGTGGGAAGGAATGATGTACTGTGCTCAGGCTGATTGTTTTAATGATCACAATGTTGCTCTCTATGTATGGCCAAGCATTTCAGCATACATTATTTCATTTGATTTTTATGACACAGAATTGCATAGAAAATGTTGAAATTATTACCTATATTCTGTTAAATTATAGAAAATTTTCAAAAGAGTTAACAACTTACCCCAAAGTAGAAGGCTGAGGAGCCCCTCAGTTGTTTTACCTTCTAAGACTTTATCCACTCAAGCGAGGTACTTGGATGCCATCCTCTATTTTTGCGAAATTCACACATACCTGTAATAACATTACCTCATTGTTTTTCTTTAAACTGACTCATTTTTAAACTTAAATAAAATCAATATATTTAACAAGAAAACTTCAGAGTAAATAAAAAACTAATATCACTTTCTATAACTGGAAAGTAACCATGAAGATAAGAACAATGAGAATGAAGCAGTCCCTTTATAGTTTAGGTAGTTGATTCCCATTGAAGTCTCTGAGCCCAATTCCTGTTCTCTCTTTCTTAAAAAGAGAAATTTTAGCATGTTTTTAGGGAGGCATTGAAGTCACACGGCATCAAACTGACACTTTCTTTTTTACTAGTATATCACCAGAAGGACTAAACCAGAATTGGAAAAGGAATAACTTTTCCAATATGCAAATTGATGCTTTTAATACTGTGTCCCTGTAAAATTCTCTCACACATAATTTAAAAATTTTCAAGTTGTTTCCCACCCTGTGTGAAACACTATAGAATACATAGTTACATAATTAAGGAGTAAATATTGACTGTAAGTTGGGTAGTTCTGGTAGACTACATGGATATCAGTAATAGTTCTGCTAGTTCATTTCTAGAACTCAACATTTATCTCTTCATCCACTCAGTAACAGCTAATGAACACTTACTATGTTCTGACCAAGCAAAGATGAGTAAGACACAATCTCATCCCTGAAGGAAGTCTGTGAGCTTATTAGCATTAGCAAAGGTGCCAACTTCTAAGTTTTACAATATGAGGTATATGTCATCAACCTTGCCTGAGGATGGAAGGGTCCAGATATGTGGTGATGTCTGATCTGGGTATTGAAGGATAAGGGTTTATCAGCTGTAAATCTCCCAGGAGTGCAACTTCTACAAAGAAACAATGGTAGAAAAAGACATGGTTGTCTTGAGGAGCAACTAGTGTTTTGGTTGCAGTGGTTCTCAGCCTTCCTAATGCTACGACCCTTTAATACAGTTCCTCATGTTGTAGTGACCCCCAACCATAAAATTATTTTGTTACTACTTCATAACTGTAATTTTGCTATTGTTATGAATCGTAATGTAAATATCTGATATGCAGGATGTATTTCCATTGTTCGCGACCCACAGGTTGAGAACTGCTGGACTATAGAGTCAAAGGAGAGAGAGGTAGATGCAGTAGGGAAGTGTCAGAAAAGGAGGCAGGAGTGGTAGACCTTAGCCAATCTGAGAACAGCTCTGTATACCTTACCAGAGAGTTTGGACTGGCCCTGTAGGCAGTAGGGAGCCATCCAGAATATGTAAACAAGGGAATGACATGCTCAGACATGCATTTTAGAGCGGTCACTCTGGTAATAGTGAGGAGAGATGAGAAAGGAGAGAGGGCGATGTCAGCACAGATATCTCCTTGGGATGCCAATATTAGCTTAAGTTATTCTATGCAAATTCTATTCATTAGCTCTCCTTGTCCATCTAAAGCATTTTGGCAGTCACCCATCTGGCTAGAATGGATGGGGCTCTGGATGGAGGGCATGAGTTGCCCTGCGATTTTTACCATAGTAGAACTACTTTGTAAAAGTGGTCTAGTAGTTCATGCGGGCTGTTTCAGGTGTGACTCAGAAAAAAACACAACAGCATCCATTTCACAACCAAGCAATTAATGAATAGTTTATCCTACTTTTGGCTTTGAATAACTTAAGTGATTAGGGACTGATTTTGTGTGTTGTGTTTCTTTGCAATGCCCTCAACTCACCAATGTACACATAAGTGTATACAGCATGACAGAACAAGGAGATCTACATAATTATCTAGCCAACTTTCACATGAGCCTGAGACATGGCAGGTTGTTGATCACAGAAGATGCTCAGGAAAGGATCACAGGTATTCTGCATTAATGGTGCTGTTTCCCCTACACTATTTATTCTGTGAATGAATTTAGTTTTCCTTTAGTATTTTGTATTATTCCTTTCTGTCCACTTTATAAAGAAATGCAATTTTAATCAAACAAATTGGAAAGCAAGTTCTCTTTTGGTAATGGTAATATGATACATTATAAAGTGAACTGGGCACTTAATCGAAGTTCAGATTTAAGACTTGGCTTGGCCATTCCTATATATGTCATCTGGGATAATTCACTTTATCTGCCTGAGGTTCATCTCTTCATCAGTAAAATGGATGCATGCTAACTTCAGGGGGTTGTCTAAAGTGGGGGTTCTTAACCTCAAAAGGAGTTTTTACAGACTTTTTTTCCTTAGTCATCCCACTGCCCATATAATTTTAATGCCACTGAACATCTGTTTATGTACCCTGACCCTTTGGAACGCCACAATTGTAATATCTAAATTTTGTTTATCTTTCTAGAACCAGGTTTTGGCCCCTAGGGTGCTGTACTGCCTGAAACATATGACTCAGAGGACTCTGCTGATAGGAATCGTGAAGTCACAGTCATCATGTTCAGTAAGAAAGATATCTGGCTGGTGTCTGCCACAGGCATGGGAAAGGGCAGCAGCAGAATGTGGGCTTTACATTGGGCTAGATCAGTGGTCGGCAAACTCATTAGTCAACAGAGCCAAATATCAACAGTACAATGATTGAAATCCCTTTTGAGAGCCAAAGTTTTTAAACTTAAACTATATAGGTGGGTACATTGTTATTAACTTAATTAGGGTATTCCTAAGGCTTAGGAAGAGCCACACTCAAGGGGCCAAAGAGCCGCACGTGGCTCGCGAGCCCCAGTTTGCCGACCATGGGGCTAGATGGTCTGCATCACCACATGGATATTCTGAGATGCCATATGCAGTATGAATATAAGCTATATCTACCTAGCTGAAGGCAATTAGCTATTGCGTTTAATGGTTAATCTATTGGGTGTTGATTAGGTATTGATAAAACTTTCAAATCTGAAAAAATATCTCAAAAGTGATCAATTTAATAATCATAAGCAGACAGGCCATATTTGTGGAATATTTTTTGGTAATCCTTAATACTTCCTTGGTAATTAAGATGTTCTCCTAAGATATGCCTACATGCTGTTACAATACCTTAGTAATTATTCGTGTTTGTTTAGCAGATTTCTCAGGATAAGTTTCGGTGGCAGAAGTATCTGTTTTTCAGTGGAATAGCTATAGGTGATTTGTCTAAAGAACTTCCAATGCCTAGGTTGAGCTTGATTGAATAGGGGCTCTCTGTGATGGGAATGCCTGGGAACCCTGTACCTTTTTGCTGGATAATGGATTGTATTCCAATCCTACTTTGAGTCATGAGGTATAATGGTGGTGGTGGAAAGATTACCCACTCTCAAGGAGCTTCCAGATTTGTGGAGGTTGTCAGAAGAATAACTAGTACAACTAGGCTCTTTTGACCTGTGACTTTAAAACGAGGTCACATTCCTTTCATACCTGTTGCTATTGGCTGGAGCCTTCATCAGCTTTGAAGACCAACATGTCTCTGCTTTGAAGCATTCTCAGTTGGTCCTCACAGTTCCTTTGTAAACGGGCTTAAGTGTAAATAAATAGGCCCCCCCGTGTCGACCTGTTATCACCTTGCTGCCATGCTGTGGAGCTACTGTTGCTGCCAGTCACTGTTCCATTGGGTGTGGCATCCTCAGCTGACTACCACTGCTGCTGCCTGGTCTCAGGAGGGGGCCCTACACTTCTCTTTATTATTTCACTGAAATATGGAGCAAACTTTTCCCTTAATTTATCATTCACACTTGAGCCTAGGTTGTAAATTTTGAACACAACTTTATTGAATGTTGGGTATGATAGGAAGTAAGTACAGGCAGAAAATATTTAAAAACTTCTATTTCCTGTGTCTGCTTTCAAGGATCATAGGTCCAGATTCACGCTCCATAGGCCTCTGAGTGATCATTTCTCATTCTGTCTAACTCAAAAAGGTCACTTTACTTTATCTGTGGGAGCCTCTCTGACCTACAGTATATCCTTCACCAGAGTGTAAGCCTCGTCTTATGAAAGCACAGAGTGAAAAAAGAGTTGTGTTTCTCTGTTTCCCTCTCACCTATCAGCCTTACATCCTTAGTCCTCACATGTTGTCCTTCTCTTGAGGATAATGTACAGCAAGGACATCCATTCTTTTCAGGGAAACTCTGCCCATGGACCCATGATCGCCAAAAGACCATTACATCTGAATGCAATATTTCATCATCATTTCACAAAGCCTATGGTATTGAATAACATCATAGTCTAGTTCCAGATGACTTAAACATAGCCAATCTAATCTCAACTCTAGCTTAAAGTAAAGATAGTCTTCCCATTTTTCCTAAAGTCTTTTTGGTATGTACTTTCCATCTCATGTGAACAAATTCCAGAAAACACACACACACACACACACTCTTCCCTAAGAACAAGCAATAATATACAACCATAAGGAAGATTAAAACTACCGAAATGCCTTCTCTAGAGAAGCTACAAAGTTAACAGAGACATAGCTCTGGTAAAGCAAACATCTAACTTATATGTCAAAGAGAATTCTTTACTTCTTAGTATAAACATTTACTTTCAGATTAATGGTGACTTCATTTTTTCTCAAATATAATGGCAGGGTATATTGCTTTACATCTGAGTAATTAAAGGGCCCACTGGATTCATTTCTCAAGAACAAAGGGCACAGTGTGGTATGACCCAAAGGTTAATTCAGTTCTTTAGGTCCTAGAAGATAAAAACTACTGAGAACTTTAAGATGGCTTTGTTTTTTTTTTCAGTGTCAAGACCTATATTAAAAAGTCTTAGAGTCCAGCTCAGTGAGAATATCCTGCCACCTTGGAGCAGGTGTTGGCAAACATTTTCTGTAAAGAGCCAGATGGCAAATATTTCAGGCTTTGCAGGCCATGTAGTACTTGCCACACCACTCACTTCTGCCACTGTGGTGCCCAAGTGGCCACAGACAAATATAAATAGATGAACCTGGCTGTGTTCCCATAAAACTTTAAGAACCCTGAAATTTGAATTTCTTATAGTTTTCACATATCATAAAAGAGTATTATTAAAAAAATTTTTCAACTATTGAAACATGTAAAAACCTGTCTTAACTTGTAGGTCATACATCAGTAGGTGGCCAGCCAGGTTTGGCCCACAGACTTTAGTTTGCAGATCCCTGCATCAGAGCTCTGTATCACATGATGAAGTTATACATTCACATAACATGGAGGAAAACACAGAGCCCTTTGGGGCCATGCAGAACCAATAAACCCAAGTTGGAAGTACCTCCACCTATTCAGACTTTGCATGTGAATCTAACCACATCTAATTCCTTCCAAGAGCAGCCTGAAATCTTCTGCAATTTCAATGTGTTTCCCTTTGGAAAAGACAACTTCCTACACATCAAAAGCCAAAAAAAAAAAAAAAAAAAAGATCTTGGAAGGCTTCTGGCTATCCAAACTCACATGTGAGAGACATATTTTGATGAACTAGGCAGAAATAAGGCAGAAGCATATGGTTTAAATTGTATTTAACAGAGACATGTGTTTCAATCCTGCCGTCCTGAGACGTGTGGCCAGTGGTCCTCATGGCTGGTGAGCACTCCTGGGGCTGAGCCCACAGAAACCTGTTGAGTGGGTGCAGGTGTGTGTAGAGGGCCGCTCTGAATATGGATAACTCGTATGCATGTGTACATATGTGCGTGTCATGGCGAGACAACTAACACTAATCACTCACCTTTGATAAAATATTCTTCCTTCACTTCCACCTGTCAAAGCCCATTCCCTTATCAAAGGTGAAATCAAGTGTCATGTCCTTTGAGAAACCAGCCCCAGTTTCCAGCCACCTTCCCACCTATCCCATTACCCCGGCAGAATTAGTACTTTTTTTGTTCTCTCCTATTGGAGGCTAGTTGAGTATCACAAGATTGTGGGCTCTGAGGTAAGAATAATTATTTTTGTCCTCTTTAGAGTTTGTTCGCCTTATCTTGTACTGACTCCATGGTAAGTGCTAAGAAACCAATTTGCTAAATGTGACAAAATGACCATGATTAAATGATAATTCTTTCATTTCAAAGACCTCAATCGTTCAGGAAGGTTCTTTTGACTTTTGCATGTCTTTCTGATTGAGAGGAGGGTCCCCTTTGGGCTCACGGAGCCTCATCCTTCCCATCTGAGAGGATGAAGAGAATCCTGATTCCTGGCTGTGCTGTTCTTTCCTTAGGGCAGTGGTTCTCCACCTTCTTGCCCTTTAAATACAGTTCCTCATGTTGTGACCCAACCATAAAATTATTTTCATTGCTACTTCATAACTGTAATATTCCTACTGTTATGAATCGTAATGTAAATATTTGATATGCAGGATGGTCTTAGGCGACCCCTGTGAAAGGGTTGTTCGACTGCCAAAGGGGTTGTGACCCACAGGTTGAGAACCGCTGCCTTAAGGAGACAGTGGGCAGCCTGATGATTTGAGCAGAAAGTCCTGTGCACACCTGCATACCTGCCTGGCCTGAGAGTGACTCACCGGGGCTCAGGCCAAGGTGCTGTCAGGCTGAGGCCCCCTATTCTGTGAATGTGAGTTTAGGGTGGGAGTCAGGGAGTGGGGGATAGGATTCGGACGCAGGCTCTGGATGCTTGCTGGCAAGGTGAACTTGGAGCAGGACCCCGAATCAGATAGCATCAGAGGTCATCTGATTCAGAGGTGCTTCATTGTTCAAATGGGAAGGCCAAGGTCAGGGGCAACTGACTACCTCACATCCACGTGGCTTATTGCTGGGAGAGCTGGCTGCCAATGAGCCCCTTTGTTTCCAGTCTAAGATTCTTTAAAATTACCCAATTAAATAATTAATTCATTAACCAAACATCGCTGAGGCTTACCAGGCATCAGGGGACCCAGGTGACTGGGCATTCTCCTATCTTCTCATATCCTGACATCTCATTGGAGACCAAGTGTAGCTGAAATGGTCCTGGCTTGGGCTTTCTATAGATTTGGGTATGAGCTGCACCTCTGCCCTTTTCTGATTGTGGGACCTAGAAAAATGAAACGCGTACGGCTGCCTCATAAAGTTGTTGTGAAGATGTAATGATTTAATTCATGTAAAACCCTTAACATAATACCTAGTACCTAGTAAATGCTCAATAACTTGCAGTTACCTGTATTATAATGGAGACACTCAGTCCTTGAACCAATCAGCTGCCCCGGTAACCTTAAGTGAAACGTGCAGGATGGCAGGCAAAATATTTGGAGAAAATTTGACTGAAAAAGAAAATAATAGCGCAAGGTTAGCTCCCTTGCCTCAGATAAAGCTGATTGTAATCTGACTACTAAAAAGTAAAAGGTCATTTTCTGCCTCTTTCTAGAACTGAGGGTGAGAAGAAGGGCGGAATTGCGATGATCATATGGAAAAGAATTGCATCCTTGTGGATATGTGTGTATGCTGTTTTCCTGGCAAGTATAGGTCATGTGTAGATCCTGCCACATTTCCCTTTTACTTTTCAAAGTTTCTTTCATAAATACAGACAGGTTCATACTCCCCAGCTGACTGCCATCTTCGCTCTGCCCTGATTTGACCACTTGTGGGGCTCCCCCAGAGCTGGGCACGGGCTCCGAGCTGCACGCTGCTGGCTGGCTGGCTGGCAGAAGCGGGTCACTGCCTCGGAGGCACTTTTCCGATTTAGTTTGTGGCCAGAGTCCCATGAGGTGCAGCTCACCCAGGTTTCATGTGGTGTTGCAATCGAAACTATTGAATCTCAGAATGGAATATAATTAAAGCCGGGTTAATAAAGCGTGTCCCACTGTAGCTAGTAAAGGGTGTCGTGTTTCTCCTTGCAGCTGTAGGCAAGGAAACTTAATCTCCAGCTTTGTCAGGGCAGACTGAATCAGAGGTGTGTCATCCGCGGGAAGCCTCTTGTTTTACTTGTTAGTAGTCACTGTGCGGCGAGCCTCGTCTCGGTGCATTTGTCCTGAACACACAGAATCCAGTCCATGACAGGGCGCCACAGGAAAGGCCTGTGCGTGGAGGAATGAGGGGATTCTTGCTCTATGCTGGCCCTGAAAGTGATGCAGAATGAGGTACCTCTGATGTACAGATGTGTGGGGCACAGGGACAAAGGGCTGTAAACACAAATGGAGTGTAGTACTTTCAAGCACTAGGGTCTCTTCCAGGGAAGGCTTCTCAGCCTTGGACTTGTCCTTCTTGCTGACTAGTCCTGTCCCTTTCCTTTTTTCTTCCAGCAATATTCTACCCTCATTCTTTAGGAACCAACATCCCAGGCTTCCCTGATGTCCTCAGAGATCCGTTGATGTGTATTAATGCCCCCTTAGCACTGGACACCACTGTATCATCAGTATTTAACAATGATGGCCACTTACTTTGTTTGTCATGGTCTGAGCACTTGCATATATCGTCTCTGTGCTGAGCGCTTGCGTATATCGTCTCATCCAGTTCTCTCAATAACCCATATATATATATTAGATATGAGGAAACTGAGGCTCAAAGAGAGAGGTAAATTTCCCAGGGACATATAGTAAATTCATTTAGTCAACAGATGTTTATTCAATACCTATTACATGCCAGGAACTCTTTTAGGCCCTGGAGACACATCTCTGAACAAACAGCCCCCTTCCCCCCACCGCCCCCCAAAAAATCCTTGTCCTCATAGAATTTATATTCTATGTGTGTGTGTTACCTGTTTAAACAATAAACAAGTAAATTATGTAGTATGTTAGGAGGCAAGTGCTATGGCAATTTGCAAATGCGAGGCTGAGCAGGAATTTGAGCCCAGTTCTCCTGTACCCTTGGCATACTCTTCATCACTCAGTTTTGTTGCCCATGGTTCTTGTATCTGCTTGTAATTCTCTATGTACATACACGACTCCTCCTCCCAGACCATAGAGGCAGGACCTTTGCCTAATCCAGTGATGGCGAACCTATGACACGCATGTCAGAGGTGACACGCGAACTCATTTTTTTTTTGGTTGATTTTTCTTTATTAAATGGCATTTAAATATATAAAATAAATATCAAATATATAAGTCTTTGTTTTACTATGGTTGCAAATATAAAAATAAAAAAATTTCTATATGTGACACGGCACCAGAGTTAAGTTAGGGTTTTTCAAAATGCTGACACGCCGAGCTCAAAAGGTTCGCCATCACTGGCCTAATCAGTCCCTATCCTGGCACACAGCTCAGTGCCTGGCGAGGAGTCAGCATTCAATGAATGTTTGCCCAGTGTGTGAACAAGTGAGTGACCATATGACGATGCAAGAACCTACTGGAAAGCAGTGATTTCCCAGGAGTCTGGCCAGCCCTGGGGGTTGGGCTCTGCCACAAACATGTCCT
The DNA here is from genome assembly GCF_963259705.1 of Myotis daubentonii. Taxonomy (NCBI): domain Eukaryota; kingdom Metazoa; phylum Chordata; class Mammalia; order Chiroptera; family Vespertilionidae; genus Myotis; species Myotis daubentonii. Next base: position 62,206,675 of record NC_081850.1, on the reverse strand, counting down.
GTACCCCAGGCAAGTGTTGGAACCCATAAATCTGCAGAATGGATGAAAGATAATGACTGCTTTTGACTTCCTTATAGACATGTCCCGAGGATTCATGAAACAGTGCATGCTCAAAGACTTCGGTTTCTTGGAAGACAGGGGCCCCTGTTCTTCCCAGTGGGATGCTCGCTGTTCATAATTCCAGCAAGGATCTGGCATTCTGATGTGCTGTTTTCAGGAGGGACTGGTCCCAGAGAAATAAGGGCTGTTGTATTGACAAGGTTTCTAAGCAGGTTTTACGAGCTGCCTCTGTCAGGCTGTAGGCCTGTGTGAGGGTTTGCTCCCGAGAGCCATGAAAACGTATTTACCCCTTTTGCCAAAGTGGGCTCTGAATCAGTTCAAACCCAAGTTTTCACGGGTGTTTTTCTCCCATTGTAGAAGTAAAAATGCTGGTTTTTATCTATGAAATCTCATTTGTTGGCTGTAAAAAGGTTGCTATTGGAATGCTTGCTGGCCAACTGCCAACTGTAAGTCACCAAGAAACATGGCCTCCAATTTGTGTTCTTTAGAGGAAAAGGGCTCTACCACCAGTGGTGGAACAGAACATGGGAAATCCCAGGAAGATCAGACTACATGCAAACTAAACAGGAAGGTTTGGCTTGATTCTCTTTTGTTGCTGACGAGTCAGCACCCCAAACCCGTTCCGTCACTCTGACACGCACAGTGCAGGAGGCCCTCTTAGTATTTTCCTGTTGACCCAATGCCGTATCCTTAAGCATAATGAACTCAGTTAACCAAAAGCATTGCCAGGATTCTATTTGACATTGGCAAAAGGTCAGCACTGTAGTGTTTGTTTGCTGCGGCAATATGCTTTCTCAAAAATGAATAGTTGTTTCCTGGTGAGAAAAATCCCCCAGTATTGCTCAACAAAGACAGGTAATAGTAGTTTGGATTTCTCTAGTATCTCTTCTCTAAGAGTTCAAAGGTCTCTCTTACACTGTATCTCGGTCATCTCTGTAGCCCGGTTGTGAAGGCTGAAGCAGGCATTATCTTACCTGTTTTGGAGAAAGGAAAGCTCAGGCACATTTTGTTGAGTTGACCCACTTCATGTTGATGCTTCTTAGCTCATGTTGAAATCTGCTTGATACAACAGTCATTATGTGACTTAGACTAGTTACTGGAGACCTATGATCTACCAAGTAGGCTCATGCTAGGCACTATAGACAGTGTCCCCCCAAAATGCATACACACCTTAAAAGTTAATATCTCAATTTTGAAAATGAAATGTATTCTAATAAACACTGCCTTTATAGTTATTTAAAGTGTATGTGTACATATTTTGGACACCCTATATATGGTAGCTTATTTATTTCACCAAAATAGCATTATTATTACCATTTGCTAGTTTAAATAGATAATCCAAATTGACTAGTAACTTGCCCTGCCACTCACATACTATTGTATCCAAGTTCATTGTCTTTGTCTACATCAAGATGCCTCCTTTTACATATATTTACATAGAGAGAATTGGCTCTGATTCTGTCTAAGCTATACTGTGTCCAGGCCTGGGTTGAGATATGGGGTGGTATCTCAGGCAGCTAATTTGGCACTTATCTACATCAATGTTTAAAATATATTTGCTCACTATTTATTTCAGTGGGAGAGGATAGAAACTGATTTTCCATTAAATTGAATTCCTTTCTCTTTGTGTTTAAATGAGGAATAAATTATACGCTAATATAGCATTTTAATGTATTGGGCATAGCTGTTCCATTCACAGTGTTCCATCACTCATAATCCGATAGTGTAAGTCACACTCTGAAAGATAAAGATAGGTTTCAAAAATAATAGTTACACAGTCTCATTCAAAAGGAGTTTAAAAATTGCTTTTCCTGTTTTGTCTTTCAACAAATGTTTTCCACTTTTCTGTTTCTCATTTTCATTCTCACTCTCTCTTCAGCTATTTGTATGATTTTTAAACCATACAAGTTCCTGGGAAGCCTATTAAAGGGATTAAAATTTAAATAGTACACAAAATTGCTTGTTGCCAGTAAGTGACATAACCCCAGGTTGCCAGTAAACGGCGTGACCCCAGGTAACATTTGCTCTCAGATTTTCCTCTGGCTTCATAAACACTCAGCTGGCTGGTCTCAGACTACGCGGCCTGGCCATTGTTGTGCTGAACAACCAACAGAGGTAGGGTGACCCCAGTGAGCAGTGGCTGTAACATTTCCAGTTGAGGATGCTCCCTATTTCAGTAAAAGCAGAACTGAGTTCAGTTGTACCAATTATATAAGGGAGAACCTGAGGTCACATTTTGATTTATTCCCATGACATTTATAAATTCATCGTGGAGACTTCTGGGAGTTTCCTATTCTCCTGTACACTTCATGAGCATCTAGATCAGTGATGGCGAACCTTTTGAGCTTGGCGTGTCAGCATTTTGAAAAACCCTAACTTAACTCTGGTGCCGTGTTCACATTTAGAAATCTTTTGATATTTGAAACCATAGTAAAACAAAGATGAATATTTTTGATATTTATTTTATATATTTAAATGCCATTTAACAAAGAAAAATCAACCAAAAAAATGAGTTCGCGTGTCACCTCTGACACACGTGTCATAGGTTCGCCATCACTGACCTAGATTCTAGGAGAACCTGACATTCCAGTCTTCTTGCAGTTAGGTGGGTCCCTGACTAGTCTGTCCAGCGGGCATGGAGTGGAAGTGATATGTGTCATTTTGGGCCAAAAGGTTTAAAATCGAGGGTGAGTCCCCTGCTTCCTCTCCCCTGGCAGGGTTAAACCCTGAAGCCATGTGTTAAGGTAGAAGTGTCACAACATGATGGCTTGTTCCACTGCCAGGCTGGGTGTCTGAATGACTAGACAGAACTGAGCCCACTGCTGACCTACATTAGACATGTCCCATGACCAAGAAAGGAACTTTCGTAGTGCTATATCTCCGAGATTTGTCATCCTGACCTGGGCAGCTACCTGACTGGCCCACTCCTTTCTCTGATCTTGAATCTTTTTTATGACTTAATCCCATGTTCTCCTGTTCTTTATTTACACACCTAAGTGCTTCATGGATAGTGTAGGTTTGGCATGGTTCTAGATGAATGCCAGAGGGATGCTGCATGAATTCTGGGCTGGTGAATGCTGCTAACAACTCATACAGTATTCATCTCCCTCCCTGATCTTCCACTTTGGGACTCTGAGGATAGGAGGCAAAGGGGGAGGTGAAGATTAAAAAGAGGAGTGGGAAGAAGAGGAGAGAATAGGACACTGTGGAAATAATGAATGTTCTAAAGTAATTAGATTGGGACAACAAGATAAGGGACTGAAGTTTTCCATTCTGGTCCCAGCAAACACTGTCATTTATGGAACAAACAATGAGGCCTTTATTGATTCACTCTTATCTCCCTGTCAAAGTAATTTGTCCATTCTATGCACAGTAAAATCTGTTCTGGGCCAGGTTCTGAGCTACAGAGAGAGGAAGGACACATGCTTTGGCCTCCGGCAGCTGATATTCTGGTAGGGGAAGCATTCACTGAAAAGTACTTTTACAGTTCATGGAAGTAAAGAAAACAATGTAGAACTTGCAGAGGCCAAAGGAGTAGGGGCAGGGTGGGGGCAGGTGCTGCAGGGTGAAGTGGAAGTTGCTGCCAGGGCAGTATGTCATGGAGGACTGACCCAAGGCTTTCAGGTCCAAGTACATAGTCTAGTCTGTGTCTCTAGACCTTAGCTATCTCACTCCCATGCTACGTGAACTCTTACCTCGCACAGTAGTAGAAGCTAAAGGTCAATTCCTGAATTTGTAAGATAGTAAAATGTCTTCCAGACACTGTATTAAGGAAGTAACAATAAAAATAGATCATTAATACTAAATGCTATGTATGGAGGGCTCCTGTGTGCCAAGCATATGCCTTATGTCCTCTAATCCCACAATCACCTTGTGATGCTGGTACTTATCTCTGTGTTACCGTTTCAGAGATGAGGAAACTGGGCCTCAAAGAGATTATGTTAGTCGCCTAAGGTCTCCAAGAAAATGGTGGTGTTGGGTTTTAGATCCTGTGGAGTTTTGGTGCCATTGACCATCCTTCTCTCATGTTGTTCTGCCAGCCTGGCAAGGAGAGGGAGTTAATCCTTGAAGTGCCTTGGTAAACATGGAAGCAAAGAGATGGGGTTGGATGAGCTGGAGCCACCGTGATCCCTGCCCCACTGTAGAGCCTCCTCTCCAGTAACCAGAGGCTGTTGTCACCTAGGTTCTGTGTTGGCCACCTGAGTGGGGCTGCACAAGCTCTGACAAATTCTTCTTTTAGGGTCTGCTTTTCTAGACTAGCACCTGTCCTTCAGATGTGAGCACTGGTTCAGATTATCAGAGCATCAGAATGTTAATTTCCAACTTGACAAATGAAGCTGGAACAATTGTACTTTATGGACAGAATCTAGGCTATATGATACCGTCTGGGGGCTTTTGAGTTACAAAGGCATATGTACCGCCTCCCTTCTTTTCACCATGAGCTTCTCTTCTATAAGAACTACTTACTGTGGATTTTGGATCGGTTTTCATCTTTCCCCATCTTTTTTTTAAAGTTTTTAAAAAATATTTTTATTGATTTCAGAGAGAGAGAGAAGAGACAGATAGAAATATCAATGATGAGAGAGAATCATTAATCAGTTGCCTCCTGCATGCCTCCTACTGGTGATCGAGCCTGCATCTTGGGCATATGCCCTTGACTGGAATCGAAGGTGGGACCCTTCAGTCCATAGGCCAATGCTCTGTCCATTGAGCCAAACCATCTAGGGCCATCTTTTCCCATCTTTGCATGGTTGTGTTTTGCTCTCCCTCCTTTGAGTTGGAAGGTAAATCAAGTTGGCTTGGGAAGATAGTGGTCTCTTCATGCTGTGAGGACTTTCCTGGTTCACTCTTTCAGGGACAACAAACTCTGAATGATAATTCCTCTCTATGGCTGCAATGAATGGAGTGGTGGCCAAGGTGAGGCAGCAGGAGAAGGGACTCCGAGGGGCTCCACAGCCACACCATCCCTGGGGGATCAGGGTTGGCTGCACCCGAACTGGGCCATGTGGCTGGGCTTAGAGAGTTGAGCTAGATCTTTGGAGGAAGTGAAGGTAGGAGAGACATTGCTCAGGGAGGGAATGGCATGCACAAAGCATGGCAACCTGAGAGAGACCTGAGTGTTCAGGGCAGTAGTTAGTTGATTCATGTACTGGAAGTCAAGGTGCCAGGGGAGACTAGATGCCACTTGAGGCCACGGGCTATGTCATCTCTGTAGTATCCAACCAGGGCTGAACCAGAATGGGCGCTCAGTCACAATTTGTTGCGTGGACACCTTGGTGGTTGAACAAATGAAGAAAACAGACAAATCATGGAAAGACCTATGCACTTCCCTGGATCCCTCACTTTAATCAGTACCTGTGAGATTAACGGGGACAGGGGCACTGGTGCCTGCTCTTTGTTCTTCAGCTTCTGACTTAGGCTTGTCCTTAATAGAAGAGGGTCTCTTCCTTCACTTTCCATTTTGAAGATGGTTCTGTTTATAATTTCAGTATAATCTACCTATCTCTTTTCCTCTTAGTTTTTTTACCTACCTAGTTTTCTTGGAAAAAGGTCTAGATTTGGAGTTGGAAGCCTTGGGTCCTAATCCCAGCTTCTGCCACTGCCTGACTGGGTAAACTTTTTCAACTCACTTGATCTTTTGATGCCTCAGTTTCATCATCAATAAAGTGGGAATAGTAATCCTTATCTCACAGGAATGTTATGAGGCTCAAATGGGCCATACTAGTGTTTCTCATTGTATGTTCTACAGCTTTTTGGTGGGTGTTACTAGAAGGTGAAGGAAACATCTCTCCTGTGGCTATATGAGTGTGGCAAAGTTTAAATTGAACAAAATACAAGCAATTCTCAAACCTTTAATATGTTAAGATATGATCACCAAAAGGGTAGGGTGGTGGGCAAATGCATTATTTCTGCACAGGCACTGTTTACTGCCTACCTAACATCCCTTCCCATTTTCTTCTTTGCTGTAAGAACTCCTGCTGCTCGTGGCATTGGCTATGCCCAGCCCCTTTCCTGCTGGCCTCTGGCCATTCAGGGCTTGATGCAGTAACTCAGCTCTGCTTAGGCCGACTTCAGGCAGGAGGTGATGTTTGAGCGGGACTTGTGGGATGAGTAGGAGCTTCCATGAAGCACAGAAATAGAGGAAGGGAACTTTTCACAGAAGGCACAAGGCTCAGAACAACTCATCATGTCTTGGCTTGTATGTGAGAGAGGCCTCAGCTTACTCAGACCTTTTTTTTTGTTCTAGGTCTGAGTAATGGGGCTTTGTGAAAGTAAGGGGTAAGAGGAAAACAACATAAATCATTAGCTGCCTTTTCTCTAGAAACAGCGTTATTTGCTCACAAGATCATGCCCTGTGACCTCCCTCTGTTCTAATTGTGTGCTATGTTTGGGGAAATGGGGCATTCCCCAGGCTAACTTGAAGGCACACCCTAATCCTCTTTGTCCAAATGACACAGGGAGCAGCCGGGAGGAGCAGCTCTCCAACAATAGTGGAGGCGTTCTTTGGACTTGACTCTTCCACTCAGACACTCCCAGGTGCCGCCCGGGGAGGTGGGCGTATCTCCCAGTGGAATTGGGCCCGAGCTCAAGCCAGCTGTTAGCAGGAGCATCCACCACATCTTTCGCATTTGGTCCCTGTGCCTAAAAGCTGGTAGCCTTGCAGAAAAATATCACCACAGCAGACAGGTAAGGATGGCAAGTGCACCTAAGAGACAAGTGCAAAGACAGGATTAAGGGTCAAAAAGGAAAGGTGGACTTGAGCACTCTGGAGCAAACCAAGGGGAGTTCTCTGTTTCTGGGGGGCGCACCCTTGGATTCCAGTCATCCCAGGCCACCCAATCTATGTCAGGTGCCCTCCTCCGGATTAACCCACACCCCAGCTCATGTTGTAAGCACCTTGCCCCATTCTTCTGGTCACTTCACGAGACTGTGGGCCCACTTTCACATGGAGGGCCTACGCCTTAGTTTCTCCAGTCCCACCCAAAAGAAGTGCCCAATGAGTGAAGGAACATATTTATTTTAACATTTCGGCAGCATTCAGGCCCAGTTTCCTAGGTTCAGTATCATCATTACCGCTCTTTATATTCCTTTATTACTCAAAATGACTACATTTTAATTTTTTGTTGTTGTTAATCCTCACCCAAAGATTATTTTCCATTGATTTTTAGAGAGAGTGGAAGGGAGGGAGGGAGGAGGAGGAGCAGGAAGAGAGAAGAGATAGAGAGAGAGAGAAACATTGATGTGAGAGGGACACATGGATTGGTTGTCTCTCTCATGGGCCCCGACGGGCTGGGGAATGAACCTGCAACCCAGGTACATGCCCTTGACCGGGAATTGAACCCACAACTCTTCGGTATGCAGGCCAATGCTCTAACCATTGAGAAACACCAACCAGGACTACATTTTAATTTTTAAATTAGCATGAACTGTTATGTCAGAAAGACCAGTTTCTTCATTATTTATAATAAGCCAAGGGCCACCCTATTGTCTATGTTTGTCACACATTGGAGAAGGTGCAGTTTAGGTGACAAAGGCATTTCACATACAGGGTTTCAAAGTCGTTCTCACAGTAACTCTTAGGTTAAGAAGGAACCGCACTCCACTTGGAGACAAGGCACCGAGGCTTAGGGAGGCTGGCCTGCCCTGCTCAGCACTGTAGGTGCGCGGACAGCTGAGTCTCCACCTCCCTTTCTCCCACCGCCCCATTGACTGCCTCACCCAAGTCAAGGGTGGTTATTGATATTCACTTAATAATAAAAGGGACTAATTCCTAATTTTCTCTCTCAATGGTTAGTGTTCTTTAATAGGCAAATAAGCTGCTTTACAGAAATGCACCAAAAGGAAAATTGCTAGTGTCCTTTAAACTACAAAGGAAGTGGTTATTATCACAATGACGACAGTGTAGTCGCACTCTCTTCTCTTCCCTTAGCAACTGTTCCTACATCTTCAGATGCTCTTCCCAAGTCTTCCTGCGTTAGCTAATTCTGATGACAGCCCTGGAATCTCAGCAGGAGGATACGCTGTAAAAATAAAATATGAAAGTATTTCCTTCTTCAAATTCAGAAGGTTGGGAGGAGGGAGAGATCAAATACTTGAGTAAACACGGCAGAGCAAAGCAGTTATAGCACATTATAATTCTGGGATTTCTTAAAGCATTTGTCAGATCCTCATGTCATGCTCATGCTTGTTACCTGACATTATTACCTCTGAATGTCCTGATCACGCGCTAAACCGACCCGACCTGACCACCCAGCATGAAATGTCTACCCGGGATCCCAAAGATGAGAGGCTCCCTCTTTCAGAGCTCCCCGTCAGATTCTGCACTGGCTTTGGGGTTGCAGACCTGGAAGAGCAGTCATAAACCTTTTCCATGTTCACTGCCTTCATCCCAAGGGGCTCTCATGAGAAACTTTAGAGCTGTCTCTGAAGTTATTTCCCTAAGGCAGTTTTTTTAAAAAAATATGTTTTATTGATTTTTTTACAGAGAGGAAAGGAGAGGGATAGGGAGTTAGAAACATTGATGAAAGAGAAACATTGATCAGCTGCCTCCTGTACACCCCCTATTGGGGATGTGCCCGAAACCAAGGTACATGCCCTTGACCAGAATCGAACCTGGGAACCTTAAGTCTGAAGGCCAACATTCTATCCACTGAGCCAAACCGGTTAGGGCCCTAAGGCAGTTTTGTGGGTGAAACCAGAAGTAAGTTCTTTCTAAGACCCTTGGAAGCTGCAGAGAATCCTCCCACTTCCTCCTCAGGACTCTGGACTGCAGCTGCTAGGGAGAGCTCAGAGGTTGAGGTCATCTCTACTCTCAGGCCTGACTAGCTTTCAAGGAGGGGAGTTTTCTGGGGCCCAAGCTTGCAGCCAGGCTGGGTTGCCAGGAGGGTGCCTGAGGGGGTAGGGGTGCCCTCCTGTGGATGGAGGGCCTGAGCCCCACTGTGTAGTTGGAGCCAGGAGCTGCAGCCAGAGCTGGGGCAGGGAGTCAGTCACTCCACAGACCTCCCTAGCAGTTCAAGGGATCCCTTAGCAGCTGAGCAGAGTGCTACGGGAAACCTCCCAGCAGCTTTGATCCCAAGTCAAGTGTGTTCTTGGATTGGCTTGTGTTGGAAGGAGAGAATAATATCGGTGAGGCTCAAAGCACTGCGAGAATAGGAATCATTTATCTGTTGGAGCCAAGGGTGAGGAGCTCAGGGCTGAGAGAAGCCTTGATGGCCGTCTGTCCAGCCTCCATGGCCCACCATGGAACATCTGGTCTGCTTAACTCTAGAGATAGGGGGTGCTCTGCTTGATCCCTCCTTCTCACCATTTCCATCCTATCCCATCCCATCAGCAGCCTGACTCTGAAAGGTCTCAATTCAATTCAGCATAACCCAACAAGCGTGTCCTGAGTATGTACTGTGGGCCAGGCCCTATGCTAAGCATTGGGGACATGGCCATGAACTTCCAAGACATCTACCCCTTGGTGTCCCAAATGCTGCCACCCAACTCCCTCCTCCCTTCTACAGCTATGCTAATATTTGACAACAGGGATCATGCCCACAGGCCTAAGTCTTCTTTGCTGCAGACTTAACACCCTGTGTCTGGTGCTCTGCTCACGTTCCTCTTTGTCCATATCCTCCTGAATTTTCCATCCAGAGGGGAACACACGTGGGTGGCCTAGGATGGAAGAGGTGTTAATGCAGCCCTACAGGGAGATGGGGCCTTAGCCAGGCATAGCTCAGAGTGCAGCTCTCAGTATTGATTACAGATAGAACTGAATTTGGGGCACCTATGAAAAATATCAGAAAGCAACCTCTACTTCTCCCCACCAGTCTGACACCCTCTCATTCCAACTCCTTTGAGACCTTTTATAAGTGACTTAATAGAAAAGTCAGTGATCAGTTCCCAAGGGGCTTTTTTGAACATGCTCTGTGTTCCTACTGGGACTCTCTCCCCAGGTGGGGGTCACAGAGTTTTAAATTTCTTTGTTTTAAGGCCCCAAATGCCTCACCCACAATGTTCCCCAATCTGCTTTGCCTTAGCTTCTGGCCTGTCTTCCTGACAAGCACGACCAGTGTGGTTGCAGGGTTGGAGCTGGGGGAGGGATTAAGGGAGTGGTTTTTGCTCCCTCCCTCTCCCCATATAGAGATTTTCCTGAACACCTAGACACTCCTGCCCTTCCTGGCTGCAACTGCACCAGGGATTCACCAGACTAATGGCTCTGCTCTGTGGCCAACTGCCTCTGGAGAGGGAGATGTTTCCTTCCAACTCTCTTCTCTGCCTTGCATGGCCTAGCAGTGGGTGAGAGGATATGTAGGGGTGGTAGGGATGGTAGTGGCAAGGTTCCATGTCTGATTCTTCCTAAGGATTCAATGTTGTGCTCAGCACACAGTGGGTGCTCAGTAAATCTTCGATGAATGAATGAATAATGAAAAAATAAGTATTAAACAACTGATGTTGACCACAAGAAAGCTGGTATTTTCTCTCAGGTCTTTCTGGTCCCCCTCTTATCTTCTGCTCAGGACCAAGTGTTAGAGGCGAGCCCTTTTTCCTCAGCAGGGAAGAGGAGACGAGGAGCATTGATTGGGCACTGCTATCCCAATCACCTCAGGCAGTCCTCATAGCCACCCTGTGAGGCCGGTATGACAGTCCCCATTTTACAGATGTGGACACTGATTGGTAAATTGCTTGCCACCGGACATAAAGCTGATACATGGCATGGTGAGATGTAGAACACCGTAGTTCATCTGACTACAAAGACTTGGTGATCTAAGCTGCACCAAGTTGGCCTCTTGGGTTGTGGGGAGAACTGGCTCAGGCTTCTGCACCAGACCACAACTTTGTGTCCACAGTTCTCTCCAGGGACACACACCTGAGCAGACTCTCAGTGCTGGGCCCTTAGACTTGGTCCAAGGCCACCGACCCATCTTAAACATGTGAAGGCCTGATAGCTGTTCCTCCCCATGGTCCAGGCGGCAGTCAACCCTGGCTGGTCACATTGCTAGTGTACTGGGTGTTCAGTTTGCGTTCCCAGCTGGCTGGTGACCATGTAAATGAAAATAGGAATCATGTCCCCAAGACAGAGGGCTGTCCTGTGACTGTAGTTAGGCAGACTACGTTCATAGCAGAAGACTTGGCCATATTCCAGCCACAGTGGGCCTCTTATTACCCCCCCTCTTCCACCTCCTGGCATTCTTTGTTTTTAATAGATGAGGAAGCCCAGGAAGCTTAAGTAACTAAGTCTTAACCTAGTTTGTGACAACCCAGAATTACCATCTGGGGCTTCTGACTTCTAGACTGTTACTATTTGAGTGAGCCTAACATCTCAAAATTAAGAAAGGAATGAGATTCACCCACACACAGAGCAAAACAGTGTATCTTGAATTTCACTCCTGCCTCCAACTAACATTCATAATTCTTGTGATCAGTAATTCATTCCAACAGTTCTGATTTCTCCAATGAAGCTCAATATATATTAATAGTGGCAAGTAGACACAGTCTGGAGTCTCCATGGGAGAAGCAGTTCTTTAGAAGTTCTGCATGACTGAGCTGCTGTACGATGCCGGAATTCCGGATTATATTCGTTCAGCTTCACATCCCCTTCTTTACCTCCCGAAGAGTAGAGCAGATGCAGGCTGGGGAGGCGTCAGATAGAGGGAAGATGGTCCCAGTGGCTCCCTGGAGGGTATGCTGAGGAGGGCTGGCTCATGTGCCGGAATTCCCAAACAAAAATAAACAAAAACATCTATCATCACATTGGTGTAGAGTTTTTACTTCTTAAGAGTTGGATTTCCTGGAGCCGGTCTTCCCTGGCTATAGCACACAGCATTCCCATGACTGGGGACTCCAAGAGAAGACATATGGAGAAGCTTGGGAAATCACTTTGGCATTGAAAGTGGCCCTCTAGGATTTAACCTTGGCCTAATCTTGCAATTGAGCTTGCATGGCATCCCTTCCTGTAACCTGTCCTCCAGCTAAAGTGAACTGCTCATGCTGTCTGTGTCCCAGTGGCCTCTCTGCCTGCATTCAGGGAGCTCACTCTCCCTAGAATGTCTCCATGAAAGAGCTGAACTCTTCATATCTACTAGCCTGATCCAACCTGGTCTTCCAAATGCAGTTCGCATGTGGCCTGCTGACATCCTGTTGGATCTCTGGAGGTGATGCTCTTCTGGCCCCTCAAAGGCCTGTCTCATGGTTCCTCCCATGAACTAAGTACTACTATAGGTACTTGGGGTACCTCAGTGAGTAAACAAAGGTCTCTGACTTTGGCAAGTGTACCTTCTGTTACCATATTTAATTTATTGCTAATGGTGGACATGTCTCGTCCTCCTCACAGACATTATGCCCCTCAAGGTCAGGTTGATGTAATCTCTACCTTTATACATCCCTTCATGGTTTCTTATGCTCTTGGTACTCAGTGCTGAGTGTGCCCTACTAGATCTTCTATGGATCCAACCTTCCTTCATATAATTTTCCTCCTAGTGTTCTCTATTCCAGCTCTCTTTTGGTCTCTTATACTTTCCTCCTGCATGGAATGCCCTCCCCTCCCCTCTCTCCTTGCCGGGAGCCGGTCCATCCTTGCTGTTTCAAAGGACCTGGCATATATGGCATACTGTTCTTAAAGTGTTTGCTCACCTTCTTGGTACTATGTGTTTTAACCAAGGTCTCCTCTCTGAGAAAGGTTGTTTCCCCAGGTAGGGATTTTCCCCTGAAGTTAGGGAGGGAATAAAACCCCTCAACTAAGTGCCAGGCGGGTAATTAATCACTTTAACTACGAACAATCAAGCTTAAGCTACATAATCTTTACTCCCTGGAATGGAGATAAGAAACACCCTAACCTTTGTAATAGAGATTGATAGGATTGAATCAACTGGTATAAATACAGTTGTAACAAGACAGAAAGAGACAGAGCTTAGAACACAGAACCTACACTCAGAACCTAGACACAGAACCTACACAGAACCTAGAGATGGAAGAACTTCGCTGGAGAACCTAGCGACAGAACATGGCAAAAGATCCTGGACTGAACCTGACTACAGAAATATGGCAAGAGAACCTGACTAGAACCTGGTGACCTAACCTGGCTGGAGATCTCAGACAGAACCTGGCTGGAGAACCTAGCGAGGGAACATGGCTACAGAACCTGGCTGGAGAACCTGGAGAACCTAGCGAGGGAACATGGCTACAGAACCTGGCTGGAGAACCTGGAGAACCTAGCAAGAGAACATGGACACAGAACCTGGCTGGAGATCCTAAGCAGAACCTCTCTGGAGATCCAGACCAGAACTTGGCTGGAGATCCTGGCTGGAGATCCTGGCTAGGCTGCTGATCAACTGAACACTGTCTCCGTGTCCTTCCTTCTTCGCCGACTCCGTCTACGCCTTTGGGAACCCCTGGACCCGCTGGGGCTGGACCCCAGCATCTCCTCATTACCTTCAAATCTCAGCTGAAGCACTGCTTCCTGAGGAGAGCTTCTTTGGCCTCCCTGACTAACTTAAATACCTTGACACTTTATGATATTGTCATTGTTTTATCACTTACCACAATTGCCAGTTTACTTGTGTCTGTATTTAGCTCATATCACTCTCCTAATCAAGATGTTAAGTAACTTGAAGAAAGAAGTGGTTTTTATTTTTGTTTATGATTTGCATCCCCAGCAAATAATAGAGAGTCAATAGTTTTTGTTGAACGAATAGCTGCTAGCTACATGTGTTAGATGATCTCAAATGGGCTCATTTTTAAGCATTATATTATTGCCTGTACATTTTTTTGGTTGTCTGGACACCTATCTGTCCTAATTTAAGTTTCAAAAATATAAATACTCTGACCATAGCAATGCCTGTGCTTAGAGAAGGAGCTCAATCTATTCTTGTGATTGCTAATTGGATAAGTAAATAAAGTCAAAGTTTGGTAGAATGGGGGTATGGGTGGGAGTGAGAATCACATTTTAGATGAAATTTTGTTTGAGCCAATGCTCACATAGGTATGTATGCATTTTAGAAAGGCTCATCCAAGGAGGCCCAGGCCTACTGGAGGTCTGTTTATATTGTGTCAGCAAGGGAGAAGGTGGGTCTTCCTAGAAGTGTCCCTTGAGGCATACACAGTTTTTAGCTGATTTTTATTATTATAATAGTCCAGTGAGAGTGGTATCATTATTCTCAATTTTTTTTTACATATGAGAAAATTGAGGCTCAGAATTCTGTGCCAAGGACATGTGGCTGTTGTATTAGCCAGGATTGTATATGTTCTGCTACAGTAACAAGAATACCAGAATCTCTGTGCAATATTCTTGCTCATGCTGTTTGTCTATTGTGTGTTTGCTAGGGCACTTTGCACCATGCCTCATTCAAACATGTTATTCCATTTACCTTTTATTTTCTTTTTCCTTCTCTATCTGGTATACTTCTATTTGTTCTTCAAGACAGACCAAACTTCATATTTTCTTGAAAACCTTCCCTGAACTTGGCTAAAGATGGTTTTAATAGTTCTCTGAACTTATACCATCTGACTAGCCTGCAATTGATGGTTTACTTGATTGGGGCCAAAAGTGGACTTTGTGCTCCTTGGAGGAAAGGACTATACTTTTGTTATTTCTGCATCCTCAGTGCTATTCACAGAGCCTGACTGCAAACAAGTGCTAATTGAAGGGAGGGGAATGACGTAAGCTTGACGGAGAATTTAGCCTGGGAAAAAGCCGAGAATGATGGACTGTCCATCACACTCATTCAAATATAGCACTCTAGTTCTAGTATGGAGTTTAATTTTGAGAAACTGGGCACTGTGAGGCATGTCAGGTTGATTTATCTGCAAATTGTATTTCAGAGGAGCTGAGACATATTGAGCTGTTGGTCAAGATGTTTAGACTGACTATTTAAACCCTGATGAAAACCTACCAAGTACAACAACTGTTTTTCAGACTAACTCATGCAGTGCTTCTTGCTGCTGGCAATAGTAGATCATCAGGATGAATCACATCTCAAGACCATTCCATCTAAATGCATTTGAGTAACATTTAGCCTGTCAGTGTTCTCAAGAGTTATTTGGATCTCTTTTGTTGCTTTTGGAGAGCTGGATAATTTTTTTTTCTGTCATAGCTTTGGACTTTGACAGGTCATTGTTTATAATTTGGCAAGTCTCATGGTTAATGCACCTGTCGAATGATTAATTACAAAGATTTAAAATATGAAATTTCAGTCAATGGGAAACAGCAATTGTTTTATGAGTTTTCTCATTACATCCCATTAGCGTCATATTCAGAATGTAGCAGTTCTTAGGAAAACAATGGACACATGTTCCAGGCTCTCTCCAAAACTGGTGTGGGCATTTCAAGCTTAGAGGCTTACGTGTAATTTAAGTGGGGCACCACAGACATGGTGGAGCTAGACATTCCTCTGTGGGCACACCCAGAATATGAAGTGTTCAGAGAAACAAGCCTTCCCTTTTGAACCCAGACTGCACAGGGGCATAGGATGTGAGAACATCCATGGTGCTTAGAGATCCTCTGGTCCATTTACAGGTTGCTAAAGGGGAGGAGAAAGAGTCTGGTCTTGGGGTCCTAACTCCAGAGTCCAAATCACTTTTCTCATTTATCTTGTTTAATATTGATTGTGTAAGAGGCACCTTTGCTTTCCTGCCAGCCAACAGACTTCTTTGGCACAGGGCTTAATAGGCTGAATATGCTGGCAGAAGGGAATGGTTGTCAACTGAAGTGAATTTTGCCACGCAAAGTTCCTGGTATGTGGTCCTCTGTGACCCTGGACAAGTTTCTTAAGTTCTCTGAGACTTGGTTGCCTCACTTGTTAAAAAGAAGAAGATGACATGTACCTTACAGGGACAGAAGTTAGTGAAGTGTCTGGCCATCATGGTGTCCACTAATGGTCAGTTCCTTTTGCAGTCTTTCTCTAGTATTTGGGGTAGAAGAGACTGATTTAGTAAAATTTCCTCTCTTCTTTGCAAGTCTTAACACATATGAAGCCAGCCTTTCATGAAAGGTACAGGATAGCCTACCTGGGTCAACCCCAGCACCTAGAATGTGGGTCTGGATGGGGTCCTATGTTTGTCTCTCCCAAGGCTCACATGTTTTGAGGAAGAGCTAGTCCTTACACTGAAAGTTGGGTGATTGAAATGTTCACTGACATTGGGGAAGTTGAAAATATATTTAATTTTGTTTCTATTTGTTATTGGCGTTGTCATTTGGGATTCAACTAAAAACCCAAATTAGGGATTTCATAAAGACTCTTTTGAAGGTATTTTTGGTCAGGTAAATCGAAGAGTACAGAGGATATCCCAAAGGTCTCTGTTCCTCATGAGATTGGAAGGTAAATTTTTATAAGGGATATTCATCCAAATGCTTGTCTGGCTTTTCCCAGTTGTTCCGACCCACCACCAAAGCTTTGGTCATCCCTGAAAAATACTTTCTTCTGAGATTTCCTTTCTTTAATATGAACTGAAACTTAAAGCGTGAAGGAAAAAAATAGCCCACAGTCTAGAATTACCTAAAAAGTTTGAATATTTCTTGTTTCAGATAGTAGGAAACCATAAGGTTATTTCTTTTTCTGTTCAGCTTCACTTGAAAGAGATCACTTTCAGGGCAGAAGGGTTGTTGATATATCCCAGACTCTCCTGTACTTCTTGAATATTTTCTGAGAACATGGAGCACTGGACATTTGTATATGAAATATTTATGAAAATTTTCCCCCAAAAGTTGTCATGCCCTTCCCCCCCCCCAAGGAATAAAAGAAAATCCAAATAGCACTGTATACATCAAAACCAAAATGAAGTAATCTAAACAAGTATCTTACAACAAACATGTAGCATATCCGATTTAACCACGGAGTATTTGCCATCAGTGCACATCAAAACTGTTAGACGAGCAAGCCATAACCTTAGCTTTCCTCTAGTCTTTCCAGTGCAATGCCGTATTTATTCAAACATTGTTAGTATGTAATTCAGATTGCCTGGATTTTGACAGAACTATAAACATTGTTGGATAAAATCTCTAAGTAAATAATGTATTTTGAATGAATCCAAGTTTTAGGCATTAAATAAGAGGGATACAACTTGAAATCTTATTTCCTTTCTTCCTTCCTCTCCTTCTTTCTTCCGAAGCTCTGTCCCTTACTTTACTTCATTTTTTAAAATTATTATTTTTTTTTGGTGTTTGGCCCCAGAAAGCTGCACCACATTTATAAGAAAAGATTTTTCACATACTCACTGATTGGTGGCACAGGCTCATCAGCCATGATATTTTCACTAACTTCAGTTTGGCATGAGAACTACCCAAAACTTGGACATAGGCAAATGAGGATGCTATACTAGTATATATTGATTCTGTCAATACAGCTCAGTAGACTTTCTATTGACTGGACTATTCTACAACTTTGTAGGAACACTAGGATAACTTGTAGATTTTCACTTAGTAGAAAGCAAATAATTCCTATTTGGTGGAAAAAATGGCCCCGAAGATTAAGCGTTATGGCTCTGTTGGACATTGGCGTGTTTTGTATCTAATGCAGTAATCTATTGTTGCCTATTTATACCTAGCTTCTCAAATGCTCTTTAGATTTGTTTTAACATCTTATTAGTTCCTTCATTCATTAATGAGTTGAATGAAGTCTTTGACACACATTTGTTTTATATTTATTGGAATCTGATAGCATGTGTGATGTCTTATATTTTAAAAGGAAGCATGGCTTGTGCTTATGAATATTGGTGGAATTAATAAATTTAGTCACATCCAGTGAACTACAAGGTGGCATTGATATGAGGGAACCATATAAAAGTACTCTGTAGATTGTCTCATACTGGTGTGTGCTCAACAAATGTCTTATTGTTACTGTTATTGCTGATGGAAAGGCAAGTAGGAAGGGAGGCCAGCTCAATGTGATGCTTTTTTATCTAGAGGTGGAGACAGGTTTAAGCTAATTGTTACTACCTTGGGCCAGAGGATGGAGGTGGAAATTACCATGTTGGCATAGATAATGAACTCTAAATAAGTCCCCTGTATATTAAACTATATATTAACATAAATGTAAAGAAGAAAAGGCCAACAAATAAGTGCTTTTGATTACAAAACCACAGACTTATGAAAATAAGTGTATAGACACATTTGACAGTCCTTTGAAAGAAACTAATATTAGAGTCTGTTTGAGGACAAAATAACCGTAACAACTTTAAAAATAAAACACCTTCTCCTCCTCAGACTTTAAAAGCAGTGATAACACTGTCAGAGATTCATGAAGATTCATGCCTGATAGCTTTTCAGAACTTAGCTCTGGTATGAGGCTCATCTGTACCTGAATTGCCTAGGGACAGTGCTAAAAATAAAAACTCCTCGCCCCAATCCAAGCCACAGTGAGCCAGACTCTTCCAGGGGGGAGATTCACAAACGTAGGGGATTATAGCTGTGTGTGTGTGTGTGTGTGTGTGTGTGTGTGTGTGTGTGTGTTAAAATTGAACATGTTCCCAGGGGATTCAGATGTGCCCTTGAGTCTGGGAACCGCTGGTGGGAGATTGTTGTATGGATGGGGATCTGAAGTCTGTATGAGGCTGGGACCTTTGTTGTCGAGGTTGTAAAGGCTTCTCATGCCGGCATCCTGTAGGCAGCACTGTGCACCTTCCAGAACCATGTGATTCTTGCAGTTACTCTGTTGAAGGAGAGTGAGCTGCACCTTTTTCCCAGGGGCCCAATGTTGGCTGGGTCTGAACTCTTCACTGTTTTCAAACTTGTGTGTTTGTCTATTTTCCCAAATTTTTCACTGTGGGGATTAAAAACCACTAACAAATACAAACTTTCTGGAAGGCAGGTTGGCTCTGCAGATCAAAAACCTTAAAACTGATCATAATCTTTAACTCCTTTATTCCACTTTTTTCAGTCTGATCTTATAAAACCAACAATAAGAATTCTGAATATTCATTTTTTAGAAAGTTATTCTTGGCTATGTTTTTTATAATTTTTTAAAGAAGCAATTTAAGTGTCCAAAACTGGGAAAATGATTCAAACTTAGATAGGTAGCATGAATAGGGTGTAGTCATTATGGTATCTACAAACAATGTTTAATGATGTGGGAAAATAATTATTGGTTGCTCACTTTGTTCCAGACATTTCTTATCTGTGTTTTTCAAATATTCTGTGATGAACATTTATTAAGTTTAAACTCATAGGAGTGCCATACATTTTACCTTTTGAAGTTTTTCTTCCTATTTTCTACACACAGGTTTGTTAACTAAATCTTGAGGCTTAACAAGGCGATAGTGATTGATGTTTGACTAGGAGACCAATTCTGTTAAGAAATTTAGCATCCTCCATGTACAAGTCATCAGGCAATTTGGTGAGTGCCAATGAGAAAGCTTTCCATACTGTTTTAGAGTTCTGGCCTCAGCCTGGCGATGCTGAGACTCGAGGGAATTGGGAGCTTGGGCAGAGTCTCTCTGGGTGTGACAATTCTCTCCAGCCAATAAACTGTCTGGTTCTTGCGTACATGCTGCTAGATGCAAGCAAAAGAAGTTGAAGTATTATTGATTTATATAGATTAGGGGGAGGAAACTGGGGGAAAAGAGGAGGACAGTTTTAATTTATATCTGAAAAACAGTTTTCTGACTTCAATAAATAAATAAAGTAATAAAGTGATTGGGACAGCTAATCGCCTGTGGGCGAACCCATCAGCCAGCATAAGAACTTGTTTGATTGACATGTGCTGAGGGAGCTTTCAGGATTTGGGTTTCCTACAATTCAGTGGACCAGTTCTCTTTGGAGACCTATGCCCTCAGAACCTTCGCTGGCCTTATCAACTACCTCTGGGCTTGATAGTTTTGGTTTGGAATTCCTCACGTGGGCACCTTCCTTTCCATCAACATTTTCTTTTTCTAAAACAGCGTCTATTATGTACTCCGACCCCCACTCCCCAAGTGCTGGCTCTCAGGTGATCCCCAGAGGAAGGTCGGGCTCCCTGCTCTGCACCGGTACACCCTCCACGTGTGCACTCACTTGCCCTCTAAAATCTACGTGCCTGGGAATGTGCGAGAGGCCGCCCTTGGATGGAATCTGAGTTTGAGTCCTGCCTCTACTAAGGACCTCGCTGTTGAGATATGTAGAAACTCATTAACACATGAAGAAATTAAATATCAAACAAGTTGAATAACTGGCCCAAGATCTTATAACTCAGTAGGTATTAAAACCCAGGGTTGAGGGATTATAGGATTTGGGCTTTCTCCACTGCCCCAAATGCTCCTCACATGTTTTCTATCAGTTGGGTTTTTGCAGAAGGGGTGTGTGTGTGTGTGTGTGTGTGTGTGTGTGTGTGTGTGTGTGTGTGGCACTTTTCTATTAATTTTAACAAAGTACCCCAATGTGGTCCTTAGTTCATTATTTCCTTTTCCCCCCTTATCTCAGATGGAGCCTGAATAGGAATGACAGTGTAGAATCATACTATGCATCAGTAACATGCACATCTTTCTGTTACTAGAATATGACTTCAAATTACATGACCTGCTGCTTTAACCTGGGTCAGCTCCTATTTCCGTCATAAACAATGGTCCAAATGCTCAGGGTTTGGGAGGAAACACCTTTCCTGCATGGCTTGGTCATATGATGATGGGCAATTAGGATAACTGTGACTTCACTGCAATCATGAGTTAGGCAACCAGGAGGTCATGTGTGGGGCATGGGGCGACTTGCCTAGCACAAGGCATTTTCCATCAGCTGCTCCTCTGTAGAGAGTAGGGTTTTTAAAGAATAAACCTATACCATGTTTCATGGTGCTGCCCAGTGGGGCAAGAAAAGAAAAGCAGCTCATTTAAAGTACGAAGGGCCTGGGCCTTGGAATCAGAAGATGTGGATTAGAATCCTGACCCTGAAAGTTTCAGCCTGTGGAGCCTTGGGCAGGTCACCTCATCACTCTTAGTTTCTGACTTCGCATCAGTAAAGTGTGGCTCTGGTATCCCTTTTATGGGCCAACAGTGGAAAACATATGGAAGTGCTCATACATAGGCTCCAAAAGTATAACGTTGTATAACAAAAAGATTTTTTTGAGACTTACATTTTTAATATTTGTTTCAGAAGTGGCTTGGTGCAGGTAACATTTTGAATTACAGTTCCCTTTCAGATGCAGGTTTTTTTAAATAATTAAAGCAAAGCTTGACATGGCAAGTTAAACAGAGATGTTTTCCTTGTTTTTCGTGTTTCTATGAGGTTCTAAATGTTGCGTTCAGGGTTTTTAACAAAGAAAAACAATGGCGTTCCTAAGCTGGTTTTGTATGTCTTCACACGGCAGGCAAGGACAGGCTTTGGGTGCAAGTTAGTATTCTTAAGAAATCAGAGGATACTTAAACGTTGTTTTCTTACTATTACTCATACAACAATAACAACTCCCCACAAAAGGTACAAAGGATTTTCAGGGCCATTATCTTCTTAGGACTAAGTCCTCAACACTCCTGAGAGGAATGAAGATTAGCATTTGTTGTTAACCTTAATTTTGACCTGACATTTGAGATATCAGCGTCTAATTAAAATGCATTTATCCTTTCACAGATTCATTTTAAAATATATACAGTTTTGGCCGGTTTTGTAGACAAAATGCACCCTATTTATTATTATGATCATTGTACTTCTCGATGTGTCCTTGCTAATTTTCAACTTGCTCTCTACGCACATATCTGCAAATCTCATCCATCAACTCAGAATTATTGTGTTTATGCTGCCTGGGGTGGGCGGCGCGTTCAGCTGGCGAGCTAACAAGTGCCCTTTCATCCTCGGCAGTGCCAGCGAACAACTGTCAAAATAACAGCATCACTGGGCCTGTGAGGGCCCCAGGCAGGCAGGGCCTTGTTTTGTGAAAGGGGAAACACAACAAAAAGAAAATAAACTGCAGAGTTCACCTGAGCCAAACAGCGCTCCATCCTGTTTAGTGTTCACAGAGCGCTGGTGTTATTTCAGCCACGTTGTCATTTTGAATGTGAGGCTGCAGTACTACTGTGGCCATTGAAATTCCTGCCATCACTGAGGGACTGACCATGGTAACTCCATGTCCCAGGGATGGGCTCTCTGGCCGTTGTTAGTGACATATCCAGGGGATGAAAAAGAGCCTTCAAATTAGCTGTGTGTGCCCATGTATGCATGCGTGTGCATGTATGTATGTGTGTGTGGTCGGTCAGAGGGGAGAAGGGACTAGGACATTATTTATAGTTTCAGGCAATTAATTTTGTGGTCTAAGTGTTGGAGGAGTGTTTAAGTTCCATCAAGACCAATCACCCTTTTTTAATTTTAGCCTTGAAATATACAAACTATATATTTGCTTTTTAAAATTAGAAAACACAGCCCGGCCAGTGTGGCACAGTGGTTGAGCGTTAACCTATGAATCAGGAGGTCATAGTTCGATTCCTGGTCAGGGCACACGTCCAGGTTTCAGATTTGATGCCCAGTGTGGGATGTGAAGGAGGCAGCCAATCAATGATTCTCTCTCATCATTGACGTTTCTATCTCTCTCTCCCTCTACTTTCCTCTCTGAAATAAAAATACACACACACATGTGTGTGTGTGTGTGTGTGTATATATATATATAATACATACAAGCAAAATGGAAACAGCAGTGATAGCAGCTATGATTTCACCATCCCGGGAATACATACTTAAGGATTAGATGCGTAACTGTACAGAGTCTTGTCCATAAAGGAGATTGTACTATGCCTGATTTTTTACTTCACAATATATTGGGAGCTTTTTTCATATAAATAAATACATAGCTACATCTGACTTTTATAGTATTCCATTGTGTGGGTTTACCATACATTTTGTAAATAATTTTCTATTTTTAGATCTTAGGTTATTCCTGGGGTTTTGTTGCTCTTATAAATATGTTAAATGAACATTTTTTGTACAGACATTTTTTTCACACCCAACTGATCTTTGGAAACCTCCAGTGCTAGGAAGTAGCGCCCCCCGCCACTGACCGACCCACCGCAGACCTTGCTGGGTATCTGATAGAAATGGAACCTTTACCTGAATCCACTTCATAGAGAGTCTCTGCAGCATTGGTCCCTGTGACAGTGGGCCCGGGACTGTGCTGTTCCCACATTCTTTAAAGTTACCACTACATGCTTCCCGTTATGACTTCCTTCATTAGAGTGTGGGTTGTTCAATCCTCCCAGGCTGCAGGATCGTTTCTAATGGCAACAGTGTCACACAGTGTCAGAGCCTTCCACCAGTCTCTGATGGACAGCTTGTCGTCTTTTCCCCAACCAGATATTTCATTGCTTTATCAATGATTATGTTCATTAGCTACAAATGAAAAGCAATGAAAAACCCGAGGTATAAGTACAAACTTAACTATGTAAGAAAGGACACTCAGCCATGGACAGGTAAAGGCTCCCGGGAGTTGGCAGGCTGAACAGAGGCTCTGAACGCTTCTCTGAGACTTCCCCTGCTTGGAAGGTTGAGGGCAGGGCTTCAGGTGACTGCCAGGAAACAGAAGGAGCCCCTGCAACTGGGCTGTCTGGCAGGGGACAGGTTAGTACAGGCAAGACTTTGGACACCTGGCAGGAGAGTGCTCAGGGCAGCGCCCTGCTCTGTATCTTCTGCATTGAAGCTCGCCTTAGCCTACTTCCAGCTTGTCGCAGTAGGTCCCAGCTGATCGCTCCTCTGGGGCAAAATGGGTGACCATAGCTGATCCGGGGGGTGAGCCATGGAGAGGAGAGCAGGAATTGCATCAATCAGCATATAGTCTGGGCAAGCCACATAGAGACAATCCAGCTAAAGCCCCCTGATTATCTGCTAATCTCCACCCTCGGTTTCCTCATCCATTTTCTTGAAGGAGTCTTAAGATGTGGCAAAATTGCAATTTAATAGCCAACACGTAAAAATATATCTGGGAAGTTTAGACCTATTCTTAGATAGCTTTTGCATTCCATTGTGGGTCAAATTGTTGGCAGAGTTTGTGTACACACACACACACACACACACACACTCACACACTCACCCCTAAAAAGTGGTCATGGTAGATAAACCAACTACGCACGCCACAGAGCTCACTCAAAGCAGAGTTGTGGGTAGGGTTCCCTTTGATACAGCCTGCTCAGTAGCTCTTGTTGGATGCAGGCATATAGCAGCACATAGCACATGTGAACAATGCAAACAGGGTACCATCCGATAGTGGCATACATATTTAATTTATTTTTAGAAAATATTTTAGATACAAAAATGTTTTATTAAATTGGTGCTATTTGGGAATTGAGTAAAATGGACTGGTGTGTATTACATTACATTAAAACCATCTTCCCACAAATAATTGGTCCCAGTTCTCTCTCCTTGGGGCTACTCAGAATATGTCTTGGTGATTGATTGCCAGAGAGTAGAAATGGTTCCTGGGTCTTCTCTTGAACCGAGGTAATAGCTGCATTTCAGTTTCAGTTAATATTGTATTTCAAGTGTCTTATGTAACTGTCTAGTTCTCTGCTTCTAGTTTTGAGAGGGGCAGTAGGTAGTTAGTGGTGAGTGTGGGGGTGGGAGGTGGTGCAGAAAGGGAAATGAAGAAGAAAGGCAGATGACAGAAAGGAAAGGTCCTGGACTGGATGCTCAGTCAGTTGCCTTTTCATTTCACATCTCCTGAAGTGGTCCAAAGAAGAGGAGGAAGCTTTGGCATCTGCCGTTCAATGTCGTACTGGGCAGCCAGCCTCCCGCAGGCAAGAGGATTTCATGCACAGGTGTGTTAGGGAGCCAGCAAACCAAACTCAACAGTGAGACTGAGAGACTCAGCATGAATAATGGCAGGGTCCAAGGATATTATCTCCGGATCAAACCTTCATTGTACAGAGAAGGGCTGAGATGTGCCAAGGCCACTCAGTAAAGTCAGATGGAACTGAGAGGTGAACTTGGCTCTCCTGCTCTCCAGGTCAGTGTCCCTCTTGAGGTCACACCTTTGGGAACACTGTGAAACAAAGCAGTTCAAGTTAGCAGCTGCCGGGTGACTGGTGTCCTCCAAAACTCACCCTAAACAAGACACTGCTTGGATAATCACACAGAAGATGTATGGCACATTGGGATTCCATTGTTTTAAAAGTTGCATATTCATTTTTTTGGTTTTGCCATTTAAATTTATGGTTGGTTACTGGTCTGACAGGCAGGAATATTTATGGTCCTTTTGCTAGTTTTTTAAGTACCTCTCTCTCCACAGCCTCCTGAGGAGAATTTCTGGCTATACCTCTGTGGAATGTTTTGGTTATTTGTTGCCAAAAAAAAAACACAACCCAACACAACACACACCAGTAGGTAAAATCATAAAATGGCAAGCACATCTGCCTGGTCCCATCACTTCCAGAAGGCATGGTTTACCAAGGGCTTTGATGCTGAACTCTTAAGCTGTGCGAAATGGGTCTATGATCGCCATGTCAGGCTCTGGAGACTTAGGCTTAGGAAGGGAATTCATGTGTTCTGATTATTTGGGCAGATTGTCTGCAAGCCCAGTGTTAGAGAGGTGGCAATAGAACCGGGGGCTCCACTTAGTTCCACTGACTACGTTCCCATTTGAAGCCCCTATTTGGGGCCCATCCACAATCCTATCCAGTCCTTCCCTCATCTCCTCTCAGTGTAGCACACCTAATTGTTTCAACTTGCATGTGCTCAACATTAGTTGTCCGGATGAGCTGGATGAGCTGGGAGGTTGGCTCATCACCAGGTTGGTCACCCTCATTTCAGTTTCATAAAATACATGAAATTAACTAGGGCCTTGGCATCAGCCATTGGAAGAGTTTATTTTCTTGGTTATTTGTACTTTTTTGCCCTTAGGATTTGATTTGAATTTTTCTTCCATTTGATTCCAATTTCATCATACTTTTATTATTCCATCATTTGAAAATTGAAACCACGTTTGAATCAGTTTTTAAGACATGGCATCTGAGGTTGGAAGATACGATCTTGTCTCCCGGTTCTTCCTCTCTCCAGATTTGTGGCCTTGGCTAAGCCTAGTCCCTACTTTGGGCTTTGATTTCTTTACCTGCAATCTGAGAATGCGGGACTAGAGGGACCTTTAAGGTCTCTTTCTGCTCTGGAATGCTCTTTTTTTATTTTCATTTTTCTTTCTGTTTTTATCAACACTGACTTTTCTATACTGAAGTGGATAAACAGGCCTTTAGGTCTAGGGAGTTTTAGCAGAATTTGATAATCTTGTTTTAAATGAAAGGGTATGAGAACTAGGCAGGTCTGGCCAGGGCGGTCTCCACCTGGGATAATCTCTCTATGGTGTCCAGGCTTCTCAGAAATTGTCCAGGCAAAGCCCTCTCAGCTCCAGATCCCCGCAGACACTGTGTCAGAGCCCGTGGGCTCCTGTGCCACTCAGTGTCCCTGTGTGACAAGCTGGGACTATGGGTGCCTTCAGTGTATCACACAACTCTTAGTAAACTGTCAGCAGGCTGACCTGCAGACATTCTATCTGGTTGTCTCTTTAAAAAGCCTTTCAGTTTCATAGATGACGAATTCTGTGAGGGAAACATCTTGTCCTCATTTAATGAGGAGGATGCTGAGGTCCAGAGAATGAGTGAATGAGTGAGTTGTGATGACCTGACTCCATCTCTCTGTCCCCGTTGGAAACCTGCCGTTCTGAGTTCAGTTTGTGGAGCTCATCCAGCATTGCACCAGGAGCTGAGCCACGCAGGTGCCCTCCCTTGTGTTAGAGTCAGAGACGGAATCAAGTTACGTTCCTTTTAGTCTGAGACATGTCGTTGCTCTTCACATCAGGCTCCGTCTGGGGGAAGCCAGTTGACCTCAGGTGCCATGGGGTCACGTTGCCATTGTCCCACAGAATAATATCCGAGCTGCAGCACGGCATTCGAGGCTGTTCAAACTTCGGTCACAGCCTGTTTGCCTTAACGCCGTACCAGCCTCCTTCAGGTTCCTGGCCTGTTCTTGATCTTCTGTGATCTACCCTGGTACCTAGCTGACACTAGCTCTGTCTTTGCAGTTATCTCACCCTGACATTCCAGACTCAGCCCGAGGACTCGGTATTTCCAGTTCAGACTCTTGCCTTTGATCAAGGATTTGCCCTAGGGTTTCCCTCATGCTCTTTAGCTTCTTTCCTAGAGAAAGATACCCTTGGCAGCCTCTTGGAACTTACCTCCTGGATTCAGGTTGCTTGTCCTTCTATGTCACCTGTTGGGGTGGGCCAGGGGAAGGGGATTCAGGACACCTGTCATAAATTCCCTGGGGACAGCCTCCTTTCCGGGCCTTGGGAAAAGCTGGGGAGATGGAGATGCACTAGACACTCTCCTGCCCTAGAGCCTCTTACAGCCTAGCAGGGAAGAAAACTGTCTAGTAAATGAAGGTGGGACTATGTTGTGGGCGCTGTGAGAGAAATCCATGTGGAGTGAGTGGGGGGCACAGAGACATGGGACAAGTCAGCTGTGCCAGGCTTGTGGGGATGGGTGGGGAAGGCTTCAGAGGTAAAGGTGCTGAGTCCTCAAGGATGTCCCATGTGGAGAGAGAATGCCGCCTCATACGGAACCAGATTTCCTCCCTGAGATGGGGAGTAGATCCTCTGGGAAGATGTCAGTGTTTGTTAGTGATGCTTTGACAGATAGAGTGATGTGAGAAAAAGATCGGAGACTCTTGGAAGGAAATCGTTGACATTTGGGATCTAGAGTGCTTGTGGTTGGCCAGCTGGCCTAGGGTCTAATTCAGCCTCCTTCAGAGAAGGAAATTCCCAGCGGCGCTGCAGTGGAAACGCTGAATGTGGAGGCCGACAGAACAACGCTCGTTTTATCTGCTGAAATGAGGGGGAAGTGGCACTTGATATGACCTCTTTTTGCCTTTTAGACTTGGAAAAACTGGCTCAGAGACAAAATGCTAAGGGGAATGATGAATCCAGAACATTAGCAGGTAACAGGTTCCCCTAGACCTGTGGTCGGCAAACCGCAGCTCGCGAGCCACATGCAGCTCTTTGGCCCCTTGAGTGTGGCTCTTCCACAAAATACCACGTGTGGGCGCACACATACAGTGCGATTGAAACTTCGTGGCCCATGCGCAGAAGTCGGTTTTCGGCCTGGGCGAGTCTATTTTGAAGAAGTACTGTTGGCTCTGTTGACTAATGAGTTTGACGACCACTGGCCTAGAGCAGTGGTTCTCAACCTTCCTAATTCTGCGTCCCTTTAACACAATTCCTCATGTTGTGGTGACCCCCAACCATAAAATTATTTTCGTTGCTACTTCATAATTGTAATTTTGCTACTGTTATGAACCGTAATGTAAATATCTGATATACAGGATGTATTTTCATTGTTTGCGACCCACAGGTTGAGAACCGCTGCCCTAGACCATTCTTCACGTGTGTTCTCTGAGAAGGTGTAGGCAGGGCATCAGCCCTGGGCAGTGATGCATAGGATGGTTTGGGCATGAGATGGTGGGAGCTGCCTGACTGATCGGTTGCAGAGACCGGGCAGGCCCATTTGGCAGGAGCTGAGCATAGAGGAGAGCAACAGGACTGGATGCTGCCCCCCACTGACCCCCGCTACCCCCTAGAGAGGGGGGTGAATTGCCTGGCTCGCTGAGAGGGGTGTTTCACCGGACGCATTTTTCCACGGTGACATTGGCAGCAGTGCCCTGCGAGTGTCCCTGTGGGAAATGGTGAGAGGAATGGAAAAGAACAATGTTTTCCAGTAGGAGCATGACATTATGGAAACCCTGACACTGATTTGCAAATGTCTGTTTTCTCTGAATACCGGGCACTTTTATTAACGTCGGACACATGGCTTTTGTGATTCAGAGCTGATGAAATAAATCTATCTCCAGTTGAAGTGCATGTGGGTTAATGTCAGGATTATAACGTTGCATGGGGAAAAAGACACGGAGGAATATACGCAGTATGATTTCATTTACATAAAGTTCAAAACATATACAACTAAATGTGTGTACGTGTGTGTGGTCTAAAGATGCAAATAGCCTGGCTGGTGTGGTTCAGCCATCGAGGGTTGACCCAGGAACCAAGAGGCCACCGATTCGATTCCAAGTCAGGGCACCGGGCACATGTGTGTAGGGGGCATGTAGGAGGGGGCGTGTAGGAGGCAGCCAATCCATGATTCTCTCATCATTGATGTTTCTATCTCTCTCTCCCTCTCCCTTCCTTTCTCTCTAAAAAAATCAATAAAAACATATTTAAAAAATATGAAGATGCAAACATATGTGTACAGCTCTAAAATGAGTAAGGAAATGAGAAACACCAACTTTGAAAAGGTTATTCCTAATTTTGGGAGAGAAGGAATGTTCAGGATGGGTGGGGCACCTATCTATAGGGGATTTAAGATGATGATAATGTTCTTTTAAAAAATGAGCAGTGAGAAGAGGCACTCATTGTATGGTATTTTTTAATATGTTACATATAGTTTATGAATATTACTTATATCTACCATATTTAGTAAAACAGTGAAACTGAACTCTTCTATAAGGGGTGGGATATGTGTGGGGAGGAAAGGAAGGGTGTGTCTGATGCCCACACATTTGAAGGAAGGACGTTTGATCGGTTTACTATGAGTCAGCAAGAACCCCATATCAGCAACGGATTACGTTTAGAATAAAAACCCAAGTGTATAAACTAGCTCTAGGCACCCCTGTATAATCAGAAGTTTATTTCTCTTCCCACATGGGATATAGGAATGAAATGATGTAAGTTGGAAAAAATAAAGGCAAGATACTAAACTACACACACAGTTTCATTCTGGTACCCTGTAAAACATTTTGTTTGGGAGCATAGTTTAAAAAGGCTTGGAAAGTGTCTGTGAAAGTATTTTTAAAAGGTCTATCTCTTTAATGATTTGTTCCCTGGAAATAGATTGGTTTTACAAGCAGCTTTCCTGTGGGTTTATTTCATTCTTCCCCATCTCCAGTGTGGATGGTTGGTCCATCCTCTCTCCCACTCTCTGCTGCGCACAGGAACACTGCTTTCTTCTCTTCGTGTTTTCCTTATTTATGGAAGACTCTTTTCCAAAAAGGATGAACACTTAATTAGGCCACTGGAGCATGTTGGTGAATCCAGGAGCCAGGAGACTAGCCCAGGAGTTTAAACTGAGGGGAAGGAAAGGAGAGGGAAGGAAGGAAAGAAGGAAGAGAGGGAAGGGTAGAGTATGGGAGGGGAAGGAAGAGGAGGGGAGGGGAAGGCAAGGGAGGGCTGGGCTGGAGAGGGCAGGTGGGGGGAGGGCAGTGGGAAGGGGAGGAAGCGGGACTGGGTGGAGGGAGGACTAGGCTGGGATGCAGTCTCAGTGGAAGCCTCAGCAGACCCGCAGGGGGTTGTGACAATGAGATAACAACCTGGCAGAGCTGTTCTAGGTTAGTGCGGTAGGACTGGACCTTTATACCCCTCGGCAATTAGACACTGAACCTGGTCTCCTCAAGAAAGGGGCATGACCGTGGGTGAGGGGCTCTCTCTTCAGCTGAGGCAGCCCTCAAAGGGACTGGCAGCATTTCTGGCAACTCCATCCCAAGTCCTTTATTCTTGAAGTGGGGTCTGGGTGGCATATGACACCACCCACCGTACCTCCAGTCTGTAATAAGGTTGATTCTATTTTACTGAAACATGAATTTAATAATGTAAGAGCCTTCTGTGGCTTGCCATTGCCCACAGAAGGACCAAACCCTTACCTCGGCATTCAAGGCTGTTTACAATCAGATCATAATTTTCATTCTTTTTGACAATATTTCCCACCCTTGTTTATGACCTAATAAAAACACACCATATTCAGCCACCGCAAACATTTTCACATGCTGAACATAAACCTTTATATACCTTGTTGACTCTGTCTGGAATATCTTTTCTCTCTCAAACTCTTACTCAGCCTTCAAAGCCTGGCCCAAATGTCCCTTTGTCTGTAACGTCTGTAGGCAGGTATTTTCCTTCCTATGGGTTCTCACATCTCATTCCCCTTCCCTTCTTCTTTTTCTTTCTTCACTCATATTATTGTCCCTTTCCTTTCTCCTCTCCTTACTTTTGCTCGTCTTCCTTGTTCCTGCACAGCTCTTCCCTCATTTTCTCTGTCTTCCTTTTTCTTTTGGGGGCACATTTTCTCCTCAAGTATGTCTCACATGAAAAGCTAGAGGCCATGGGTTTGCTTGTGTTGCCTGTGATTGTGAGACAGTCGACAAAAGCCTGACAATGAAGCGCCACATCCCTTTCCTCTGTGCCACAGGGCTGTGTGACACTCCTTTTCTCTGCTGAGTTGATGTCACCCGGCAGTTACTTTGTGTGATGGGTCATTGTTGTGAATGTAAAGACTTCCATTTACCCCCATCTGTCCCTTATAACCATTGGTAGCAGCTATTGATCGAGGTCCTACCATTTGCCAGGCTCTGCATTAATCATTTCTAATAATTAGAATAATCCTACTGGTGCACCCATTTTGCTGGTTGGGCAACTGAGGCTCAGAAAGGTTACTAAATTTTCTAAGGTAATATGCTGTCAAGGAACAGATCAGGATTTGGACCAGGGCAGCCTAGGTCCAGAGCTCTCCATCTTCCTATTATTCGCCACTAATGAAACGCAGTGTTGGGCTGTCTTCTGTGCATGCAGGCTGGGGGCAACACTTGCCTATGAGAGGGGGAAGACTTTTTGTGGAGCAATTCTGCTATCTTTTAAAAAATATATATTTTTATTGATTTCAGAGAGGAAGGGAGGGGAGGAGAGACATAGAAACATCAGTGATGAGGGAAATAATTGATTGGCTGCCTCCTACATGCCCCACACTGGGAATAGAGCCTGAAGCCCTGCCATGTGCCCCAACCAGGAATTGATCCGTGACTTCCTGGTTCATAGGTCAACACCAGCCAGGCCAATTCTGCTATCTTTTTAAAGAAGGGCCACATAATTTATCTATTAAAACAAGAAGCACTGCGACTTCAATGTTGACATTCTATCTAGAAGTGGGCAAATTATTGTGCCTGTGTGTAATTTCCTCAAGCTATGAAACAGAGAGAGTGGGTGAGCATGGTTATGAAAAAGAGTAATCTTAAAGTACTCTGAAACATTAAACTATAGTAAAACAATCCTACATTATTGTATATCATCAATACCGGGAAAATGCACTTGCTGGCATATTGTCACAGGGATTTCTCCATGCCAGGCACCATGCCAAGTTCTTTCTATGCATCGTGCCATCATCTAATCCCCACAACCACCACGAGGTAAATGTGATCACTGTAGATATTCTGTGACTCAGCTCTTGCTCTTAGATGTTTATATGAAAGGAATGAAAATAAAAGTCCACAAACATATTTGCAAAAGAATATGAATAGTAAATTAATTTATAATAGCAAAAACTGAAAACAGCCCAGGTGCCCATTCATAGGAGACTAGGTGAACAAACTGGGGGGTGTCAAAATATTACTCAGCAGTCAAGGAACACTGACAGATGCAATGGCATGGAAGAATCTCAAAATCTAAGCTGAATGAAGGATGCATACTTTCACAAGAGTGCATACTCTGTTATTCCATTCAATTCATTTTAGTGGGAAAACACCTGAACAATGGTTACCTTTGGGGTTTGTGACTGGAAAAGGCATAGGGAGTTTTCTGGGCTGATGTAGATGGTCTATGTCTTGATAGAAGTTCAGGTTACACAAGGGCATGCATTTGTCAAAACTCATTGAAAGGTACAATGCATTTCATAATATGTAAATTTTACCTAAGAGCTTGAAAACAAATACTGAGCTCTAATCATATGCCGGTTGCAGTTTTTAAAGGTAACAAGCACTGATGTCTACCACTTTTCTTGAAAAGCATAAGAAATAATATGGCTTGATGGACAGAGAGAGATGGCTAGATGGCTAGATATGCGATAAAGTATAGTAAATGTTAGTGTGGAACCTAAGTGGTGGGGATATCATGGGTTTTCACAGTGAATTTCTTTCAACTTTTAAATACGTTTGAAAAATTCCACAAAAAATGTTGGAAAATGCAGTAATAGACACTGAAGGAGGGGGTGTAACTGGAATAAACTAGAAAAGACTAAACTAGAATAGAGTGCCTATTATGTCCTTTTGCTGATACAAACTAAGCCCTTTCATCCAATGAAGCTCAGAGGCCTCTCTATTGCCTTCACACTGGAGTTAGAGCTCCATCTCATTCAAGCCTTTTACTTCTTGGTCCTACCTGATGTCACAGTTCATCTCCTGCCACTCCCTGATGAATCTCACTCACTGGCCCCTTCCAGTGACTTCTTCCTCCTTGCATTTTCCATGCACTTTTTGGCTTCTGTGCCTTAGCTTTATACCATTCCCTGTGCTTGGAAGATCTTTATCCTCGTAAAATCTTTGCTTATCCTTATGGGTCCAGTGCATGTGCCCCTTACTGCTAATTGCTATTATAGCACTGATCACATTGAGGTTGTTTCCTTCTGTCTCCCTCTCAGAACTTACAGGCCCTCTAGAACGGGCAGAGCCAATGTCTTACCTAAGTGTTCAATGCTCAGGGCCTTGTATGGAACTTGGTACAGAAAGTAAACTCAAGAAATGTTGGCGCAGGCAGTAAGCACAAGAAATGTTGGGTAGGAGAACCAAGATGGCGGCATAGGTTAACGCTGGAGTTTGCTGCTTTGAACAACTACTTCAAAAGTGAAACTAAAACACGGAACGGACATCACCCAGAACCACAGGAACGCTGGCTGAGTGGAAGTCCTACAACTAGGAGGAAAGAGAAACGCACACGGACACTCAGAGGAGGCGCAGTGCTGAAGTCAAATTCTGAGGTGCGGAGTGCGTGGAGCGGGCTGGCGGCGGAGGGCGCGGTTGTTGTTTTCAATCGGGAGGGAGTCGCAGACTCTGAGCACCAGATCCGGGCGAGTCTTTAGGGACCCAGACTCAAACGGGAGAAGCGGGACTGTCTGGCTTCGGTCAAAGCGAGTGCAGCTTTCTCTCCGAGCTTTGCAGCGGGTGCTGGGACTCAGAGAGGCAGAGCCCCTGGGGACAGGACTGAGAGCCGCCATAACTGCTCTCTCCAGCCCACCCTGTTGATCCTGTTCGACCCGCCCCGCCCAAGCCCTGCACAGAGGCATTTGCCTGATAGCCTCAGGCAAAGGCTAGATTAGTACCTCCCTAGAGGACAGAAGTTCTCTCACTGCTGACACAGCTGATTCTCATAGCCACTTGGCCTGGAGGTCAAACCCTCCCTGGAATTAGCTACAACAATCAAGATTTAACTATAAGACTTCGAACAAAGACCACTAGGGGGTACACCAAGGAAGCATAACAAAATGCGGAGACAAAGAAACAGGACAAAATTGTCAATGGAAGATATAGAGTTCAGAACCACACTTTTAAGGTCCCTCAAGAACTGTTTAGAAGCTGTCGATAAACTTAATGAGATCTACACGAAAACTAATAAGACCCTCGATCTTATATTGGGGAACCAACGAGAAATTAAGCATACACGGACTGAAATAACGAATATTATACAGACGCCCGACAGCAGACCAGAGGAGCGCAAGAATCAAGTCAATGATTTGAAATGCGAGGAAGCAAAAGACATCCAACCGGAAAAGCAAAATGAAAAAAGAATCCAAAAATGCGAGGATAGTGTAAGGAGCCTCTGGGACAGCTTCAAGGGTACCAACATTAGAATTATAGGGGTGCCAGAAGATGAGAGAGAGCAAGATATTGAAAACCTATTTGAAGAAATAATGACAGAAAACTTCCCCCACCTGGTGAAAGAAATGGACTTACAGGTCCAAGAAGCGCGGAGAACCCCAAACAAAAGGAATCCAAAGAGGACCACACCAAGACACATCATCATTAAAATGCCAAGAGCAAAAGATAAAGAGAGAATCTTAAAAACAGCAAGAGAAAGAAACTCAGTTACCTACAAGGGAATACCCATACGACTGTCAGCTGATTTCTCAACAGAAACTTTGCAGGCCAGAAGGGAGTGGCAAGAAATATTCAAAGTGATGAATACCAAGAACCTACAACCAAGATTACTTTATCCAGCAAAGCTATCATTCAGAATTGAAGGTCAGAGAAAGAGCTTCACAGATAAGGAAAAGCTAAAGGAGTTCATCACCACCAAGCCAGGATTATATGAAATGCTGAAAGGTATCCTTTAAGAAGAGGAAGAGGAAGAAAAAGGTAAAGATACACATTATGAACAACAAATATGCATCTATCAACAAGTGAATCTAAGAATCAAGTGAATTAATAATCTGATGAACAGAATGAACTGTTGATTATAATAGAATCAGGGACATAGAAAGGGAATGGACTGACTATTCTTGGGGGGGAAAGGGGTGTGGGAGATGCGGGAAGAGACTGGACAAAAATCGTGCACCTATGGATGAGGACAGTGGGTGGGGAGTGAGGGCGGAGGGTGGGGCGGGAACTGGGAGGAGGGGAGTTATGGGGGAAAAAAAAAAAAAGAGGAACAAATGTAATAATCTGAACAATAAAGATTTAATTAAAAAAAAAAAAAGAAATGTTGGGTAGATGAATAGACTGGAACTGATCTTGGGAAGTCCCCTCAGATCCTTTCCTTGTGCCCCCCCCCC
The DNA here is from genome assembly GCF_963259705.1 of Myotis daubentonii. Classification (NCBI taxonomy): domain Eukaryota; kingdom Metazoa; phylum Chordata; class Mammalia; order Chiroptera; family Vespertilionidae; genus Myotis; species Myotis daubentonii. Next base: position 62,171,134 of record NC_081850.1, on the reverse strand, counting down.
CCATTTTTTTTGCTCTTTTCTGGGCTATGGTGGAGGGGGGAGGTGGCTGACCCCTTAAAACAACATTTCCCAGGAACTGTGACCAGCTGGCTTCTGGCTAGATTGGAGGGAGGATGGAGGATGTCAGGGTATTTTTCTTTCTCTCTCTACTTAGGAAAGTGTGCCCAACCGTGGCTGAGTTTCCTGCCTGATTCTAGCTGCCATCAGATAACCCCTCCCTCTCTGGTCCCTGTGTTTCCAGGAGGCTCTGCGTGGTGACTCCAGCTCCTGGGCTCTGGTGACACCACCTCATCCCTTTTTTCCTCCAGCCCTTGGCACGGTGGTGGCTTTCAACTGTTGATAATCAGGCAGAGAAAACAGCTTGAACAAAGGCTGGTTTGACTTTCTATTCTGTACTTGGCTATTGTGTTCCTCCAAAACCTTTGTGACTAGTTAACTTTATAGCTAGCTTGAGCTCTTTTTTCCTGACTGATGGAGTCCCTAACTTTATTTGAACCGTGGTTTCTACATTTTAAAAATGAGATTGATTAAGATATGAGATCATCAGTTTTCTCCTTGGTCAAATTCAGATTAAAGGGAAGATATTTTTTAGCGTGCCTTAAGCATCTACCCATCTTTAAATTTCAAAGAGAGTGAGAGAGAGAACTCCCAACACTTCCACTTAATGCCTGTTGTTCTTCCTAAAGCAGCGTCTGCTTTGTTCATCCAGGGCTCACCAAGAGGGAGTGAGTCCACCTGGAGTCCTGCCTGGCTTGGTGATTGAAATGTTACCTGTTGTGTGCCAGGGCCATGGCCCCAGCACGATGATGGTGGCCAGAGGTCAGTGAGAAGCCGCAGGAGCTGGTGTGGCAGTGAGGAGGATGGGACCAGGATCAGTGCTCACCTTCCAATTCCTCCCTTTCTTGGTGCATGAACTTGAGCCATTTACTTAATTTCTTTGAGTCTCATTTGCTTCATCTGAAATTGGAACTTTAAAAAGTGCAGAACTTTTATTTTAAGGTAAAAAAGATAGTCTTTATTTTAGCATTTTCCCAAGATATTTCTCTCATAATCAACATTTTCCTCTTTTATTCCCACTCACAGTATTGAGGGAATTAGTTGCAATGCTGTAATGTGGTTAAGGGGGTTAATTCTTTAACAATAGAAGTAAACTCTGCTACCTTGCAGTCTTTGGGGTCTGAAAGCCAGCTGTGGTTTGAACATGTGACCAGATACCAAGTGCCTTAAATGTCGTTTCAATTTTTTCCCCCCCAGGAATTTCCCAATTTTCCGTTCAAGAAATCCCTCCACACCCACCCCTAACCCCCAATGCCTGGTCCAGAAGGGATCGCTTTACTCTAACGTGGTATTTATAAGCCAAGGCATTTCTCTGCAAAAGAATCTTTAAATTGCAGAATCTAAGAAAGTCTTTTCAAATCATTAAGGCATTTGCCTCTTGCTCTCTCCATGTAAGATCACTGGCTGCCATGATAAAAATCAAAGGGATTGTTCCACCCTCCCGTGTCAGTTGCCTATAAATTTCCAAGATTCAGTCAGCCGTCCCTGAATGTGCTGACAGATTCTTTAAGTTTTGGTTTCTGCGGTTAGAAAACATCTAGGAAGCTGTAAATAATTGCCTTCCTGCCTTTGCTCAAGCTGTTTTCTCTGCCTGAACCCCTCCCCCAGTGTTACATCCATCCTGGCCTCCTCTGGGCCTTCAGCACACTGCTTAAAGGCCCCACTTCCAGGAAAATTCCTCATTTGATTCCTGATGAGGCGGAGATGTTTGCAGCACTTCAGGCATTCTCCACCCCCACCCCACTCCAGCCAGCTGTGACCCCACCCTTCTCTGACCTCCTTCCAATAGCAATTGCGGTCCCTCTCTCTGCTGGCTGGACACTCTGCCGGGAGTGCTCTGGTTTCTTTTGTTTGTTTCTTCTTTCTCAGCATCTTGATTTATACTCCGATTCACCTCTGTATTCCCTCAGCACAGCTTCACACAATGAAGACTGGAAAGGGTCCACATGCATGGGTGGAGGGGTGCATGCTTGCAGGAAGACAGGCATGCTAAACACACAAAGTGGCTCTCTTTGCCTACATGCCTGCCTCAGCAATATGCAGCAGGTGCCACATAGATGGAACATTCTGGAATATGGGTCTTGTTCTTCAGCTTATTTCTTAAACCAGCAGATTGTCTCCTTTTTCCTTACCTCTCAGTTCTCCCTTGAATTGCTTTGCTGCAGTCTTCCACTGAAACTTCCCCCAATACTCACTGTTGGTCAGCTTGTCTCCTGACTATGTCGTCTCCTAACCATGGCTTTTGTGCCATGACAATAGCATTATCTTGGATAAAACACTTCTGAGCTCAATCCATTTTCTGGAAGTCTTCTTCCTATATTCTACTATTAGGCCTGTGTTGCCTTTATTAACGGAGTATTTTCATCTTAATGACAGTATCTTAGAGAAAACTGAACTACAGAGACATTACACTCTCTGTAGAGAGACACAGATTTTGAGAAAGATATATGCAGCTCCAGTTTACTTACCCGTCTGATTTCATGGGAACTTGCTGTAGAGTATAGAAAAGCTACCTGTGTTGCCCTAGCCAGTTTAGCTCAGTGGATAGAACATCGGCCTGTGGACTGAAGGGTCCCGGGTTCGATCCCGGTCAAGGGCACGTACCTCGGTTACAGGCTTCTGGCCCCGGTCAGGGTGCATGCAGGAGGCAAAAATCGATGTACCTCTCTCACATCGATGTTTCTCTCTCTCTTTCTGTCTTTCCCTCTCCATTCTACTCTCTCTCTGAAAAATCAACGGAAAAATATCCTCAGGTGAGGATTTAAAAATAAATAAACAAACAAACAAATAACTATCAATGGAAAAATATCCTCGGGCAAGGATTAATAGAAAAAAAAGAGAAAAGAAAAACTACCTGTGTTTTGTAAGCTCATTTGCTGAACAGCTGTGGTTTAGGGATATCCAAATCCATGTGAGGACTAAGAAGCATAGCTGTAAAGGTAGAAAGCTGTTTGCAAAGTCAAGAAGGAAAACCAGGTGCACCACTTCCAAAATCCATTCTATATCATCACATCTACCTCACACTGATAATTTTATTGGTCACCTAATATAACTCTAGATTACTGAATGTCAGAGTTCAAAGGCCCTTAGAGACTGTCTAGTGAGAGATTGTATCCCTGGTGGCATCTGGGGTCATTTGGGGGCGGTATTGGATACACTGCTAAGTACTGTTGACTCATGTAATGAGAAGCATTCTCTTTTTAATTCTCCATCATTCTGATTAGGTGCAGTTTGGAGCCAGACAGTCCTTATCACCTCTCTGTTACTTACTACTCATCTTTGTTCAGTTGTTTATAAATAGAAAGAAAACCCCAGGCTCAGAACCTGCTGTAGGCAACCCTCTCTATGAGATGAATTCCACAAGTGCCTCTGTTGTCACTGTGTTTATTTTTCCTGTTCCGCATCTACATGTGGCAAAGAATATCCATTTTCTTCAGTCTAACGCTCTCCCAACTGAGCTATTTTGGCCGCTGTTCATTTTCTATTTAAGGTGTGATATAAGGTTTCCACTTACAGACACTTATATACGTAAAAGTGTAAGTGAATTAAAAGGAAAATAAGACTTATTGACACCCACAGAGGCTCAGGCTCTGGAAAATCAATGGTGAATGAAGATGCAGGCCCCCATTTTTTCAAAAGTAGATCAATTTGTTGAGCCTCACCATTTTCATTTTCGCCTTTGTCCCTCTAAATTGAAGCCTCCAGGAATTATTTCCACCAAATGTGTCACTTCCTTCTTCCTTGTGGCAGTGAACTCGAGACTACGTGGCACTATGGGAAGCCAGGCAAGGCTGGGAGGTGTCGAGGCAGTTCAGAACCAGGCCACTCCTGTGGGCAAGAGGCCTCACACACACCTCTCTCCATCTTATACGATGATTTAACTTCTGGCTGATCCAGGAAAGAATTAGTCCACCAAATGCTTCCACGGCTCCGTCAGAAGATGGCTGGATGCTTCTCTGGAAAGCTCTCAGGACATCATGTAATTCCCTTCCCCCAGCAGAAGGTAGATGTTGCCACATCTGAGAAGTGATTGGTGATGTTGTCTTCAGGAACCACTTCCCCTCAATTGTCGTCTTAGCTTTCACTTTCCAAATCCAGTGGGGGGCAGGGGGAGAAGAGATATTGGGGTCTGGCGAACATCTGGGAAGCATATTGGTCAAAGGGATCTGTTTCTCTTTTCCTCTTACAGCCCGGGAACTATCCTCCATTCCTAGGAAAATGATTAATGATAGCACACGGAAGCCAAAAGCATATAAGCTTTTACTTTACCTTCTTTCTTCTTTCCCCACTCCTACCTGTGGACAGATAGGCTTTTCCTGTGTATTTTGGCTGGGGATGCTCAAAATTCCAGAATCTCCCCAGCCCTGTTTCTTGAAGGGCCTGTGGCTTTTACTGATTGACTTGCTTGTTGTTACACTTGAGCGATTATTTGTTGTGGATGACACAGAAATTTCTGAAGCATAAAAACCCGCCTTTGCCACTTTGGTTTCTCTCTATCTTTATCAAATGAAGGCAAACCACAGCCCAGACAGACAGGAAGGCATGTTCACAAGTGTGTGGTGACCTAAAAGAATTGGCTGACTCATAAGGGAGGTCACGGTCACCTCTTGTGGCCACCTAACTTCAGAGACCTGGCCCCCAGCCCCCAGCTCTCCCCTCCTGCAGTGGCTGGAGGCCTCACAGCTCCCTCTTTCATCCACAAGAGCTGTAAAGCACGGTCTGACTCTACATATTGTGTAGGAAGTGGGGGTCCTGGTGCCTTCTTGCAGCCTCCTGACACCAATCCAGCATCCTCTCTCTGCTGCAAGACCCTCCCCTTCCAACCCTACTCCCACCTCCATTTTTCCCTGCTTCACAATTCTCCTCTCAGTCTCTGGGTTTCTCCAGACTTCCCATTTCCCACTCCTGAGCACCAGGCCGCCTCTCTGTTGTGACTTGGGTCTGTAGGGCTTTTTTTCTTCAGTCCTTATGTCCCACACTGGCTGCCAGCTCCTCATGTTGCTCCTCCCCATCGTCCCCTCGTACAGGGAGGCAGGGAAGGCCTGCAGAAGGGCCTCACTCTGCAGTAGAACCTGAGTCACACCTTTACCTCAGGAAAGTGGCTCCCCCTCATTCACCAGCTTCCAGGCTACCCCTGGATCTTTGAGGGACTGGTCTCATTTGTGGCCTATTTATCCTCATAGACCTCTGAGAATCCGGCTCAGAAACCAACATCAAAACTGTTAGCATTGAGTTGGGTGAAATCTCTTTAAACAATCAGATGACACAGAGGCCAGAATTAGTCCTGGCTGCATCCAAACTTGACATTCCGAAATGCCATTTAGAATGTCAGAAAGGAGTAGTAAAGAATGTGGCTAAAGGAAAGTCGGAGGCAGCCGGTGCCCATTCAGCCGCTTGGAGGAATGAGGCCTGTCAGACTGGCCTGTCTCTTGCTTCCCGATCTGTCTGTCCCCTGGAAGCATCAACATGTTACCCTGGCCTGATAGCATCAAGCATTTAGGTCTCCCGGTAATTCCCTTGCTGTAGTTAGGAGTAGGCCCACAGAGGAGCCTGCTGGTCACTTGGCTCTCCATGCAGCCTGTCCGCAGCTGGGCAGGCCAACACGAGCATCCATCGCTTGACTGAGTGTCCTCATTGTAAATCAGGAGGTTTGGTAGCTAATTTGATGAATGTCTCTGTGAGCATTGTTAGAGTGAGTCAGTGCTCTGGGGTCTAGTCAAATCTGTGGCTCTGACAGGAGGACTTGATGAGCCTTGAGAGGAGGGGCCAGACAGTGGGCCTTGCATGCTGCTGGAGATAGCGGTCTGCTTTGCCTCTTATCAGGCATCCTCTCAGCCTCTTCGCTGCTACAAGTCATGTTTTTCCTGGCATGTGACAGCTCACTTATTTCTTTGGTATGCACTGCCCATCCATCGTGCGTTGAGAAAACCAGTTGCATCCCTTTGGGTAGGGCAGCAGAGCTTTGTGAGGATGCTATAGGAACCTGGTCAGAGAACTCGGAGAGACATGGAAACCTGATAAACTTCCACTGAGGGTGAGTAATTGCAGATATAAACCTGAGTTTGGTGGAGATAACTGACAATCTGGATGTCTTTGCACAAACCAACATTTTGTGTTCTTGACCATAAAATTAAGGATAACAATACCTACCACATAACATTACTGCAAATTTATTTGCTATGATAGATGGGAAAGTGTACGAGGCTTACAAAGTTATGTTATTTCTTTATTCATGAGCCATACTTGGAATTTGTGTGTGTGAGCAGTTTTTGAAATGCAAACAACTTAAACTTGTTTAAGTCCCAGAAAATGGAGAGCTGATTTAATTGATCATGTAATGTATGCAAATTCATCAGTTACTAGAGAGGCAGCCAGCAATGCCCCAGGTTGCTCAAAACTTTATAATTAAATATTTAACTTATATTAAGAATCCAAATACTAGGTTTTGTTCTGAATGATAGCTTTGCATCCAAGTTAGATTTCTATTTACAATTATTTTTTAATTAAAAATATGTTTCTATTGATTTTAGAGAGAGAAGAAGGGATAGGGAGAGAAACATCGATCAGCTGTCTCTCCTGCATGCTTCCTTCTGGGGATGGAACCCACAACCAGGGCATGTGCCCTGACTGGGAATTGAACCCCTTGGTACATGGTACGATGCTCAAACAACTGAGCCACACTGGCCAGGGCTCTATTTATTATTCTCATTTCATAAATGAGGTTATTTTGCTGCCAAAATTCCAAAGCCCTGGCAGAAGCCTCTTTAATCTAGAAGCCCCTGTAATTCCTATGGGTAATTTTCTGTGCACTGAGAGCACACCACTGTGATTTCCTTGTCTGGCCAGTGCCCTACTTCTTCGAAGATTTTCACTTGTGACCTTTGCATGGCTACACATAGTAGAGCAGGGGAAAGGCCCCTGGAGCTGCAGTCAGAAGACCCTCACTGTGTGGCTCCCGATCCGTCATTTCACCTCTGCACATCTCAGACTCTTGATACAGTGTGTAAAGGCTTACTTCACAGGATGTGGTTTCAATGGAGCACTGAGGGGAAGTTGCTTTGTAAACTATTTAAAATCCTGTCTCTGTTACCTTCTTTGTTTGTTTGTCCCATACAATGGCAACACTGAACATTTTGGACTTATTTCTGAGACTGAGATGTGGCACGGGGCAGGATGACCTCCTAACCAAGACCACTGGGTGTTTGGCCGAGGCCCTGCCAGGCCTTTGGGACTGGGCCATCTGCATTGATAGAACACGTCCTAGCGGTGTGAGCAGCTACTCCTATTCTGGAGAAGCTCTGCTTTAAAAACTCTTTCTATAAGTAGAAATCTGCCCTCTGTTGTCCATTGTTCCTAGTTCTTCCCACTGTGGTGACAGTAGAAAAACCTGCACTGGTCAAGGAACCTTCCTCAAGGCTGTGATACAACTTCAAAATTGGAAGGCAACTACCGTGTTCCTTCCACTATATTTATTGCCACACATTAATTCCCTCAACATTTTGCCTGAAATGTTTTCCAAACTCTTCAACATCTTGGTTGAGCTTCTTCAAAAATATAACAATTGGTCAATATTCCCCTTAAGACCTGTCACCTGAATTATAGTTAAGAATGGCTAACATTTTATGGAGACTTACTCTGTGGTAGGCACTGTTCTAAGAACTTTACATAAATTAGCTCATTCAGTCCTCACAACAACCCTCTGAAGAAGGGATTCTTGTTATCCTGCTTTTAGAGAAAAGGAAACGGAGGTAGAGATAGTTTGCTCACCAAGTGGTAAGTGGAGAGTCTGGCATCTGAACACTGGCCTTCACTGTATTATGTGGCCATGAATAAAAAAAAAGCATATGTCCCTGTCTTTGGACGGATGAGCACAGGAGAATGCTACTCATTATTTATTCATTAGTAGCCCTATTATTGACACACACTGTGTTTTACTCTACTGCACATGTGTGAGTGGTTTCTTTCTGGTTCTTGGTTTCCCCACATGTCATATGAAAGTGTTTGATGAGTTAGTTTCTAAAACACCTTTACACCAGTAATATTTGAGAATTTTATGGCTCAGAAATTTACAACAATGGCAGCTTAAGATGTCTGTCCTACTTCCTGTGCCAAAATATATGCTAAACGACCCGTTATTTAGACTTTCTAAGTTAGTTGAAAGTAGTTTGTTTACTATGAACATTTTGTTCTGATCTTGGCAATTGCTTCTATACAATGGAAATATTTTAAAGAAAATGGGTCCTGGTGAAGCTGGAAGATGTGTTTTAGATCTGGTCTGCAGTCCTTACTACTCTCATCTGGCCCATGGGGCATTTGCATGCTGATTCATCTTTTGAAAGTCCAGATCTGAGAGTTCAGTCCAATGACCCAAAATCGTGACTTCGCAGTATTGATGCTGGGCATTGAACTTGCGAGGATGCTGCTTACAGTCTTTCTCTCTCTTGTGCACCTTTACCCTCATTGGCTTCCTCTTGTTTGGTTCACACTTCTTCCTGTGCTTGGAAATGCCCTTAACACTTGTCTCCTTGTCTTTCATGGTCGGCACAAATGCACTTTTTATTTGAAGCCTTCTGTTCCTTCTTTAGTCAGATGTTCTCTGCCTCCCAACTCCTACTGCATTTATATGGGGCTTCTCTCCCAATTCCATTTACTCCACTTTAATTGCTGTAATAATTATTAAAGGCAAAATTATAATATATAACATGTTATATATGATAAATAATCATATGAATACAAAGCTCCATATTTTACTGCATAAGTGTGAGTGGCTTCTTTCTGGATCTTGGTTTTCTCACATGTCATATGAAGGGGTCTCATGAAAGTCTTCTCTCAATTATTTTTAATGAGATAATTATAAGAAAATAGATGACTGAAAAGAAAACCCATTTCAAGGAGAGAATGCCTGTTAGAACTGTTTTAGCAATGGTAAAGTAGGACCCTTCCTAGGAAGTCAGCCACAAGAATCAAGTTTGAGGCTGCTGTCTCTTCTCCAGGTTACTAGCTCTCTAGAATCTGGAAAGACAAAGCATGAAGTTTCATGGAGCCATTATGTTTTCTATAGGTGTTTTGGTGTGGACATCACACAGCTTTTGGGGCCTGGCTTTGGCGAATTCTGGCTCCACTTCTTGAGTTTCGTCCCCTAAGTGTTTGTTAAAATTGCATGAAAGAGAATTTGCCCTGTTTGTGAGTGCTCACCAACTACGAATACCCTTCTTTTATCGGGGGGAATATTTGACATTACCAGTTCTGCTTCCTCAAGGCAGAAGCCAGAATTTTCAGGCACAGCCAGGTGATCGAGGCTCCACCAGTCAAAGCTCTTCGTGTGAGACTTCGTTCAGGAGGAGCGACCTGAGAACCAGCTGCTGAGAGGGCTCCATCTTTTGGTGAGGATAGTGGTGTGGCCTCTGTTGTTGGGGTCAGTAGTGGCCGACCCTATGAGTCCAGGACCCAGGGTTGGTGGTGCAAGCCCTGTTGTCTGTGCCACAGCAGGCACTGAGATAGCTTTCCTGGGTGCTTGGGCAGTATGGTTTCGGTGCTGCTCCTGCCAGGGTCAACCCCAAAATGAATCTCAGGCTTTCCCCAAATATTCTGCATATTATTTCAATAAATCTCTTTTCTGCTTTAATTTGATGGAGGGATTCACTTGGTTGTGTCTAAGATCTCTGACTAATAAGAGGGACCTAAATCTATGTGACAGGATATTAAATATGATTCTTGAAGTTCCCTCACAATTTCAGCAAAAATCTTGAAGGAAGAGAAAAACACTGTAGGTGTACATCTGAAGGGAAGGTACTGGACGACCTCTGCCTGACCCCCTGAGAGCCCTCCAGTCTGGTTCTGCTGGCATTCGCTAAATCCCCACTTCCTAGCTGTACAAGAGTGGAGGGTGAGCCTCTGGGAGAGATGAATTCCTTTAGGGAGAGCTATCTTCCTTCCATGGATCTGAGTCTCAGTGAGAGAGTATTCCAGGGAATCATCACACCAAGCTTGTGATCCTGTGTCTGCTGCAGGGTTAGGGGATGCAGGGATGGATATTTAACTCATTCCTTGTCTGTGACTCCAAAGGCCATGATTCAACAACGGTCTATATTCTCCACTGGAGGCTACTAGTGGATAAAAATGCATATCACATTTCAAAACCAAGTCAACTAATCAGTAATCTGCATAGAGTGCTCACTCCATCATTCTTTTTATACAAAACATATTTTTATTGATTTCAGAGAGAAAGGGAAAGGGAGAGAGAGATAGAAACATCAATGATGAGAAAGAATCATTGGTCAGCTGCCTCCTGCATGCCCCACATTCGGGATCGAGCCCGCAACCTGGGCATGTGTCCTGACCAGAAATCGAACCATGACCTTCTGGTTTATATATAGGTTGACTCTCAACCATGAGCCACACCGACCGGGTCACTCCATCAGTCTTATATAATCTTTTCATTGTCTTTATGAAGTTCTACATTTAAAAATGTCCTGTAGGTGTTACTTAGCTAGTGATCTAGAGTGAATGGATCTCAAGTCTTGCTGTAAAGAGTTTGGTATCTTTATGGGAGGAATAGTTGAACAACTCTACCCCTCCCCCTGATACTCCCCCATCCTCAACATATATACATTGACTTTAGAAATTCTGATCACATCAGGCAAGTATCAATCTGTGTTGGCCCTGAGTTCTAGATGCCCCAAGTTCAGCACCTGGTACATAGTGGATGCCTCTTTCCTAGAAAACACCCATTGTGTTCGATATCAGCTTTTGTATCTGTAGCTTACAGCGCTTAGCAGCCTAAAATGATGATTAATGCTCATGAATATCTGGCGTCCAGTAGAGTTATCCCCCATTTTCACTGAGGCTGGCAAGGACAGAGATACTGCATTTGTCTAACAAATTCACTGGAGCAGAGCCAGGGTAAACACTGGAGGTTCCATTTAAGGCCAACACATTAGAATTTTAACCAATTTGCAAGAATAATCTCAATTAGCACAGCTCATTAGACTCTAATTGGACTTTAAACCTTTTTTTTTTTTTTAAACCTGGTAGCCTTAGTGGGTCTCCTGAGGATATGTTGCCGGGGGTGGATGTCTACATGGCTGTATACCTGTGGATGTGCCAAAGAGTTAATTTTCCCATAGCAGGGTGGAGTAATCCAAAGAAAACAAATGAGGAATCAGACTGGCTTGACAAAAGCACTATATGATTGTAAAAAGGATGACTTAGTCGGTGTTAAGCCAAAAGTCTGTCCTGGCCCCGGTCCGAGTTAGTACCTATCGTGTGCCTGTAGCAGTGTCTCAGCGCCTCTGCACTCAGGAAGGTGCTTGTAAAGTGCCCAACCTGTGTTCTTCCAGGTAGCTCTTTGTAGATGCCGGCACTCTCCCTCCCCCTTACCATCCCTGAAGTTATGAAATCTTTGAAATATGTTGATTTTGGTTGTGAAATATATATCACCTCAAGACCAAGACACCCACTATCTTTTCAAGTTTTGATTCCCAGGAGTTCTTGGACTTGGAAGAGGACCCAGGGGTCCCACCCAGCAGAACTCCCAGTTTCCAATAGCACGCACATGCCCATGACCCCCACTTCCGGTAACAGGGCCTGCCAGTCTTCCTCTTTCTTACCCATCCAAGTCTCTTGATTTCCAGAGACAGACCAAATGCGCTGCCTCCAGCTCCACATGACAGCCTTTCAAACACCCTCATCTCTGCTGTCCTTCAGATGAAGAACTCCCTCTTCCCTCAGCGGTTCCTCAGGTGGTGCCATGTTGAGATCTTTCTCCATCCTGACCTGCCACCTTCCTCCACTTGTTACCCTTTCTCATTTACAGTCAAGGGCTTAAATAGAGGATATCCTTTCCCCTGCACCCCACCCCCAGCACTGGCATAGCATGGAATTCTATGTCCTGGCCTTCCTTGTCCTGGCCTTTATACTTCTGTTGATATAGCTAACATGCGGTGCCTTTAGCTTTATTTGGCAGTCTTATTAAGCCTGTGGCTCATATCAAGCATTATGTCAACCAACCTCTCACGCCCTGGTCTTTTCCACGTAGCAGCTTAGCTGTGTTTACCAGTGCCGTGACTCACTGAACAGCAGGGCTTTGTCTTGACCCCATTGAGCTGTGTATTGTTGGATCTGGATGGTCTTTTCAGCAACCCACTCAAGCATCAAGAAATATGAACTGCACGCAAAAGGACCCTGTGTTGGGTTAATGCTTTGTTCTTGCCATCTTGAAATTCTTGATTTTTGAACATGGGATTCTACATTTTCATGTTGCCTTGGGCCTGACAAAGTTTGCAGCTGATCCATCTTGATTAGGATTAGTTATTTCTCCTCTCCCTCACCACCAATGTTGGCATATTGTTTCACCTCCTATCTGCTGTACATAAAATGAGGGGGTTTCCACCTCTGGCAATCTATGAGTCTATAACAGAAAAGGTAGAAAAGAGAGCAGTGAACCCTGTCAAGAATTGCAGGAGTGCCTGGTTGGTGTGGTTCAGTGGTTGAGCATTCATCCATGAACCAGGAGGTCATGATTTGATTCCTGGTCAGGGCACATACCTGGGTTGCAGGCTCAATCCCCAGTAGGTGGTGTGTAGGAGACATCTGATCAATAATCTCTCATTTTGTCTTTCATCATTAGACTCTAATTTCTATCTCTTTCTCCCTCTCCCTTCCTCTCTTTGAAATCATTAAAAACATAAAAGAAAAAAAGAGAAAGAATTGCAGATGGAACTGAACCTTCATACAGGTCTTTTGAACTTAACTGGCCCAGGTTCCTCATTTTATATTAGAGGAAACTCAGTTTTTGAAAGGGAATGTCTATAACACATTGGAGTAGAGTTTTCTGTGGGTGAATCTTTTCCCAGAGGAGCCCACCAGGAGGGTGATGGCTGTAGACAAGAAAGTGGCTAATGACAGGGTAGGAAGAGTGAAAAGGACTATTTCCTCCCTACCCTGGTTCCTGCCTTTCTCCTGCTCTCTGAAGCACATTCATGTACTCTAAACACAATTACGCAGTTTTGGTGCAAGGTTCAAGTGGTAAATCAAACCACCTGAAGTCCGAAGTGCTAGGTAGAAAATTGAATCCAATGACGTAGCAGAGTATGGAGATGCCTGCCTAGATCAACTATATATTGGGGACACCCAGAATTGGCCTGCCCTTTGAGTGCCATGTGGGCACTCTCTCCTTCCTAATGTGTTCTATTCTCCTTTCAATAGGGACTTTTAAAAGCTCCTTTCCTAAATGCCCATCTCCACTCTATCTCCTCCTTTCCCCATAGAGACTCTTCCTTGGGAAACTTGAAGCCCCCAAGCCCTCTGGTGTGATGTAAATGTATGGCTACGTGCAAGCTTCTCTCTGACCAGTCTCTGCTCTGGGGTGACATGCTGGGGCCAAGGTCAGGGGGTTGAGGATGTGAGGATAGGGGGATAAACTCTTCCACGGTTTATTTTTTTCCTTCTACCTCCTTAAAAATACAATTTCACACAGCAAAGGCTTGTTCCACCCTCTTTGGATCTCTGTGCTAGCTTCACATTTCTTCTGCTAGAGTCATTTTGACTAAATAATTTTAAAAGACCCCTTACCCTTTCCCCCAAACCCCAGCTGTGCTCCTCCATTACATCACTGTGCCCTCATCAAGGCACGTGAACTCACCTCTTCACTTCACTTGCATCAGGATCCACAGCTCTTGCTGGAGGTGCTCCAGCTTCACTGCTTTTGCAGATTCTAGACTGTGCTCTGCATCCTTCACCCCCCAAATCCCTCCCCACCTTTTCCCCAACACATTTCCCCAGTGAAGCCGTCATTGACAGTCTAGTCTAGGTATCCCTGGTGTTCACTCCTGCTAGCGTACCACTTATGTTTGTTTCTAATGTAATTGTGACTATTTTAGTTGATGTTTCTGTCCCTCATTAAATTAAAACACAAAGGGAAAAATTTACCAAAAGTTTTCTATACCCCAGGGACTTCACTTATGTTATGTGATATTTAAAATAAAATAACCCTAAGAGGTAGATACCATTGTTATCATTCCCATTTTATAGATGAGGAAACTGAGGCATGGAGAAAGTAATCCGTTTATTCAAAGTCACCCGACTTAGAGGTGGCAAAGTTGGTCACAGACCAGACAGGTAGTTTGGCTGCAGAGGCCACACTCTTCACCACTCTGCTCTCTGCCATGATAGTAAGGGCTGTCTTTGTATTTGCTTATCATGGTATCCTACTGCCTACCTCTTGGCACACAACAGATCCTCCATAAATACAAATGGACTCATGGAAGCTGACCAATTACTTTTTCTTAATTTTAGGGTTTCTTTACTCCTTGTTGCAGGGAGAAGGGAAGGGGACAGATACACATACACACTAATGTTGGTGGTAAAAACTCGGCCTTCAGACACTTTTATAGAAAAACCACAGAAGTCCTGGGAGGATGGAGCTGACACAGGACTGTGATCTCTGGACCTGATGCTGCACCTCCCTGCTTGCCTTTCAGTTACTGTGGTCTGTTCTGACCCTGCTCCACCTCGGTGTCAATGAAAAACAGCCCAGCAACACTTGCCATGAAATCTGGCCCAAGAATCATGGAAAGGGATGGCGGGTGGAGAGCCCAGTTGACATTCTCCATTTCAGATGTGGTCAAGGGCAGAGTTCCCACTTAGTGTATCCTCAGCTTTGGCCCTGTGGTGACTAAGAAGGATGATTCATCAGTAATCTTCCTATTTTCACCATTAAAACAATTCTAACCCAATCCAGTGTCCATGGCCATGGAGGGCAAACCTTAGCAATGTTGAGTTTGTTAATATTTAAAGCAGAGGTTGGAGAGGATGGAGAACATAAAGGCAGTCCCTCGGGGAACCCATAGCCTGACTTCAGGTTCACTGCAGAGGTTAAGGACAGGGTTTCTGATCACAACCATTTTCTTGCATCCAACTCTACAAAAAGTATCCTGGGCCAGGCACTGTGGTTGTTGCTGTGAGTACAGAGAGGAATGAGATGAAGTTACCTCCCTGGGTGTGTGTGTATGGGGCATACATTTACATCCACTGTAATGGCAGGCTGACTGTACTGGCCTAATCCAGTTCACTGTTAAAATATAGGAAAATCATTAAAATAAATTTTAAGGGATTATAGGTGCATTTGACATTACATGATGGATAAATGACAAGTTGTCTATAAAGGAAATTTTATGACTTTTCACATTAAAATGTATTTACATTATAACTTTATAGTGATTCTCACAACAAAACTCTTTGGTGTTTTCTTTAGTAATCAAAAATTATCATTCTCTGTCCAATATATAATCAGTCCATTTTATTAAATTAAACAAAAATGCTTGAATATATCACTTTTCCCATGAGTTGAGATACAGATAAAGGGCCTCTCCAACCCTAGCTCCTAGTTCTTCTCTCTGGAGGCAGGCACTGTCACCAGTTTACTTTTGAGAAAGATTCTGTGCCTAAACACATACATGTATGCATGGGGTTTTACACAAATGGTAACGAACTATAGATAGACTTTACTCTGGCCTTTTTTTTCATATCAGTAGGTAAGGGACAAGAAATCTTTTTTCTTTTTTTGGCTGCATAAGATTCTATCTATTGAATGAGTATATCACAATTTATTTAATCTTTTATTAGGAATAATTAGGCTGTTTTCTATCTTTAGCTGTTACTATGATAACCTTGATGCTAATTTTATTATACATATTTATGCAGGGTATAGCCATGAGCTGAAGTCTTAAAACCGTAATTGACCTAAATATAGGTAAAGTCCCATTTCATTGGGGGTTTGTTTTAGAGGGTTTGTTGGGCATCTTCACCAATAATGCCACATCTGAGGACATTTGAGCAGAATCAGTAAACTGGAAGATTACTTAGAAACACCTTTTTTTTTTAAACAGTGAAGACACAGATACTACATATTATTGTAAGATGAAGTCATTCTGCTTCTCTTTGAAAACATGGACTTCTCATACATGGAGATACGTTTTATCTGTCAGTTCTTCCTGGTGTGTGAGACAGGCTAGGATCTTATTATGGTTTGGCTTCTCCCTAACAGTGTGATTGTGGGCAAACAACTTATTTTTTTCTGAAAACTGTTGTATTCTCTGTAAGATCTGGATGAAATACCTACCTCATAGGGCTTCCATGAGAAATAGTTGAGATAATGTATGTGATGTGCTGCACAGTGCTTTCCAAATTTGCCCAATAAATAGATCTTAGTCCAAAAAAATAAATAAAAATAATAAAAGGAAGAATTGTCATTGGAGCTCTGCCTAAGAGGATCTGGAAGGTTGATGAGATGATGGAAGAGTATTCCTGGTAAGTGGGGTGGATTCAATGCAAGTCTGAAAGATGGTGTTTTTGAGGCTAGGAAGCCATTGGTCTGGAATGGATGATGCATTCGTTATTGAAGGCAGGTCTGGTACTACATGAGGTGGGGAACGCATATCGTAGTCATAGCTTGGAGGGACTTGGCTAATGGCGAGGGTTGGGGAAATGACAGTGGGCAGGAATCTTCCCTCCCCTCCTCTGTCCCATCTCCAACATCTACAGCTAAAATTCAGCTCTCAGACAATAAGGGTGAAGGCAGAGAAGATGAGACCCACAATCCACATGGCTCCTCCTTCGGGAGGCTTGACCAGCCCTAAGCTTCCTGGGGATTTAATTCACAAATGCTTATTTCATATCATCCTTTCCACACCATTCCACCTGTACATCAAACCAATCTATAATTGCTGTTAAATTAAACCCTAACCAAAGTCCGGCTATTTCAAGTCACCCTGTTAGATGTTGAGAAGAGATATCAAACTTGGCACATAAAGACAAGCAGCCTTTGTGTGCCAAGTTCATACTGTATTTTTATAATAGTTCTATGAGTTCGGTGTAGATGATAAGCTGAAGCTTTAAAAGGTTAAGTAGCTTGCCCAGGGCCAGGTAGGGTAGTGAGTGATTGAGCCTGCATGCAAACTCTGGAAGCTCCCTGGCCCTTCGTTTCCTGGTCTGTTATGTAAGGAGACTGTAAATGCATCACGGCGTAGCTGAGGATTAAATGCCATAGCATAAGTAAAGCCCTGGCACCGCACCTCACACCTAGTTACTGTGGTGATTTTCATTGCTTTCCCCAGAGTGAGTACCCCCTGGCAGAGCTGGGACTGGGGCTTGGGGCTTTCTGAGCTCCCCATAAATTCATGCTTTTTTTTTTTTTCAACTCCATACTGTCACCCTGCAAGATGATACAGCATATTTTAGTTTAGCTTCTCCATATAAAAACTGAAGGTATAAATAGACTAGAGAATGAAATGGCATTAAAGTGATGCTGGAAAAGGGATTAACAAAGTAGATGACTAGTCTGAAGTATGTGCCAATCCACAGTTCTTCAGGATTCACTAAGCTC
Organism: Myotis daubentonii; assembly: GCF_963259705.1. Lineage (NCBI taxonomy): Eukaryota > Metazoa > Chordata > Mammalia > Chiroptera > Vespertilionidae > Myotis > Myotis daubentonii. Next base: position 62,153,694 of record NC_081850.1, on the reverse strand, counting down.
TCTCCTTGGATCAAGTTCAAGTCGAGTGAAAACTGTCATCCAGCGGCTGTCGGACGTTAGCTCGCGATGGCCCGACTTCAGGTGACAACAGCATGACATTGCGCTCGTTGCTTCTACAGCAGTCCCCGCTTCCAAAAAGGCTTGGGAACTTGGCAGATTCAGATTTCCATCCCAATTCCATACTTGTGTGCTCTCTGATCTGGGTTAGTTACTTAACTCCTCTCAGTTTGAATTTCCCCCACTGTCAAATGGGAATAACAATCCCTAGTCACAGGGTTGTTGTAAGGTTATATGAAAATCAAAATTCTAGACAGCACTCTGTACTGTATTGAACTAACAGAGCTCTCAATGAGTTTTACATCTTTTGTATGAAGGTTGCTGATGAGTCTTGGATAGCAGTCCATTATGATATGTATCCTTTATAAGTGCTTCGTTGGAAGGGAGAGCCATTTCTCCCAGTCCAGTGCTCTGTGGACATTACACAGAGAGATGTGCACAAAGTCCGAGGGGAGCCCTGGAGGGATCCATTCTAAACAAACCCGCTGTGTGGGAGCCTGCACTCGCACAGAGGTAAATCAGAAAGCAGCTTCTCCCTCATAGAGGACTTGGAAAGAGTCTATGAGCTCTGTCCAAAAGTAGTTTGGGAAGGCTTAAGTGTAAAATAAGGAATACATTTTATATTAGGACTAGGGGCCCGGTGCACGAAACTCGTGCACTGGGTGTGTGTGTGTGGGGGGGGGGGGGGAGTGTCCCTCAGCCCAGCCTGCCCCCTCTCACATACTGGGAGCCCTCAGGCGTTGACCCCCATCACCCTCCAATCGCAGGATCGGCCCCTTGCCCAGGCCTGACGCCTCTGGCTTAGGCATTCGGCCTGGGCAGCGGGGACCCGCAGCTGCAGCGGCCCCACGATCGTGGGCTTCGCTTTAGGCCCAGGCAAGGGACCCCTAGCTCCTGGGACTGCCAGCTTCGACCTTGCCCAGCTCCCATCGCTGGCTCCACCCCTACTTCCTGCTATCACTGGCCAGGGCGGAAAAGGCACCTGATTCTCCGATCATGGCTGGGGGGCAGGGCAAAGGCGGCCCCAGGGCCGCCTTTGCCCTGCCCCCCAGCTCTTAGCTCCCCCCTGGGTTTCTGATCACTGTCAGTGGCAGGGGGCTTCTTCCTGCTTTCCCTTTCGCCTCCCTGCATTGTGCCTACATATGCAAATTAACCACCATCTTGTTGGCAGTTAACTGCCATCTCAGTTGGCAGTTAATTTGCATATAGCCCTGATTAGCCAATGAAAAGGGTATCGTCGTACGCCAATTACCATTTTTCTCTTTTATTAGTGTTGATTTGGGCGATTATATAAAATTTATTTTGCATTTTATCATACTTTCCCTTCCACCCCTCAGGAAAAGATACAAGAACAATTAAGTAAAAAAATGTAAAAGAGATTAAATATTTAAAAAATTGTCTTTTTTCAGCTTTCTAGGAACACATAATTATTTTATGTGCAACATGTGCATACTCTATTTCCCGTATTACTTCCTTTTCACTGTCCATTTTTTTAATGTCCATTGGAATATTTTTATCTTAATGCTGTTATTCTTTGTTCTATTTCTGTCCTCTCCTTTTGTATTTTTAGGTTATGTCTTTTTGAAGGCAAAACAGTAAATTTGCTCAGTTTGTCAAATAATTGTTAATTCAATTATAGGAAAAAAATTGCAAACCACAAAACAAAATTAAAAACCCCGAAAGAACCCCCCCAAAAAACAAAAAAACCACCCCAAACAACAAAAGAACCCAACTCACCACCACTGCCACCAACCACAGTCATCAAACCATCAAACCCTGCATCCAGACTTTTTCTGAGGCACCCAGTAGATCAACTTCAAAGAGTTGACTGTTCTGTTCAGTTGTTGTTGGCAGTGGTGGTAAAGCCACTATTTTTTTTTTTTTTTGCTTATAGAGTCATATAAACCAATCCTTTATTAATATACTCCCCTCTAATGCTTAGAGTTGAGTGTCCTTTCATGGTATTTTTTTAGTACTAAAGTAGTTATCTCTTTCAACCAATGAAGAACTGATTTTTAATTCCAACCTCATCACTTCGGATCTAGTCACACAGTCAGTCTGTGACTATTTTCTTATCTGTAAAATGAGGAACTATCATGATGATCAAATTAGGTAGGAGATATGAGAGCTCTTTTTAAGGACAATATGATGTTTACCTATGTCTTATTATCATCCCTGTTGAAATTCTATTGCAGAACTATTTTTTCCTAAGAAATAATGGTTACTTTTAATAGTCTATGGAATTATTAAGGAATGGAGATATAAATACCAACTTCTATTTATGTGGAGATATCATAGTTTTTTCTTGAATGATAAATTATATCTGAGAAACATTTAAAAATTCTCACTTAACTGCATTTAAAAGCATGAATTCTATTGGTTTCCCAAATTATTGGTAGCCTCCAAAATTCTTATACTTGGATTAGTTTGGGGCTACTTCCTCTCTTCTTATAGGTTACAAATCTGATCTCCCAGAATTTAAATTAATGGGACAGCAGATTGCCATATTTCTTGTTTTTACAAATCCGTATAAAAGAATATCAATTCAATTTGATTTAATCCCTCTCAATTCAACAAACATCAGTGAGAATTCCAGTGGGGGCCAGATAACAGGGAAGAGACTGGAGAATAAAAAGTTGAGTATGGATTGTGAAGGATGATGTACACCTATGCTGGTTAGCTTGCTTGAAAGTTTTTTCTATGAGCATCATGACAAAACAATTTAATATTTGTGTTATAAGACTTCATTGTTGATAAGTGTTTTGCTTAACTCTTACTTTATCTTGATAATAATCAGATGTGATAGATTTTCACTATTTCTCTGTTACAGGTAAGAACCCTGAGATTTATTTAGTGAGGTTGAAATTTGCTTAAGTGTGAATCCCCAGCTGGTTTATGGCAGAGCCAAGATTCACACACAAGAGCCTGCTTCTAAATTCTACTTTTTTCTTTCTTCCACTCTACTGCATCCATCCCAAGAAAGATAATACATTCATCAAATAAATTATGGTCTCATTTTTGTGTTTTAAATTGGCACAAATAACATCTGTTTCTTCTTGCCAAGTTCACTACTCCTCATCTGTCTGTTCTCATGACATATTAGACATACCAGAGCTTTGAACTTCTTAGAAGAAAGGAACTGTCTAAATTGAAGATACTATTATTGTTGCTGTTACTATTAGCCAAGACAAACGAAAAGTGGTGAATAGAGCATCTCTTGTCTTACTAGAATGCTTTAATTAAGGAGATTGGTTATTTTCATTCCCTGTAGCTATGTAATGATTAATGCAATGTGGTACAATACACTCAGAGAATAAGACATATCTCACTGAGACCAGTCAGCATGTGTACTTCTCTAAGGAGAAAAGATTGGAGGCCAGATTGGAACCAATGCTGACATCTGACTCTACAGTAAAACATTATGCTAGATGTTGAAAATTCTACAGAGCGATTTATTTCCAGTGCAGGGGCCATAAAATTATCTAGTGAAACTAATTTTGAAAACACTTTTTTTATAGATGAAAGTGAAAAAAAAGAGAAATTCAATTTTGTCTTCTAGAGCAAAGATATTGCATGGCAGATAAATAGCTAAAAATTGCTTTACCCTATAACACTTATAGCTACACAAAAAAGTCAACACACAGTTTTCAGTATAAGCAAAGTAGAATCACAATAAAAGTAGTTACATAGATCCAGCAAACAGAGGAGAACCAAGATGGCGGCATAGGTTAACGCCGGAGTTTGCTGCTTTGAACAACTACTTCAAAAGTGAAACTAAAACACGGAACGGACATCACCCAGAACCCCAGGAACGCTGGCTGAGTGGAAGTCCTACAACTAGGAGGAAAGAGAAACGCACACGGACACTCAGAGGAGGCGCAGTGCTGAAGTCAAATTCTGAGGTGCGGAGTGCGCGGAGCGGGCTGGCGGAGGAGGGCGCGGTTGTTGTTTTCAATCTGGAGGGAGTCGCAGACTCTGAGCTCCAGACACAGGTGAGTCTTTAGGGACCCAGACTCAAACGGGAGAAGCGGGACTGTCTGGCTTCCGTCAGAGCGAGTGCAGCTTTCTCTCCGAGCTTTGCAGCAGGGTGCTGGGACTCAGAGAGGCAGAGCCCCTGGGGACAGGACTGAGAGCCGCCATAACTGCTCTCTCTGGCCCACCCTGTTGATCCTGTGCGACCCGCCCCGCCCAAGCCCTGCACAGAGGCATTTGCCGGATAGCCTCAGGCAAAGGCTAGATTAGCACCTCCCTAGAGGACAGAAGTTCTCTCACTGCTGACACAGCTGATTCTCATAGCCACTTGGCCTGGAGGTCAAACCCTCCCTGGAATTAGCTACAACAATCAAGATTTATCTATAAGACTTCGAACAAAGACCACTAGGGGGTGAACCAAGGAAGCATAACAAAATGCGGAGACAAAGAAACAGGACAAAATTGTCAATGGAAGAAATAGAGTTCAGAACCACACTTTTAAGGTCTCTCAAGAACTGTTTAGAAGCTGCCGATAAACTTAATGAGATCTACACGAAAACTAATAAGACCCTCGATCTTATATTGGGGAACCAACTAGAAATTAAGCACACACGGACTGAAATAACGAATATTATACAGACGCCCGACAGCAGACCAGAGGAGCGCAAGAATCAAGTCAATGATTTGAAATGCGAGGAAGCAAAAAACATCCAACCGGAAAAGCAAAATGAAAAAAGAATCCAAAAATGCGAGGATAGTGTAAGGAGCCTCTGGGACAGCTTCAAGCGTACCAACATCAGAATTATAGGGGTGCCAGAAGATGAGAGAGAGCAAGATATTGAAAACCTATTTGAAGAAATAATGACAGAAAACTTCCCCCACCTGGTGAAAGAAATGGACTTACAGGTCCAAGAAGCGCGGAGAACCCCAAACAAAAGGAATCCAAAGAGGACCACACCAAGACACATCATCATTAAAATGCCAAGAGCAAAAGATAAAGAGAGAATCTTAAAAACAGCAAGAGAAAGAAACTCAGTTACCTACAAGGGAATACCCATACGACTGTCAGCTGATTTCTCAACAGAAACTTTGCAGGCCAGAAGGGAGTGGCAAGAAATATTCAAAGTGATGAATACCAAGAACCTACAACCAAGATTACTTTATCCAGCAAAGCTATCATTCAGAATTGAAGGTCAGATAAAGAGCTTCACAGATAAGGAAAAGCTAAAGGAGTTCATCACCACCAAACCAGGATTATATGAAATGCTGAAAGGTATCCTTTAAGAAGAGGAAGAGGAAGAAAAAGGTAAAGATACACATTATGAACAACAAATATGCATCTATCAACAAGTGAATCTAAGAATCAAGTGAATAAATAATCTGATGAACAGAATGAACTGTTGATTATAATAGAATCAGGGACATAGAAAGGGAATGGACTGACTATTCTTGGGGGGGAAAGGGGTGTGGGAGATGTGGGAAGAGACTGGACAAAAATCATGCACCTATGGATGAGGACAGTGGGTGGGGAGTGAGGGCGGAGGGTGGGACGGGAACTGGGAGGAGGGGAGTTATGGGGGGGAAAAAAAGAGGAACAAATGTAATAATCTGAACAATAAAGATTTAATTAAAAATTAAAAGAAAAAAAAGTAGTTACATAACTTTCTTTGTCTCAACTACCAACCTTATGCCAGCTATGGGTCTCAGTTGCCAACCTTATCCCAGATGGGTGCTATGGGTGTGGATAATCAATTATCTTTACCTCTTAGGGAAACTGAACTCTATTTAATAGCTGTGCTCTTGAATATTTTTCCCTAACAGAGGATCAGCCTTACCATCTATAAAATAGAGGAAACAATACCTATCTCGTGGGTTCCTATATAAAGCATGTCTTTGAATACAGAGTCCAGCTTGAGTAAGTGCATCATAACTTGGAGTGAAGATACTGCTGCTGACAATGGTACATTGGCACCAAGCTTTCACCACCTTTTTGAATAGCCCAAGAAAGCATTTCTTTATTTTTTTTAAAAAAATATATTTTTATTGATTTCAGAGAAGAAGAGAGCGGGAGAGAGAGATAGAAACATCAATGCTGAGAATCATTGATTGGCTGCCTCTTGCTGGCCCCACACTGGGGATCGAGCCCACAACCCAGGCATGTGCCCTTGACCAGAACTGAACCTGGGAACCTTCAGTCTACAGACGCTCTCTCCACTGAGCCAAACCGGCCAGGGCAAGAAAGCATTTCTTGACCATTGGCCTTTGGATTCCACTGGCAGGGGTTGCATCTCAGCCACTTTTAGAACTTGATTGTGGCCCATAGTCCCACATCCGGTTTTTTCATTCAGTCCCAAGTCTTCAGTGTGGCCCTGAGAGGGAGTCCTATTGCTCTGTCTGTGTCCTTTGGGTACTTGAAGGAGAGTCATCTGGTCCTTGGCCTCAGAATCTCAGGACTCTTGTTCTCCTGGAATCCTGCTGGAGTGTCTATGAAACTGTCTCACCTCTGTGCAGCTGACTTCTGCTCATTACTGGGCTCAGCCAGCATGCTGGGAAGAATCACTGAAGACTGGGTCCCTATGGAGCTTTGCAATCTTGCATCAGAGTTAATGAGATTCCACTGTGTCTCCCCCACTATCCTAGACCACAGTTCTCCCCATGCAGTGTGTGCATCTCACTCTTACCTTCGTCCCAGAGCCTGACCTACTGTCTGTTGCATTGCAGCTTCTCATTGAATTTTTTGTGAATTGAACTTTCTGACTTCATTTTCTGCACTGTACCCAACGTTGATGTTGCTGAAGATGAAATGATAATGACAATGGTAGTCATGGACAAAAAGAGAGAAATGGACAGAGTTAGGAGACAAAGGTAGTCAACAACCATGGGATACAGGCTATGAGTCTGGATGTTTAGAAAGGGCAGAGGATGTCACACCAACTGTCAACCAGAGAAAAGAAGGGCTACACATTCCCTATTGAGACTTGAATCATAAAAAGAGTTTACTCCCATGATCCACGCAGCAACATAAAATTGATAAAAGCCAACATTTATTGAGTACTTAGTGTGTGCTAGTCACTGTTCTAATAAATACCTTGCATCTATTATCTCATTTGAGCTTTTGAAAATCCTGTGAAGAAGTCAGTACTACTATTATTATCTCCACTGTATGGATGAGAAAACAGACACATAGAGATACGTGATCTGTTCAAGATCACACAGCTTGCTATTGGCAGAACCATGAGTTGGACCCAGACAGTGTGACTCCAGAGCTATCCTCTAAACCACTACTATTGCCCTTGGGGCCCAAGGCAGTAAAGTCACAGGGTTTTAGGTGCAAAATGAGATATAATCGCTTTGGAAAACTAGGCATTACAAACTTGACTTTGGTTTTATTCTTTATTCTTTCACTGATCAATTAAGGAAAATTAAAACATCAATGTTAAGCTAAAGCCACAAATTAGTGGATCAAAAATCCAGAAGCTGGGGATAGACCGAGATCATAGTAAAAGCAGATTGACAAATGCATACCAAAGCCAGGATGTTCCCTAGATGCAAGGATCCCAATATAGACATAGCCTTACATGTGTGATTGGGAAGACTGAGGCTCTGAGCCTGAACCAGAGAATGACAGTCATTTCCAGATACAATTATTACCTGTCAAAACGGTGAAGGGCAAAGTGGAGGCATTGATAATCCTCAGTGAACTAGTAAACAGAAATAAGGACTGATTGTGTCTAACTGTTGTAGTGCCCCCTGGTCCTTCCTTTTTGTATAGACTTAACTACGATGTTCTTCCTTGAATATTTTCCTTAATATATACTAGTAAAACAGTTTTTATTTCTTTTAGAGACCTGACCAATTATTGTTCTCACATTCATGTGACCATGGGAACATGAGCCTATAGAAATGTTTTATGGGCTTAGATCATAACTCCACAATAGGAGAGGGAAGTACTTAGATCATTTGATATCCACAGGAGTGAATAATAGCTGGGAAAACAGGCTTTCAAAGATCTTTAAAATAAATTGATAATCTGATTCATTTAAGAAAAAGTAGAAATGTATATTTTTAAGATATGCTGCCTACATCTCCTTATTGGTATCAGAAACTCACTAGTCTGGAATTAACTAGTCCACTATTTACTTTGATTAAAACAACTTTGGTTTAATACACTCAAAGAGAGGAAAAACTATTCCATTGACAGAATTCTAGTTCTTTTCTTTCTAGAATATATTTTATGCTCACTAGCTTGAACCAATTCCTCATCTTTGTGATTTCAAACTACATGGAATGTATTTGTAATCTGAGCCCAGTTTTTGACTTAGGGATGGCTGTTAAATTCTTATATGGTGTTATAAAGTTTATAGAACAGGAGGGCAGCATTTCTCTTGCATGTTCAGAGGAAGATTTGATTTCTGAGATGCTCCCCAACAAAAGGCTGTTGGTGCTCAAATAAACTTTCCTGAAATGATGCAACAGAATCAATATTGTGTTAAAAAATATCTTTAGCTATCTATTAATTAATGTGAAATATATCTAAGAGTTTGTATTATTTTAAAAATTGTTCTAGTTGAGTATAATTTAAAATACTAATGATTAATACTGAAGTTACATATCCGAGTGAATGAAGAAACGAACTGCTTAGAATTGTACAAAAATGCTTAAATGTAAAATGAAAAATAATTTTAATGTAATCATTCAGTGGAAAATGATAAAAAAAAAAGGAATGAATTCCATGTTTTCCTAAAGAGAATATAGTAAATGCAGTTGATTTGCCCTCATGCCTCAGGGTTTTCCTATGAGTATTGTGCCATATTGCAGAACAGTGAGGCCCTCGCACTGTCTGTCTGTGTGGGCCTCTCTGCCCAAACCCTTCAATTCTCTAAGTTCTTACACGTGCTGTTTACCAACAGGGTCCATCCTCTTCTTCTCTGCAGTTGTCACCTGTCACCTCCTATATTTCTCTCAATTCTGATCTCCTTCAGTTTTCTTCTGATGTGATGTGCAGTTTTTAGAACTACTAATAAAACTTGATTAATACATTTTGAGAGATATAACTTTAATAAAGTATATATAACTTTAAATGTATGATATTTAGGGAACATTTATTTTTAATGTTCTTTTTATTTCCTCTTATTCCCTCTAGTTAAATGATTGTTGTTTTGTGTGTGCAGCATTTTTACTTCTTAATGTATCTGATTACTGGATGAAGATATTTTTGGGTTTATTTAAAAAATTAACATATTTTCACTATAAATACCATTGATCTTATTCACAATTAACCCTGTCAGTAGATTTCCTGATAGTTTCAACCAGGCTATCACCAAGGTACTTTCATTCCCCTGGTAGCAACATAATATAATTACACACAAATTAAATAACAGTGGAGGGTTTATAAAGTTCTGAGATTGCACACAGAAATGAATGAAGGCTATAACACAGAGCCATGTCAATCACACCAAAAGAAGACTTGCAAATGACCCTAAAGTGACACAATAGAATATCTATCACTTTTATTGAAAGCTCTGTTCAGTGGTGTTTCCACTGTTGATTAAGCTGAGCTGCCTGGTCGTACGGTCTTAGACTTCTGCATTTATTCACATCTCTACAGAGAGAAGTCATGTGCAAATCTCTAAAACTGCATTTTGCCTGGACACCACATTTTTTTAATATGTAAAACAGAGAACAAAGTGAATTCTTTACACCCAAGGCTATATGTATTAAAATATAGCTGACAAATCTGGTCCATTAGGCTAACTACCAGGCTATGTTAAATAAGAAACTTACATGGGTGTCTTTTTTATTTTAAATTTATTTTTGTTGTTACGAGTATTAGAGATGTCCCTCATTTTTCCCGCCTTTACCTCATTATTGTCTGTGTCCACAGGCTATACATATATGTATATGAGTTCTTTGGTTAATCTGGACTTTTTAATTAATTAATTATTTATTTATTTTTAGAAAGGGTCTATTAGGCCATTGCTAGAAAAAATGACCAGTCTTGTGACATAGAGTCTAAAACACCAGAAGCATGGTCTGGTTGGAAAGACAGACATGTCTGTCATCCTGGAATTGTGCAAGAGTTTTTTTTTTACATCAAATAGGGGGAGAAAGATGAAAGCTATTCCAAAAGGATCTGCATTAGCTATAGACTGAAGGGATGGGAGAAGCTGAAATGGCCTAGTTCTGGGACAGATGCAGAGTCTGCAGGGAAGACCTGTCCACCTTGTGTTTAGCTGTAGCAGCAGATTAGAAAGTTCATGTGTAAGAAGCAGAGGCTTCTGGGATTCTATGCCGCCTGGCTCCATTCTCTTTTGGATAATCTCAGAAATAGGACCTGGAAATGAATCCTAAATTCCAAAGGATATACAAGAATGTGAGCAGTTTTTTTTTGTTGTTTTTTTGTCAGAGCTGGTCCATGGCGATTATTAATAGGCTAACTCTTCTGTCTCTCACTCTCTGGCTGCTGTAATTTTAATTTAGAACTGTTCAGAGGATTTTTTTTTTCTTGTTAGCAGCTAGAAATTTAAAAAGAAATCACAGAAAGTTCAGATCTAAATCCCTTAAAGCAGTGGTTCTCAACCTTCCTGACGCTGTGACCCTTTAATACAGTTCCTCATGTTGTGGTGACCCCCAACCATAAAATTATTTTCGTTGCTACTTCATAACTGTAATTTTGCTACTGTTATGAATCGTAATGTAAATATCTGATATGCAGGATGTATTTTCATTGTTACAAATTGAACATAATTAAAGCATAGTGATTAATCACAAAGACAATATGTAATTATATATGTATTTTACGATGGTCTTAGGCGACCCCTGTGAAAGGGTCTTTCGACTCCCAAAGGGGTCGCGACCCACAGGTTGAGAACTGCTACCTTAAAGCAACACGATACAAAGAACAGAACTCTGGCCTTGATGTCTAGAGGCCCAGAGGAGTCTAGATGCAGCAAAGCTTGAGCCTGTTACTAAGTAGCTTTGTGACCTTGAAGCTTCATTTCTCCCTGAGCTTCATATCCCTTCTCTGAAAAGGGGGGAGTTTGGATGAGATGCTCTAACATCTATTCTAGCTCCACACAATGGGGTGTAATGAAGTGCTGCTTCACCCAGGACACGGAGCGAGGGCCCGCAGTGGCTGGTTTATTCATGACGCAGGGAAGGAGTGCGGGCTCTTCTCCCTTTGCTCTCTCTCAGGCTCTCGAGGCCACTTCTCCTTTTCCAGTGCTGCCCTCAACTGCTGGCATTTTTAAAGCAAGGGATGAACTATGAGGAGCTTGTTGAATTCTCTGGTGCAAGCATGTCAAACTCAAAGGCTAACACTGGCCAAGTAAACAAGGTTTAAGTTTCTGTGGGCCACAAAAAAACAAAAGCTTCAATTTTAATAGAAATGTAGGTTTATTTCGATAGAGACATGCTGAATACAAAGGGCTGAAATAAATGAGTAATTGTTAACATAAAATACTAGAACATTTTAATAAAAATTAATATTTTTTCTTGAACATTAGCTTACCAAACACTGAGTCTGCACAAGTTAATAAGTGTAACGCAAATAAACCCATTTTTTTTCTTGTTCTCTGAAAGCAAAATATTTCCTGTTGCGCACACCAAACAAGTCAGTCCAAGACTAATGATGTGGCAATTGGCTGCTAAAATATTCGCTGCTAGTATTAGTGGAGAGAAATGGCGTGCTTGTGTGTAAGGCGCGTAAGGGAAATGAATGCAACGCAATTATAGTAATCAGTCATTAGCGAACGTGGTAGTTCGTTATTAATAATTATGTATAATAGGATATTGTAAAAATTAACTTACGAAATTTTTATTAAAATGTTTCTTACATACCGTTATATTGGCTGGGCCGCAAAACATATTTGTTGTGGGCCGTGAGTTTGACATGCTTGCTCTAGTGTCGCACTAGATTGAGTGAAACCTAATGTTGGGCAACTCTGGCTGCACCAGGTCAAATGACACGCTCACAGATAGAGGACAGGAAACAAAAGCACAATCCTTAGCATGGGACCAATTTCCATGGATGGGTACTGAGAGTTACAATATGAAGCTATATGGGGGCCCTGAAATGAGGGAATCAGAACTTAGTTCTATTTCATTAGAAACCCAAATTTATCAACCCCCATTGGAAGCATGGCCTAATTCAAGTCCTGTCAGACTATAATAAAGTGGGAGGTGTGATAGGAAAGATTAGCTGGTATATTGACCTATTTAGTGGTATAATGACTAGCTTAGGCACCGGCATGGGAATAACTATTCAGGAAGGAACATTTTGAGGAAGCACCAGGGCAGTCAGTGGTAGAGGCTGACATCATCTATTTGCCATCATTTATAATGAGGTTGGTTCATGCTACTCATCTCTTGCTCTATTAGTTTCAGTGTAGTGCCTAGTTCTTGTTTACTTCTAATCAACTAAGCCTCACATAATCCTTTGGACAAGAAATATATTCATTGGAAGACAGTCAAAGGAAAATATTGTGACACATTTAAAAATATGTGACAGATAATTTTCATGCAATGTAAACATAGCCCCACATACAGTCTCACCCCTTCATCTCAGGTTTTTGCATCTATTCTAAGTAAGGCTAACATTTCTTTTTAAGTGTATGTTCTGGAGCAATATTCTAATCTGTTTATCATGGACAATAGCATGAAGCTGTTGAAAAGGGGTGAATGTGTGTGTCTGGGTGTAAACTGGAAATATTGCTTCATTTTATGACATTCTTAAAACCAAATTTTACGATCCCTTCTTTCTGTTGTGGGATCCTCTGGGTCCTTTTGACTTTTTCCCTGCTATGGAGTCAGCTGGCGCCTAGACAGAGGCCCCCGAATGCAGTTTAGTATGTCTCAACAGAACCCTGGGTAATGGCTTTTAATGAATACTGCCCACACTGTGGGCATTGAAATTGGGGACTGTCAGCAAGGCAGATAAGTCAATTTTAAGGATCCTCTAGGGGAGCTGCAAAGAGTTCCTCTCACTGTTGATGGCATATCCTGTCACAACTTCAGCCTCTGGAAATGCTTTGATTTAGCAGCAAGTTGGAGCTTTTAAACACGCCAATGGGCCTTTGTTGGCAACTGCTCTGCCTGTATGCACAGAGGGCTCATTCTTCCACGGAGGCCAGACGGCCCGCTGAGGGGCCAAACCAGTTTACACTGATGTTGCTGGTGGGAGGGAGCAGCAAGCAAGCAAGCATGGACCAGCGTGGCCTATAAAGGCACCATTTATCCCTTCCCAGCTCTGTATCTTCTTCCCCAAATGCATGCCCCTTTCAGCGTGCCTCTTGCTTAATGGCCTTTGAGCTGCAATCCTACAGACTAAAATACCTCTGACACTCCTCTAAAATAAATTCCTGAACATACAACAGAGGCTGCTACAAGGTGCCTTCCCAGTGTCCCTTGGGGAAAATGCTTTGCGGAGAAAGTAATGTCATCATACGCCCCTCCACACGCCCACATTTCCCTTTGATCTCAGTGTTTACCTGTGGCTTTTTGGTACCAAGGCAAACTGGGTATTGAGCGTTTGACTTTGAAATAGGTCTGGTTCTCCAATAGGCATTCTTTGAAGTCAGATCCATTATGCATTGTTTATTGCCCTTTCAAACATACCCACATGTATTTCTAAGACCAATGCTCTTTTTCACTCATTCAAAAGGAGCACTGGAGTTTGTTGCCAAATTGGCTATCCTTTGATATTTTTAAAATGAGAAAAATAATATCTCTGGAGTCCATTTTGTCCACTTACAAATTATTTTAACAATATATGTTAAGGGCAATTTTACATTCTCTCTATCCCATTACTATCTTCCAAAACACAATTATATGTCAATTGAGTGACTCAGAACTTCTTCTGCCCAAGTAATAAATCATAAGTGTAATGGGTAAAAAGAATTTGTCATTGTTCAGTGTGTATACAGAGTTATGTGGCATATAACCTCAAATTTCTTTCAGATCATATATAAATACATAATAAAATAATAATACTCATTAGTCAACACCAAATATAAGTTCCAGATGTCTGAACATCAAAGTATTTATAGGCCTATAGGAACCGCCTTAAGACAGGAACAGTTCTTCAGAAATGGCACTGGAAGAAAGCAGGCTACAAAAACCTCCCAAATTCTCTGAAACAAAAGCTATTCTTGTTTATACATAAATTATGAATGACTTTTTAAGGGCTGACTCATTGGCCAGTGCATGTGCCTACAAATCCGGTTTCACAAGAGAATGGGAGCTGACTGGACTAACAGGAATCCTCCAACAAATCATTTTTCCCAGCTTGTCTCTAAAGCCAGTCAATTTGGGGTTTCAGCCACCGCTCTGGTTGAGGCACAGCGGGGTTTGTTGCTTTAACTGGGAGCCCTGCCACGGCTCCGATGCCACTCGGATTGCCGAGCAGGAGCTGCCTGCTTGAAGCACTTCGTGGGCCAGCTCTGCTGTTTGCCAAGAGGCCTTCGGAGCCCTGGTGCTCTCAAGCTAGTTTTTGAAAGAGGGGACTTGGCAGCCCCCTCAAGTGGTGGGATTGGAGTGGCCACACGTGGACCCCTTCCCCGAAGCCACTCACCCCAAACAACTGCAATTCCCAAGCCTTTTCTTCGGATGTTGGCCTTGTGTCCTGAGATACTGCCCTGATGGACAAGAGCATCAGTTTCTAACTCTACTTATGCCATTTATTCACTGCCTGACCTTAAGCAAATGAGTCAACTGTCTTCAGGTTTTCTCATTCGTAACATGAGATGTCATACAGAATAGCCCTGCAGATCCTCTCCAGCTTTGATGAGCTATGATTTGCTTTTCCTCTACATAAAAAGAAATAAGTGAATGTACTACTTAGTTCATCAATGTGATGTATTGGATCCCAGTGACCAACATTGCTAATGAATGGCTTAATTAATTATGACTCAGTATAAGACCTCATCGCTAACACAGACCTTCCAACACTTGAAACATTTCTCTCTTGCAAGGAGAAGAGGGGGCAGAATATGATTATTTTCTGAGAGTTGAAGCCCAGACAACTTGTTGGCAATATGAAAAAAAAAATTTTATCCTTTCTTCCTCAGATCTTCCTCTTACAGGAATTTTTTTTATAGGAAGAGAGGGAAAAAAAGAAATTCACTTTTTAAATGCAGTGATTCAAACCCTCCAATGACTGATAGTGGATGAATGTCAAGAATTTTGAACATGAGTTATCCATCTTAGTGTTTCTACCCCAAATGCTTTCTGTTGATTTCTCTAATCATGGAAAAATGTCCCTAGGAAGGAAGTGTTTGGTTCTTGCAGCGTTGAATAGGGAGATAAGTATTTGGATCTGAGCTCCATTGAACCTCTTTGGGAAGCTGTTTAAGTGGATGTAACCACACTTCTCTTCTTTCTTTTCTCAGGAGGAATTTGTTTTTATTGGCACACTCTTCCAGGAATCCCGAATTTCCTCTGCTAAAGTTTGATCACTCCAAGGTGGTAGTGGTGTTTAATGATCAGTTTTAATTAATAAATAAATGACTGCAAACTCTGTAGTCAACATGGAATAAAGTCAGCATGGAAGAGAGATTACTTAAACCTTGAAACTCTAATGTTGCACAATTAACAATAAATCCATTATTACTTGATGTATTTTCTCAAACAAAAAACACATGTGACTGGGAATTTAAAAACTGAGCAGGCATTGGCAAATGTTTTCCAAATATAATACACCATCCTGACAGCTAATGCATCAGCAATGTTTACTTCAGCAAATGTTTCCAATTTGGAGGGAGAAAAAAATGAATGTCTAATAATAATCTTTTACATTGGAACATGTGTACGGTGCTTTACAGTTTACAAAGCACTTTCAGTGTATACATCCACTCCACTGATCCTTAAAGCCGCCCTGGGAGGTCGATGGGACCCACGTTATCTTCCAGCGACTTGTAATTCCCCGCTCTTGTCATGCTGTTTTGCGTCTTTGGGATTTCACACGTGCTCTTCCTGAGTCCTGGAATGTCCTCTTCTCCCTCCTCTCTCCATTCTTCATCTTGTTAATTCCCAATCAACTTTAAAAATCAGCGCAACTGCCGCCTCTTTTCAGATCCTCTGGAAGCCTCCAGTCTGATGCAGATGGTTTCCTTCTGTGCTTTTTCTGTGCTCCACACGGTGTAGCACCGATCACATGTTACTGTAATGATCTGTTGGCTTCTCTCTCTCTCACTAGAATGTGTGCTAACTTGATTGCATGGATCTTGTCTTATTTACCTGCCACTGTTCCTGTAACATAATAAGGACTCATAAATGATGAGATGAGGAAACTGATGCTCATGAATTTAAGTGTCTCGTTCAAGGTCACACAGCTAGTGAGAGACAGAGGTTGAACTTTAACCTGTGCTGTGGTTCTCCCAGTGCAGTAGTCTTTCCTCAGTATCACACTGTTTGCTCTGCTCATTTCTACTGAAACACATTAAATCAGCGATTCTCTACCTGTGGGTCGCGACCCCTTTGGCGGTAGAACGACCCTTTCACAGGGGTCGCCTAAGACCATCCTGCATATCAGATATTTACATTACAATTCATAACAGTAGCAAAATTACAGTTATGAAGTAGCAACGAAAATAATTTTATGGTTGGGGGTCACAACATGAGGAACTGTTTTAAAGGGCCCGAAGGTTGAGAACCAGTGCAAATGACCATGGATATGGCATGATAGCATCTTGAGGGTATTTCTGCAGCAGATATAAGAAATAACTGGGAAGAAGCATGCTTACTTCTCTTTTTACTTCTTTATTCACTTAGTATTTTTTAACTCACTACTTCTGATAGTGATTTGAGGCAGCTTAATATAAAGTTTACTAGGGGCCCGGTGCACGAAATTCGTGCACTGGGTGTGTGTGTGGGGGAGTGTCCCTCAGCCCAGCCTGCCCCCTCTCACATACTGGGAGCCCTCAGGCGTTGACCCCCATCACCCTCCAATCGCAGGATCGGCCCCTTGCCCAGGCCTGATGCCTCTGACAGAGGTGTCAGGCCTGGGCAGGGGACCCTCATTTCCCCCCATCACTGGTTCTGCCCCCAGGCCAGGCCTGATGCCTCTGGCTCAGGCATCAGGCCTGGGCAGGGGACCCCCCAGACCCCTCCGATTGCTGGCTCTGCCCCTTGCCCAGGCCTGATGCCTCAGCCAGAGGCGTAGACCCCCATCACCTGATCGGCCCCTTGCCCAGGCCTGACGCCTCCTCCAGAGGTGTCAGGCTTGGACAGGGGACCCCCATCTCCCCCCGATCACTGGCTCTGGCCCCCGCCCAGGCCTGAGGCCTCTGGCCCAGGAATCATGCCTGGGCAGGGGACCCCCATCTCCCTCTGATCACTTGCTCCACCCCCCGCCCAAGCCTGACGCCTCTGACCCAGGCTTCAGGCCTGGGCAAGGGGACCATCATATCCCCCCAATCCCCGGCTCAGCGCCCCGCCCAGGCCTGATGCCTCGGCCAGAGGAGTTGACCCTCATCACCCTCTGATCACCAATCACCGGATCGGCCCCTTGACCAGGCCTGAGGCCTCCGGCAGAGGTGTCAGGCCTGGGCAGGGGACCCCCAGCTCCCCGCGGTTGCAGGCTCCGCCCCTGCCCAGGCCTAACGCCTCTGGCCGAGGCGTCCAGCCCGGGCAGCGGAGACCCGCAGCTGCAGCGGCCCCGCGATCGTGGGCTCCGCTTTAGGCCCAGGCAAGGGATCCCTAGCTCCCGGGACTGCCAGCTTCGACCGTGCCCAGCTCCCATCGCTGGTTCCACCCCTACTTCCTGCTATCACTGGCCAGGGCGGCAAAGGCACCTGATTCTCCGATCATGGCTGGGGGGCAGGGCAAAGGCAGCCCCAGAGCCGCCTTTGTCTTGCCCCCCAGCTCTTAGCTCCCCCCTGGTTTTCCGATCATTGTCAGTGGCAGGGGGCTTCTTCCTGCTTTCCCTTTCGCCTCCCTGCATTGTGCCTACATATGCAAATTAACCTCCATCTTGTTGGCAGTTAACTGCCAATCTTAGTTGGCAGTTAACTGCCAGTCTTAGTTGGCAGTTAATTTGCATATAGCCCTGATTAGCCAATGAAAAGGGTATCGTTGTACGCCAATTACCATTTTTCTCTTTTATTAGTGTTGATGAGAAAGAAGAACAAAAGATAGGAGCCAGGCAAAAGAGAAAGAAAGGAAGGGGGGAAAGTGTTGTATCAGAAATATGAAGCTAAGAAATGTGACTAGCATTTAACTTAAAACTTGGATTTGAGCTGCCTGGGATCCAGGTAGAAAAGGGAACCATGATGTGTTACATTGCTCTTATTATTATGTTAAGAGAGGTATAACCTCTCAGACAAAAGGTATAAACCTCCAGTTCTAAGATAACTAAGTACTAGGGGTGCAATATACAGCATAATGGCTGTAATGACCACTGCTGTATGTTACATATGAAAGTTGTTTAGAGAGTAAATTCTAAGTTTTCATTATAAGGAGAATTTTTTTTCTTTTTCCATTTCTTTTTATTGTACCTGTATGAGATGATGGATGTTAACTAAGCTTATTGTGGTAATCATTTTATATTATATGTAAGTTAAACCTTTATGCTGCACACCTGAAACTCATACAGTGATACATGTTAATTATGTCTCAATAAAAATGTGGAGGGGGGAGAAAGAACATCATAGGAGGCATTTTCCCCCTAGCATTATACTCTAAGAGGAATTTATTACATAGATATTTATATGAGTCCATGAAAAACATAATGGAAAATGCCTTCACCTGCAGCTCATAAAAGAAATTCCTTCATCAAAATTTATTGGATATCTCTTATATGTTAGACAATGTACTGGGATAAAGATTCAAAGGTGAATAAGATATGGCCCTGTGTTCAAAAGACTTCACAGTCAGCTATCAGACTAAATTAATACACAACTAAAGGGACAGAAACCTTTTTCACAGTGATTTTTTTTATAGCAATGTTCATAATAACTGGGTGCATTATACTAAGTTAGAGTTCCCCTGAAGACACCTTTATGAGGCAGCTAAATAAATACAGAATATGTGCATCATTTGTATTTTGGGATTAAAGCTTTCTAGCCAGGCCTTCTTTTTAAAAATCGTAGATTTTAACAAGAATATAAATATTTAAGTATATTATCAATGTTTGATGAATGAAAGGATCAATGTCTTATTTGCTTTCTTTTGGTGTTTTTCTGAATTCTTTCATCTAAAGTCAATGTGAACTGTATGATCGCTGCTCAGCGTAAGAATGTATGTGTTTTAAAAACTTATAAACATTAACCATACATGGAGACATCTTTTTCAACTCTAGCCCACTAGGAAGTAAACCTAATAATAAGTTGTCTGGACTCAGAAAACATGGTTAAAGTGAGAAGTCCACATTTTGTTTCTCTAATTGGTAACTCACTCAGAAAATCCCGCGGCTGGCTCAGCACCAACAGACGACCCCCCAGCTCTGGGCTCATAATGGGGAGCCTATTTTTCTTTTATTACTGGTAACTGGAAAAGCCTAGCAACTATTTTCCATTGACATTCCCTCCAGGATGGAGAGCTTGTTTTTCCTAGATTTTCGTATATTTTTAGGCGGTCATCTTGGGCAGTCTGGCTTTGTATCAAAAGTGGTTTTAATTGAAGAGGTTCTCCCTTGGGCTACTGGGTAGAAAAATACATTCTCTGTATCTCCATGTCTATTTTGGGGGTCATGGCTGGACTCCAGTTCCCCATCTTTTGCGAAGCAGCTGCTCTTTCATGTTATCCCTGCAGTGTGCCTGGGAAAAGGAAAAAGGAAGGAAGGAAGGACCAGAACCTGTGATCAGTCTTCTAAATGGCTGGCTTAGAAGTGTCAACCGTGACAACCTTGCCACCTACTCTGTTTTCTCAAACTGATGGAAAATTTAAAAAATGAGCCCTGGCCAGGTAGCTCATTTGGTTAGAGTGTCGTCCCAATAGACCAGGAGTGGCAAACTTTTTGACTCGAGGGCCACAATGAGTTCTTAAACTGGACTGGAGGGCCGGAACAAAAGCATGGATGGAGTGTTTGTGTGAACTAATATAAATTCAAAGTAAACATCATTACATAAAAGGGTACGGTCTTTTTTTTTTTTTTTTTTTTAGTTTTATTCATTTCAAACGGGCCGGATCTGGCCTGCGGGTCGTAGTTTGCCCATGGCTGCTGCCATAGACCAAGGTTGTGGGTTTGATCCCCAGTCAGGCACATACAAGAAGCAACTAATGAATGCATACATAAGTTGAACAACAAATCTCTCTCTCTCTCTCTCTCTCTCTCTCTCATCAATAAATAATAAATTTAAGAAAATAATAAATGTTGATGGAGAAACAGGAGTGTGGATTATTGGACAATGAAATGATGGTGTCTCTACTTTCAGACATGCTATTGGATGGTGCTTATGGGTGTTTTTACTTACTTTGACTCCACTCCCATGTCAAATTCTTCATTTGCATAATTCTTATTTTCTTAGATGCTTGTGCTTGGCTTTAGGTTCATGAAACATTTTTCTAAGTCCACGCACATGCGTGGCGTCTGCTCCCTTTGCTTCCTGCTTGGCTTGATGAACCGTAATACACTTAGTTTTCACAGAGAGTCATGCTTGATATTCTACCATTTGAGAATATGCTTTGGCATATACTGGGCAAGAAGCCTGGCCTCTCACTTGTATCTAATATGGAGAAGATGGGATGTGAACTAATCGGGATCCATAGGCTGTAGGTCTGGTATTATGGTAGGCATTTTAGTATATTACCTCAGTTCTCACAACCAGTGTGCAAGGAAGCGTTGCTTATCCCCATTTTCTAGTGACAGGTTTCAAGGTCAGCTGACGTGTGAGGTCACACAGTTGTTGTTGGTGGAACTAGGGCGCCCTGAAGCTGATAGGACTCCAAAGTCTTATGTTCCATCATGTTGACCAGGCAGCCTCCATGGAGGCTCCAAGTGCTCAGCACACCACGATGCATCTTTAGGAGAGTAAAGGATAATGACGTGTTCCCACAACAATTTTCCTTAAAGGATTCTTTCTGCAGGGTGGGATTATCAGTAGAGCAGAGTTTTAGGCCATAACCCAGCATGTATCTTCTGAGGAAAACACTGATTCACCCAATTATGTTATTCAGAGGAGACTAAGAAATGAGGCATCAACAGACAGTGAAATTCCTTTTCAGTGAAACCAGAGATGTCAGAGAAAAAGCAATTAGAGACATTTCATAATACTTCATACACAGTGCACTTATCTGATTCTCAAGCTCTCTTGTCCTAGTTAAGAGGACAGGATAAGGGGTGTGACACCCACATAGTTTCGCTTGAAAAAGGGACACATGCTAAAATCAAACCTTTGAGGATTTTACTGATATGGTGTGTTGGGAGTGGCTTCTTTTCAGTTGAGGCCACTGTGTCTGGAGCCTCGAGGCCTAGATTAGGCTTCTGAGAGTTTCAATGTGGCACTATATAGAAAGTCTTTTTACTAAAGGTAGTTTCACTGGATGCTGCTTAGATTTCTGTGATAATTTACTGTCATTGAAAACAATTTCAGAAACTCTAGTCATAAGTAAAAATTGTTTGGAAGCTTCTAGGGTGTCCTAAATTATTAGTCAGCTTGTATACATTTGGGGGTTATGCTCAGAATGTTAAACATCTGCCTTGGCTTGGCCATGGACCATGAGAAAGGACCCAGGCTGCAGAATTGGGCCTGAGCTGGAAGGAGCCCTTCCTCTCAGGCTCTAAGTATTCAGGAGCTGCATTTTGGGAAGGTCTGGAGGTCCCAAGGGGGAAGAAACCTAGGTGTCTAGAAAGCAGGGAGGATCTCAGGGGCTATTTACCAATTGACAGACAATGTACAGCATTTTAACAACGGTTACCACCACACCAGTATGTATGAACTGAAGGTCAGGTTTGAGTACATGACAACCAATCTAAAGTAATGAAATTCTACATTCACTAGGTGCTGTAGGTCTAACTGAGGAAAATCCTAAAGCCAATGTGCAACTCCTCCTAGGAGTCTTGACATCTAACACTGGAAAGGTGATGTAGTTGAATATTTGAGGAAACAGTCTCTAGAGTTAGACTGCTTGTGTCCTATTGCTGCTGACACAAGTTCTCAGAAACTCAGTGGCTTAAAACAGTGCACATTTTATTCTCTTGCAGGTCTGGAGGTGGGATGTCTAAATTCAAGATGTCATTAGGGCTGCATTCTTTCATAAGGCTCCAGGGGAGAATCCATTGTCTTGTCTTTTCAACTTCTGGAGGTTGCCTGCATTCCTTGGCTCATAGCCCCTTCCTTACATCAGTCCAGGTCATTACTTCCAACATCATTACTGACTTTGGCCTACTTGCTTCCTTCTTATAAGGACCCTTGTGATTACATTAGGCCCACTTGGATAATCAGGGTAATCTTCCCGTCTCAAGCTCCTTAATTTAATCCCATAAGCAAAGTCCCTTTTAAGATAACATATTCATAGATTCTGGGGAATTCATTCATGGACATCTCTGAGAGGGATCATTATTCTACCACAGTGGATTCCCACCATACCTCAGCCACTTCTTAGTTATGTGGCTTAGTGACTAACTGTGAAGACAGTTAGCTGCTCTCTCTGTGCCTTGGTTTTCTTGTCTGATAAATGGGGATAATAGTAGTAGTTTCCTTGTAGGATGAAGAGTAAATGCATTATTATAGGTGCAGGGCTTGGAACTGTCCTAACATGTGTTCCTAACATGTGTTCAGTGAGTGTTACCTGTGTGACCATTGGAGTCACTGCTCTTCTGGTGACTCTGCTCCCCAACTGACTACAGAGCTGATGGCTTCACCAGGCCTAATAAAGAGGTCATCACCTTTTGGTCCTTCATGAATCCGTTGCAGTCCAGTGACCTGCCTGATTTCCTAGCCCAGCGACTCTCCTTTACTGCAGATGGGTTACTTCTTGTGTTCTTCTGGAACAGGGGTGGGCAAACTTTTTGACTCGAGGGCCACAATGGGTTCTTAAACTGGACCGGAGGGCCGGAACAAAAGCATGGTTGGAGTGTTTGTGTGAACTAATATAAATTCAAAGTAAACATCATTACATAAAAGGGTATGGTCTTTTTTTTTTTAAGTTTTATTCATTTCAAACGGGCCGGATCCGGCCCGCGAGCCGTAGTTTGCCCACAGCTGTTCTGGAATCATCAACCTGGCTGCACCTCTGGGACAAGGAGAAGAAGGGTAGATTAGCTTTAAAAAATTACAGGTCAATATTCCGAACTCACTACGAATCCATTCCCCAAGTCTACCAATTCCTTGTTTCAGGGACCATCCTTGTAAGAATCTTTCCAAATGAAGTTTCATCCTGTTCTCACCCATCTTTCTAGTGCAGGGTTCCTGCCCCTCCCCCATCTGATGGGATCCCTGACATTGCCATCTTCTCGTTTTTCTGCCTCGCTGGTCCCCACGTCCTCCAAGTTCCGTAGGAGGATGTGGGGACAAGCCCACCCCCATCACATCCTCCCTCTTGAAGGGATTTCAAAGCCTTCATATCAAATGTGGAGAATAAAAGTCGATTCTTTTTATAGAATAAATTGGATTTGGGCTTGTAGACATCTACTGTTTGAGAGTTGTCATGAAAGAAGAAAGTGGCATGGGACAGGTGGCTCCTTCCAACTTGAGGGATCTATGGATTCAGTGGGGACACTCAGAAAGTTGTAAGATGCCCTCCTGACATAACTGAGCTCAGAGAGACTCTTTCTCTAGGGCATTGTAAAACCTCATTACACTTCCGTAGTGTTCAGGTTTGCCTTTTTTTACATCTCTATTTGTGGAAATTTCTCACCTGTAAAGCCATTTGCAGATAAAGAAAATATATTCTCCCTATGTTCATAGCAGCACAATTGACCATTGCTAAGATTTGGAAACAGCCTAAGTGCCCATCAGCAAATGAATGGATTAGAAAACTGTGGTACATCTACACAATGGAATACTATGCTGCTATAAAAAAGAAGGAATTCTTACCATTTGCAACAGCATGGATGGAACTGGAGAGCATTATGCTAAGTGAAATAAGCCAGTCAATGAAATAAAAATACCACATGATCTCACTCATTTATGGATAATAAAGACCATTATAAACTGATGAACAAAAATAGATACAGAGGCAGAGTAGCGTCGAACAGGCTGTCAAACTACAGCGGGAAGGCCGGGGAGGGTTGGGAGACAAAGTGGGGGAGTAAGGATCAACCAAAGGACTTGTATGCATGCATATAAGCATAACCAATGGACACAAGACACTGGGGGATAGGGGAGGCAGGGGAATGTCAAGGGGGGAAAAAATAAAGTAGACATATGTAATACTCTTTGTAATACTTTAAGCAATAAAACAAAATTAAAAAAAAGAAAATATATTCTCTGACACTAAAAATCAATCCATTTAAACCACTGATCTCTCCCAGTGCTCCCTACATCACCACATTTTTTTTTAAAAGAATTTCAACTTGTGGCATCACTTTGGTAACATCTACTGCTTCTAAATTGGGTTGACTATTTTGAAAAACAAAAGAAAATATTTTACTCAGACCTATTTTCCTTGTCAGCTGCCATTGCCACAAAAGACTAAATTTGTCTTCATTATGAATAGAGCTCAGTTACAGAGGAGTTTTACTGGCTACCTTAAAAGAAGCAGGGCTGTTTTAATGAGTAGAATAATTTGAAAGTTTTGTGTCCTTCATTTTCCAGCCCTCTTTTTAAATTAAAAAAATATCCTTTACTAGAAGAAATGCAAACCATTTCTATAATATGAAGACTTTATAGCTTGTTAACATTATGCATCTGAAGACGCAGAAACTCAGCCCAAAAGCAGGCTTGAAGTGGGAAGAGCACTTGATTAGAAGTCAGCAAACCTGGGTACTCGTTCTTAGTTACTAATTAAGTTAAGACTTATTCTTTGTGCCTCACCTCCTCTTGTGTAAAATGTGGATAATAATTCCTCTGCCTCATAAACTACAACAGGGCTCACGGGAAATACTCTTTAAGGAAGTGCATTGGCAAGTACAAAGGGCTGTTTTTAAATATGAAATGCCAGCACAGAAAAGTGGAGAGAGTGCAGGTTTCATGCAGCCTGTGTGCTGAGTGCTGGTTCTGTGAAGAAACAAGCTGTGTTCCTTGCTCTTTAGTGAACCTCTCTGAGCTTTGAATTCCTCATCTGTAAATGTAAAACCCTACTGGCGATTGTGAGGGTGGGAAGAGAGCACAAACCAAGCATTCAGTGATGGTAGCTTACTACTTTTCTTCACTGAGCAAGGCATGCCCGTCTGTATATCCGAGCTATAAATATACTTGGAGGTTTCCCTGGATCAGGCACCCTTGGAACATTTGACTCAATAGACTTTCTCCTTTTTTCTTTTTAAATGAAAAATTGATACTGTGGGCAGGCTTGTGGTTCTCCATGTCATTAACTTCAGAAATAAATGTGCTCAACCATAAACTCCCCATGTTGTCTCCAAAGGCAGCTCAGGTTTGCAGTCTGCACGTGAATGGAGTGTGCTCTTGCCTGTGAGGAGCGTCCCTGCCCCTTGGGACAGGGCCCAGGTATTGCGTCTAAGAATTTCCTTCACTCTCCTCGCAGGCCCCAGGTTTCTTGCAGCTCAGTTTGGCACAACCTTCAGCCAGCGAGTGCAAACTCAAGCGAGGGCAGGGAGGTAACCAAATGGGTGTTGTGTGTTTGGGAGACCCAACCTGGGAGCCATGGAGAACAGGGATGGGCAGCTCAAAGTCCAGCTGGTGGTTGCTAGGCAGAATTTTGCTCTATCTTATTTGTTTTTCTCAATAAAAGCCAAAATTTTGAATTTCCATGGGATATTTTCCAATTTTTAAATGTTGGCAACTAATCCAACTTACTCTGGAACTCTGTAGAGATGAGCGTTAGCCCATGGACCACCAATATCCGGTGTCAGCCTGTGGGCCTCTAGTAACTCTATGTGTCGGGGAGACACTGCCTATATCTGCATGAACATGGATCACTTAGAATCATAATCACCTTTACATAAAAAAGCTACACACTCTCCACAGAGAATAATAACAATCTGGGAAGCGATGTGCGCTCTTTCTTATTCTAACATTTTTCTCCCTTAATGCCCAACCAGCACCTTGGGATGGCTACTGTATCAAATGGCTTATTAAATTAAAAGCCCCCTCATATCATCTAAGAGTTTAAAAATGTATTTCAGGTAAGAGCTTAGGCGCATTTTTCTCCATGCCATCCTTTAAAAAAACCTACATCTTCACTGATGTATGTTTTTAACCATTTCTTAGTTTGGGTTTCTAAAAATTTAAGTATTCTAAGTTATTTCACTAGATGGTGCTATGTGTAGTTCAGAGTTAGGGTCAGTGTCAACTCAAAAATCTGGGAGTCCTCTGAGGAAAGCATTTCTTCTTATGACCAGAAGTTGTCATTGTATTGAATTGGGATGTTCCAAATGACTTTATTCTCTTTCTTGCCTTTGTCTATGGGATTGGTGAAGGCGTTTCACCAACAGAGACTGTCATTTGCCAGTCACTTTAAGGCATTACTTTCCCAGTGGTGGGAGGTGTTTAAATTTTCTCTGGTCATAGAGATCTTGCCATCTCTGTAGCACCTTTGAGTTCTGCCACAGGTCACACTCCCTTTGGAAGGTGTCTCTGTCCTGACCCTGTGATCACTTCATCCTTATTCTTTGGGTGCTAACATTCAGTGTCCTTATAGCCTCATTTCTGAGCTGCACAATATGTTGATAAATTATTTTCAAGATGGTTCATAAATATTTTAATTTTACAAATCTCATTCAGTACTTATAATTTGTTGGGAAATGTATAGGTCCTTCTACATATTTTATTTCATTTATACAAGAAATTCGTATTTTAACCCAATTTTGTAGTTTTTCTTCACTCTCTATTCTCAGAAGACACTTAAAAAACTCTCTAAAGAGAGAATGAAAACCTTATCAACCTGCATTTTGCCACCTGTAAAGCCATCTGTCATTTTCACTGTTGACCACATGATATGTAGGCCTATTGATTGTGTTATTAATTTAAACAATTTTAATTCTAAATTAATCACAGAAATTAAGGAAGATTGCAATTAATTTTGAAAGTATCTTTTCACCAATTCTGTTGCTTTCATGAAAGAGCCATTTTTGCTTACAACTGTACCCACCTCCCCTACAGTACCAGGTATCTAGTAAATGATCAATGTCTGCTATATTGATCATTAGGTTATACACGTCTAAATACTACCCCAATTACTCTAGTAATATTAGAACAAAGCAACATTATTTCTATAGTGTTCCATAGGATGAGGGAATGGATTCTCAGAAACTTGTCCTAGGTCCCACAGGCAATGGAAGCAAAAGAATTTCGAATTTTTTTGGGTCCTGAAACCTGGGAGAGAATTCCAAATGCTTATCATTTTCTTTTGGGGCAAACAAAATAACCAAATGTGATAGCAAGTGGGAACAGTATATCACTCAATTTTGACAACTATATCCCTATCTAGAGTGGCAAAATATTTATTATCACATCTTTCAAATCTTCACAACTGACTAAAGAAATATTCTTAAAAATGGAAACATTGAGGAGTCTTTGACACATGAGATAGGCTGATTTAATAAATAATTTGATCTCTTTACATGTTATAGGTTAATATAATCTACTAGAGGCCCAGTGCATGAAATTGTGCACTGGGGAGGGTGTCCCTCAGCCCAACCTGCACCCTCTCCAATTTGGGACCCCTTGGGTGATGTCTGACTGCTGGTTTAGGCCTGATCCCATAGGGCCTAAACCAGCAGTTGGACATCCTTCTTGGCGGGGCTGAGGGAACTCCGGCAGCAGGTGCACGGAGGGGCTGCCAACCTCCCACCTCTGCCTCCCCGTGGGGCCACGGGAACTGCGGCGGCAGGCACGTGGATCAGCCGGCCCCACCCCTACTGTGTGCACAGCCATCTTGTGATGGCATGATGGTGTGGGGGTTAATTTGCATATTACCGCTTTATTATATAGGATTTATTCTTGAGTCAGTTTTGGTACAGTAGTTTGTGTTTTTCTAAGAATTTGCCCATTTCATCTAGATTATCTAATTTGTTGGCATACAGTTGTTTATAGTATTTTCTTATAATCCTTTTATTTCTGTAAGGTCAATAGTAATGTCTCCCCTTTAATTCCTAATTTTAGTAATTTAAGGCATCTTTTTCTCTTGGTTATTCTAGCTAAAGGTTTGTCAATGTTGTTGAACTTTCCAAGGAACCAACTTTTGGTTTCATTAATTTTCTTTATTTTTGTATGTTTTATTTTATATATTTTTTGCTTTAATCTTTATTTTATTCTTTCTGCTTAATTTTGCTTGTCTTTCTTTAGTTTCCTAAGATGGAAGGTTAGGTTATTAATCTGAGAACTTTTATTTTCTTCTTTCTTAAAATATTTAGTATAGGTGATTCAGCTATAACTTTCCCTCTAAACACAGTATTCACTGCATCATTGTTGTGCTGTGCTTTGACCTTCCTTCATCTAAAGTATTTTCTGACTTAACTTTTGATTTCTTCTTTGACCCATTGGTTAAAGATGATATATAAATAGAAAATAAGCAAATGAAAAAGGGTGCTTTAGGGAATCACAAATTAAAACAATGAGATACCACTACATACCTATTAGAATGACGAAAGCCCAAACTCTGACAATACCAAATGCTGGCAAGGATATGGAGCAACAGGAACTCTAATTCATTGCTGATGGGAATGCAAAATGGTGTAGACACTTTGGAAGACACTTTGTCAATTATTTATAAATCTAAATAAACTCTTACCATATAATCCAGCAATCATACTCCTAGATGTTTACCCAAATTAGTTTAAAACTTATGCCTACAAAAAAACATGCACATGCATTTTTATAGCAGCTTTACTCGTTATTTCCAAATATTGGAAGCAATTAAGGTGTTTTTTTAAAAAATTGTGATTCATCCAGGAAATGGAAGATTATTCAGCAATAAAAAGAAATGGATTATGAAGGCATGAAATGACATGGAGAAGCTTAAATACATATTGCTAAGTGAAAGAGGTCAGCCTAAAGAGGCTACATACTGCATATTTCCAACTATATGACGTTCTGGAAAAGGCAAAACAGTAAAAGGATCAGTGATTGCCAGGGGTTTGGTTGGAGGGAAGGAAGGATAAATAAGTAGAGCACAGGGAGTTTTTAGGGCACTGAAACTATTCTTTATGATGCTGTATTCGTGGTACATGTCATTATGCATTTTTTCAAAAACCCATAGGACTTACAGCACACAGGTTAAACCTTATTATACACCATGGAACGTGGTTAATAATGTATCAGTATTATTTCATCAATTATAACAAAAGTATTCTACAAATGCAAGATGCCAATAATAGACTGAGGTGGAGGAGAGAAGGGTAATATGGGAACTCTACTTTCTGCAAACCTAAAACTACACTAAAAAGTAAAGTGCATTATTTTTTTTAAAGAATCTAAGCTTGTGTTTCACATTCAGAAACTAGCCATATTTTGAATTTCTAATACAAATTTTAAGGTAGTTTTGTGGTCTGGAATATTTTAGAAGCAGGAAGAAAGGTGTTCAGATGAGCCTATATATCTTGAAGCAGATGAGGAAACACATAGAACTATCCTTTCTAGTTATGATTTGGTCTGGAAAAAAGGGTGATATATTGCGATTTTTATTTCTTATGAGTGGGCACAAATAACATCCTTCCAAAGGGATGTTTTAAAGTCATAGCAATAGTATCCTTGTGTATGAATGCCTAAACAGTCCCCAAAATTCAACTCCTTCTGAGCATCCTTCCCTTTACTGCCAGGGAAAACAAAGGCAAAAAACAAACAGAAAAACTCTGTTCATAATCATTTGATAGTTTCCCTTTCCCCATAGGATAAAATAAAACACATTATTCTAGTATGTAAAGCTATGCATGATCTGGTCCTTACAGACTACTTAGTCTCATATCTTTTTTAGTAATGAATCACTATGTTGTACACCTGAAACTAATATAACCAATACAAGGTTGTATACCAACTATACTGAATTTAATAACAATAAAGAATGAATGGATCAGTGGACAAATTTAATGAACACTTGCTTAGTAGAGACCATTCTGCAACATTCTAGTGGCCCAGCATCAGGAACACAGATGTATTTTCTACCATTATATTTTATAACTGTCTAGAACTTTATAATCCAGCAACAGAATGCACATTAAGCTCTCTAAATCCACTATGCTCTTTCTCACATCCATGCCTCTGAGATCGCTAGTCCTGCTGGCTGGGATGCACTCATCAAGCTTTCCTTCAGCCCTGGTCCTCCTGCAAAATACCTGCCCATCCCTCAAGATTCAGTTCAATTTATCTCCTCTGTGGCACTTCCCCCCACTGCACAACATACCTCCATTGTAGCAATTTCCTGGCTCTATTACAGACGTTTTCCCCTATAACCCCACTGGACGATGAGCCCTTTGAGGGCTGTATTATTCACCTTTAAATCCCTAACACCTGGTTCACATTTACAGCCTTGCAAGAAAGCATGGGTGAATGCATGGATTTCTTCATTGATTCAGCAAATGCTTGCTGGTTGCTTTCTCTAAGGCAGGCTGTGCATTGGGTGCTGAGGACACTGTATGATCTTATGGTACTTACATTCTAGCAGGGGAGAGAGATAACAAAATGACTTGAGAAGGTCATAAGTGCTCTGAAGAAAATGAGGAAGGGGAGGTGACAATGAATGAGTGAATGAATGAATGGGTGAAGCGGGCAGGGCTCACTTTAGGCAGGGTGTTTGGGAAGGCCTCTTGGCTGATCCAGGAAGAAAGAGAAGGGAGCTATTGGGAGGGAGATGGGAAAGTTGACAGAACAGGACCAAGGGGTGTTAACATGGATAAGGTTGGTGTATTTAAGAAGAGAGAAGCTGAAACATAGTGATGGAGGCAGAAAGGAACAGATGAGGTTGTAGTTGAGCCAACTAGGTAGAGCCTTTGATGTCATTTTGACGACTGTGAGATTTATGATCAGTGCAAAGTTTGGAGGCTTTTAACAAGGTGAGTGACATGATCTGATGCACTTCGAGAACATCGTTCTGGCTACTACATGAGGATGAATGTAAAGGTCCAAGAGGAGACTGGTCAGAAGGCTACTCTACTTCAGCTAAGAGATCAGGGGGCATGGATGGGGAAGGAAGAATTGTCTACAGTACCTAGCTTTCACCAAGATTCCCACCCTAATACTAAAAAGGTGAATTAATTCTGGCTTCTGAGGTTGGAGTGATAGGCTATCTTAAGGGAATCTGGTATAGGGGGTGGATGGATACAGGGAAGGAAGATAACAAGGTAGGTAGATACATTGGGGGGCATATATGCTTCCTGCCTTAAAACTTTACTGTTTTTTTCAAATAGGATTTTAAAATGGCATGGGGAAATGGTCAGCTCTGCATACTTGTGGCCTTTAATCCACTGGGGGCTTATATACCACCACCCTGTGTCTATATTATATATATGTACTAATAAGAAGACTTATGTCCATATAGCTTGTTTAACCTTTTGTTTTTTACATTTGATCTAATTTATAAAGGTTTAAGGACACTACCTTGCTACTGGTTTTTCACCAGGATGCCTTGCAATATAGTATGTACTCAATAAATATTTGTCAATTTGGATCAGTCAGAAAAGTAACCTAAATGCCATACTTGGAAACAGGTCCCCTCCTTTTCTTTCTCCCTCCCTCCCTCCCTCTCTCCTTCCCTCCCTCTGTTCCTTCCTTCCATCTTTCTTTGAATCTTCCTTCTTCTTGGGATTGGCAGTCTACCATATAACTGATATCCTGGTGTTTTGTTAGCTGTTGATGAGTTAGTAGACCTTTAAGTTTTGGTCAAGACGTATTTTTACAAGAACCTATAAATATGTAAAATCTCAGGGTTACATACTCAGTTATTCTCCGCTGTGTTGAGAGATGTCGTCATGCTGACTTACAGTTAGTGTGAAGACATCCACAAATGAATTGAACTTTTTTTTTTATTGCTCTTGAAATAGAAAAAGCATAATCCCAGGTGCACAGTGGAAAATACACTTGTACAGTTTCAAAGTTCTTAAATGAGTGTCCAAGCTAATGCACAGATGAATATTTTAAAAAATATTTTTAAAAATATATAGTATCTCATTTGAAATGGAATCCTTTCAATTTGAGGGCCAATCTGATGCTGAAGATGTTTCTGAGCATCATTTTGCAAATTTTAAAGTCTAGGTTCAAATCCAAGACATGAAGGTGAACCCTCTTGCTCTGACTGCTACCACCTGCAGAAGGTTCTCCAGCTGGCAAGCTCCAGAGACAGTGTTTCCACTTTGAACATGTGCAGACACTGGGCTCCTGGTCTTTTGTAAAAAATTAAATTGTAAAGTTTGTGAGGGAGCCCAGCCAGTATAGCTCAGTGGTTGAGTGTTGATCCATGAACCAGAGGTCACTGGTTTGATTCCCAGTCAGGGCACATGCCTGGATTGTGGGCTTGATCCCCAGTAGGGGGCATGTAAGAGGCAGCTGGTCAATGTTTATCTCTCATTGATGTTTCTATTTGTCTATTCCTCTCCCTCTCTCTCTCTCAAA
This sequence comes from Myotis daubentonii, assembly GCF_963259705.1. Taxonomy (NCBI): domain Eukaryota; kingdom Metazoa; phylum Chordata; class Mammalia; order Chiroptera; family Vespertilionidae; genus Myotis; species Myotis daubentonii. Next base: position 62,121,064 of record NC_081850.1, on the reverse strand, counting down.
AGAAAAAAAAAAATAAAGAATTTGAGGGAAAGGCCAGGGTCCCTTTTCACCTGTGTCTCCCCTTTATTTAATTACTAAAGGCCCGGTACACAAAAATTTGTGCACTCGGGGGTGAGGGGGGGTCCCTCAGCCTGGCCTGTGCCCTCTCGCAGTCTGGGACCCCTCGGGAGATAACAATCTGCTGGCTTAGGCCTGCTTCCAGGTGGCAGAGGGCAGGCCTAATCCCTAGATGCAGCCCCTGGTCGGGCTCAGAGTAGGGCCAATTGGGGAGTTGGGGTGCTGCCCCCTGTCATGCACAGAGCAAGGTGGATTGGGAGGTTGCGATGCCAACCTCAGTCACGCTCAGGGTAGGGCCGATTGGGGGGTTGGGGCACCGCCCCCTGTCACACTCAAGGCAGGGTCGATGGGGAGGTTGCGGCGCCACCCCCTGTCACGCACAGAGCAGGGCCCATCAGGGGGTTGAGGAGCTCCCCCCTGTCACACACAGAGTAGGGCAGATCAGGAGGTTGGGGCGCCGCCCTCTATCACCCACAGAGCAGGGCCGATCAGGGGGTTGGGGCGCCGCCACTGTCACACTCAGGGCAGGGCCGATGGGGAGGTTATGGCTCTACCCCATCACCCACAGAGCAGGGCCCGTGGGGCGGGGGGGTTGGGGCGCCACCCTCTATCACCCACAGAGCAGGGCCGATCAGGGGGTTGGGGCGCCACCACTCTCACACTCAGGGCAGGGCTGATGGGGAGGTTATGGCTCTACCCCGTCACACACAGAGCAGGGTCCGTGGGGTGGGGGGGTTGGGGCGCCGCACCCTGTCACACACACAGCCGCAGGGCGATCAGGGGGTTGGGGAGCTCCCTCCTGTCATGCACAGAGCAGGGCCGATCAGAAGGTTGGGGCGCCTTCCCCTGTCAGGAACAGAGCAGGGCGGATAGGGAGGTTGTGGCCCCACCCCCTGTCACACACAGAGCCGCAGGGTGATCAGGGGGTTTGGGTGCTGCCCCCTGTCACGCTGATCCCGGTGCTGGGAGGCATGTTACCCTTTTACTATATAGAATAGAGGCCTGGTGCATGGGTGGGGGCTGGCTGGTTTGCCCTGAAGGGTGTCCTGGATCAGGGTGGGGGTCCCCACTGGGGTGCCTGGCCAGCCTGGATGAGGGGCTGAGGGCTGTTTTCAGGCTGGGACTGAAGCTCCCAACTGCTCCTTTCTTTTTTTCTTTTTTTTTTTATTTATTCTGGGCCACCTTTAGCTTTGAGGCTCCAGCTCTTAGGCCTCCGCTCCTGAAAGCAGGTATCTGGTTTGTTTGGGTTCTATAATCGAAACTCTGTATCAACTCCAGCTCTGAGATCCCAGCCGGCTGAAAGCTGGTTTCTGGGGTTTTGTTTAGCTTCTATATGTTACAATGTTTCTTAAACTGCAAGCTCAGAGGCCGGCAAGGCAGGTGGGGAACGTTGCAGTCCTCCGTCACTGAAGCAAGCAAGCCTCATGTTAGTTTCAGGCTGCCTGGCTGCCGGCCGCCATCTTGGCTGGCAGTTAATTTGCATATCGCCCTGATTAGCCAATGGGAAGGGTAGCGGTCGTACGCCAATTACCATGTTTCTCTTTTATTAGATAGGATTTTTATCCTTACCTGAGTACGTTTATTGATATTTTTAGAGAGAGGGAGGAGAGAGAGAAAGACATTGATGTGAGAGAGAAACATTGACCATTGCATCCTCATACACACTCTGACGGGGTCAAACCCACACCTTTTGGTGTACAGGATGACACTCCAACCAACTGAGTGACCCATTCAGAGCCCCATGTTTCCCCTTTAAATCATAGCACTGCTCAGCCTGGGAGACTGGACCTGGAGCAGACCCCAGTTGGGACCTGCGCAGTACCAACCCATGGGCCAGGGGCTAGGAGGAGGAGTGCCCAGAACACTTGCCTCCTTGCCCAGGTCTGAGTGAGCAGACCTTTCTTAATTGGGGCAAGGGAATGTGAGCTCAGCGAGTAAGGCAATTTAGGGGTTCCCCTTCTTACTCAGCATGTCACTTACACAAGAAGGCGAAAGCACTATTTTTGTATTGAGGAATTTTTGAGGTATCCTAAATGGGTTATATAAAGCCTGCTTACGATACTAAAGGAAGGTGGAGGAAATTGGACAAGGTTTACCTAAATATGGGAAAATAGTCATTGTCCCCTTGTTTCTTTGACAACACTTACTTTACAATTGTTGTCTATCAGTTCATAATGGAAACATTTTAGGCTCATTAAAAATTGCCTGAAAAATACCCTTCAAGATATGTAAAACAGACAATGTAAAACCAACAAATAATAGTTTAAAAGGGCATTAAAGGTTATGTTTTTAACCAGAGATTTAAATAAATAACGATGGTATTTAACAGTGCGTTTAAGACCAAAACAATACTTGCATTACCTGGGAGCTTTGTCCCGAGAGAGCTGGGCCATACCTCGCATCCCCCCGAGGGGTGTAGCATGGGATAGCCACTGAAGCTTGGGAAGACCCCCCAGGAGTGCTCTACAGGTTCCTCTAGTTTCAGGCCAGAGGCAAGTTTTTGGCCTCCCCCTCCCCCAGTCCTGTGTTTGTTTCCCCACTGCAATGCCAGGTACCCCCATCGAGAGCATTTGGCAGCACAGTGGAGGGAGGCGTGCCAGCAAAGCTCTCACAGTGTTTACGGTGCCAGCTGCTTCCTTGGCATCCAACGAGGTTTCATCATCTTTTGTTTGGGATTTTCTTGGAGCTCATGCTCATTTCTTTAAGGTCGTAAAAGGATGAGGTATTTCCACATCTGCAACCACCACTGCTTGCTCAGTGGAAAATGATGAGAAATAGTTCGGTTGCCTTTGTAGGAAGCCAAAGGCACAGGTCTACAGCACTTTACAAAGTGTTCTCACACCCAGTGTTTCACTGCAGTCTCTTGGCAAGCCTGGGAAGTAAACATCACTTATACCAGCGGTTTAACAGGACCTGAGAAGTTGACTAGCCCAGAGCAACTTCACTAGTTAAGTAGCAAAGTCAGAACTCAAACCCAGGACTTCTTCTTAGAGCAGTATTGGATTCAACAGCAAAATTGACAGAATGTACAGAGATTTCCCATATACTCCTGTCCTTACAAGAGGACTGGCATTCCCGCTATCACCATCCGTCATGTTGCATCAGAGTGTACATTTGTTACAACTGATAAACCTGCCTTGGTATATCATTATCCCCCAAAGTCCATAGTTTACATTAGGATTCACTTTTCTTTTTAATATATATTTTTATTGATTTCAGGGAGGAAGGAAGAGGGAAAGAGAGACAGAAACATCAATGATATGAGAGAATCATTGATTGGCTGCCTCCTGCACACCCCCTACTTGGGATCAAGCCTGCAACCTGGGTATGTGCCCTTGACCGGATTTAAAACATGCGACCCTCAGTCCGCTGGGTGATGCTCTATCCACTGAGCCAAACCAACTAGGGCTAGGGTTCACTCTTGGTGTACACTGTTTAGTTTTGACACATGTATAATGGCTTGTGTCCATAATTGTAATATCATACTGAATAGTATCACTGCCAAAAAAAATCCTTCATGCTCTGCCTATTCATTTTTCCCTCTCCCCTAACTCCTGGAAACCACTAATATTTTTACTATCTCCATAGTTTTTCCTTTTTCAGAATATCATAACTTGTAATCATATAATATGCAGCCTTTTCAGATAGGCTTCTTTCAGTTAGTAATTTGCATTTGTTTCCTATGTGTCTTTTCATACTTTTCTAGCTCATTTCTTTTTATTGTTGACTAGTATTCAATTGTCTGGATAGACCACAGTTTATTTATCCACTTGGTTGCTTTTAAGTCTTGGCAATTATGAATCTAGCTGCTGTAAGCATCTGTGTGCAGATATGTGTGTGGATGTAAATTTCAACTCCTTTGGGTAAATACCCAAAAGCGTGATTGCTGGATCAAATGGTAAGAGCATATGAATGTTGTCTGCCAAAGTGGCTGCTCCATTTTGCATTCCCACCAGCAGCAAATGAGAGTTCCTGTTGCTCCATATTCTCACCAGCCTTGACGATGTCCGAGTTCCAGAATTTGGCCATTCTAATAGCTGTGCAGTAGTATCTCATTGTTGTTTAACATGCAGTTCCCTAATGACATATGATATTGCATATTATTCCATATGATTGCTTGTCATCTGTATCTCTTCTGTCCAGGTATTTTGCCCAAATTTAATCAGACTGTTCATTTTCTTATTGCTAAGTTTTAAGAGTTCTTTGTATATTTTGAATAATAGGCCTTTATCAGACGTATCTTTTGTAACTATTTTCTCCCAATCTGTGGCTTATCTTCTCATTCTCTTGACATTTGTGTACAGAAGTTTTTAATTTTCATGAAGTCCACCTTTTCAATTCTTTCTTTCACAGATTGTACCTTGGGTGCTGTATCTAAGAAGTTATTGCCATTCCCAAGGTCATTTGGGTTTTTTTTCCTTTGTCGCCTTCTCAGAGTTGTATAGTTTTACATTTCGACCTATAATCCATCTTATGTTTATTTTTGTGAAAGGTGTAAGGTCTGTATCTAGTTTCTTTTCTTTACTTTTTTTTTTTTTTTGCATGTTCATGTCCAGTTGTTTCAGCACCAGCTGTTGAAAAGACTATCTGTGCTCCATTGTATTGACTTTTTGTCAAAGATCATTTGATTGTATTTTTATCTACCTATTTATGGTCTCTCTATTCTGCCCCATTGATGTGTTTGTCTATTTTTTCACCAATACTACGCTGTCTTGATTGCTGTAGCTTTGTAGTAAGTCTTAAAATCAGAATACTGTTAGTTCAATTTTGTTCTTATCTTTCAATGTTAAGTTGGCTATTCTGGGGCTTTTCCTTCTCTCTATAAAATTTAGAATCGATTTGTTAACATCCACAAAATGACTGGTTAGGATTTTGATATTATAGATTAAGTTGGGAAGAACTGACTTCTTGACAACATTGAATCTTCCTATCCATGTACATGAAATATCTCTCCATTTATTTAGTTCTTTTTTGATATCTTTCATTAGAGTGTTGTAGTTTTCCTCATATAGGTCTTGTACAAATTTTTGTTGTAAGTAAGGATATAATTTTTTCAGTGCTAATGTAAATGATAATGTGTTTTTAATTTCAAATTTCATTCGTTTATTGCCAGCATATAGGAAAGGGATTGACTTTTGTGTATTAATCTTATATTCTGCAATCTTGCTATAATCGTTTATTAGTTCCAGGAGGATTTTTGTCAGTTCTTTTGGCTTTCCTACATAAACAATCATGTTGTCTGTGGGCAAAGACAGTTTTATTTAGTCCTTACCACTCTGTATACCTTTTATTTCCTTTTCTTGTCTCATTATATTAGCTGGAATGTCCAGTGTGATGTTGGAAAGCAGTGGTGAGAGGAAATATCCTTGCTTTTCTGATCTTAGCAGGAAAGCTTACCACAAAGTACGATGTTAATTATGGGTTTTTATGAATTTTTTTTAATCAAAGAAGTTCCCTTTTATTCCTATTCTGCTGAGGGTGTTTTATTTTCTAATAATGAGTGGGTGTTGGATTTTTTTTAAAAATGCTTTGTCTACATCTATTGATATGATTATTCTTTTTAGCCTATTGATGTGATGGATTGCATTAATTGATTTCCAGATGTTGAACCAGCCTTGCATACCTGGGATAAATCCCAATTGATCATAGTGTATAATTTTTTTATACATTGTTGAATTTGATTTGCTAATATTTTATTGAAGATTTTTAAATCTATGTTTGTGAGACGTATTGGTCTGTAGCTTTCTCACAATGATTTTGTCTGGTTTTGGCATTGGGATCATGCTATCCTTATACAATGAGTGAGAACGTAGTCCCCCTTAATTTCTGGAAGAAATTGCAATGAATTTTTCTATCTTCTGTAAATGTTCAGTAGATTTCACCAGTGTACCCATCTGGGCCTAGAGCTTTCAGTTTTGGAAGGTTATTAATTATTGAAGCAATTTCTTTACTAAATATACGCCTATTCAGGTTGTGTATTTCATCTTGTGTGAATTTTGGCTGATGTGTCTTTCAATAAATTGGTCCATTTTTCTTCTGCTGGCTAGAAGCATGAGGGTATTTTCTCTGATATTCACTGTGAAAACATGGTATAGCTGTGGGAGGTAAAACTCACCAAAGTGTTAAAGCCTCCCTATATTGTATCCCCCCTGTGTTTGAACTCAGAGTCGATCACCCTGAGCCTCCAGCAATTACAGCTCAGGCTCTTCTGCCCTGGCACTGGTTTGCAAGAAGGTTTCTTTTCTGGTAAGTTGTGATTCTCTGTACCCTGTCTATCTCTCCAGTTTTGAGGGACATCAGTTTGTCCTATGACCTTTCTTTTCTGAGAGATCTAAGAAGAGTTATTGGTTTTTCAGTTTGTTCAGTTTTCTACTTGTTATTAGGATGGACTGGTGACATTCAACCTCCTTATGTTCTGGACTGGAAACCAGAAGGAAACTGGGACTTCTGACCTACGTTGGCACTCTTTCCTCTGCACTGCACCTGTCTCATATGGGGTGAATTTTGTAGAGAATAACACTGACAGCCACATTTTAGATTATCATTCACCTTCTGTGGGCTTACTTCATACTTTAGAATTGCTACTCAACCTTGTCATCAGTCCTCTCATTTTTTTTTCCGCCTAATTTAAGTAGAACTTGGAGCTATGCTGATTTTATTCAACTTATAATTGATGATATGGATGCAGTTTTAAGCAAAGAGTTTTAGTTTTAAGCAAGAAATGTATATATAGTGTACTTAGATGGCAAAGGGACTGTGTCTTATTTTTTCGCCATACCTCACATCTTGGTATAACACAAGATTAGTATAGTTTTTAAGAGGATTATGATTCTCTTGGTCCTAAAAGTACACTTCAATTTTCTCAACAGATTTTTTAATGAAATGCTGTGAACACGCTATTATTTTACAAATATATGTGTCAGAATCATATCTCCTTTAGGGAAGCCCAGGGAGAATAATAATTAAAAAGCCAGTGTGGAAAATATGGGAGTTTTTGTTTGGATGGAGGTTCCAATTGGACAAGTAAATGCTGAGATCTCCAAAGGGAAGAAAGCAGGATAATGTGAAGAATAGGTGTTTTTTTTTCACTATTGATGAAAAAGTTCATGATGGTCAACCAAACAGTGCTTATTTGTGATCAACCAACCAAATGAAATGGCCCAGGATAATGCAAAATAATTGAGTATAAAATAAAGACTCTCAGAGGCCCAAGAGACGTAATTCTGTAGGTCCACTCCCAAATCTGTTCTCAGTAATTTAAGAAGGAAACAATAATGCAGGCCATTCTTCTCAGATATTTCCTGAGTGCACGTTGGGTGTGTGATATCATGATGAGTCCCTGGGGAGTCCTGCCTGAGGCTTAACCAAGGAGACAAACTCTCCGCCTCCTCAGAATGTCATCTGAAAGGACCCATTTAAGCAGGTATGCCTGGCAGTAGGGATTAAGAATGGATTCAGCCAAGACCCAGATTGAAAATGTATGCCTTGTGTTGTTTCTTTGTCCTAAGTCATTTTGACCTGGTATAAAAGCAGAGGGAAGATGCCTCCCAGAAGACCAGGAAAAGAAGGGACTTCGAGCTGGGTTTAAAGATTTCTCCTTGGATTCAGTCCACCCACAAAACGATAATGTATGCCGCGGCCCCCCCCCCCCCCCCCCCCCCGACACATGGGCTTTGTCAGCATGTAATTCTCAGCACAGGCACCATCCTCAGCCTTCCTCCAACTCCCTGTTTACTTTAAGATCAAGCTTATTTATTTTCCCCGTTGAGCTTTCAGGCCTTTTAGGGCAGGTAGAGTCCCTTAAACCTGCTCAACTACACTCCCCCTTTTCCAAGTACACTTAGGAACATGCTCCAACTCACATAGTTTAGTAGGCTATTTTCTTTAGGAATAAATTTTTTTTGTTGTTTAAGCATTTCAAGTTGTGGCCTGTGGCATTTATCTGCAAGACGATGTTTAATACCATGAACAGTTTTAAAACTACCATTTAAAAATGTTTCATTTCAAGCTCTCCCCTTCTTCCCTCCCCCCATTTTTTTTTTAAAGCTTAAGAGCATTTCTGAAGAAATATTAACTTTACAACATCTGGCTAATTCAATATTCTTGATTTGCCTTTTAAATTGTAATTTAGATGCACATGAAAAAAATGTTTTCCAGCCATGCCTTCCAGTCCTGGCTGCACTATATGTTGTCGCAGGCTGTGTGCACATAAAGTAACGAGAGGGTGAGGTGCAGAGCATATCATTCTATACATAAATTGCCCCACACCAAAAACCCAAACTTGCATCCCAGAATGCACTGGGATACACAGAAGCTTCAAAGGGAAATCTTTCCCTGGAGGGAATTGGTAAATTGGAGTTGGGTGAACCTCAAAGGAGTCTCGATTCGCAAACATTGCTTATGTTTGGATTTGGAATTGAATTTGGCTCCAGTGGCTGGCATCTCTACACTGTGCTATGAACTACCCCAGCCACAGAGAAGGGGGAGGAAGAGGAAGAGAGGACGACTGAATTGCAGAGTAGAATTTCTAAAAACATACAATAGTGCAATGTTGATGCAATTAAGAAAATTGGAAAATGGAGTTTAAATTGGAAAAGTCCGTCTTTATCTTTTGCTCCCTTTTGTGATATGCTTTCAGCCCCATATCCTCTGTCTTCTTTGATCTCATTTGCTTTCCACTTTTCCTTCCCTTTCTTTTTCTTCTAAGATTGCTATTCAAGCCCTTCCTCCCTTTCTTCCAGAGTTTGCCTCAAGGGCTCAAGTTATGAATTTCAGGGCTTAGAAAAGGCCTGGCAGGTTACAAAGCAGTATGTTCAGTATGAGCTAAATTTTGAAAAGGAAAACTATGCATTTATTTATATACAAGGATGCGTGTGCATAGACGGGAGATTACAAGAGACTTGGAGCGCTTCAGCTGTGTGTTGTTTTTTTTATGGACTATGTGTGGTTTTCACTGCCACTACCTTCCTCCCCCCCTCCCCTCCTCCTCCTCTTCTTCCTCCTCCTCCTCCTCCTCCTGCTCCTGCTCCTCCTTCTCCTTCTCTTCATCCTCCTCCTCCTCCTCCTCCTCCTGCTCCTCCTCCTCCTTCTCCTTTTCTTCCTCCTCCTCCTCCTCCTCCTCCTCCTCCTCCTCCTCCTCCTCATCCTTATCCTTCTCTTCTCCCCTCTTCTTATTTTCATATTCATTGTAAGGTAATGTATATTCTCACTTCTCTGCAAAGAACACTCACACTGTAATGAATGCGACATATAAGAGAACTGGTAATTTGACATGGTCTTATTACTGATTTTTAGGAATCTTATCTTTTTTCCTATGTCCTTTTAAAAATGTTTTATTATTGAGTGTTAATATAATTCTTATCATTTGCCTATTGCATTTTAGTTATAAAAGGATGATTCTCTTCATTTAAAAATATTTAACTTTTATTGTTTGAATATATGTGTGATTAAATAGACATAACTAGACAATAAACAGGTTTCTAATAGGCTGTATGTAAATAAAGTTTTAACAAATAAATCCTATTTAGAAGGCTTTAGAGAACTATGCTCTTTTTGTAAAACCATTAAAAACAATTCCTCCGGGAAGGAAATAATGTCACAAAATATTCCTTCTTAAAATTTCCCAGATCACTTTTTTATTATAAAATTAGAGGCCCCGTGCACAAAAATTTGTGCACTCGGGGGGAAGGGGGGTCCCTCAGCGCAGCCTGTGCCCTCTCGCAGTCTGGGACCCCTCGGGAGATAACGACCTGCTGGCTTAGGCCTGTTCCCGGGTGGCAGAGGGCAGGCCCAATCCCTAGGTGCAGCCCCTGGTCGGGCTCAGAGCAGGGCCAATTTGGGAGTTGGGGTGCCGCCCCCTGTCATGCACAGAGCAGGGCAGATTGGGAGGTTGCGATGCCAACCTCAGTCACGCTCAGGGTAGGGCCGATTGGGGGGTTGGGGCACTGCCCACTGTCACATTCAAGGCAGGGTTGATGGGGAGATTGCGGCGCCACCCCCTGTCACGCACAGAGCAGTGCCAATCAGGGGGTTGGGGCGCTGCCCCTGTCACTCACAGAGCAGGGCCCAGCAGGGGGGTTGGGGCTCCTTACCCTGTCATGCACAGAGCAGGCTCGATCAGGGGGTTGAGGGGCTCCCCCCTGTCACTCACAGAGTAGGGCCGATAGGGGAGTTGGGGCACCGCCCCCTGTCACACACAGAGCAGGGTGGATCAGGGGGTTGGGGCACCGCCACTGTCACACTCAGGGCAGGGCCGATGGGGAGGTTATGGCTCTACCCCGTCACACACAGAGCAGGGCTCATGGGGGGCGGGGGGGGGCGTTGAGGCGCCGCACCCTGTCACACACAGAGCTGCAGGGCGATCAGGGGGTTGGGGTGCCGCACCCTATCACACACAGAGCTGCGGGGCTATCAGGGGGTTCGGGAGCTCCCCCCTGTCACGCACAGAGCAGGGCTGATCAGAAGGTTGGGGCGCCTTCCCCTGTCACGAACAGAGCAGGGCCGATAGGGAGGTTGTGGCCCCGCCCCCTGTCACACACAGAGCTGCAGAGCGATCAGGGGGTTTGGGCGCTGCCCCCTGTCATGCTGATCCCGGTGCCGGGAGGCCTCTCAGCTCCACTGATCCCAGTGCTGGGAGGCATATTACCCTTTTACTATATAGGATAGAGGCCTGGTGCACGGGTGGGGCTGGCTGATTTGTCCTGAAGGGTGTCCTGGATCAGGGTGGGGGTCCCCACTGGGGTGCCTGGCGAGCCTGGATGAGGGGATGATGGCTGTTTGCAGCTGGTCACACACCCTTCAGGGTGGGGGTCCCCACTGGGGTGCCTGGCCAGTCTGGGTGAGGGGCTGAGGGCTGTTTTCAGGCTCGTGGGTGACTGAAGCTCTCAACTGCTCCTTTTTTTCTTTTCTTTTTAAATTCTGGGCCAGCTTTAGCTCTGGCTCCAGCTCTGAGGCCTCTGCTGGGTTCTATAATCGAGACACTGTATCAACTCCAGCTCTGAGATCCCTGCTCACTGAAAGCTGGTTTCTGGGGTTTTGTTTATCTTCTATATTTGTTACAATGTTTCAGACTGCAGGCTCAGAGGCCGGCAAGGCAGGCGGGGAACGTTGGAGTCCTCCACCACTGAAGTAAGCAAGCCTCATGTTAGTTTCAAGCTGCCTGGCTGCCAGCAGCCATCTTAGCTAGCAGTTAATTTGCATATCTCGCTGATTAGCCAATGGGAAGGGTAGCGGTCGTACGCCAATTACCATGTTTCTCTTTTATTAGATAGGATTGGTGGTAATGTGGCTCAAGGAAATAAACATAACCAGAAAGAACAGAACTACATAGAAATTCATTTATGCTTTAGTCAAAGAAAGGAGTTATTAGCTATCTGTGCACACATAATATCTGTACATATATACATTTAAATATAAAGGAGTGAAAAAAGTAGATCTTAAATATCTCAGGAAAGACTCAAGGCAAGCTCTGTTAAAAATATTGCTAAATAAGCACCATTGAAAAGAATGGGCATTATCACAAAACTAAATGGGTCAACTGGTAAAAATCTTGGCTGTCTTTAGCTATGTTCTCTACTAACAATAGCATGAATCATCTTTAAAGGGAGATAGAAGCATAGCATTCCTCTAAATCATGGTAATACTTACATTTTAGATTTCCAGTGAGTCACTTTTCTTGGGGGTCTTAGCTGGGAGATTTCCATTCAGAAGAAAACCCTCCTTTATCTGGGAGTACTTTTGTAATATTTCAAAGATTTTACTCTCTTTGCTGGAGTCCAAGAGAGAGATGCTGTCACCCAATTATTATGATATATGTGTATCTTTACAGGTCTTGGGAAGACCATTTATTGATTAATTTTCTCAGCTCATTGAAGAAACTCCCATTGACCTCTTAGAATGGGCCAGGCATTGTGTTAGAGGCCAGAATGAAAGCCCCCAAACCTCCTGTTGAGGTGGATTAGGGTTTGTAAATGGGAAAATATTTGGCCATTTCATTTAGTTTTCAGAGCGGGGATCACACAAAAACGTCCAGGAGGGATGCTCCCTTCAGATGGGCTAAGTGGCACCAGAGAACCAGGTGTCTGGCCTCTTCACTGGGGTTCTGAGTTCTCACTCAGAAAATGGCTCAGGTCAGGGAAGAGACACAGGTGGTGGGATTAGTGGAACATTACTGCCCTAACCTGACTGCTGTGCGCAGAGGTGACTGAGGTCATGAAACACTGACTCAGACCTTTTCAGTTTTCTTAAATGCATAATCTTCAGTGAAACTCCCTTCCCTTGGAGTTTCATGACATAAAGCAAAGCTTCTTTAATTCTCATCAGGAATCTGAAAGGAAGAGCAGTCTTGATTGGTACAAGTCTGCACTATATATTACTATATTGGAGCAAATCTAACAGATGGGAGTTTGATTGTCTAAAAGGATGGAAGTAAATGGCCCATTGATTGTAGCTAGCCAAAAGTTTTCAAGAGGGGATGCTGTGAATTCTGCGTTATGGAAGCTTAATGTGTCATGCATTCTAGTGTCATGGTTGAGAGCATGAGCTCTCTGACTAGACAGTCTGAACTTAATCACAGCTCTGCTTTTTACTAGGCCCGAGACTTTGGGCTTATGGCTTGTTTTCCCCATGCCTCAGTTTACTTATATGTAATACAAAGAAAATAATAATACTTCATACAGTTTCTTTGGAAATTTAATTACTTAATACATGCATATTCTTAGAATAGGGCCTAGCCATACCTAATTAGTTCTGTCATATAATTAGCTATTATTATTTCAATAAGGCATCTCAATACACGAAGACAGATACTGGAATGGCGGCATTGTTTAATGGTTAAGACTGTAAGTTTCAGAGCCAGACTGCCTGGGTGGAAATTCCCATCCATCTCTTATTTGCTGAGCAACTTGGCCTAATGACTTAACCATTTTTCATATCAGTCTCTTTGTATGTAGAAGTGTGCTAATGATACTCTTCTATCATCTCACAGATTTATGATAGAGATTTAAAAGCTATTGTAAAGAATTAACACATGTAAGCCACTCAGAACCATGGCTGGTTCCGGGAGCCGGTCCATCCTTGCTGTTTCAAAGGACCTGGCATATATGGCATACTGTTCTTAATATGTTTGCTCACCTTCTTGGCACTATGTGTTTTAACCAAGGTCTCCTCTCTGAGAAAGGTTGTTTCCCCAGGTAGGGATTTTCCCCTGAAGTTAGGGAGGGAATAAAACCCCTCAACTAAGTGCCAGGCGGGTAATTAATCACTTTAACTACGAACAATCATGCTTAAGCTACATAATCTTTACTCCCTGGAATGGAGATAAGAAACGCCCTAACCTTTGTAATAGAGATTGATAGGATTGAATCAACTGGTATAAATACAGATGTAACAAGACAGCAAGAAGACAGAATTCAGAAGACAGAACCTGTACGGAGCCTGGAGACAGAAGAACTTCGCTGGAGAGAACATGGCAATAGATCCTGGACTGAACCTGACTATAGAACATGGCAAGAGAACCTGACTAGAACCTGGTGACTGAACCTGGCTGGAGATCCGAAGCAGAACCTCTCTGGAGATCGAGACCAGAACTTGGCTGGAGATCCTGGCTAGGCTGCTGATCAACTGAACACTGTCTCCGTGTCCTTCCTTCTTCGCCGACTCCGTCTACACCTTTGGGAACCCCTGGACCTGCTGGGGTTGGACCCCGGCAGGCTGGCACATACACATTTGGTAAATATTGATGTTATTTTTACTGGCTATTTGACCCAGCTTCAGCACTCACTTTTTGAGCCTGCTTCTTTATAATAGAAATGGTAACTCTCAGGTAGCTTAAGCATCCTCCTAATTACTTTATATCTCAGAGGACTGGTTATTAAGTATTGTCTCTCAAAAAAGAAATTTAAAAAGTTTAAAAAAAAAGAAATATAGAAATTAAGTACTGTCTCTCATCTTCAAACCCACCCTACATGCCCCAGTTTGTGGGACTAGGGTGGGGAGTCTGTAGAATTCATTTCTGCTTTGCAAACTGGCTCTGTGACAGAGTCTGTCCAAAAGGGGTGCTAGTGGGGATGGAATCACTCCATCCTGTCTGATTCCTGCTGCTGTGTCACCCAGCCCTGCTTCACCCCAACAGTGACAGCCCCTGAATATGGGTTGCAGTTTTACAACACTCTCAGTTCCAGCTCTATTATGTCTACCTTAGTCATATGAGCACCAGCCCAGAGCTCTCCTCGAGCTCAGAGACACCAGCCAGCACTGGCCACAGGGACCCCTCCTCAGGAGTCTGAGCGTCATCTCCATGGGGCTTCTGAGCCGCAATGGCTGCTTCTTGACATCGCTACCGCTGTGCCACCTTCGGGTTCTCTTCTTACTCTTTGTGATCTAGTTAACCTTCTGCCTGTTTAATTCTTTTATGTTAAGTCATCTCCATTCAAACAACGGGTGTGGTTTCTGTCTCCTGCTGGATCTTGATGGATAATGTAGGCAATCTTAGACTTTATCCAGGAAGCAGAACACGTGGAAATGATAGTAGTTGAAGCAAAACCTTCTGAAAGACTGACATTCCATCTATGGAGAGAAGATACCATTTCTGTTCATCAGCTGCCGTTGTCTCAGTTTACAATCAATAATTGATAATAGGCCAAAGATCTAATTTACATTTGTGGGCGAAAAATGGAAAGTTGAGAAACTTCCCTTCACTAATTTTTTCTATGGAGTGTACAGTTGCTAGAATTTCATTTCGGCAGCGAATCACTTTGACTCAGCTCAGAGGAAATCAGAGTACCTCAGAAGCAAAGTTAAGCCTCTTTACCCCCTCCTATTTAGGCTTCTACTTGAAAGGACTATAATCCCCCAACACACAACACACATGCTTGCGCGCACACACACAACAGGAAGGTAAGCCTTAACCCAAGTGCAATAATTACAGATTCTGCCCTCCATTCATGAAGTTTAAATTTAAAGGGGCCTGCTGTGTTCCGGAACATCTTTGAAAAACAAGAAGGCTACTTGGAGAGAGGCAATAGTGTTCTGAGACCAATGTGGAACTGAATTCAAACCTTGTTTTCTGGCTCAGTCTTTTTAATTGTGGCTAATTGTGACTTCCTGTTTTTTTCCGGGGCAGGGACCAGGCTAATGAAAAGGCCCCATAAGGATACTTGGACATCAAATGGCTCTTACAAAAGAGCATTTTGATGATTTAAGTATAAATAAATTAGAAACATACTACAGTATTTGATGTCTTTTAAAGTCCCCATGAGGGCAAAAATGGAGAGCCAGCAAAGAATGAGAGAAAATGAGAAACTTAGTGACATGAACTATCTGAAGGAGTCTTGGGCCATTTCATGGTTCCACAAATACAGGCAGATTTGCATGTTCTTAATTGATAATGAAAGTGCCTCAGGTTAATCCTGATCATCAAATAGTGAAACTAACAATTGCAGTTGGAATCTATTTCAGCAAATGGGGATGTATGTCATTTTACAAGTGGTCCTGTGCTAATTAATACATTTTAAGTTATAAGTAACGTTTCCTACAGCGCTTAAAGGAAATACCTTATGGAAAAAGTGGAAGTATTTTTCTATAACATGGTGGGTGGAAAGGAAGAAGTAAGGATGAAAAAGAAGTGATTATAGTTGCTGAGTCCTATAAGGTTTTGGATAGTGGGAGCATTTGTTTCAATTGATCTGTTTCTAAATTAAAACAAAGTAAATTGTGAAGAACATTTCCTGTTACATTTGTTAACTTTGACGTCAGTACTTCTCATCTTATTAACACATCTTCACTGATTTCATAGAAATCAATAAAAGCAAATGTCTTATTCTTTTCTTCTCCAGAAATCCTGTTAATAAAAACCCTTGGCACTAAACCGAGGGTGGAAAATTAAGGAGGTGCATTTTTCATAATACCTGAAGTAGGCCCACGACATGGGGCCATGCCCCTCCCTTTTCTGGCCTTTGTGTCCTATTCTGTGAGGTGACAGCCTGAGAGTCCCTAAACTTTGAGACCCCCAACCTCTGGCATCTTGGGAGTCAAACATTTTACACCCAGATTAACATCTTTGAATTCTCCCTAATTTCCTTTCCTTCTCCTGCTTGGACTCTATTAACATAATTATAGGCTTATTTACCAGATTAAAGGATTCATAGTTTCACCTTATATTTGTTATTTTTGAATGATTTTTTTATAGGTGCTTTTTTTTTTTTATAACCATATTTCCAACCTTTCAAAGGAGCTTTATGTTTACCACATTTCAGTAGTTAGTACTGGTTGTTTTATACCCTGATTTCTTCATTCTTATGTTCTTATCTTTCTTTTGGCTGGTATAGATCTTCAAAAAAAAAAAAAAAAAAAAAGCAAAAAAACCCCCATAACAATACGTGTGTGTGTGTGTGTGTGTGTGTGTGTGATTTATTTTATATTTTCATCACCATTTATCCCCTCTATGCCCTTTTTAAAAATATGTACTTTTTGATAACTTACAAATCTGAGAATATTTTTCTCTTACATTCACAAATGAATGACATTTTGACTTGGTGAAAAAATCCTGTCTCTGAGTATTTGCCTCTCGATACAGTGTAGACATTGCTCTGTTGCTTTCTGTAATCCTCTTCTTGCCTCTCATTCTGTTCTCTCCTGATGGCTTCTCCCTCCTGCCCTACCAACCCCACCCCATTTCTTTCTTCTGTCCTACAAAAGGCATAGGATAGCTCTCCAAAATTTTCTTCTGGTTCTACTCACCATGTTATTAAAAAAAGACTTTAATTTTCCAATGAGATTTCCCTTAGGCACTGTAGGAAGCATTACCTATAACTTAAAATGTATTAATTAGCACAGGACCACTTATAACATGGCATTTAAGGAAATAAGCTGTTCTCCAAGTTACATGGTTGCTATTCTCTCTGGGCCTCTCAGAATGTTTCAGCAGTACTAGGCTGACTTTTCTCTAGGGTCCCCCTCACAAGGGAAGCTCTGCATGGATTTGGCCTTTAACTGGAGTCATTCTGTCCGGTTGGACTCCCCTCCGGGACATTAGATGCTTAGAACTGGTGGAGCCTGACATCCTGAGCCAGCATGCAGGGCTCTCTGCCCCTCCTCTTCCTCATTCTGCCTGCAGTTCCCACTGTCTCCAAGTGGGCGCTTCACCTTCCAGGTGCATCAGGCCAGGTTCAGACCCTCTCCCGTGTCCTGACATGTGATTACTTAGACTTTTAGTCCTCAAATAGCTACAAACCAGCGTTTGGATTACTTCAAAGGGCAATACCCATGCTACAGAGTGTGATTGCTAAGTTTTCTGGTTGTTCCTGTCAGGCTTAATTTTTAGTGTTGATGGAGGTTTTCCTCTTTTCTCTGACTTCTCGTGCGTTTTAATGACAGCAGCTCTGGCTGGGGCTGTTAGCCAGATGCCATGGTAAAGCAGAAATGAAATGATTTGGCCGAAGAGCCTGTACATTTAAAACTCTCCTTACATATCGCTGAATAGCATTCCTAGAATTTTGTACTGATTTGCAACCCTTTCAGCCAGCAATTGTTTTCCCCAAAGTGTCTCTGGGATCTGTATTACTGATATCTCAAAGAAATGACTCTTTAACCAAGTATTTTTATTATCTGCTTGTGCTGGTGGTCAGTCATGTTTGATATTTGAATCTTTAAAGCATCTGACTAAGAAACATGCATTTCATTTTGTCTTTCTTCAATGTAGCATCACTGTGGCTTATGCAGCAAAAGTCCAGTGTTTGTTATCAGGAGTTCAAGATTTGGGTTCCCCATTTTACCTGCTGTGTGACCAGGACAAGTTGCTCAAGTTCTCTGGGCCTAATCCCCAAAGTGCTGATGTTTCTACATGCCTAGTTGTGAGGGGCACAGGAGTCAAGGGTGGGTAGGTGCTTTGTAAATGTAAATTCCGCAGAAATGTTGGCAGCATGGTTGAGTTAGCGGGTTCCCCAGTCAGAAAAGGTATCAATCGCCTCAGCCACTTACTTCCTACCAGGCTATGGGCCAGATTTCTAACTTCCCTGAGACTCGGTCTTCTTATCTATACAAAGAGTGAATAAAACATATAAATAGTGATAAAATTGTATAAAAAACATACATATGCCCTTCAAAGTTGCTGTGAGGATTGGTAAGTTAATTAAACAAAGAGACCATGAGACTAAAGTGGCTTTAATGTCGTGGCGGCCTATGTAACCAAATCAAAATCTAAGCCTGTAAATGCCCAAGGTTATGAAATCAACACGCTAAGGACAGCCATTCACAATCTAGGCTGTAAGCTACAGCCAATCAAACGATTTCCTTCCTGTGCTTCTGCACTTTCTCTATGTGATAAGCCTTTCCCCTGGCTCCTGTAGAGAGCACTCCTATCCACTTGTCCTTTACCACTGCTTCAAATTGATTTTTGCTCAAATAAACTTAAATTTTTTAATATGCCTCAGTTTACTTTTCAACAGGATTAAACAAAGAAATGAATGTGAAAATCTCTATAAATGGCACAAAATCAGTGCTCAGTAAATGTTGGTCATCGCTATAGTCATTCACTTCTATGACAAAACACAATACATGTCACCCACATGCACATGTATCTGCAGAGGGAGAATCTATGTAAAGTGAAGCATAGCAGTTTCATATGTCTGCTTCTTCTCTCTCCTGACTGTGGCTCCATGGTGAATCTAAAACACTGATTTCCTTCTTTTCCTTTCTTTCCTTCTGCATCTTTCCCCCTGTTGTTCTGTTTTGTTTTACAAAAAGCCAGCTGACAGTTGCAACTGTTTATTTGCAAAGGAATTTCCTTTGTTTACCTCATCGCACTCTCACAAACAATAAAGCAAGCAAACAAACAAAATCTCACAAAGAAAGCTCAAAACTTCCCGCCCCCTTTCTTCTACAGGATTCCAACTAACTCTTTAAAAAATTATCCCACAAAAATATTTATGTTGGGTTCTCTCTCTCTCTTTTTTTTTAATCCTTTTTTTCATGTGGTCACAGCAAGATTATTTCTTATGCACTGATTCTATCTGAATTTATTTCTCAGGCTTTTAATAGTCTGCTGTGTTGAATGGAAATGATATATAGGATTTGGGGAGGATGAAAAAGGTCTGATAGGAAACATGTCTTAGCAGAGTCCCTGGCACAGGAAGGGAGCTCAGCGTGATGAGCTGCATTGTTTGCTTGCACTGATGAAAGGGCCTGCCAGCAGTGACTGACTTGTTGCTTATTCATGGTAGCACCCAGGGACCAGCTGAGCCCAGCTTCTCCCTCTGTCAGTGCTGCTTCTTTCAACCCCCTTAGGCACTGAGCCTTTAGGAAAGCTCCAGTAACCTCCCTTCATGCAAATCTCCATCTCTGAGCTGGCTGCCAGGAAACCCTACCTGCAAAACAAGGCCCCTCTACAGAAAAGCCTAAATGGACTTTCCCTTGATTCCAGCATGCAGTTCAGATTCTTTAGCATGTCTTTCCAGGCCCTTCCCAGTCCACTCTCCAAACACTTCTCCTGCATCCTGCTGGAGAATTTCCTGTCCCTGTGCTTCAGCCACAGGTTCCTTCCACGTGCCCACCTAGGTGATGCTCTGTCATGTCTCCATGCTTTATTCCAAACCTCTCTTCTCCTGTCAATGACTGTTCATCTTTTATCTACCTGATACATTCTTAATTGAAATATTACTTCTGAAGTTCACTTTCTTCTATTGTGCTCCTAGAGCAATGATGGCGAACCTATGACACGCGTGTCAGAGGTGACACGCAAACTCATTTTTTTTGGTTGATTTTTCTTTGTTAAATGACATTTAAATATATAAAATAAATATCAAAAATATAAATATTTGTTTTACTATGGTTGCAAATATCAAAAACTTTCTATATGTGACACGGCACCAGAGTTAAGTTAGGGTTTTTCAAAATGCTGACACTCCCAGCTCAAAAGGTTCGCCATCACTGTCCTAGAGTGTCTCGTATTTGCTTTGAGCACTGTACTTAATGTCAGGTAATGGACTCAGAAAACCATGACCTTGACTGCTCACCCTGCTACCCATGCCCAATTTGCTGTCCATGATTTTATCATTCGCTTATCCATCCTCATTCTCTTGCCCTAGTTCAGACCAGTCCTGCCACCTCTGAACATGAAATTGTGCGAGGCTTTTGTCCTCTCTTGGTCTCTGCTTGGTCTTGAGGATTCCTTTATTTCAGATTTGGTACCTGGTTTTCATTCATTCACAAGGAATGCTTGACTCCTTTCAAAAGTTCTTGGTTCCTTCCTACCTCCTCGCAACTGTGACTGTTCATTTTCAGCTTTCCCATTCTGTCTCTGTGTTGACCATTGGAATAAACCCCATTACCATTCTGCTTCTCAAATTGGGAAAAGGGAACATTTTCAGTGTCTTGTTTTCCATGTGGTTTTGGACTCCCTGAGTGGGAGGACTCTGATGTGTCTCTGTATCTCCATTTCCTAGCTCAGGGCCTGCGCTGAGGAGGTGACCTGTTTATGGGGTGGAAGATCATCAGATTAGGGAGGCTCTTCATCAGCTGTACTCAAGTGAGAACCTAATGCAAAGACATTTATGGTGCCCTCATAATTACTTTGTTTGGAATCTGATATTCTCTCTAAGAGGTGGGCTAGAGTGGCAAAGCTCCATTATTACGATGGAAGGGATATTTAGGGCAATTCACAATAAATGTTTCTGTGAGAAGAATCTTGAGTATTTCAGACACTGGGCTGAGTGCTATGATGATTTAAAAATAAAACCTATAGAAATTGTATATCCCCCAATATGCCACAGTCTTGTGGGGCTCACAAGACACACCTACAAAACATTAGAAAGCAAAATGTTTTGGGAGAAAGCTACAGTTCACAGAACCTGGATGCTGAGAGGAAGTGGGCCTGGAACTGAATTTTAGTTTGTTTTCAGCCTCACTACACTTCTCCAAGGCAAAAATCACGTCTTATTTATATTTATATCTACATTGCCTCCTTGCACACCTCCAGCTACTTCTTTACTAGAGACTCCAGCACTATTAGCATAGTCTGAGTGTCATGAATAGTGGATACAAGCTCATTGCAAGGCTAAAGAATCAAGCTCAGAGGCTGGGCAGGAGTCCTGGCGACTGGCAATGGGAGCAGCCATGAGAACAGTCTCCCTCCGCCTCCACCACAGGGACCACCTCGGCCTAGACACTTTGTTCCTCTGGATTAGCAGTGCTCTTGCTTTCTTTCTGAATTAATTTCCCAAATGATGCTCATCTTTGTATCACTTCCCTGAGATTCAGTGTTCCAGAAGGGCATATTCTATCCTTTGATAGTCAAGGCCAAGATTAGGTCACATGTGGGTGTCACAGTGGATGGGGTTGGCAAATGAGAAGAGATGTGGAATCAAGGTCCTATCTCTTCTGGAGACTCACCCTGTGGGGATTCCCTTTCCTACTCCTGCCCCCATACAGGAAGGGCATATAGATGCTGCTTAGCCCAAGATGACAAACGTTCATCCAGGGATGACAAGTTATGAGCTTAGGCTTTCAGACAACTTGTGTAAATTTTCTAATTCTCCCAGTTGACAATGGGCTGCACCCACAGAGAAGGCTTAGAAGTGGATAATTAGTCTCTCACATCTTCACTAGGGCTCTGACAGTTGGCAGTATTTAACTGCTCTTAAAAGAATGATCCATGAAACGTGTCTGGATCTTTTACAGATAGGAAAACGCAATCCAGCTTTCTCCCGTTTGCCTGCACATCTGTGATGTGTATGGCACAGCCACGGAGATACCTTTATAGTATGAAAAGGTTTCCCCAAGGGAGAAACACACACATGGGAAACAAGTGAAAGAGCCAACACTGAGTGGGCAAGACAGTTGAAATTTGGCTTCATGACCACCCTCTATCTTTTGAATCATTAGAAGAGTCAGCTTCTAGTGGTAACAGACATGGGCAGCTGGTTATACCAGCCATATAATGTACCTTTTGTACGGGATGAAACAGTCTTTCATGTTAATGCTTATGCCATTTTTTTAAGAGTTCAAATTCAGCCTGGTGGACTTTTGTCTGAAATGAAACATAAACCATTTTTTAAAAAATCCTCACCCAAGAATGTGTTTTTATTTATTGATTTATTTTTTAAAGAGAGGAAGAGAGAGACAGAGAGAGAGAGAGAGAGAGAGAGAGAGAGAGAGAGAGAGAGAGAGAGAGAGAAGGAGAGAGAGAAACATTTATGTGAGAGGGAAACATCCATTGGTTGCTTCCTATATACTCCTGACTGGGAATCGAACCCACAACCTGGGTATGTGTCCTGATGGGGAATAAAACCCACAACCTTTTGGTGCATGGAATGATGCTCCAACCAATTGAGCCACCCAGCCAGGGCCATAAACCATTTTAAAATATCACGAAATGGGTATGTTTCTGGGAATTAATCATTTTGTGAAACAGGTCATTAATGAGCATGTTGCTGACTTCAAATTTTACAAATTATATTATGAACCCCTGATATTTTACCCTGATATTTTATATATGGTGAGTCCAGACTAGTTGTCTTGTAGAATGTTCCTCATCCTGAATTTTTCTGATTATTTTCACTTGCTATGGTTTAACTCATTTCTTTATTCCTTTATTTCTTGTAATTTGGAAACTATGTCTAAAGGCTTAATTAGGCTCAGGTAAAACATTTTTGGCAAGAATACATGATAGATTATTTATATTTCATATTTCATCATATTGGGGGCAGAGTATCAGCTTATCCCATTATTAGTGGTACTCATTTGGATTAATTGTTATGTTGCTCACTGCTAGATCAGAGCAACACTAAAGTTAAAAATACAGTACACAGAATTCCCATTTATCCTTCACTTAGATTCCCCAAATGTTGCTGTTTTAAAATAATTTGCTTTGTCATTTCATATACTCTCTCCCCCTCTCTCTCTCTTTCCTGAACCATTATTGCTATATACTTTAATGTGTATTTTCTAAACACAAGGTCATTCTTTCTATAACCACATTATAATGATAGTAAATTAGAAAATTAACATTAATATAGTATTACTCTTTCATCTAAAAACCTTGTAATTTTGCCAATTTTTCTACTAGTATCCATCGCAGCAAAAGAATGTCTTCTTCTGTTCTAGAATCTCATTTTGAATCACACACTGAGTTTAGTTGCCATGTCTCTTTAGTCTCCTTTCATCTGAAGCAGTTCTGCAGTATTTCCTTTTTTTAGCAAAGTCTTGGGATTTGTGAAGAGTACTAGTCAGTTGTTTTGTAGAAAGCCCCTCAATTTGAGTGACTGTAGATTTCTTCATTATTGTCTTCAGGTTATACATTTGTGACAGGAAATACCACAGAAGATATTTTTGTACCCTTATCAGTGCCTCACCTCAGGAGGCATATAATATCTCCTTTTCCTATTATTGGAGATGCTATCTTTGATTCCTTGGTTAAGGTGGATTCTGTCAGCTTCCCTCCTTGTAAAAATGTTGTGGCCAAACTAATGTAATGCACTGGATGACTAAGTCAGTGTTAATTTTATTTCCTGAAAATGGGTGTTGATTCAGCTCTTTCCATGAATTCTTTTCAAGTAATAAGTATCTTCTGGGAATAGATTTGATACCATGGAAATGTCCTGGTTCTTTTGAAACTGTCACCTACAAGTTTTAGCATGAGCTGATAAGTTTTGCTATAATCATTACTATGGTGGCTGCTAAGTGCTGATTTTCTAATTTGTTTTTTCCTTTTAAAGTTTTTTTATATCTTGCACTTTATATAAACACTTTTCTCTTTTTTATTATAATGTGGAAATACCCAAAATGTTATTTTTATAGGAAGTAATGTCAAAATGTGTGCTTTATGTACTTATTTTAATATATCTCCCTATAATATAAGCTTAGTGAGGGTAGGGATTTTTGTTTTATTTACTGTTGAATCTTAAACAGATCAAAACATATAGTAGGTGCTTGAAAAATATAATGTATTTTGTAGTTAAGGGAATGGAAACTTAAGGAGATAAAGCAACTCTAAAAAATGGCAGAGCCAAGATTCCAACCAAGTTGGTATACTTTCATCTACCTCATTATTACAACACATGGACACATGGGTAATGTTTATTTTTCACAAGGCTCCTGGTTTGAAGAAGCCATTATATTGTGTGTTGTTTTAAATGACATTCTGATGATTATAGACTACAACAGGAATAAAAATTAATGAGACAGAATCAGTGGTAGAACTGTATGATCAACTCTTTTCAGTCATGTCAAGAAAATATGAAAGCAAGGCTTTCAGACATAATCCAGTGGTGGATTATCCCCATTGTGTCTCATGATGTCGGTAAAAGCTGCAGAGACAGGAGGCTTCTGCATGGTAGGAGGCTCTTCACCTAATATAGACATTTCAGAACAGATGATGTGCCTCCTGAGCTCTAGACGTGACAATGTAGAAACAAGCTCATGAGCACAACACATTCCTGATTTGTTTGTCAGTATTGTTGATGCGTCGCTGTGATGTGAGGCAAAAGAACCAAGATCTGAAGAAATTGAGCGGGAATCTATAGAGCATATCTGTAGCATTTACCAATGGTGTGCCCTGGGTTGAAATGGTTTCAGCTTAAATGACAATTGATCTCAGAGGAAGGCCTTGCTTATAATCACTTAAATTTGTATTGGGAAGGGCATAACTCGCTGATCTATCTTCTGTGTGTGACCAAGTTCTGGGATAAGAAACACAGTAGTTGACTAAGGATTGGGTCTCCAGTGGATGCGACAGCCCATCTTCTCTCTTGGACATCTTAGTTCCCTTCCTCCCATCGGTTCTAACAGGATTGAAGAATAAATTTGGGACAAAGAAAGTTCTTTATATTTATAATTGTTAGCCATAATAAAATACTTTGGGTAGTGATAAAACATTTGTTAAATTTATACATTTATTAATGCCTCCAAATACAGATCAATGATTGGCCAAATTATCCATCTTTGCTGCTATTAAAAAATAAAAAAAACCAATCATAGAATATTTTATTGTGAATAAATTTATTTTATAGATCATTAAACTCTCCCAATAATGGACACAATATTTTTTATTTTAAATATTCTTGATGGAAAATTTTTTTCCAAACTGTGCTATATTGCTTAGTTCAGGGGATACACAGAATAATTTAGCTAGCAATATTAGGACAAACATAGTTTGTCAGTCTTTTTGTTTGTTTTTTAACATAGGCAGATCCAACTTTTGTTCTTTCAAAATTTGTTAGTTAAGATATATACTTTGGAGAGGGCATGGTAGCTCCTTACTCTTTCCCCAACCCTGTCCTATGCATCTCATCCATCTGACTGCACCTGAGTTATATTATCTAATAAAAGAGAAACATGCAAATTGAGGGTACCTCCACTACACCCACAAGCCACCCCCATAAGCCAATCGGAGCGACTATATGCAAATTAACCCAACCAAGATGGCGGCCGACATCCACGGAGCTGGAGCAAGCAGGAGGCTTGGTTGCCCCAGCGATGGAGGAAGCCAAGCTTCCTGCCTTCCCTGGCCGGCTGTGGCCTCCGCTCAAAGGCAACAAAGTTTCAATTATAGAAGATAAATAAATCCCAGATACCTGCTTTCAGCCAGCCTCCACTGGGAGCTTGGGTGGCTGGGGGCTGTGGCCAGCCTGCAAACAGCCATCAGCCCCTCACCCAGGCTGGCCAGAAAATCCAGCGGGCCCCCCCTTCCTGAAGGGGGTGTGGCCAGCCTGAAAACGGCCCTCAGCCCCTCCCCCAGGCTGGCCAGGCACCCCAGCGGGACCCCCACCCTGATCCGGACCACTCTTCAGGGCAAACCAGCTGGCCCCCACCCATGCACCAGGCCTCTATCCTATATAATAAAAGGGTAATATGCAAATTGACCATAACAGAAGAACGACTGGGAATCACTGGCCACTATGACACACACCGACCACCAGGGGACAGACGCTCAATGCAGAAGCTGCCCCCTGGTGGTCAGTTCGCTCCCATAGGGGGAGCTCTGCTCAGCCACAAGCCAGGCTGATGGCTGCCAGTACAGCGGTGGTGGTGGGAACCTCTCCCCCCTCCTCAGCAGCGCTAAGGATGTCCGGCTGCAGCTTAGGCCTGCTCCCCACTGGCAAGTGGACATCCCTTGAGGGCTCCTGGGCTGCCAGAGGGATGTCTGACTGCCAGCTTAGGCCCAATCCCCCCAGGGAGCGGGCCTAAGCCAGCAGGTGGACATCCTCCGAGGGGTCCCAGACTGCGAGAGAGTACAGGCCGAGCTGAGGGACACCCCCCTCGAGTGCACAAATTTTTGTGCACTAGGCCTCTAGTATCCTTTTATAATAAGCCAGTGATTTGGTAAGTAAAAAATAGATATATACTCTGGAAATATAAGCTCATGGGTCTCAAAGTCAAACTTGTAATTAACTTCCCTTAGCAAGCATTTATTTGCTGTGCAAGTCATATGAGGTAGAAGTTGGAGCTATTTGAAACAGACATAGCAAGCATAGGATTTCTATCAGGACTTTTAAGTTGCCAAATGACAGAAAAATCCTATTAAGCTGGCCCAAGCATAAAGGAAAACTATTTTCTCACCCACTTGGGAAGAGTAGGGGTAAACATGGCTTTAGACAAGACTGGATATAAGGGCTCACTGACATTGGAAATCAGTTTCTCCTGTCCCTCCTCTCTGCTTTCCTCTGTGTTAATTTCATTCAGTCTCTCCTGCATCATGACAAAAGGCTGCGAGTGTCTCCCAACTTACACCACATGAATCCTCCTTCTCTACAAACAGCTTGAAGAAAAAGTCCTGGGACTGTACACTATACTTCCTTCCTCTTCTCCTTCTTTCTCTACTTCCCCTTTCCTTCTCTTCCATAGGCAACCATTCAGATATGTTTTTTGTGTATCCTTTTATTTGCATGCATTTTTTTCAAAATGTTCATTGTATTTTTGTATGGATGCCTTTTAAATTTACATAAATGCGAATGTTACATACCTCATTCTTTTTTAATTAACTCAGTAACATGTATTTGAAGATCCACGTATGTTGTTATGCCTACATTGGTGAGGCAATTGGTTGGTTACTTCTAATTGCTTGTTGTTTTTTGTTTTGTTTTGTTTTGTTTTGTTTTGATCTACTATATATACTCCTTGAAGGCCAAACCTATCTTATTAATATTAGAATCTCCAAAGCCAAGTTTAGAAGTTGGCATTTTAAAAAGTACTTAAGCAATTTGTTTTGAGGAATGAAAATATAATATGAATAGTAATGTTCAGTTAAAATGTTGGTGAATTGAAAAGAATGAAATGTCAGTGAAAGAAGCAGCCAAGTATTACAGATATTAAGGATTCACTTAGGAAGAATTTCTATGTTGTCAGAATCTTTGATTCATTAGTTATCTTTTCTAACTTCAACTTAATACCAATGAGCTGAAGTCATAAGTATGATTACCTTGGGACTTCTGAGTGTAATGAAAAAGGTTTAAACATAGACTTATTTAAAGTAAGATTTAGGAAAACAAAAGAGATACACCCAGCATGTAAATTCCAACTGAACTTGAAATGGGTGTAGGATTAACCTTGAGTAGATATTGGTTAATAGTGTTGCTCAAGTCCTATCAGTTCCTGTGAAATACAAATCCCTGCTTTGAATTAAATTAAATGCAGAAAATTCCACCTTTGTTTCCCTCAAGATTGTACCTGAATGTGTGTACGAGAAAAAGACATTGACTATTGCGGTAACACAACAATCCTGGACCTAATATTAAAAAAAATTGTTTCAAGGCAAAAAATATCAACCATATTAGTGGATTCATGTCTAGTTCTTTTGTTTTCAATTGCTGTTTATTGAGAGAGCTCCAAACACACATTTGGCTGGGGAACCATATGGAGGTGTCATCCAGTATCAGCACAGCCATATGAGCTGTGTCTGGTGGAAGAAAAAACATGATGTGATTGAAGGGGGGTCTGTGGGACTTCTTACAAAATTTATAAAAATAACTACCGCCCTGGCAGGGTTGCTCAGTTGGTTGAAGCATCTTCCTGTACATGGAAGGTTGCAGGTTCGATGCTGGTCAGGGAGTGTCGGGAGGCAACTGATCAATGTTTCTCTCTCATATGGATGCCTTTCTCCCTCTTTCTCTTAAATCAGTAACAACATATCCTCTGGTGAGAATTTAAAAAATGATAACTCCCACCTAAAGCACCTTTATAATTCAAAGGTTTCTTTTACAGGTAAAAGTTGTCTTTTTTTAGTGTACAATTCTATTGGTTTTGATAACTTGTAGTACAGTATGTAGCCACCACTATAATTAAGACCTAGTGAAGAACCCCCCTTCTCCTTAAATTCCTTTGTGGCCTTTTGTGGTCATGCCTCTCTGACCTCCAGTCCCTGGTTCCCATTGATCTGTTTTGTGTCCTGATAATTTTTTCTTTTCCAAAGTGTCATGTAAGTGGAATCATAGAGTATTAGAACCTGTTGCCTTTGAGTCATATTTCTTTAGCTTAGAATAATGCATTTGTGATTCATCCATGTTGTTGGGTATATCAGTAATTTTTTTTTCCTGAAAAATATTTCATTTATGGATGTGCCACAGTTTACTTGTTTAGTCATCAGCCTAAGGACATTTAGGTTGTTCACAGTTTTTGAACGATTATAAATAAATCTGCTATAAGCATTCATGTTTAGGTTTTTGTATAGATATAGTTTTCATTTGTCTTGGATAAATACCAAGGAGTGGGATTACTGGGTCGTGTGACCACTGTATGTTTAATTCTGTAAGAAATTACCAAATTGTTTTTTGGAGTGGTTGTACCAAATTTGCATTCCCACCAGCAAAATATGAGGTTTCCAATTGTTTGTGTTTGTATCAGCACTTCCTGCAGTTAGTATTGTTAGGGTGTTTTATTTATTTTTCTTTCTTTTTTTGCCATCCCAATAGCTTTGCAGTGCTATCTCATTGGGATTTTAACTTTCTTCTTCTTTTTTAAATGACATTGAGTATCTTTTAATGTTCTTGTATTTTTTTTATTTCTTTGATAAAGTACCTTATTACATTTTAAAAATTGCTTATTTCTTACTGTTGAATTTTAAAAGTTTTAAAAATATGTTTGAGATACAAATCTTTTATCAGATATGTGTTTTGTAAATATGTTTTCTCAGTCTATGGTTTGTCCTTTCATTTTCCTAATGGTGTTTTTTGAAGAACAGAAGTTTTTAATTTTGATGGAGTCCAATCTATCAATCTTTTCTTTTGTGGATTATGTTTTGTCATTGTATATAATTTATCTTTGCTTAACCAAAGGCCACAAAGATTTCATCCTGTGTTTTTGGATTTTTATAATTTCAGATTTTACTTTTAGTTCTATGATTCGTATTGAGTTAACTTTTGTATGTTGTGTATAGTATGGGTTTTGGTTCACTTTTTGCATATAAATGTCCAACTAGTTCTTTCTTAATACTATTTGTTGAAAAGCTGCCTTTCACCTTTGCTGAAAATCAAATGTGTGAGTCTACTTTTGGATTCTGTTTTTCCCCTTGCTGATCTGTGTTTTTTGTCCTTTTGCCATTACCCCACTGTCATGATTTCTATAGCTTTAAGTAAGTCTTCAAATCAGATAATGTGATTTCTCCAACATTGTTCTTCTTTTCCAAGTTATTTGGTTATTCTTGTTTCTTTGCTTTTCCATACATATTTTAAAATTCCTTGTCAATTCTAATACTATGGTAGCTTTGAATCTATAGATCAATTGAGTAACTTATCCTAACTGTAGAGTCTTCCAAAATGTGAGCATAGTATCTCCATTCACTTAGCCCTTCCCTTGATTTTTTAAAAATTTGAATTTTGTTGTTTTCCATATATTTTGTTAGATTTATTCCTCAATATTTCATATTTTCTGATGCTACTAAAAATGCTATTGTTTTTCAACTTTAATGTATAATTGTTCAATCTAGTATATAGAAATACCATTGATTTTCATTATATTAACCTTGTATTTTTCAATCTTACTAAACTTATTAAGTCTAGTAGCTTTTTAAAGGACTTTTTACACAGATAATCATTGTTGTCTGTGAAGAGAGGCAGTTTTCTTTATAATCTTTATTCCTTGTGTTTTTATTTCTTTATTGCACTGGCTGGCACCTTTTATACAATGCTGCATAAGAGTAGGAACAGTGGGCTACAAAGTGAGTTTTATGTAGTTACAGCCCTTTAAAACAATTGAAATTGGAGGAAAATTCATATTGTGTCATATGTGTGTATGTTGGGTGACAGATGTTTCTGGTTTGCTCAGGATTTCCTAGTTTTATTAACGAAAGTCTTATATCCTGAGAACTCTTTGTTATAGTCAGACCTGGTTGGTTAGTCATCCTAGTGTGTATGCTGTGTGTGTTTGTGGCTGTGCACGTGTGTGTGTAGGTGTGGTGTGTGTGTGTGTATGTGTGTGTGTACATTATAAGGTGGAGAATAATAGGGACTTAATTCTCTTTTTAGACTGACCTTTAAATTACAGGGTTACTTGTGGTTACTAATACTTTCTTTAAATATAAGAAATATGTATGCATATAAGAAGAGGAGAAAGCTGGGCAAAACAAAGAAGAGAAGGCTTTAACTACCATTCAGTTGGTTTAAGCACTTACAAAGAATTATAATGAAACAGAAATAAATATCATCTATGAGTTTGTGCTCTAAAATGGACAGCACTTAATTGAGAGTGAGATTAGTGCAGAAGATGTAGAAAAATTTCTCTCTGGCTGTACCTTATAGTTCATAAATATACAAGCTCTGCTTTTGCAATTTGGTGAAAAATGCTTTTTTATCTTTATGATTTCTGAGCAAGTAGTCACAAGAGGAAATTCATGCATGGCTCATGCCAAAAAGGGGGAAAAAGACTAATCTTGTACACATTTCCAATTTAGAATATTGTACAAATCTATCATATGTCCAAGGGAATAAAATTCATAATTATTCATCTTATATATCCTTTAGTACCTAGTCACATGCAAAAAAAAATAAATAAAAAGTAGTTTTGGCATAATCTTCCATAGTAATCCTTAGGACGCGCATGAAAACCATATTCAAGCATGGTCTGAGTCATTCAGATTTTGAATATGATTTGTGGAGTGGAGTTAAAATAAATTTGAAATGAAGAAGCCCTTAGTTATCTTGAATAAAAATATTATCATAATAATTCATCTTTTTGGTTTTTGTTGTCTTTGCATGAATCACGGGCAGTCATGTAAGCATCCGAGGAGAGAAGACGCCAACGGGGCTGAGCAAGAGTAGTTTAATCCACCCAGTTTTCCTGAGTCTGAAAAGCAGACTCATATCCATTTTCTACTTTCTCTAGTAGACCACTAACCCTTTTCTTCTTCACATTATGACCAGTTATTTCCTGCCTCTTCCTCCCCATGCCAGGGCCCCACTCTCTACCATCAACTATTCTGAGTTGTGCCCATTGTAAATATATCCGCGATGTCGTGATTTTTTTTTTCCCAATGACAAAGGTACACCTGACATGTAACCTACACTTATGGCTGTTTAGAGAAATGAAACTGAGCATTGTCCAGGAGTTCCTGTTCTTTTGAATTATTTAACTTTATACTTTGACTTTTGGACTTTGGCTTTGACATTCAGGAGTTCCTTTGTGCCAGAGATTTTTTTTTACACTATTATCACATTGCATCATAATTTGCAGTAATTTAAGAACTCTCTTTTCCTTCCCTGAAATTATCCCCCACCCCCCACCCCCCCATCCCCGTTCTTCCTTCCTTCTCTTTTCTTCTTCCCTCCCTCCCTCCCTCCCTTCCTCCCTCCCTCCCTCTGTCGTCTCTTCTCTCCCTTCCTTCCTGCTTTCCCTCCTATTCAATCTAATGTACACAGAGAAAGCCTAATAGCCTACCTATGTGCTTTTAAATGCAGAGTTTAAAGACAGTAAACTATATCAATTTCATTATCAAAGTGTGACTTACTTTTTTCACATCACTCTTCCTCTTATATTTTCAGTTCTGATTAATGACCCAGATGAAAACCACAAAACTATCTTTGATGTTCTCCCCTCATTTCTTCCTCAGTCCACCAGTGACCCCTTTCTGGCCTTCCTGGCTTCATTGCTTCAGTCTGGCCTATCCCCTTTGTCCAGATACCTTCACCCTAATTAAGGGTTTGTTTTTTCTCCTAGACCAGAGCATTAACCACTTAATTCATCTCCCTGCGTATTAACTTCCTAGGGCTATCATAAAAAAGTCACTACAAACTTTATGACTTAAAACAATAGAACTTAAAATAGTTCAGGAGGCCAAAGTCTGGAATCAAGGTATCAGCAGGGTTGGTTCCTCCTGGAGACTCTGAGGGAGAAACCATCCCTAACTTCCAGTGTTGCCAGCAATTCCTGGTATTCCTGGACCTCTAGCTGCATCACCTCAATCTCTGCCTCCATCTTCATGTCACCTTCTTCTCTGTGTCCTTGCTGTCTCTTATGAGGGACTTTTCATTGGATTTAGAGACCACCCTCATCCAGTATGATCTCACCCCAGTCCTTACCCTAATCACATCTGCAAAGACCTTGTTTCCAAATAAGGTCACATTCTGAGGTTCCAAGTGGACATGAATATTTGGTGGGCACTAGTCAACCCACTACACCCTACATCTCATGTCCTTTTACCCCATGATTTTTACTCCATGCAGCACAGGAGAACTTTCTTAAAGTTAAACACATTTTTTATCATGCCCATTCCCTGCTTAAAACTCGTCAGTGACTCTGAATTGCTTACCCACCAAAGAGCAAGCCTTTACTTGGAAGTCAAGGATCTTTATGATCTAGATGCAAACTTCCTTTAAAGTTTTGTTTCTTTCCATTCCCTCCCAAGTTCAAGCTCAATGAGTTTCCACAAATTAAATATACCCATATCATCAGCTCTCAGATCCAAAAAGAAATCCTGACCAGCACTCTGGAAACTACCTTGGGTCTGACTTCCAGGACTATTTACCATCCCACCCCTGAGGCCCCCAATCACTATTCTTGTTTCTAACAGCAAGGATTAGGTTGGCCTGTCTTTACACTTCCTGTAAATGTAATCGTGCAGTACTTTTTGTCTTCTGTTGTTTCACATTTATTCATATTGTCTTGTGTAATTGCAGATCATTAATTTACTTATTCTTTAAATTACTGATGGATATTTGGGTAATTGTCTGCTTTTGGCTTTGCTAATAATATCACTATGAACACTCTAGTACAGGGGTGGGCAAACTTTTTGACTCGAGGGCCACAATGGGTTCTTAAACTGGACCGGAGGGCCGGAACAAAAGCATGGATGGAGTGTTTGTGTGAACTAATATAAATTCAAAGTAAACATCATTACATAAAAGGGTACGGTCTTTTTTTTTTTTAGTTTTATTCATTTCAAACGGGCCGGATCCGGCCAGCAGTTTGCCCACGGCTGTGTCTAGTACATGCCTTTTGGTATATATATACCACATATGTACTTTCTTTCAGGGGTATATCTAAAAATGAAATTGTTGGGCATAAAGTATTAGGCGATATATATATTTTTTAATCTTTAGAACCAGTTATAATTTTATGTATCTCTTTTCATCCCATTCATTATTTGAGCTCCCCAAATAATGCTTCTGATTGGAGCAAGGAATGCTGAAGAGGAGTTGCCCTCACATTGCTTTGCACTTCTTTCATCCTGCTTATGGAGAAGAGAAACTAGGTATCCCTCAGCTTCCTTGGCCAGGGTGACAGACTCTTACATCTATCTGGAGTTTCTTCTCACCCACTGACCAAGAAATGGAGGGGGAGAAGGTATCTGCCCTAGTTGATGGTAGTGAAACCCTGATGAGGGCTGAGCTGTAATAAACTCTTTAAAGAACTAGAAACCTTTAAAATATCCTGGTTTCCCGTTGTTGTAGTATCTACATAAATGAAATCTGTGTGTCTTTTCCTCAGGTGCCCATGGGAGGCATGACTAGCTTGTGAAATGGTCAAAGAGAAAGGATGGCAGGAGCCACAGCTGGACAGGTGCCAGGAAAAGTAAAGTGTTTCCCTTGTCTGCTCCAGCTCGTCACCCAGGCATCTGGTCACCCAGGCCTGGAAGCTGCTAGTCAGTCTTCTCTTCGCTTTACTTCACATGTAATCAGTCACTAAGTTTCATGTATTCTGCCATTATTGTCTCTCAAATCTACCCTTTTCTCCATCCTCCCTGCCATAGTTCAGTCCCAAATCACCTGTTTCCTTCTCTGTATCACCAGTGTCTCAACTGTCCTTCTTGCTCTATTCCTCACCTCTTCTCATATACCTTTCTCCACCCATTGCTTCTCATCCACTGGCAGGGGGATTCTAAACTAGAAACGTGGTTGAGACATTAGTTTATTCCCCAGCCAAAGCTTTTCATTAATTCCCATGATTTTCAGTATAAAGTACAAACTCATTGGTTGGCTATAGCTGAGAAGGTCTAGGAGCAAGGATGAATACAATTTGATTTCTCTCTATAGCTACATGTCTTACCACTTATCTCTCCTCCATAGAACCCTTTGCTCCAGCTACACTGCACATCTTGTAATTCTGCGGATGTCATACTGTTTCTCATTTTGCTCAAACCGCTCCCTCAATCCTCTTTTCTTACCTTGCCTTCCTCTTCAAGCATAGCATGAGATGTCAGGTGACTTCAAACCTCCCTCAAAGTCAGTATGAGGTCCTTCCTCTAGGCTCCAACAGACCTTGTACTTTCCTTAATGACAGTGAATGGCAATCACCTGTTTGTTTCTTTCCTCTTGATTCTCAACTTTGGCTCCCTTTGGGCTTCATCCAGTGATTATAATTTAATAGTGAGCAGTGGGGGCCATCAGAACTCTTCTAAAGCCCTAGATAATTTTACTGGGCACCCAGGATTGAGAAACACTACCCCAGACTGTTAAGTTCCTCTGACCTTGGAATCCTTCTTAACTAACAGTGTGTCTCCCCGGGGCTTAGCTCAGAGGGGGCTCTCCAGGTTCTCAGTCAATATTTGTTGAGTAAATGAGTGTAGATCATGGAAGAGGAAGTTTTCTGGGACACATTTAGAGGTTCAAGAAGGGGAGGGGTTATTCCAGCCTGTGGCTGAGACCAAGCTGAGACCTTGAGTACTCATCCTTGCACAGCTTGGCCATGTTTAAGATGCTGGAAAGGTGCCAGTCCCCTACCTGGGAGATGTTTAATCTTGGGATGTTTCATCTCCATTTGCACATTTCAACCTCACTGGTCCATCAATCACACACATTCTATGCATGACTGAATCTGTGGAAAGAGTGGGAGTTTCCTACCTCTGTAGTTTATGGTGTAATACAATAATTAATAGAATAGACAGAGTTTATTTAAGTGGGAGGGCAGGGGATCGTGGCTGTTAAAATTATTTTTTATGGCTCTTCTTTAATCTTTCAGAGTTGCATTTGATAGAAGACATTCCTGTCATTCAAAGAGTAGCTATTAAAGCAGCTTATATCCCCCCACCCTATGTACACTGAAAATAAGAAAAAATTAAACTGATGAAATACTAGCTGTACTCAGTGAAGGCGGTCGTTCTGAACTCATATTTGTCTCCATTGTATCTTTAAAACCTGTACCCTATCAGCTCATTTTTGGCATTTTGTACATAGCAAATACTGAAACTCTTTCTGAATTCAAGGGAAAAAAATAGACATATTTTCAATGGATCCTGGACTTCAGTGTATTATTTTTCTGTTTTCTATCTCCCCCTCCACCTCCAGCTTGATGAGCATATCCTATTTTGCCATTGAGAAATGTGTAATTTTTAATACTTAAATGACTAGAGCAAAACCCTTCCCTGAATCTGACGTGAAATGCAGACCAGTGGAGATAGCCTTGCTTATAGTTCCTGTCTTTTTGTTGGTTTTGTATCCTTCAGTGGATTCTGGGTCCCAAGGCAAAGATTACTGGTTCTCTAAAACCAGGAAATTCATCAAGACACAGGATGTCATTTCAGAAGACAGCAAAGGAAGGATAGAGATTTACACTCTTTTTGACACTAAGTAGACCTTTTCTCATGAATGCTGCACAAACAGAAATAGGGCAGCAAGGTGATGGGTGGGCTCCCAAGCCCTTCTGGTTCTGGGCTTTTGTTCCTAATACCGTACAACCACCTGAGAATGGGCTCCTGTGCCTCATTCCTGCACCTCCTGTCACTGGTCTGCTTGCCTCTTGTCTCAGTCCCTCTACTTCATTCTCCAGACTGCTTGCAGAGGAGTCCTCAAATATATATGATTTTGCCCTGTATCTCTAAATTTAAAAATCTTTAAGTCTCACCCACTGCTCATGGAATGGCTACTCAAACTCTTTTTTTAAAAAAAAATATATTTTATTGATTTTTTACAGAGAGGAAGGGAGAGGGATAGAGAGTTAGAAACATCGATGAGAGAGAAACATCAATCAGCTGCCTCCTGCACATTCCCCACTGGGGACGTGGCCGCAACCAAGGTACATGCCCTTGACCGGAATCAAACCTGGGACTCTTGAGTCCACAGGCCGACGCTCTATCCACTGAGCCAAACTGGTCAGGGCAGCTACTCAAACTCTTCATCTGATATTCCAGGCCCACAAATATCAGGCGCCAATATTCCTCTCTTGGGAAGAAAGCACACCAGCTTTATTTTATAGGTGAATTGGAGACCCGAGAAGTAAAGTGACTTTTTCAGGGGCACACAGATCGCCATAGAGCTGAGGTTCGGCCGTCTGACTCCTAGACAAGTGTTCTTTCTGCCATAGTACATTGTCTTCATACTTAACTCTCTGAAGTTAGGGCATGCTGGAAAGCCACCAGCTTCATCTCCTGGTCTTCACACCCGAGGAAGCCCCCTCTTACACTGAATAGGGCTGTCCTGGGAAACCAATAGAATAATTTTGGAAATGATGGTGTGTCACTTTGAAGGCTAGGAGAACTTCTCTGGGGAAGTCAGCTCCCATCTGCTGAGGGCTGGCAATGTGCAGTGGCTGCATGGCCAGCAACAGGCCTCCTGCCAAGAGCCAGGAAGGAACCGTGGCAGCTAGTCCACAGCCACGTGGGTCAGTCACCTGGATGTGGGCCTTCCAGCTGCAGCTAAGCTTCAGGTGACTGCAGTGTGGATGAAATCTTGACGGCAGCCTCTGAGCTGGAACCACCCAACTACACTGCTCCTGAGTCACTTTATGACTCAATTTCCCCACTTTTAAAATTGGGAAAATAATATATATTTCATTGGATTATTGTGAGGATTAAAGAAAATTATAGAGTACTGTGAAGATTTAATCTGCTTAGAAATGTGAATGAGCTGCTTACAATTAACGTGTTTATTCAATAAAGGGACACAAGGAGACGTTTGGTGGTGATGTGTATGTGTACTACCTGGATTGTGGTGTTGGTAACATGAGTGTATACATATTTCTAAATTCACTAAATGTATACATTAATATTGTGCAGTTATTTTTCATATACAAATTATACCTCAGTAAATCTGGTAAAAAGGAATAACTTTTTTAGAAATGTGCCTGGCACATAGTAAGCATTCAATAATATTAACTATTATTATTCCAGACTCCAGAAAACAATGCCCAGTACATGGTAGGCATCCAATAAATATGCATCAGAGTGAATGAATGAATCCATGTAAAGAGCTGTGTACTAGAGCCTGACTCATTTTACACCCTGTGTTAGCTGTTATAATTATGTCTTCTCATTAGATCTTACAATGATTCTATGTGATAGCTATTGTTGTCTTTGTTTTATTAGGTGAGATAAACTAAGTTATAAAAAGGTGAAGTAACTTTTCCATGGGACATAGAGTAAGAACAGGCAAAGCCAACATGTAAAACCATGTTTGTCTGACTCTAGCATTACATCGGGTTCAATGTCAAGGCTTGGAGAAGACAGAGGACATTTGATGTTTCCTGTTTTTGAGCTGGGAGTGTTTAATCCCCTCTTGCTTCACATCAGGATGGGTCCTGGATTCCGAGTGTGGCTGAGCCTGCTGATGTGGGTTGCATGGCCCAGTTTTGTATGTAGGAGGTTAGGGTAAGACTGCAGTTCTAAAGCCTTAGATTATAGCTGGCTCTGCCATTAATTTTATAAATTTAACTCTGGAAAAGCATTCCCCTCCCCCCAAAATATTATTGTAATAAAAATAGAGGTCATTCTGGAAGTCCTGAAGCAGCTGAGAGAGGTTGGATGGTGAGAGTATGCCTTTCACTGGCCAGTCTCTTGGTGTAGGGCCCAGTTTGGAGGGATGGACATGAAGCTCAAGGCAGGGTCTGACCAGCTCTGCCTTCTGGGGACTCAGGATATGAGCCGATGTCTCAGGCATGATTACTTCAGTCTAATTTCTCCTCACAGCACCCTGCAACTGCTCCTAAGAAGGACATGTTGTGTTCTACCTAATGGCGCCCCTGGATATACCTTCTCCCCCTAGGACAAGCAGCTACCTCTGCATTGAGCCTCCTATGCCGAATCTGCAGGGCCTGCTCAGGGTGCCAAGCGTACAGCCCATCTTCCACCTGCTCACAAACCTCACACCTATCAGCAGTTAACTCTGTGCCCAGTTATGAGAAATACTCTTTTAAATCTAAACCTGAACCTGAACCTGGAGCAATGTCT
Organism: Myotis daubentonii; assembly: GCF_963259705.1. NCBI lineage: Eukaryota > Metazoa > Chordata > Mammalia > Chiroptera > Vespertilionidae > Myotis > Myotis daubentonii. The sequence goes on along the minus strand of NC_081850.1, from coordinate 62,082,429 downwards.
GTAGTAGCTTCCGCTTACTGAGTGTGTACTGTTTGCCATCTATAAAACATTTAGGAATAAGAACACTGAGACTCAGACCAGTTCTTCTCAAACTTTACCTTGCATACGACTCTCCTCGAGATCTTGTTAATGAAGATTCTGGTTGAGTAGGTCTAGGATGGAGTCTGAAATTCTGGGTTTGGAACTAGCTTCCTTGTGAGGCTGATGCTGGTGGGCCATGAACCACACTGGGAGTGCTGAGGGATTTACTCCTGAATTAGAATCTGCATTTTAACAAGATCACCAAATGATCCATGTTGAGATTTTCCCCCCCACCAATACCAAATATGTGGAGTCTTTTCCAACACCGATTCTGCAGTTTTCTGGACACCAACTGGATGCCCAACAATTGAATTCAATTCAATTGAATTGAATTCAATTCAATTCTGACACTGTCTACCTGGAGTTAGCATCATATCCCAGAAGTTAAAGGGCTCATTCCCACAAGATTGCCCCCATTTCAGACAGCAGCTGAAAATGGGGTGGGCAGGCTGCCCACATTTCTGCTTGGCCAACTACAACTTTGGGGGTTCCCATGACCTTTCCCTAGGTTTGATAATTTGCTAGAATGACTCACAGAACTCAGGAAAGCTTTTAACTGGCCATTACTGGGTCGTTATAGGGATAAAACTCCGAAACAGCCAAATTGAAGAGATGCTGGGATTCCAAGCCCCCTCCAGGCACACCACCCTCCCAGCACTTCTGTGTGTTCACCAACCTGAAAGTTCCTGAACCTGTCTTTTAAGGGGTTTTATATAAGTTTTAATATGTGGGCGTGTTTGATTAAATCATTGGCCACTGGTCATTGAACTCAGTCCTTCTGGGAGGTGCGAGTAGGGACTGAAAGTTTCAACCCTCTAATCATGGCTTGGTCTTTCTAGCAGCCATTCTCCATCCTGAAGAGATTCAGAGTTCTCTAGAGTGTCACCTCATTAGAATAAACTCAGGTATTGGCTACAGGGTCTCTAGAGTGTCACACCATTAGCATAAACTCAGATATTGGCTATCACTCAGGAAATTCCTAGTATTTTAGGAGCTCGTATGCTAGGAAATGGGGACAAAGTCCAAATATACATATTTCCCATTATACCACATAGTTACCTGTGTGGCAAATATAGGGATGCTTCATAGTACTTACATTTTCTGCATGTTTTTTGCTATGTAGAAAACACTTTCCCATATTTTATCTCCTTTGCTCCTTGCCAAACCCTCTTCAGTATGTATGAAGTAGCATTAGCCCCATGGGTGTGTCAGTCACATCCATAGTTCAGATAATTTGCTAGGCTGCCATAGCTGTGGATTTTTAAAAGTGCACCCAAGTAACGGAGGTTCATCCACACCCCATTCATTTTAAGAAATGGCATTTCTTTAGAAAGAAGGGAGGGCAGAGATAAAGTAATGAAGTGTGAAGTTGACTGGGATTTTCTTAGTCAGATCTCCAAATGCTGGTCCGCATCCTTCATTTGCCTGGCTGGTCTGGGAGTGTTGGGCAGTGGGCGAGCCAAGAGGACTTTGGGAGCTTGGAGAAGGCATGTCCCAGACTCAGGAGGCAAGAGAAATGGCAAAGGTTTTCACCAAGGGCTCCCCCAGAGCTAATTCATGGTTTGGGTCAAAATCCAAAATGTTCTTACCTTTAACAAATCTCAATTCTGGGCATTTATTTTAAGAAAAAACTATACTTACATGTTCCTTACTGTAGCTTTCTTTTTTTGAAATAATAATGAATTGGAAGAAAATCAAGTGTCCAGATTACTAGAAGATTGACTAAGTAATTATAGTGTTCGATGAACTCTGCAGCCAGAAAAATTGTAGATTTTGGACCAAAAAATGAAATAAAAAATAAAAATTATGTGTATCAACATGGAAGTGTTTGAAATTGAGAGTGAAATGAAATATCAGATTTTAAAAATTTATGTGTTCTATGATTGCAATTATGTAAACTAAAGATAGGAAAACACAATATGATAAAAGTAATTTTTTGATGGAATGTTGGGATTCAAAACACTAATCCTTACTCATTTTTTTCTAAAAAATTTTCTTTAACATTGTTATTACTTTTATAATAAAAATGTAAGTAGTCTTGAAAATTCAAGTTTGCTGTATCAGTAAGTACCCTTGCTCTGTCCTAACAATTCATAATGAGGAGGACAAAAGCTATAAACAAACTTTAGTAACCTATCTTTATGAATAAAATTAATTTGGGGGGTTCCCTCCTCTAAACATGTCCTATGAAATGAGTAAGTTATTGTCAGATTTAGAACTGTGTCTAGGTAGATATGACTCAGAACCTAGGGCAAATGGCATTCATGGCCTCATGCTGAGGTCCCAGTGTGGCAGCTTATAGTATCAAATGGTCATAGTTAGACTCACTCAGCTGTGGACAGAGAAGAGAGAGAGTTTTAATTCTGAGCCCAAGTCAATAGTCGTTTGACAGGTTCTTTAAACTCTAGGCGTTGGTAATGACGGGACTTCTTACTGGGCAGCTATAGGTAGAAAACGAATGGTAAATTTGAGCAAGGACTTACGTGTTTTAATGAGAGAGAAAGAGTGGTGCCAGCAACACCTGGGATGCTAGCCAGTCACCTAATAACTTAAAATATCTCACATACCAAAACATGTTTCCATATCACAATGAAAAATAATAATAAAAATGTTTCCATGTTTATTATCATTGTACATCCTGTAACCTTGTTGGTGCCAAACTTGGGGCAATTACGTAGAAATAAAATATTTTGTTACTCATGCAGTTTTTTTTTTTCATGTGCTCAATTGACAGTCTTGGAAAATGGATAAACTCAGTACTTCTCAAACTGTGCCATCCTACCCGCCTGCCCAAGAATATTAAGTGACACTTTTACTAAAAGTACTAACGCAAGGTTCAGGGGAATATGCCAGCTTTCTAGAGGCTCCTGTCACATCCAGGAGCCTGGCCAATGCATCGCCATCAAGCAGGGACTCAAGGCCTGGACTCTGCCTGCCAGCGGCCTTCCGCTATATCTCGGTAACTTCCTGCCCCGTAGTGCTCTTCTGTTGGTCCAAGCCCACCTTACGTTCTCTCCCTCATGCAGCCTCTCTCATGAGCCAACTTTCAGAAAATGAGATTATATATCAAACAAACAAAGGCATTTGCCTTCCCATTCCTTCTTTCAGCAGTAACAATGATTCTAAAACTATAGAAAAGGAATGTGATTAAAATACAGATCCCTGGAGATACACTGATGGAAGTAAGTCTTTTAAAAGAAGACCCTAGTGTTCAGCTAGAGAAGCTTACAGCACTACATAAGCTATTTTCTTTAAGTTGCTGCACAAGTTAAGGCATCTTGAAACTATTTTTGAAGGATAGTTTGCCCTCAAAATCAAAATTTAGCACTTGAAACCTCTAAATAAACAGCTGAGATGAAATTACAGCAACGTGTTTATTAGTGAAGGATTTGGGGTCAACTGTGAAGTAGAAGTGGATGCTTCATGAGAAATAGGAATGGGGTTCTTCCAGCACCATTTAGAGGTGTTACCCGAGGGGCAGGACAAGCTGTCTGTATACACTCTACCTCCTCATCCTTGCACTTCTCTCCTCCCCTGTCTTTGAGTATCTGCTGGACATGCTCATTTGACTTGTAATATTTAGCTTAACTCTGGTTAGAGAAAACTTGAATCTTAAATGATCTCTCCCAGGTCACACAGGGATCCGAGGCTGGCTGAGCTCTGTCTAACTCTGAAACCTAGGATTTTAAACTCCGTGTTCTACTGTCTTCTTTTTCAACTGTGAATAACTTTTCTGTGGATTTCTATGTGTCTTTGGTCGTCTCTGTGCTCTAGGACATGGGGAACATTCCAAGCTCCTGTGGGAAGGAGTGACTGGGCCACTGTTAGCATAATTCACTTCTCTCCCTCCTCCTAATGAAAATGAACATAGACAGGAAAACCATGGACACTGTTTCACTAAGTGTGATATGAAAGCTAAACTAATGTTTTTCAAACAGTTTCTTAGAATTGTCTCCTGCAGGTTCTCTCCTTAGAACACAATTCCCGGGATGAGTCTCAGTTCACAACTCCTGACACTTCTGCGTGACTTCTCCCAGAAAGGCAGGCCCCAGCTCCTTCTGCCCAGACCTCCCCCTGACAGCTTTTAGCACCTTGATTGAGAAAGTTTGGGATGCTGCTTAAAACTGGTGTCTTTAATATCCTGCAGAGTTGGCTTTGAATCTCTACTGCCCAGGTGAGCAACATTGGGTGTAACCTCTCTGAAACTCAGTTTCCTTACCTATGAAGTGAGGGCAGTAACCCTCATAGATGATTGGCTTGAACTTCAATGAGATAATAAGCCATAGGAGACATGAATAATAAGCCAGTGGCCGACCCAGGATTTGAAACCAAGCAGTCTGACTGTAGAGGTTCCCTTGTAACCACCTTGTTGTAATGTGATAAGGGATACAATGGGCCAATGTGTGGCCAAGTGGGAGAACACAGGAAGGACCTCTAAGCCAGGCCAAGAGGGAAAGGGTCCGGAAACACTTTTCAGGGGTGATAACATCTAAACTAGACGCTGTAGAAGTTAACCAAAGAAAGGGAAGTGGGTTGGAGGTAGGAAGACGGATATTAGGTGGTGAGGGTTGCGGTGAGAGAGAATGTTCCAGGCAGAAGGAACAGTAAGCACAGAGGCCAGAAGGCACCAGTGAGCATGGCACATTGGGTTGCTCATGATAAGTGGCTAGTCCATAGGAGAGAAACATCGCTATGTCAGTGGCCTGTGTGTCAGGGTTACTGCACGGGCTCTCTTTCTTTGGGCAGAGAGCATCCCGGGCTCTAGGGTGCATGGCCTGTGTGGCTGCCTATGGTTACCTTGTGTACTCTTTGCGATTCCAGTGCACTACAAGCTTCCTGAGGGCAGGACCCAGCCTTTGGGCTTAGTTCCTTCTCCAGAACAGAGCACATGCCAAGCTCTCTAAGCACACTGGGCAAGACCTACTGGTATACATTTATCTGTGAATGACTTAGTCAAGCCTCCCCTGTTATTAACAGAAGATGTCAGAAAACCTCTTAGTACCAGGGATACAGAGAGGTGGCCAAGATCTGTTTTGACCCTCGGGGAATACCAATGCCACATGGTTCACGTGGACAGGGAGTACTGGCCAGGGCTCCTGAAGCCAACAAGTGACAGGCACTGCCTAGAATCAGATGGCACCTTCAGAGAAGAGGGCTTGCCTTCCATTGGGATGGGCGGGCGTGGCTGTTCTGGGCCAGTGTGAATATGGTTATGTAAATAAAGCTCATTGTTCCAGCCACCAGGGAAATGGTTATTGTCTTTCCTCACTAGAACCAGGACCCTCAGTATGGCCTGATGTGACCATTTCCTATTCATATCCAGAAATGTAACATTTAACTTTTTTTTTTTTTTTAAATAGAGAAAACATGTAGGTTAAAGATTTTGTAGTATTCGATAGGTATCAATTTTCTCATTGCAGTTTTTAGGATAATAGAAAGGGTTTGTTTTTTTTTCTTTTTGTTCTGTGAAAGATCATAACTAAATGGGTAAGTGGCAGCAGTCCCAGAAGCGGTAGTGCCAGCCCCAAATCAAGGCATAAGCACCAAGTTGGGAGGCCTTCTGAGGTGACCCTGCTCATTGCTTTCATTTATTGAGATTTTGGTTTTGTAGTAAATATGCATGACTATATTTTTGGAGATGTTCTTAAAATGCCTTCCTTTGCTCTTGAATGGAGAGTGGTTATAATTTGTGGTGCCGGTGTAATCATTTGCTTGGCTTAATTTATTTTTAACTTTTATGTGGAATGATTTCAAACTTACAAAAATAGAACAAAGAACACTCTTACAGACTATACCCAGGCTCATCTATTGCTATCATTTTGCCCTATTTTATCTATTTGTCTATCTATCTATATACATTTTTTTTTACCAAATTGAAAGTAAGTTACATGTCCTGTTCATTTATCCTTAAGTCCTTCACCATCCATTTCCTAGGAATAAGGATAGCTTCTTCTATGAGCACAGTACAGTAGTTATGAACCTCTATAAGTTCAACAGTGAAACAGTTTTGTCCAATTTATGGTCTGTATTTTAATGATCAATTAACCCAATATGTCCTTTAAACATTTCCTCCTCTAGTATCGTGCATTTAGTTGTCCTATCTCTGTAGTCTCCTTTAAGCAGAAACAGTTCTTCAGCCTTTGCCTTTATGATACATTATGAAGAATACAATTTCTTCCCCCTTTTTAAATTAAAATGCTCCTCATCTGGGGTACATCTAATGTTTCTCCCCGGTTTGATTAATGTTCTTCATCCTTCAGTAGAGGCATGACTTTTAAGAGAGACTCGGTGACATATCTAGTAATCTAATAGTGGGTCCCCTAGTCCCAAAGAGTATATCTTTGTGAGCTGGGTGCTACCAGCCTGGAGCCTGAGTTATAGGCTCAGCCCTGCTATTGTCTCATGGTGCCATCCTGGCCTAGACACCCTTCTGGGCCTCAGTTTCCTCATTTATAAAAGGAAGGGATTGGACAAGATGGCCTTTAATAGCCATCTAGATTAGAAATTTATGATATTTTATGAACACTTGATAATAAATGGTTATGTCAAAAGGCAGTTAGTACGCTTACAAAGAGTGAACATAATAATAGCAACCATCTTAGTTCCCCAGATCTTTGGAGAGCTCAGTCTGGATTTGCAAGCAAAGCTGAAACTTTAAACTAGGAAAGCGAATTGTATCTTGATTGGTGAGGGGAAAGATTATATCTTGGCCTGGGCACAAAATGCAGTTTAGCTCATGCAGATAAACTGACACATTAACATCGAGGTTCCAAGATGCTCACATATTTCAAAATATATACCTAGGATCTAAAGCCTTCTTTCTGGCTGATAACAAGATTCCTGTAACAACATGCATTTAGGGTATTTCCCAAATACCCAAAGGCACGTAAGACTTTAAAGAACACATGTGCATTTCATTGTAGGAACCCACTTTTGTGCTTAATTAAATTTCATTGGGCAGAAGTGGCAATTTGAATTCAATACACTATTATTGTATCTTATTACCGAATATGCGTTTCTGGCTCCTGCCTGGGATGCACTGAGATAAAACACTGAACAGCAGGAAGAAGGAGTCTGTGAAGCTGCCAAAGGCGGGCTGAGCATTCCCCAGGGCAACCCCCCAAAACCTAGAAAGTGGAACATGAGCGCTCACAGGAGGTGCAGGTTCATGATGCCTTAGAAGGTTACTCAAGTAACCCGTCCCCATTGGGGAGCTCTATTCAATACTAGCAAATGGCTGGAGAACATTTCTGACATCTGTTCTTGGGCACTCAGTTGGGCTCTCAGACATTTATGTTGGAAGCAGGGATCACTGTAGAGTTGTGTAGCACTTACAAAGTATTTGTGTTTATATTCCATGGGAGGCAGCCTGAAGGAAGGAAGGCAGGGAGAAACTTAGGAGGTAGAGAACCTGGGTTCAAATCTGTCTTTAACACACACGACCCTTTACTTAGCCTCTGTGAGGCTCCTTAGTCCAGTGGTTCTCAACCTTCTGACCCTTTAAATACAGTTCCTCATGTTGTGGTAACCCCCAACCATAAAATTATTTTCGTTGCTACTTCATAACTGTGATTTTGCTACTGTTATGAATCATAATGTAAATATCTGATATGTAGGATGGTCTTAGGCGACCCTTGTGAAAGGGTCGTTTGACCCCCAAAGGGGTCGCGACCCACAGGTTGAGAACCGCTGCCTTAGTCTGTGAAATGGGCTTTTAGTGGCTGCTGTTATTGGGAGGATTAAAAAAGATTTAGATTTATAAGCTGCCTTCCTGGCATGGATTAGGCACTCAACATGTAATTCTTTGTTGTTTTTCCCCCTCCTTTTGAAATAAGTAGGTGGGACAAGTATTGCTAATCCTGTCTTCTATGGGAGACAATGGAGGCTCATAGATTTTCAAGGTCACGCAGCTGGTGAGGTTGCAGAATGGATTTGAGCTTGTGATTTTTCACTAGCCCGTTAATGTTCATCTTCCTTCCAAAGCTGTCTTCTGGAGGTATGTTATAGCACTGAGCCAGTTTCAGCAGGCTTGTGGGAATTTGTTTTTTAATTAATTTTTTAATGGTTTTGATTTACAGAAAAATTGCAATGATGGTACAGAGTTCCTACATACTCCTCATATAGTTTCCCCGATCGTTAGCATCTTACATCACCATGGTATATTTGCCACAACTAAGAAACTACCATTGGTGCATTGCTATTAACCATTAATGACTACATTACTAGTAACTGAACTCTACACTTTATTTTAATTTCACTAGCTTTTCACTAACATCCTTGTTCATCCCCAGGGTCCTGTGCTACATTTAATTACCACATCTCTTAGCTGCCTCTGGTCTGTGGCAGCCTCTCTGCCTTTCCTTGTTTTGATAACCTTGACAGGAGTGCCTTGTTTAGCGCTGTGTGAGATTTTTTTCATGGTTACATGGGAGTAATGTGTTTGTGAGAGGACATGTTCATCTCTACCATCGTCAACTGAGATCAGTCTTGTGATGTTTCTCCTACCAAGCACAGAACTCAACTCCAAGGTAAAAATTATGGCCACGTCCAGGCTGCTCAAAAGATTCCCTCACTTTCTATTGATTACATATGATCATGAGATAGAGAAAAGGCACAACAGTAATCCTTGCAAAATAACAGCCTGCCTTGTTGGAAAATAAGTTGGCAAATGTTGGAGGAGAGATGACGTGGGACGAGGTGGAGTGTATCAGGCTGGTAGGTTGGGGCCAGATTTTCAAGCATCTGTCTGTCTACCTTGTTGATGAATTGGTGCTTTATTCTGTACATTTTAATGTAACATTCAAGGGTTTTAAGCTGGGGAGTGGCATGATGAGACTTATATTCTAGAAATATCACTCTGAGATGATGCTCGGGAGATGGGGAGGAAGCAGGGAAACTGGTCAGGAGACTCTTGCAACAATAGTCCACCCAGGAGGTGATGTGGGTGTGAGTTCACCATTAACTGATGTCTCTTACATCTACTTACTGACTCGTTTGCTTGGTAAGCACCTAGTTCATGTTATGTATTGTATATGCAATCAAATTATATGGTTCTGAGTGACAAATAATCTCACTTTATTAGACCAGTACAGAATGAGATAAGTGAGGGCAATAGGGAAGTGTTACTTGAGATGCAAAGCAGGGGAGTGCCGAGGATATGAGGTCCACTGTCTGCGGTGCCAGCCTGAGGAATCCAGCCCGCAGCCTCCAGAGTGGCAAGAACTAGTGCCCGTGGGAAGCAGGAGTTCATATTTGCATTTCCCCTTCCTTTGCCTCCTGATCCTCATGCCTCTTGTTGATTCTGCCGTCTGCAGCATGCATGGATGCAAAGAACTCACCTGAGGAATTATCTACTGATGCAGTCATGCTTTTAGCAATCTCCATTAGCCTTATTTGACAAACTGTCAGAAAACAGGGACAAAGAGAAATCTTTATATTACAGGTTTAAATGGTAAATCCTGTCATAAGCTGCTCAGTGATACTTCATAGAAGGAGAAATATATTTGGTGAACAATGGAGTCAAGTTAAAACAAGAACTAGAGCATATTCTGTTCTTTGGCAGCTGTTCCTCTGCCAAGTATAGACGTCCTACAGTTTTCAGGGCCACATATGAGGCTGGGGCTTAGATGGCCAAGAGCTGCATGCCAGGCCACCCTGGGCAGATGAACAAAATCACAGAGCTGATGGGGGTCAGAAGGTGGTGCAGTGGGTGACTGTGGATGTGATTTAAAGAACACCTACAGTTGGCTCTCTTTGGGGCTAAACAACTAAATGGCTGGTGGTTTCAGTCTCTCTACATGTGGGGCAGTGATCGGAACAGCAACAGGCATCAAAGCAGAGCAGAGAGGTCCCGGCTAAAGTGGGAGAGCTGAGTTCAGGTCCAGCCTCCAAACATAACCCCTGTGAGACTTCAGCAAAGTCACTTCAGCTACCAGGGGTTATTTTTTTAATCCATCAGTAAAATGAGAGGGTTGGGTTAGTCAGTGGTTCTCAACCTTCTGGCCCTTTCAATACAGTTCCTCATGTTGTGACCCAACCATAAAATTATTTTCGTTGCTACCTCATAACTGTAATGTTGCTACTGTTATGAGTCATAATGTAAATATCTGATATGCAGGATGGTCTTAGGCGACCCCTGTGAAAGCATCGTTTGACCGCCAAAGGGGTTGCGACCCACAGGTTTAGAACCACTGGGTTAGATCATCTCTAAGTTCCTTTCACTCTGACCAATCTTTTCCCATGATGCTTAATCTGTGAAGAGTTACTAACAGTTTATATATAGTTGTGAGTAACAGTTTATATACAGTTGTGAGGTATTGGTGTTCTCTGTAACACAAGTAATGTGACCTACCTCACAAAGATGGTTTAAGAAATATTTAATGTGAGATTATGAGTGAAAGTCATTGGCATAGAACCTGTAATAGTGGGTTCTTAGGAAATCCAAGTGTCCTTAACAGGTTTTCCATCCATTAAAAATGTTTATTTAGCACCTACTATGTGTCAGGAAGTGTTGTAGGAGTTGGGTCCACAATAGTGAATGAAATAGAGGAATTTGCTCCCTCCATGGATCTTTCAATAAGGAGGCTAATGAATATACCCTGACAAAACATTTCTTCCCTTTCTTCTTTCTGCTCCTTCCTCCCCACTTCTCTTTAACTCATTTACTCTCAGCTCCTGTTGTAGATCCTAGTTGGCAAGCATCTAACCCTAAGAGTAATAGACTGAAGACCAGAAGTCCTGGTGGGTGAGACTGAGTATGGCCAGCGTTTGGGAAAGAGTGTGGATAAATGAGCCTGAATCATGACAAGAGTATGAACAGAGTTACCCAAAGTTAAGTGGATGCCAGGGCTGTACTTCAGGATCCCCAAATCTAAGAATGTTGTCAACACTCTACTGGTTCCTTCTATAGATGAAATACCTGGAAAGCCATTCACAGAAGAGTGTGTAAAGAAAACAAAAAAATGTATGACTCTACAGTCAACCCACATTTACTCAACACCATCTGGGGCAGGCTGGGCACGGACTAAGGTGAATAATACTTAATTTCTACCCTCCAGGAGCTCACATTTTCCTGGGAGAGGTAGGCATGAATCTCAATATGATGTGCTAAGTGCTTTTATACATATACAAACCCAAGAAGATGAACAATGTGAAGCAAAGTATTTTGACATTGCCATTTTAAACCTGCAGAGGTAAAACTAAAAATTCTTCTGAAGTTCAACAACTCTAAAAATTATTTATTTTTAGGTAAAGAAAAAATCACAACTAAATATTGCAGGTAGAGATAGTCAACATATTGATAACAATCTATCTATCTATATATATAATTAAAAATTGACAAAATATTAAATTACCTTAATGTGGTTTTTATCTGCAAAATTTATCCAGTTTTTAAAAAACAAAATGGCCTTGCTAAAATAGCCTCGACAACAACAAATTACAATGGCAGAGGTATAATTTGTAAAACTTAATATAGGAGGGAAAAGCCTATAAATTAAAAAATGTCTTTACTGTCATGCATATGGAACAGACCCTGTGGACATAACTGAAGAAAATATTAAAATTAAAAAAATGCATATAATTTTCCATGGCTAGAGAACATTGATCAAGGAATTTCAATGGTATAATGGTCTGCCTATAGAAAACACATTTTGAGGAAATCCATCAGTTTTGAAGTTCATTAAAGGTGAACTGTGTGGGTCACAGAACAGAGTATAAAAGGCAGGTAACAGATTTGAAGGAACAACAGAACACATCTGACACACGTGTTTT